>NC_134675.1:12558369-13158369 GCF_030463565.1 Pelecanus crispus
TTAGTTAAAGATTTGAGAATGGCAAGGGTCACCCAAAACTTACAGCAGGGTTGCACACACAGACGGGGTTTAAATCAAATCACACACACACAGACAGACAAACAGCTCTGAATCAAATTGCGCACACACACACAGAGGTTGAACCTGTGATTAAAATTTCCCTTTTTGTGAGTTTCATGAATTACTCACTTTTACGTGCCCGGCATTCACCAACAGACGGTTGGTGAACCTCACGAAGTCAGGCTCTTTGAGTCCTCGCAAAATCGTCGATGGACAATCCCTTTGCTGTAAATAACTAAAGGGTTAAACTTGCAGCTTGCGCCACTATTAACCCACAACCATCTCCTGGAGAGTACAAACGGCTCAGTGAGCCAACTTCTGACCATAGAAGGATAGAGGGGACACCACAACAGCGGGATTCACTAAAGGAAAGGTGAAGACGGCAGGAGGAGATTGCATCCACCGACCCAATTGAGGGACCAAAAGACTTTTTTTTACACCACCACCACCCCCCCCACCCCCCGCACACACACCCCACCCACCCCCCCCCCAACTCTTTCTGAGCAATGCGCAGTAAATTGAAACTGCGCTGTAGCTTTAAGTCTAAGCGGAGAAAATACAAACCAATGGAAGAAGAGGATGCTTAGTTAGTTCAAGAATTATGTAGTAGATAAGCGCGATGTGTTAGCTTTTATGTATAAAAGTCAAAGAGAAACTACAGTAGGTGTGCTCGATTTGTGGAAATATTCCACCTTGCACCCGGCGCCGAATAAAGTAACGCCTGCTTCTTAATACAGAAAGTGTTAAGGAGTTTTATTCCCGAGTTCGGTGGACACCTTCAAATCCTCACGAAATCTACCCTGAGAGGAGTCCCAGCTCAGGGGGAGATACTGGGTCACACAGCCCGCTGCGGTCCCCGGAAGCTCGAAAGGTCTCCCTCTTGGATCGCTATTTATAGGATCTCCAGATGACTGGCTTTGGTCAGTATTTTACATTCTGGCCACAATTCGTGCCGAGTCATTCTGGTACACAATTCAGGGAGCAGATGGCCCAGGTGTGGACAGGGAGTGCTTGAACGCCCAAGCTGTTATGACCAAGATAACAGCACAATAGGGCTTATCCTGGGATCTCAGAGTGGCCCGGGGGGGGGGGGGGGGGGGGGGGGGGGGAAGCTGCACCACCAGAAGCCTATAATAAAGACATGCTGGACCCATCCAGCCTAAGCAAGAAGCCGTGCACATTAAATTTGTATTAGTTGGAGCCTGTAGATTGCTTTAGCAAGCAAAATTGAATCCGAGTGTAAAGATAATCTGGGTCAAGAGATCCAAATTAGGTTTCCTCCTTAAAGAGAAACAAGCACATTTTGGCACTGTTTTTTGTAACAGTTTTAGAAAGAAAATATTTGGAAACAAATTGATACAAAAATTCGCAGATACTATTCCTCAAAGTCTGAACCTCTCCGTAAGAGGAAACGGAAGTATTCAGAAAGTTCCCGAAATAAAACTCAATAGCAACAAAGTTATTATTAAGCAGGCAAAAAAGTCCTTGCTCCTTCCAAATCGCCCCATGGGCATGAACTACACCAAAGGCATATTTTGAATCTGTCCAGATATTCACTCCCAATCCTTCAGCAAGCTCTAATGCTCTTACTAGAGCAACTATTTCAGCTCGTTTGTGCAGATGTGCCCTTAGGGAGTGACTTCGCTTCCACCACTTGGTCTGTGGTAGTCACAGCATATCCTGCCATTTGAACTCCATTCTTTACAAAACTGTTCCTGTCGGTATACCAGGTGTGGTCATTCAAATGTCAGGATGCTTACTACGCATCACACCAGTCTGAATCTGGAATCACTCCCTAAGGCACATCTGCTAACGACTTTATAGCTATATAATCTTTAGAAGCTTTGCCAAATCGTTGGAGCAATCATGGCTGGAACGATCCCCAGTGTAGTCTGCCCAGCGCATTGCAATACAAGACTTTTGCCTGCTTAATAATAACTTTGTTGCTATTGAGTTTTATTTCGGGAACTTTCTGAATACTCCGTTTCCTCTTACGGAGAGGTTCAGGACTTTGAGAATAGTATCTGCGAATTTTTGTATCAGTTTTGGGTCCAGGTGGGACCATCTCTGTCGGCTGCAGGACCCCCCTGCGTCGGAGACTCCCTTGGCCGGCCAGGCTTGCCAAAATGTGCTTGTTTCTCTTAAGGAGGAAACCTAATTTGGATCTCTTGACCCAGATTATCTTTACACTCGGATTCCATTTTGCTTGCTAAAGCAATCTACAGGCTCCAACTAATACAAATTTAATGTGCACGGCTTCTTGCTTAGGTGGATGGGTCCAGCATGTCTTTATTATAGGCTTCTGGTGTGCAGCTTCCCCCCCCCCCCCCCCCCCCCGGGCCACTCTGAGATCCCAGGATAAGCCCTATTGTGCTGTTATCTTGGTCATAACAGCTTGGGCGTTCAAGCACTCCCTGTCCACACCTGGGCCATCTGCTCCCTGAATTGTGTACCAGAATGACTCGGCACGAATTGTGGCCAGAATGTAAAATACTGACCAAAGCCAGTCATCTGGAGATCCTATAAATAGCGATCCAAGAGGGAGACCTTTCGAGCTTCCGGGGACCGCAGCGGGCTGTGTGACCCAGTATCTCCCCCTGAGCTGGGACTCCTCTCAGGGTAGATTTCGTGAGGATTTGAAGGTGTCACCGAACTCGGGAATAAAACTCCTTAACACTTTCTGTATTAAGAAGCAGGCGTTACTTTATTCGGCGCCGGGTGCAAGGTGGAATATTTCCACAAATCGAGCACACCTACTGTAGTTTCTTTTGACTTTTATACATAAAAGCTAACACATCGCGCTTATCTACTACATAATTCTTGAACTAACTAAGCATCCTCTTCTTCCATTGGTTTGTATTTTCTCCGCTTAGACTTAAAGCTACAGCGCAGTTTCAATTTACTGCGCATGCTCAGAAAGAGTTGGGGGGGGGGTGGGTGGGGTGTGTGTGCGGGGGTGGGGGGTGGTGGTGGTGTAAAAAAAAGTCTTTTGGTCCCTCAATTGGGTCGGTGGATGCAATCTCCTCCTGCCGTCTTCACCTTTCCTTTAGTGAATCCCGCTGTTGTGGTGTCCCTCTATCCTTCTATGGTCAGAAGTTGGCTCACTGAGCCGTTTGTACTCTCCAGGAGATGGTTGTGGGTTAATAGTGGCGCAAGCTGCAAGTTTAACCCTTTAGTTATTTACAGCAAAGGGATTGTCCATCGACGATTTTGCGAGGACTCAAAGGCCTGACTTCGTGAGGTTCACCAACCGTCTGTTGGTGAATGCCGGCACGTAAAAGTGAGTAATTCATGAAACTCACAAAAAGGGAAATTTTAATCACAGGTCAACCTCTGTGTGTGTGTGCGCAATTTGATTCAGAGCTGTTTGTCTGTCTGTGTGTGTGTGATTTGATTTAAACCCCGTCTGTGTGTGCAACCCTGCTGTAAGTTTTGGGTGACCCTTGCCATTCTCAAATCTTTAACTAAGTTGCTGTTTTGATTGTAACAAATTCAATTGAATCGTTCTGTTAAATTGGCTGATGCTTAAGTGCTGTTAAGAATTATACAACCTAATTTTGTGATCTATCTCAAAAATATTAATAAATTCTAAATTGCTGCTAAATCAAAGCTGTGTAAAAAAATCGTATTCATGACAAGGCTCCACACCATATATCAGTAGCATCTGGTACTGATTACAGATCTGATACAGATAAGCATGGTGCTTATTGGCTCCATGGGCAGGATCTTTCTTGAATTTCTGATCCGTTTTGGATTTTTCACTAGGATATGTCTGTATCATGTTGGATTGGAGATTTATGACTGGTCCTTAGCTTCGTGTTAATTTTTTGGAGCTGTGACGTTTTCTTATGGACCAATCTGTGGCAGCTTACCACATTTGAGAACACATCCTGCAAGTCCAATTCTCCTTTTACATGGTCAGAAACCAAAAGACACCTCTTTAGTTAATCAAGTTACCCTGGCGTAATGCTTACACATATGGAAATCAGGAACCACTCCTGTATCCCCTAATATTTGGGATTCACATCCTCCCCCCTCAGTGATTATTTAAAATGTCTGGAAAAAAAAAAAAGTGAAGTTATTTTATAAGCGGTGAAAAATAATTTGCCTTTTGATTGTACCCAAAGAGAAGGGGTATTATGAATACCAAATGCTCTTCCTTGGTTTCAGGCTTTCATTTGGTAAGGTCCCAAGTCTTCCTGAGAGTCAGGAGCAGATTTTGCCATCAATTGGAGAAGGAAAAAAAAAAAAAAAAAAAAAATCAGCCCTCTATACAGGAGCATTTTGATCAATTGGCACAATCTAAAGGTTAAAAGTTCCAATATGCAGCTGACCTGGGGAAAAATAAGAGCAATGGTAAGTTTAAAATTTAAATGTTCAATCAAGCCAATGAAGCTATTTCACAAGGACACAATTTTCAGGCTACTTTGATGAATGCTGCTGAAAGAGCAGGCAGCAAAACATAATTGAGATGGAAACCCTCAGCTTCACATCATGTTCACTTTTGTGTCCCATTCCCTGCACAAACGTAGTCCTCAGAAGAGGAGTCTGGGGAACCCCAGAAACAGAAGTCCCTGGACAACACAAACAGCAGCACAAACCTTCTTCCTGTGTCCATGCCTGAAACTCCCACACTGCCCCTGCTCATGGGAAAACCTGCCCCCGCGCATCTCCCATGGGCTCCCTGGCTGCCAAACTGGAGACCATAAAACAAGGTGGACGGGTGTGAGATGAGCATGAGAGAGGGTTATGTTTGGGGGCTGATGTAGGGGGATGCTCCCAGCATTACCGGACTGTTCCCACTATGTGGCCATGCAGCCATGAGATTATTTATATGGTTATATTTAATCCTATTTTTCTTTTTCTCACATGCTTATCTTGACACTGATACTGGCTCCTCCTCAGCTCAGTTGATTCCCAAGGAGCCCGTTTATACTTGCAAGGAAGTTCTCACCAAATAAGAGTTGCATTGAACAGGAAACCATTTCATCACATTTTCCCCAATAAAGCCCCAAAGTGGCTCCTTTTTCCCCAATAAACACACACCCCACATCCAGAGCTGCCCTGCTAGACTTTTGCACTGTTTCAGCTCTAAAAGATAACTCGGTGAGGGTATAATATGCAAAGTTTTATAAAACTGTGTGAACTCTTGTCAGGGAATGATCGCTCCAACCAGAAAACTGGCAGCTCCAGCAGGCTTGGCTTTGGACCTTCTCACTTCACAACAAACCTCAAATACTGTATCTGGAAATCAAACTTCAGCTGCATGTTGGCTGGAGCACCACGACAAAAACAAGTTGGTATTTGTTTGTTTGTTTGTTTGTTTGTTTTCTCAAAGCCTGCACTAGGTGCAGAAATAGACAGTGTTTTGGCTTCAAGGCCTCAGAAAAACAGAACTCAGTTTTTCCATTCTGTCATTATTCTAGCAAAACCCTACAGGTAAATAAGTCTCACTTGTTTACACTGATGCCTCTTGGAGACACTTGGGAAGACTGGATAATGGCTAAATTCATAACCAGGCAGGTATCTCATAAGCTAGGGCTTATTTGTATTGCTCAAATGTACTTCTGCAGAAACAGGTATTCCAGAGAATTTTAGCCCTTATGAAGCTGCTCTGACTTTACAACCCTCCAACAGACAGGCAGGTACCTGGAAAGAAATGCTCCACAGTAAAACCCAGCATTTAATAAAGTGCTTTTCCTCTGGAGAGCTCAAGCACCTGCAGAAAGCAAGCTGCTGTCATCACCTCCCTGTCACTGGTGCCATGACTTGCTTGCAGCGGGGAGAAAAGGCTTGACTGGGACCCAACATTTCTTAAGTCCACATGTGCTATCCATTAGGCTGTAAGATCCTGACAGGAATTAGATACATAGCTCTAAGTTATATATTGTTTATGCAAACATAACTTACAAGTAAATTATTTAAAATAGAAGCATGCAGAAGAGAAATGGAAGGTAAAGCAGACAACTAGCACGGGCTCACTGCAGAAAGCAGCACGAACTACAAGCAAGTAGCAAATGTCACTACTATGTGAAGGCGGCAGAACTTTACATGGAATTTAAACTAGTTCTTTACGTTGGGTTCATGCTGGATTCTTACACCGGCTTATGACTCAGTATATGACAAGGTATATGACTTTTTTTAATCTAAAGGAGACCTTGACTTGGCTTCACCAAGAGTAGCATGACTCCTCTAACGTATTACATGGCCAGTGGGTCCCAAGTGCACTGCTGTGCATGTTGAAGATTATATAAAAAGGGAGAATACGTGTCCTCATATAACCTCAGGGAGCAGAGTATGGGAGCTGACACCTGGACGCAGGATTGGTTTCCTTAGTTATTAGAGCTGGCTGAACTGTTTTAACAGATATAGATATCATCTAATTTAATTACATATTAGGCAAAACACTTGATTACTCTACAGCCAGCCAGAATTAAGTCCTCCTTTCATCCTAATTTTTTTTCTACCCTCTTGTCTTTTTACCTCTTTTTTTTTTCCAAGCTCTTCTGAAATCCACCTCTCTCAAGACAGATGTTTACTTCTCTACTAACTTGCATGATTTTTTTTTTTTTTTTAATGATGATGCCCTTTAAACTCATTTCCACAGTTTATAATTTGATTCTTGGGTCACCAGAGAAAGCATCCAAGTCACAAAATAATTCGAACAAAGCACTAAGATTCTGACTTTCTCATACACTATTTAAAACAGAGTCCATTTAAAAGCAGAGCCCTGCAGTAAACCCTTGTTGACTTTGAATTCCACGCACCAGCCATTTGGCATCCGTACACTTGTTTTAACTATTATTATTTCTTTCTCCACAGCATAACTGATGAATTATTGAAATCCGATTTATTTTAACCACATAGTTCATCCTGATGAAATTGGCTAGTTTACTAAATAATTTTCTGCTCTGCTGTACATACTGCTTACTTTCTGAATGCAGGCAATGATCAAAAAACAGATCACGGAGGAGACAATTTTGTGTATTGCTGGGTCAGATACGGAGTGGTGGGAGGAAATTTGGAAGGCAGAGTTTCTCAATTGCCATGGAGGCAAACAGGAAACAATTCCACTGAAGCCCACAGTGTTACGGTATTGTCAGCGATCTCAGGCATAGCTTTGTTTTTCTGTGCAATAAAGCTGCTCTTTGGACCACTCCACAGCAAGCGAGGCAGAAAAAGTGAGTAGGAGGTGATTCCTTCAGTACCTGCAGCCATGCAAGCGTGACATTTCCAGGGCTACACACGTACGGATATCCCAGCTCAGAGTGAAACAACCCCCCCCCCCCCCCCACACACACACACCTACAGGCCCAAATATAGCACCTTCCAGCTGAAGATAAAAAATAATCCCCCATGATTAAGCATTAAGCTGTCAGATACCTTAGAGCCAGTGAGATGCAAACACAAGCCCTAAACCAAGGTGGTGATGAATATACAGTTCAAACACAAAGCTATTCATCAGATCCATGCGGCAAACTAAGAATATTTAGTTGCCACTAGTGTCTCTAAAAAATTGGGCTTCTACCCCTCTTTTCCCAGCAACTTAAAATTTACTAACTCCTTATCATATTTCAGTAAAGACAGGGTTTAAAACCATGAGAAAGGCCTGCCTGGCCAGGAGCAGTAATTAAAAACCAGTTCTCACCTATTTAACTTGTAAAGGCTACAGAAGAGCTGTGTCCTCAGAATTTTCTTAGAGCTCCTATTACTCAAAAGTAGAGGACAAATGCTGCTTTGCTACCTAATGACTGCTGGCTTTGAAACCAATGCAACTACTGCTCTTTTTATTCACAAGCCCTTGTTTTCAAATAGAGCACTTTTGGGAATAAGTGTTTTACTTGAATTAATTACTCTTCCTGTTTGAGGAAAAACAAAAAAACAGGTTTATTCATTTAGAGAACTTGGCAACTGCAGATCGACAGTTACTTTTTTGGAAGAAATATTTTACAAAGAATGTTAACCCACTGCGTACGGAAGGGTTAAAAGATGGAATTTTGGTCCGTGGGTGGACACTGGGTGAGAAGTAGATAGCCAAGGAATGCAGTTAGCACAAGAAACAGGTGATTTATTGTCTGAAATGCTAACCACAGAGATAAGAAAGCTGAGAAATGTTAGGGAGGATGTGCAGCTGTGAAGATACAAGGCACAGCTCACGATTTTGCTTGCTTTGTAACATCTTGTTATTGGCTTGAGCAAGGTTGATATGTGACTGCTGGATTATGGTAATATGCTGCGTGAACAAAGCCCATGAACCAATAGACAGGATGACTATGTCGCGTGCAGCGTGCCTGACCAGCGGGCGCATGCGCCATAGGCTCCCTTTGTTGCAACCGAGGC
Organism: Pelecanus crispus; assembly: GCF_030463565.1. Taxonomy (NCBI): domain Eukaryota; kingdom Metazoa; phylum Chordata; class Aves; order Pelecaniformes; family Pelecanidae; genus Pelecanus; species Pelecanus crispus. The sequence goes on from NC_134675.1 coordinate 12,566,770, forward strand.
GTGTTTTCGGCACCCACTGGCCACGTGTGTCGAAACCCGTTTCCTCTGCCATATAAATACCGGGATTTCCTGAAGAGGGGTGGGCAGGTGTACGGCGAGGTCACCGTTGCCTCCGTGGGGACGCCCACGTAAAGCTGGCACCTACCAACCGCTGGGCTGAGCTCGCAGCGCAAGACAGCACAAGAATGTACGGATGGACCATCTTCCTCATGGTCCTCAGGTTGGTAAGACTATTGCTTTGCTGGACGCTTGTAGTGTAGTTAATAAAGTCTTTTGTGCTGCTAGATAGTGTGTGTGTGCATGCCATTCTTTCCCCGGGAATCCTCGAAACCACTCTAAAACACCCACAAATTCAGTAAACATATGGGATTTGCAAGTTAATCCAATAAGGCCATTATGGTGATGCTCCAGAGGACTAGTCACCATCAGGAGGGGAAAGGAGACTAATTCTAAAAGGATTTCCCTAAAGCTATTTTCATGTTGCAAAGTCAAGAGCAAATTTCCCTTTTAGTAGTGTTGGTTTGGGGGGCGGGGGGAGATAATGATAGAGACAACAACAAAGAAGTTTGTGCCCATGTAAGAGAGTTAAGAAAAACAAACCAGCCTTTATCCATATTTGCCATTTTTTACACTACAACATCTGAAAATAGGAGACAATATCATAGATAGAATCATAGAATGGTTTAGGCTGGAAGGGACCTTAAAGATCATCTAGTCCAACCCCCCTGCCTTGGGCAGGGATACCTTCCACTAGATCAGGCTCAAAGCCCCATCCAACCTGGCCTTGAACACTTCCAGGGAGGGGGGCATCTACAACTTCTCTGGGCAACCTGTTCCAGTGTCTCACCACTCTCACAGTAAAGAATGTCTTCCTAATATCTAATCTAAATCTATCCTCTTTGAGTTTAAAACTGTTACCCCTCGTCCTATACCTCGACTCCCTGAGGAAGAGTCCCTCCCCATCTTTCCTGTAGGCCCCCTTTAAGTACTGGAAGGCTGCTATAAGGTCTCCCCAGAGCCTTCTCTTCTCTAGGCTAAACAACCCCAACTCTCTCAGCCTGTCCTCATACGGGAGGTGCTCCAGCCCCCTGATCATCTTCGTGGCCCTCCTCTGGGCACACTCGAGCAGGTCCATGTCCTTCTTATGCTGGGGACCCCAGAGCTGAACACAGTACTCCAGGTGGGGTCTCACCAGAGCAGAGTGGTGGTGGGGAAGAATCACCTCCCTTGACCTGCTGGCAATGCTTCTTTTGATGCAGCCCAGGATACGATTGGCTTTCTGGGCTGCTAGCGTACATTGCCAGCTCATATTCAGTTTTTCATTCACCAATACCCCCAAGTCCTTCTCTGCAGGGCTGCTGTCAATCCACTCATTGCTCAGCCCGTATCCCTGTTTGGGATTGCCCTAACCCAGGACTGCCATGGTTTAGCCCCAGCAAGCAACTAAGCAACATGCAGCTGCTCGCTCACTCCCCCTGCCCCGATGGGATGGGGGAGAGAATCGGAGCAGTAAGAGTGAGAAACACTCCTGGGTTGAGATAAGAACAGTTTAATAATTGAAATAAAGTAAAATAGTAGTAGTAATAATAACAAAATAATAATAATAATAATAATAATATACAAAGCAAGTGATGCACAGTGCAATTGCTCACCACCCGCCGACCGATACCCAGACAGTTCCCGAGCAGCGATCGCTGCTCCCCGGCCAACTCCCCACAGGTTATATACTGAGCATGACGTCACATGGTATGGAATAGCCCTTTGGTCAGTTTGGATCAACTATTCTGGCTGTGCCCCCTCCCAGTTTTCTTGTGCACCTGGCAGAGCATGGGAAGCTGAAAAGTCCTTGACTAGCATAAGCAGTACTTAGCAACAACTAAAACATCAGTGTGTTATCAGCATTCTTCTCATCATAAATCCAAAACACAGCACTGGAGTGAAGTTGAGCCTGGGAAGAAGGGAGGGGTGGGGGGAAGGTGGTTTAAGATTTGGTTTTATTTCTCATTACCCTACTCAGTTTTGATTGGCAATAAATTAAACTGATTTTCCCCAAGTCGAGTCTGTTTTGCCCATGGTGATAATTGGTGAGTGATCTCTCCCTGTCCTTATCTTGACCCATGAGCAGTACTTTTGCTTTTGGAAGGAGGTGAGGAAACAAAGTAAAACAGAGTGATTGATCCATGCAACCTGACGTGTCCAGGAGATGGGGGGATGATGAGAGAAAGCTTTCTGCTATGACCAGGGATAGTTTTCTTGAGGTGATTTTTCCCCTAAGAAAAGGGATGTATAAAGGAGATTGCTCTGCAGAGTGGAAAATAAATCCACAATAACTTCCAGAGAAATACAAGCTCATCACAGGCACAGAAACCTGAAAACCTCCCCTTCTGCCATACCATGGGCATTCGTACACCCTAATGCCCAACCCTACTCAAGAATAGATTTATTACCAAAAACTTAAACTGAGGGCCCCAGCTGATGAGCAGAGGGAGCGCAGCCCTTGCTCCTTGTTCCCACAGCATGCCATCCCCACATGCCAGTCAGAGCACCTGGAAGCATTTGAACCCACCACTGAGTAACATGGTGCTACAAAATCCCGCAGATGCTCCAGAGAAAACCCCAGCTGCCAGCTCAGGGACAAAATGGCTATGGTGAGGACAACCAACCTGCAGTGGCAGTGTCTCACCACAGCATGGCAGGAAGTGGTGTCCCATAGAAAATGCAAAATTGGAGCATTGTACTTTGATATCAAAGAGTGACTGCATTTGGGGAGAGTTTTTCTTCCCAACAAGAAAATCTATTACAGGGGCAAAGCAGTTTATGATAAAAACTCATTCAGTTCAAACTTCTGAGGAAGGGGGAGCTCAATAAAAATTGCCTTGAAAGGTGTGCTCTTCTGAAACATCAGTTTTCAAACCACATTGTCAGATTTTTGAGCAGTTCTACTCAGATGCAGCAAAGGTCCCTGTTCTCCATTCCCATCTGCTCTGCAGATGTACTGCTCTGCATTTCCTTGCATGTAGAGCTCCCAACAAGAGGGCAAAGAAAAAGAGCACCCTCCTGAAGACTACTGTTCAGAGCAGAATTTGGCTCCAAATATAGCCAGGGACTGCATTTGCCTTTCCAGTACCAGCAAGGACTGTTTTGATACAGAACCTCAAGATTTCATCCAGGTGAGTCCAGGACTGTTATTGACTGCTGCAGGCAAGTAGCACAAAGTGCTTTGTGCATTTTGAGACTTGTAATTTGGTTAGATGTTCAGTATTGTGCTCTGTAATCAGCTGCTAGCACTTACAGAGAAGCAGGACTGTGTTTAGGATGTCCATGTATCATACAACTACTCATAGCATTGACCTGTTAGGAGGACCAGGATGTTTCCTTCATATTTACAGCTATCCTGGAGCATGTAGATGTGACGTCCAATAGCAGTAAGCACTCAGGAAAGACCTTGGCTCTGCTGGAAACCCCCAACTTCAGGTAAGGTCAAAGCTTCGCCTTCAGTAGTGACACTTAAAGCTCACTCTCCATTGCACATCTGATTTATGAAGGTCTTTCTCAGCATCTTCAAAAAAACTGATTTTCCCGACATTCGGCATGCCGTATCTTGTGCTGGGGAGGAGTCCTACCAACTCCCCCAGGACACTGGTTGAAGAGGAGAGACTAAGAAAAGGCCATGCAAAGGTACGGCTGTCAAAACATTTCTCTGTTCATTTTTTGGAAGTGACTCCAGGTTGTGGGTTAAAAAGAATCCAGACAGTTCTCTGACTGTATTCCCACATATGGTGATGTTTGGTCATTTTTGGAGATGAGGAACATGATATTTTGAAGCAGTGGTTGGGTTTCCTCAATGACAAAATTTTAATAATATCTCATGTTTATACCATACTGTCATCACTTGAAATATATCTTACTCTGCTTTCTTCAAAAACAGTTTGAATTTGGGAATCTATTCAGCACTGATTTAAAAGATTAGATGTATATGGTAGCTGTGTCCAAGCAATTTGTAATCAAATATTTCAAATTGAATGATATTCATGACAAAATAATTATTTTGCAATCCTCCCAGGACTTCTCAATGAAGCCCCATTCAGTCATGCTCAAGAAATGAAGTATTCATGTGTCATCTGCAGGAATACTAACAGCCTCCCTCCAGTAAATGAGTAATAGCCCAAAATGAGAGGAGTAGTTCCAAAATACATAGGAAGTTATCTGGGGTAACATAACCCATGTGTTTTGGAGATAGGGTTATATAGACAGAAGATAAATAAACATGCAGAGTTTTAACTAACCTTTATTCAGTACTCCAATACGGCTCATTTCCCTGCAATTATGTTTGATAGACACACACAATTTGCTAACTCTGAAGAGAGCAATAATTTTCCCTCAGTCACTAACATCACCAAAAATGCCACCACCTACATCATTCCTCTCTAATGTAATAATATCCCGTTAAGCAAAGAGCTTTGATGATTATATTACTGCATAATGTTTCTCTAAATGAAAAGAAAAAAAAAAAGCAGTCACCGAGGCGAAGGGCTCCGGAGCGGACGCTCGTTCTGGGGCACCCTTGCTGAGGCGGCAAAAAGCGCAGGGCGAGAGCGGGCAGCCCAGCCCCCCGCCTAGAGCGAGAAAGGGCGAGCTGCTGACGTACGGCAGCTCTGACGCAGCGTGGGCGGGGACAGGAATCACGGCGCCCAAACCCACCCACCTATAAAAGCAGCCCCCAGGGAGTGCGAGCGACCAGGAGTGTGGCGTGTCAGTTTGCGCGAGCAGGGCGTGGGGGGAAGGCCAAGTCCCCCCTCCTAGTTCCAAAGGGAAACTCAGGCAGTGGTCATTGCCCTCCCAGGAGAACACCTGGCAGCTACGGTTGCCACTCACCCAAAAGCCACCGCCAGAAGGAATGCGGTGACCCAGACGGAGCTCCCGCACAAACACGCAGCCGTCCAGGTCACCGGTTGCAGGGAGTGCCTGAGCCTGTCGCTTGTACCAGAGGGCAGTGGAGATGGCAAATGTCTTCGGTGAGACCAGGTAGATGATCTCCTCAGCCTGGCGGCAGAGCTGAAGGAGGAGGTGGAAAGGCTGAGGAGTATCAGGGAGTATGAGAGGGAGATAGACTGGTGGAGCAACACCCTACCGTCCCTGGGGCCAAGGCAGCAGGCGGAGGCCCCACAAGGAGCAGAGGATCCCCTACCCTCTTGCCGGCAAGCAGAAGGAGGGGATCCAAGAGATGGGGGGCAATGGAAACAGGTCCCTGCCCGGGGAGGCAGGCAAATCCCCTCCCGGCCTCCCTCACCTTCCCAGCTGCCATTACATAACAGATATGGGGCTCTGGAAGTTGAGGGCCAGGCAAGTGGGGAGGGAGGTGAAGGTGAAGGTCCAGCCAGGGGGTTGCCGAGGGCCAGTCAGTCACCCCCACGGATTGTGACTGCCCCAGTTAAGAAAAAAAGGAGGGTAATTGTCGTATGCGATTCCTTCCTGCAGGGAACTGAGGGCCCAATCTGCTGTCCGGACCCATCCCACAGGGAAGTCTGCTGCCTCCCTGGGGCCCGGGTTAGGGATGTTACTATGAAACTCCCTGATCTCGTAAGGCCCTCCAATTATTACCTGTTGCTGGTTGTACAGGTTGGCAGTGATGAGATTACAGAAAGAAGTCCTAAAGCGATCAAGAGGGACTTCAGGGCACTGGGGCAATTGGTTGCAGGATCGGGAGCGCAGGTAGTGTTTTCCTCAATCCCGTCAATGGCAGGGAAGAATGTCCTTGGCTAGCATAAGCAGTACTTAGCAACAACTAAAACATCAGTGTGTTATCAGCATTCTTCTCATACTAAATCCAAAACACAGCACTATGCCTGCTACTAGGAAGAAAATTAACTCTATTCCAGCCGAAACCAGGATACCATCTCAAACAGATTTCTCATAAATAAACTAGAGAAAGATGATTAAATGAGACTACTATAAAGCCATACTCAAGGAGTAGTTATTAATGATATTCTATGAAAACAGAAGGACACTGTGAGTGGAGCTCTGCTGGACCTATATATTTTAGTTCTGCTCAGCACATTCATTAGTGACCCGGACGATGAAGGAGAGTACACTTATTAAATCTGCAGATTACATGAAGCTGGGAGTGCCTGCAGACACATTGGAGAATAGGATTAGTATCTAAAATGATCTTGGCAAAAATCAAAAAAACATTGTCTAAAAATTCAGATAAAGTTGAGCAAGGACACGTGCAAAGTAATACAACAGCAATGGATGTCATCTACTTGGATTTCTGTAAAGCGTTCGACACAGTCCCCCACAACATCCTTCTCTCTAAATTGGAGAGATATGGGTTTCATGGGTGGACTGTTCGATGGATAAGGAATTGGCTGGATGGTCGCATCCAGAGGGTCGTGGTCAATGGCTCGATGTCCACATGGAGACCAGTGACAAGTGGGGTCCCTCAGGGGTCCGTACTGGGACCGGTGCTATTTAACATCTTCATCAATGACATAGACAGTGGGATCGAGTGCACCCTCAGCAAGTTTGCAGATGACACCAAGCTGAGTGGTGCCGTTGACACGCCAGGAGGACGAGATGTCATCCAGAGGGACCTGGACAAGCTGGAGAGGTGGGCCTCTGTGAACCTCATGAGGTTCAACAAGGCCAAGTGCAAGGTCCTGCACCTAGGACAGGGCAAGCCCCGGTATCAGTACAGGTTGGGGGATGAAGAGATTGAGAGCAGCCCTGCAGAGAAGGACTTGGGGGTACTGGTGGATGAAAAGCTGGACATGAGCCAACAATGTGCACTCACAGCCCAGAAGGCCAACTGTATCCTGGGCTGCATCAAAAGAAGTGTGGCCAGCAGGTCGAGGGTGGTGATTCTGCCCCTCTGCTCTGGTGAGACCCCACCTGGAGTACTGCGTCCAGCTCTGGAGCCCTCAGCACAGGAAAGACATGGACCTGCTGGAGCGGGTCCAGAGGAGGGCCACAAAAATGATCAGAGGGGTGGAACATCTCTCCTATGAGGAAAGGCTGAGAGAGTTGGGGTTGTTCAGCCTGGAAAAGAGAAGGCTCCAGGGAGACCTTATTGCAGCCTTTCAGTACTTAAAGGGGGCTTATAAGAAAGATGGGGACAATCTTTTTAGCAGGGCCTGTTGCGATAGAACAAGAGGTAATGCTTTTAAACTAAAGGAGGGTAGATTCAGACTAGATATAAGGAAGAAATTTTTTTACAATGAGGGTGGTGAAACACTGGAACAGGTTGCCCAGAGAGGTGGTAGATGCCCCATCCCTGGCAACATTCAAGGTCAGGCTGGACGGGGCTCTGAGCAACCTGATCTAGTTGAAGATGTCCCTGCTCACTGCAGGGGGGTTGGGCTAGATGACCTCTAAAGGTCCCTTCCAACCCAAAGCATTCTATGACTCTATGATTCTAAGTTATTACAAGCTTGTTGAATGATGGAAGAGCTATATTTAAAGAGTTTCTTGAAGAATGGCGCCCATACAATTCTGCAATTATTCAGCATCCTCTGTACGCCAACATACCTAATCATCCTTTGTATCTCTTGCATTTGCTGAACAGTTCAGAGCTGGTGCTGGGAAGCATGACTGAATCTTCAGAGTATTCAGAATTTGTTTCTGACATCATTTATAGAACTGAAAATCTGGAGTAACATAATTAAATTCAGTGATGCTTTTCTGGATTTACTTTACAGTTCTGTAACCACAGCGAAAAATCTAATTTTAAGTATGCAGATTCCTAGAAACATCCCCTTACCAACTTTTAAATTAGTATAGCTCACTCACATACACATATGTACACAGAGAACTAGTCAAAACTACAGAAATATAATATAATTAACAGAGTTAGACTTTAAATTTACATTTAGGACCCTAAATAAGTGACTGGGTCTTTAAAAGACCTCACTAATGTCACCTGCTCCTATATGATCTTGAAATAAGCATTCATCTACACCTCGATAGCCACAAACCCAAATTCCTCAGGTGCAAAGTTTTCTAAAGAAAAGGACTGGGCTTCCATGTAACATTTGGACTTGTGAGTGATGTGATGGTTGGAGGCCATCTTGGGCACAGTGATCACAAAATGATAGAGTTTTCAGTTATTGGAGAAGTAAGGAGGGGAGCCAGTAGAACTGCCACCTTGGACTTCCAGAGGGCAGACTTTGGCCTGTTTAGGAGCCTGGTTGACAGAGTCCCTTGGGAGGCAGTCCTGAAGGGCAAAGGAGTCCAGGAAGGCTGGACATCCTTCAAGAAGAAAATCTAAATGCACAGGAGCAGGCCATCCCCATGTGCCGAAAGATGAGCCATCAGGGAAGAAGACCAGCCTGGCTGAACAGAGAGATTTGGCTGGAATTCAGGGAAGAAAGGACAGTTTATGACCTTTGGAAGAAGGGGTAGGCAACTCAAGGAGAACTACAAAGATGTCGTGAGGTTATGCAGGGAGAAAATTAGAAGGGCCAAAGCCCAACTAGAACTAAATCTGGCTTCTGCCATAAAAGACAATAAAAAATATTTCTATAAATACATTGGCAACAAAAGGAGGGCTAAGGAGAATCTCCATCCTTTATTGGATGCAGGGGGGAACATAGTGACAAAGGCTGAGGAAAAGGGTGAGGTACTTAATGCCTTCTTTGCCTCAGTCTTTAATAGTCAGACCAGTTGTTCTCAGGGTACCCAGCCCCCTGAGCTGGAAGACAGGGACGGGGAGCAGAATGAAGCCCCCATAATCCATGGGGAAATAGTGACCTGCTACACCACTTAGACACACACAAGTCTATGGGGATGGATGGGATTCACCCAAGGGTACTGAGGGAGCTGGTGGAAGTGCTCACCAAGCCTCTTTCCATCATTTATCAGCAGTTCTGGCTAACCAGGGAGGTCCCAGTTGACTGGAGGTTAGCAAATGTGACGCCCATCTACAAGAAGGGCCGGAAGGAGGATCCGGGGAACTACAGGCCTGTCAGCCTGACCTCGGTGCCGGGGAAGATTATGGAGAGGTTCATCTTGAGTGCCATCATGCGGCACATACAGGACAACCAGGTGATCAGGCCCAGCCAGCATGGGTTTATGAAAGGCAGGTCCTGCTTAACTAACCTGATCTCCTTCTATGACAAGGTGACCCGCTTAGTGGATGAGGGAAAGGCTGTGGACATCATCTACCTGGACCTTAGTAAAGCCTTTGACATTGTTTCCCACAGCATTCTCCTAAGGAAGCTGGCTGCTCAGGGCTTGGACGGGTGTACTCTTCGCTGGGTTAAAAACTGGCTGGAGGGCTGGGCCCAAAGAGTTGTGGTGAATGGAGTTAAATCCAGTTGGCGGCCAGTCACAAGTGGTGTACCCCAGGGCTCAGTATTGGGGCCAGTTCTGTTTAATATCTTTATCAATAATCTGGATGAGGGGATTGAGTGCGCCCTCAGTAAGTTTGCCGACGACACCAAACTGGGTGGGAGTGTCGATCTGCTGGAGGGTAGGAAGGCTCTACGGAGGGACCTGGACAGGCTGGATCGATGGGCCGTGGCCAACTGTATGAGGTTCAACAAGGTTAAGTGCCGGGTCCTGCACTTGGGTCACAACCATCCCATGCAACGCTATAGGCTTGGGGAAGAGTGGCTGGAAAACTACCTGGCCGAAAAGGTCCTGGGGGTGGTGGTTGACAGCTGGCTGAATATGAGCCGGCAGTGTGCCCAAGCAGCCAAGAAGGCCAGCAGCATCCTGGCTTGTATCAGGAATAGTGTGGCCAGCAGGACTAGGGAAGTGATTGTTCCCCTGTACTCAGCACTGGTGAGGCCGCACCTGGAATACTGTGTCCAGTTTTGGGCCTCTCAGTACAAGAAGGACATTGAGGTGCTGGAGCATGTCCAGAGAAGGGCAACGAAGCTGGTGAAGCGTCTGGAGCACAAGTCTTATGAGGAGCAGCTGAGGGAACTGGGGTTGTTTAGTCTGGAGGAGTCTGAGGGGAGACCTTATCGCTCTCTACAACTACCTGAAACGAGGATGTGGCGAGGTGGTGTGGCAGATGCACCCGCCCTGATAAAGACGGGGCCTTTGTTACTTTTCACTCCTTTACTTTTCGTGCCTTTACTGCCCATTGTGGCTGTTGTCATGGACACCGTTGCTGGTATATAGAGCCCTCGGCCAATAGGAACTGACATGTCCAGATATGACCATAGGTCGGATTTGACTAGGGTATAAATGGAGTCCTGCTGGGTGGAAAACTGAGTCAGTCGTCCTTGGAGCAGCGGGTCTGCAGTTGGACTCTCTCCCCTTGGGTCAGGACGCCGCAGAAGGTAACTCCTTGAAGTTGATAACCCTTGCCTTATTAGGTGAGTGATTGCACATTGTGAGTCATCATTCTGAAGCTTAAGAATTCTTAAGTCGACTGTGTAGCATTAAGTCCGATTGGCATCCTGAACCTGTGGTTTACTAATATTCGTCAGAGTGCCAAACACATTTGATTAGAATAAATGTTATTTTTCGTTACATCACCTGCCTAATTTGACTTTGTGCACCCCCACGACAGATGGGTGTTGGTCTCTTTTCCCAAGTGACAGGACAAGAGGAAATGGCCTCAAGTTGCACCAGGGGAGGTTTAGATTGGATATTAGGAAAAATTTCTTCACCGAAAGGGTAGTCAAGCATTGGAACAGGCTGCACAGGGAAGTGGTTGAGTCACTGTATTGGGTTTCCATGGCAAGGTTTTGGGAGCGGGGGGCTACAGGGGTGGCTTCTGTGAGAAGCTGCTAGAAGCTTCCCCTATGTCCAATAGAGACAATGCCAGCCAGCTCCAAGATCGACCTGCCGCTGGCCAAGGCCGAGCCACTCAGCGACGGTGGTAGTGCCTCTGCGATAACATATTCAAGAAGGGGGAAAAAAAACCCACTGCCCAACTGCAGTTGGAGAGAGGAGTGAGAATATCTGAGAGAAACAACCATGCAGACACCAAGGTCAGGGAAGAAGGAGGGGGAGGAGGTGCTCCAGGCACCGGAGCAGAGATTCCCCTGCAGCCCATGGTGAAGACCCAGTGCCCTGAAGTCTCTCTTGATTGCTTTAGGACTTCTATGTGTAATCTCATCACTGCCAACCTGTACAACCAGCAACAGGTAATAATCGGAGGGCCTTACGAGATCAGGGAGTTTCATAGTAACATCCCTAACCTGGGCCCCAGGGAGGCAGCAGACTTCCCTGTGGGATGGGTCCGGACAGCAGATTGGGCCCTCAGTTCCCTGCAGGAGGGAATCGCATACGACAATTACCCTCCTTTTTTTCTTAACTGGGGCAGTCACAATCCGTGGGGGTGACTGACTGGCCCTCGGCAACCCCCTGGCTGGACCTTCACCTTCACCTCCCTCCTCACTTGCCTGGCCCTCAACTTCCAGAGCCCCATATCTGTTATGTAATGGCAGCTGGGAAGGTGAGGGAGGCCGGGAGGGGATTTGCCTGCCTCCCCGGGCAGGGACCTGTTTCCATTGCCCCCCATCTCTTGGATCCCCTCCTTCTGCTTGCTGGCAAGAGGGTAGGGGATCCTCCGCTCCTTGTGGGGCCTCCGCCTGCTGCCTTGGCCCCAGGGACGGTAGGGTGTTGCTCCACCAGTCTATCTCCCTCTCACGCTCCCTGATACTCCTCAGCCTTTCCACCTCCTCCTTCAGCTCTGCCGCCAGGCTGAGGAGATCATCTACCTGGTCTCACCGAAGACATTTGCCATCTCCACTGCCCTCTGGTACAAGCGACAGGCTCAGGCACTCCCTGCAGCCGGCGACCTGGACGGCTGCATGTTTGTGCGGGAGCTCCGTCTGGGTCACCGCATTCCTTCTGGTGGCGGCTTTTCGGTGAGTGGTAACCATAGCTGCCAGGTATTCTCCTGGGCGGACGATGACCACTGCCTGAGTTTCCCTTTGGAACTAGGAGGAGGGGCACTTGGCCTTCCCTGCACGCCCTGCCCGCGCGAACTGCTGCGCCACGCCCTTCTGCCGCGCCACGCCCTGTTTGCCCATCCTGGTCGCCGCGCTCCTGGTCGCTCGCGCTCCCTGGGGGCTGCTTTTATAGGTGGGGGGGTTTGACCGCTGTCACTCCTGTCCCTGCCCACGCTGCGTCAGAGCTGCCGTATGTCAGCAGCTCGCCCTTTCCCGCTCTTTCCCGCTCTAGGCGGGACCCGGCACTTGGCCTTGTTGAACTTCATACAGTTGGCCTCGTCTTGTAACTCTGGGCTTTATTAGGTGAACCGATTTGGTATCATAGCATCTATTTCACATATTATAGCACAATGGTTTGTAACTTTGGTTTCATTTTCTTTGTTCTGTCCCACAATAAAATGCTGGGCAAGTATGTATATGTCAGCATGGCACTTCGTTTCTAAAAGCTAATTAAAAATACATTCTTTAAAAAGGTAATATATGGAAGTGACTTTGGAGGCCTAGATTTTAAGCTTCTTTCATTTTTTTTGACATCTGTTTGCTGAGCGCATATAATTTCTTCCTTGAATTGTTTAAATGTCCCAGTGCTTTTCTCAGAAAAGGAAAACTGAAGCCAGATGCCCAGCCTCAAGATGGAAAACCCTAAAAATACAATCAAGTAGAGTTAGTCAAAAATTGGAATTTTCATCCACTGGGAAAACCCAGTGCTTTAAAGAGGCATTCACTGGAAAATCAGATTAGAACACCTGTACAGCTCTGAAAGTTCAAGAGAACTATACTAAGAAATCTCTAAATATTTCCTTTCTTTTACCCTTTTCCCTGCCTTCAGCCTCAAAAAGCTGAAGAGTTTGGGTGTCCGATACCATTCTTGCAGACAAGGCTGATAAGCACACATCCTCACCCTGACAGTCCTCGCTCCAATGGAAAAAGCCTACAGTGTATCGCAGGAGGCAAGCCAGAACAGGAGGTGTTGCCTGTCGTGAGGAACACCACCTCACACAAATTGCCACTGCAGGTTTTCCCATGAGGAACAGCTATTTTAGAGACTCTCTGTTCTCCACTGACAAAACACACTGACAGAAAATTTCTTACCGCTTCTACAAAAAGCTTGGAAGTGCAAACCATAACAGAAGCAGAATTAAAATCGGACTTCTTAAAACCATAATCTGCCAAGACATATTTTGTATTGCTTTTCTTTGAATCGGCTTGATCCACCAGGTAACAATATTTCTAAAAAAAAAAAAAATTAAACCCTTGTTTAATCCATCTGAGCTACTCATCCCTGGGGTTTCCAACCTTGCAGCCCTGCCAAGGCCTCCTGGGGATGGGCAGGTTGCTCACAACTTCCCTCATCCTGCATTGCAACACCGTATTTGTACATTTGCATCTTAAAACTGCTCATCTTTCATTAAAAATTAATTTTACTTCACAAAAAAAAAAAAAAGGACGCAAGCAAGCTTTCTGGACTGTCATATGAGAGGGATAAAAATAAAGCAGACCAGCTTCCAAAGCAGAAGTACAACACTTAGAGAGGAAGGGGGGAAGAAAATGCTGAAAATAAGGTTGCCCGGATACATTATGTTGCAGTTCATAATTTTAAGATGGAAGGAGACGTGCAAGGTTTAGTTTTAGCCTCATTATCCATGCGGCTGCAGCTCATTAGGATACCACTGGCCCTAACCATCCCCTGGGGGGGGGTTGCAGGAGTGCAAACTCCTGCCCCAACCTGCTGACCACCCTCAGCCCTCAACTCGGGGACTCTAAAAACCAGGAATCGAGTGGAGATTTGTAACACTTGGTGACCAAAGCAGATGGCAGATGCTGTGGCGTGGGGACAGCATCTTTGTTCACACTTGCCTTACCCAAGAGGGCCTCACTACATCTCTATACTGCTTTTGTCTCTTCTCACCTGGACCCAAAAGTTCATTTTGGTACCAAACCCACTACAGCCACCAAGAAGGACCCTGAAGCACAGAAGCCACTCTCAAACCTGCCTTTTCAGCCTGCGCAGACATGACAGGATCCTTCTGGGATGGACTGAACCATCCATTACTGCTACCTTCCCCTTTTTCTCACTTTCCTGATTTTCCCCACCTGGTTGCTGCAGGAACACTAAGAGCTGAGAGGTACAAGCCACTGGCTTGTGCGCAGGGCAACACCTGTGCACATCTAATACAGCTTCATCACATGAGGACAAACTCTGCTGCCCTCCTCAGGTCTCTGCCCCCTTGGCACCAGGCTCCACACGCAGATCTGACCCATATGGGACCCCAAACAAGGGACAACAGCTTGGTCACAGCCCAAAGCAGCTACAGTGCATTCAGGCAAAATCATCGCAATGCACCTTAATGAAGATCAAGTGAGTGGGCACCAATCTACCACTGCTTCAGACACCTTAAAGGCTTTGGAGAGTAGAGATTTATTTGAGAGAACAGACAGAAATCCAGCCAGACTGCCCTTTTCAACCATCACGTAGTGAATCAAGAGCAGGACCATGCCCTCAGAGAGGGGGATTCGCTTTCTTCCTTCAGCAAACAAGTCCCAACCTCTCACCCACACACACCAGACACCGGCTTCCCAGATGTCTCCCCACTCCCCTTTGTTCTTCCACCCTCTCTTCCCACCATCATTACTTTGGGATGTTGCGATCAAAACCTACCCTGCTCCAAATGCTTTCCATGTCTGAAAAGACCCACCAGTCTGAATCACAGCAGCTGCTTGAAAAGCTGAAGGCAGGATTTTCAATACCCTTGAAAGGGCATTTAGCACCCCAAGCTCCTCACTTTAAAAGCAATGGTTTCTAAAATCCATAGGCAGCCTCAGCAAACTTCAGACATATTTTGCGAGTCACTAGACTAGAAGCAAACTTCATCTGGCACTGGGAAGCAAATTTAATTTTTTTTTTCCTCTTGGAAGCTACACAAAACATTTATTGTCATGAGGGTGGCGAGAAAGTGGAAATTCAAAATCTGATGTTCTAGCTACAAAAAAAGTTCAGAGCCCAACCAGGTCATCACAGATGAGCAAGCTCCTTGCTGCAGCTTTGGGGATGCATGACGTCCTCACATGTACTCTCTCATCCCAAGGATGCAGACAGTGGCTGGGCTGAGGCCGGTCCCCTCCCACTGCTCCAGGGGAAGGAGGGCTGGTGGGCACACACGGCCAGGCAGGCTGGAGACCCGGCCATGCAAGCATTAGTGCTTGCAAAAGGGAAGGTGCAGAACACGCACCAGTAGTGAGCAGGATAGGAGCCCTCTAATAGACTGGTTTTGACCTCTCTTAGGTTGTCAGAGGCAATCACTGAGCCCCAGTTATCACAGCTCAGCTGATGTGCATGAATTGTTATCCAATGCAAACTCTGCTGTGTGCCTGAGCCTGAATTTCCCTTCCAAACATATTATAATGGTTTGCTCTCAAGTCACCTCTAATTTTTATTGTCTGCTGCAAACCAGGCTTCATGCAGTGCTGTGAACCATCTGTTGGGGATATCAGGTTTCAAGGTCTCACTAATCAGCTTTCTATTGAATAATCAGTGAAAAAAAACTTTCTTAGTTTTACTTACGCATATACCACTCCTTGAACAAGAGTGACTGAACAGTGCGAGGAAATCTCTCACTTACGGCTCTGTGCAAACATGCATGACCAGGCACTGAAGAGTATGATACCTCAAAAATCATCTCCGTTTTGGAGAGAAGAGACACCTTGGGCACTAACAAATAGAAAATCTTCCCAAAGCACCAAATATGAATCTTTTGTTTGCATTATAGGGAACTATGAAGTCTTACAAATGTAAAGAATAAATGCTATTTTAACATCATGGAAAACAGTTACTTTTTGAAGCTTATGACCTGCTTAGGGTTAGGGCATTTCAGTGGAGCTGTGTATTGGTTATCATGACGACTACACATCTTCCAAGCAATTTTTGTGGACTTACATTCAGCAGGAAAATATAAAATGAATCTCAAGACCTGCCAGCTTTAGATTTCCCATTCTCTGAAAAGCCCTTAGGCAGGTAACTTGCTGCTAAGAAACCCAAAGGTCTGGAAAAAAATCAAAGCGAGTTTTTGCAGCCATGGGGATCTGGACCTTATTCTGCTCTGGCTGTACATAATTTGTTAATGTCAAAAATTCTTTGCATTAACATGCTTTTCTGTCTTGGACAAGGACAAAGGGAGGTAAGACTTCTGATTTCTTGACTTTAACCTAGTACAACTGTCTTCAAAGGTTGACTGCCTTTTTTCTGTCAGAGAAAGCATACTAACCTAGTTTAGAAGGTACCTCAATGGGCCTCTGCTCGATCCCCAGCTTGAAATGGGGTTGAACAGAGTCAGCACATCCCTGCAGATTCCTCCACAACAAATTTTTTTTAAATCTACACAGATATGGATTCTCCAGCCTCTCTAGGTAACTTCTCCCAGTGACTCTCACCCTTATGGTCAGAATTTTCTTTTCTAATGTCTGAATTATTTCTCCTTTGCTGCAAGCCTATGTCCACGTGCCATTTTCTATCCAGTGTTAGAAGAACAGGGTACTCAGGCCCCTGAGCTAGAGGATAGGGATGGGGACAAGAATGGAGCCCACATAGTCCAGGAGGAAGCAGTTAATGACCTGCTACGCCACCTGGACGCTCACAAGTCTATGGGGCCGGATGGGATCCACCCGAGAGTACTGAGGGAGCTGGCGGAGGAGCTCGCCAAGCCACTCTCCATCATCTATCAGCAGTCCTGGTTAACAGGGGAGGTCCCTGATGACTGGAGGCTTGCCAATGTGACGCCCATCTACAAGAAGGGCCGGAAGGAGGACCCGGGGAACTACAGGCCTGTCAGCCTGACCTCGGTGCCGGGGAAGATTATGGAGAGGTTCATCTTGAGCGAACTCCACAGGCAAGTACAGGTCAACCAGGGGATCAGACCCAGCCAGCATGGGTTCATGAAAGGCAGGTCCTGCTTGACCAACCTGATCTCCTTCTATGACCTGGTGACCCGCCTGGTAGATGATGGAAAGGCTGTGGATGTCATCTACCTCGACTTTAGCAAAGCTTTTGACACCGTCTCGCATAATATCCTCCTCGGGAAGCTGGCAGCTCACGGCTTGGACAGGCATACTCTTCGCTGGGTAAAGAACTGGTTGGGTGGCCGAGCCCAGAGAGTTGTGGTAAATGGTGTTAAGTCCAGTTGGCAGCCGGTCACGAGCGGTGTTCCCCAGGACTCTGTTTTGGGGCCAGTCTTGTTCAATATCTTTACCAATGATCTGGATGAGGGGATCGAGTGTGCCCTCAGTAAGTTTGCAGACGACACCAAATTGGGTGGGAGTGTCGATCTTCTTGAGGGTAGGATGGCCCTGCAGAGGGACCTGGACAGGCTGGATCGATGGGCCGAGGCCAACTGTATGAGGTTTAACAAGGCCAAGTGCTGGGTCCTGCACTTCGGTCACAACAACCCCATGCAACGCTACAGGCTTGGGGAAGAGTGGCTGGAAAGCTGCCTGGCCGAAAAGGACCTGGGGGTGTTGGTAGATAGCCGGCTGAACATGAGCCAGCAGTGTGCCCAGGTGGCCAAGAAGGCCAACAGTATCCTGGCTTCTATCAGGAATGCTGTGGACAGCAGGAGCTGGGAGGTGATTGTCCCCCTGTACTCGGTGCTGGTGAGGCCGCACCTGGAATACTGTGTCCAGTTTTGGGCCCCTCAATACAAGAAAGACATTGAGGTGCTGGAGCGTGTTCAGAGGCGGGCAACAAGGCTGGTGAAGGGTCTGGAGAACAAGTCTTATGAGGAGCGGCTGAGGGAACTGGGGTTGTTTAGCCTGGAGAAGAGGAGGCTGAGGGGAGACCTTATCGCTCTCTACAACTACCTGAGAGGAGGTTGTAGTGAGGTGGGTGTTGGCCTCTTCTCCCAAGTAGCTAGCGATAGGACGAGAGGAAATGGGCTCAAGCTGCGCCAGGGGAGGTTTAGGCTGGAAATTAGGAAAAATTTCTTTACGGAAAGGGTGGTCAAGCATTGGAACAGGCTGCCCAGAGAGGTGGTGGAGTCACCATCCCTGGAAGTGTTCAAAAAACGGGTAGATGTGGCACTTCGGGATATGGTTTAGTCTAGTCTACCCTTGATTGGTTTAGGTGGGCTTGGTAGTGGAGGTTCATGGTTGGACTGGATGATCTTAAAGGTCTTTTCCAACCTAGACAATTCTATGATTCTATGATTCTAAGAAGAGGGAGCATGAGAGCGTGTCTTTCTCATCTTCAAAATTCTTGGAAAATCACAGACACTGAGCAAAGGAGAGGACTGAAAAATACAGACTGGGCAGAATTCTTGTATTAGTTTTATTCTCATATTAGATAAATTTGTCATTTTTTTTTTTATTCTAGATGCTAATGTGTGGCAACACCAGCTGCCAATTTAGAGAGACATACTTGGCATGCCAAGATTTATGTCACTAAGATTTGCATCCCCTACTTAATTCTTCTGATAGCCACCAACCCTTCCAGAAAGACAGATTTACTTGGCACTCTTCAAAAAACACTTATGATGAATGATGCTACCTCAAATAACGAGCCTCCCAAACTCAAAGCTCTTTGTCTAATGAAAACTATTACTGCTTCTTAGTAAGTTCTTCAGCATTTGAAAATAGCACTCCTAATTTCCTGCTCTACCGAGCACAACCTTGACTTCAAGTCAAATTATTTACAACCTCTTCTCCACTGGGCCTGGGGGATACAAGTCTTGCATTTTGGGGCTAAGTACTTCTCTCAACAGCTGTGAGAAGCTCTCTGAAGCAGGAAAGAGCAACTCACTCCTAACAGTATCAGACATCAAAGTTAAGCCACCTTTTTTTCCCTACTGCTTTAACCCAAATGTTGTAGGATAACAAGCAGCAACACCAGCAGGATTTCTTTGAAGCAACTTATATTAAACTGCATTATATTGTGGGAGAGCAATAGTATTAATTCAAGAGTCTGCCAAAGAGATTAACATTACCATGCAAGCAATATTTAGCAGTTTTAGCTTGCTCTAGTACTCACCAGGCACATTTGTCCCAGGAAAACCCCAGAGGCAAAATACTCACCTACAACACAAAACCAAACAGAAGTGTGTCATACTGTGCCACAATGTCACAAGCCTTAGCACTGATTTTTAAAAGCAGCTGTTTCATCCACAAAACTATTACGTGGGTCCTGCACAGAGCCCTGCAGAGAATATTGGATCTCCTTGCACAGGCATCACCTAAGCATAAAAATGCTCCGGGAACTAGCAGAGCTTTCACATGGGTTGAAACATCACCCTTCACCCCGCCACAGTCAGCATCAGGACTGATCCCACCCGGAGGGCACAAACATCACCAAGACCAAGAGCTGAGCTCTGCCTAGCACAATGGTCTTCATATTCCATTGATTTATCCTTTTTCAGAAGTTGTTGTTAAACACTTCTTCCACTACTTCTTGAATTTTTTCAGACCTCCAAACCCACTAAATTTCTTTGTGCATTTTTGTAAATGACTTTTCGGGTTACCTTATTCTTTCTTGTTGATACTTCATTTCAAATATTCTTACAGATAATTGAATCTCTTAAAAGTCTGGTCCTTTCCCAAACTGTCTGGCTTCCTGGAAACCTGACATTCATCAAATGCTTTTACAAATCTCCGTTAATTGTTTCATTAAAACGCATCTTTCTATGATTACATTTTTGTTTGTAAGCCACAAAAAGAAACAGTGCACCCTAGTGTGACCTACTTCTGTGTAAAACTAGAAAAATGGTTTTAACAAACATGGGAAATAAATTATGTACAATATCTGCCTTTTTAAGTTCAAACAGAATTCTTCTAAGGACTTAAGGGAAAACAATGTTTTTCTGACAAAATGCCATAACTGAGGGCTTGGTCAAATGGTAAAGTAAATATCAAACACCGAGAGAGCTCCCCCAGCTTTGTCCTAATTGTCCTCTTATGTTTTTTTTGATTCTGCAATCTATGCAATAGGAGAAAAAAACCCCACTCAAGCACAAGCTGCCCACATTTTGGGATTCAGTTAGCCAACGTCTCAGAAAAGACTTTGAACTCCGATGCTGTGGATCTATGAAACAGCTACCAGCAATTTTTTTCTCTGCAAAGTCTCACTCAGTTTGTTTGTGCTATTGACCACTTTAGTTCATGCAAATTGCTTTTTCCTGTGTGCACAAATTGTGCATCTCAAGGGAGGAAAAAAATAAAATCCAAACCCAACCCCTGTTTTGCGATGTAGATAAAACTCAAGCTGACTCCATAGGAACTACTTGCAAAGGTTGTAACTGCAAAGGTAAAGCAACATCCAGAGGACACTGCAGAAAGAGGGCACATGAACACAGGGGGAATACATACTCATAAAACATGAAAAGGTTCCTTTGCAGTATTTAATTCTGAAGCTCAAAATGCATTATAAAGTCCATTAGAAGTTTTTATTCCAAAAGTTAAAGAAAATTATTCCATCACATAAAATGGTAGTATGTATCCAAAACTTCCAGCAAACTCAATAGCAGCTTCTCCTTAATTTTCCCATTTGCAAACTGAGACAACCTTCACTCCACACGTGCACGTAACTTTCCTGTGCTAAGGACACAAGTGATGCAAACATGAAATGAGTTTCTATAAAATAAATGAAACACGAGCATGCAATGCCTAGGACATGGCAGGTCCTGCCTTCATTCTCCTGTGTTACAAACCTTCCCTGAGGATTATTTTTCCTCTTTGCTATAAACAAACTTGCTGAACACAGACTGCTGAAAAAACACAATATTTTCCTTCAGATTTTTCTTCAGAATATCTTTCTTTTGGTAGATAGATGGATTTGGGGATGGTAAATTTTTACTCTATATTCTAAGAGTAGTAAGAAGAAACAGCCTCAGGCAGCTAGTTAAAAAACAAACCTTTGACAGTGTGTTTTTTTAATATATAGGAAGAGAAAACGCACACAGGATAACCTATTCTCCCATAGAGAAACTATACAAAGAACTAATAGTTGCAAAATAAAGCTAAAACTGCGAGCACAGGAAATTTTTTTTTTAACAGCAATGCTTGGGAAATTACTTCTAATAATTATTACAAGTATGTATATTGGGTTTACATGGCAAGGTTTTGGGGGGGGGGGGGGAGCTACAAGGGTGGCTTCTGTGAGAAGATGCCAGAAGCTTCCCCCATGTCCGAAAGAGCCAGTGCCAGCCAGCTCCAAGATGGACCCGCCACTGGCCAAAGCTGAGCCAATCAGCAATGGCGGTAGTACCTCTGTGATAACATATTTAAGAAGCGGGGGGGAACCACCTGCAACAACAGGAACAGCAGCGGGAGAGAGGAGTGAGAATATGTGAGAGGAACAACTATGCAGACACCAAGGTCACTGAAGAAGGAGGGGGAGGAAGTGCTCCAGGCGCCAGAGCAGAGATTCCCCTGCAGCCTGTGGTGAAGACCATGGTGAGGCAGGCTGTCCCCCTGCAGCCCATGGAGGTTAAGAGTGGAGCAGATATCCACCTGCAGCCCGTGGAGGACCCAACGCCAGAGCAGGTGGATGCACCCGAAGGAGGCGGTGACCCTGTAGAGAGCCTGCACTGGAGTAGGCTCCTGGCAGGACCTGTGGACCCATGGAGAGAGAGGAGCCCACACTGGAGCAGGTTTGCTGGCAGGACTTGTGACCCTGTGGGGGACCCATGCTGGAGCAGTCTGCTCCTGAAGGACTGCACCCCATGGTAAGGACCCACACTGGAGCAGTTCGTGAAGAACTGTAGCCCGTGGGAAGGACACACATTGGAGAAGTTGGTGGAGGACTGTCTCCTGTGGGAGGGACCCCATGCTGGAGCAGGGGAAGAGGGTGAGGAGTCCTCCCCTTGAGGAGGAAGGAGCAGCAGAGACAACGTGTGATGAACTGACTGCAACCCCCATTCCCCATCCCCCTGCGCCGCTCGGGGGGAGGAGGTAGAGAAAACAGGGAGCGAAGTTGAGCCCAAGAAGAAAGGAGGAGTGGGGGGAAGGTGTTTTTAGATTTGGTTTTATATCACATTACCCTACTCAGTTTTGATTGAGTCTGTTTCGCCCGTGACAGTATGTCCTGGTTTCGGCTGGGATAGAGTTAATTTTCTTCCTAGTAGCTGGTATAGTGCTGTGTTTTGGATTTAGTAGGAGAAGAATGTTGATAACACACTGATGTTTTAGTTGTTGCTAAGTACTGCTTATGCTAGTCAAGGACTTTTCAGCTTCCCATGCTCTGCCAGGTGCACAAGAAACTGGGAGGGGGCACAGCCAGAATAGTTGATCCAAACCGACCAAAGGGCTATTCCATACCATATGATGTCATGCTCAGTATATAAACTGGGGGGGGTTGGCTGGGGAGCAGCGATCGCTGCTCGGGAACTGCCTGGGTATCGGTCGGCGGGTAGTGAGCAATTGCATTGTGCATCACTTGCTTTGTGTATTATTATTATTATTATTATTATTATTATTATATTGAATTATAGAATCATAGAATCGTCCAGGTTGGAAAAGACCTTTAAGATCATCCAGTCCAACCATTAACCTACACTACCAAGCCCACCTAAACCAATCAAGGGTAGACTACACTAAAATTATTGGTAAATTATTGGTAGACTAAAATATTGGTATTATTATCATTACTATTTTACTTTATTTCAATTATTAAACTGTTCTTATCTCAACCCAGGAGTTTTTCTCTCTTACTCCTCCAATTCTCTCCCCCATCCCACTGGGGTAGGGGGAGCGAGCGAGCGGCTGCGTGGTGCTTAGTTGCTGGCTGGGGCTAAACCACGACAGTCCTTTTTGGCGCCCAACGTGGGGCACGAAGGGTTTGAGATAATAACAGATTAACCAGAGTGTATTAAGGAGTCTGTTAACAGTTGCCGGTCACGATATTAGTTCATCTGATCTGCGCCATCTTTTTTTTGCAGTACACATTAAAGCTTGTTGTCAGTTTGTGCAGTATGCTATGCTCTGCAGTGATTCATGATCTTTTGCTTGGGAGGCTCCTTATCAAAACCCTGACCTTGAGCATTCTTTGGTATTTGGGGTTCATACAGAAGTCATTACTGTACTTCGGGTACTACCTCATGGAGAGAGTTAGCAATTATACTTTTTACTCTGAGAGGCTTGTTGTGGAGGAAATACAGAATGGCACCTTTGCTGTCTTCTTCTATGATGTTTCATCCTTCATTACAACAACTTTCCTGTATCTTGAACACCCCTGGGCAGTTAAGATACTTCTATTGATACTTCTTGGGAATATTGTTTCATTTTTTTTATAAAGGTCAGTAAGCAGTTTAAGAATATCATCCAGAGATCCACCCCAAGGCTGGATAGTTATGAGTGGCAGGGTGTGTGGGATAGTATGGGCAAGTACCTAGGACAGTGGGCACCTCCCGTGGTTTGGAACTTCACCCCTGAACAAGTGCAGAATCCTGAAGAATTAGTAAAGTATTTGGAAAAAGTATGTTGTCACCCTGGTAGCTCCAGAGAGACACAAATCATTGCAACATGCTGGGGACTGGCCCATACCTATCGAGCCGTGGTCAACACTAATCAGTACCCTCAAAAGAAAGAGAAGGTCTCTGGATCTGATGACAAAACAACAAGCACTGTGGCTACTCAAACCCCCACTACAGGCCCTGCAGCTACTCCAACACCCAATACAGGCACTGCAGCTACTCAAACCACAGCCATGGGCACTGCGGCTACTCCAACCACATTGACAGACACTGCGGCTAAACCAGAGAACCAACCCGCGCCAGTATCAGTTGCCCCTATACACAAGAAAAAATACACAAGAAAATCAGCTCATTTAGTAAGGGATGAAGATGAACCAGGGCCATCACGAGAACCAGAGGAGGAGGAACCCATAAATGAGATGGTAACCACCCGATCCCTATCCCTGAGTGAGCTGCGAGATATGTGAAAAGATTTTAGTCGTCATCCAGGCAAGCACATCATCACCTGGCTGCTCCGATGCTGGGATAACGGGGCCAGTAGCCTGGATTTAGAGGGTAAGGAAGCCAAACAGCTGGGATCCCTTTCTAGGGAAGGGGGCACTTACAAAGCAATTGGACAAGGGGCAAAAACTCTCAGCCTCTGGAGGCGACTTCTGTCAAGCGTGAAGGAAAGGTATCCCTTCAAGGAGGATGTTATATACCGCCCAGCCAAATGGACCACCGTAGAGAAGGGTATCCAGTACCTGAGGGAATTAGGCATGCTGGAGGTGATTTATAGTGACCTGAACAATGAGCAGTTACCCAAAGATCCAGATGAAGTCAGGTGCACACGACCCATGTGGCGGAAGGCGGTACAGAGCGCACCAGCATCGTATGCCAACTCGTTGGCAATACTAGCCTGGAAAGATGATGAGGCACCAACGGTGGATGAAGTGGCTAGACGACTCCGGGAATACGAAGAAAGTATCTCTTCCTCCCTATGGGCCTGTGTCTCGGCTGTGGAAAAACTGTCTGAAAAAATATGCCAAGAGTTCCAGCAACACAGAGAGGATCTGTCCTACTCCCCACCTGCATGGACCAGTATCTCCGCCATTAGGAGCCAACGTCCTTAAGCTCAAGAGAGAGGATATAGAGGATACACACCACGGGGCACCCTGTGGTTTTACCTGCGTGATCACGGAGAGGACATGAGGAAGTGGGATGGGAAATCTACCTCGACCCTAGAGGCACGGGTGCGTGAGTTGCAAGGAAAAACTTTTACAAAAGGCAGTTCTCCCAGGAAAATTGCAGCTCCAGTTTCCAGTGAACAGTTCCCCAGACAGAGTAAGAGGGCTAATTTTACGTCCAACCTTGATCAGGGGACTTTTGATTCACATTTACAGAAAGTGAACAGTTAATACTGTGACCAGGGTAGAAGGCCCCTGCCTCGAGCCAGGTGGAGGAAAGGGACAATCGGGTTTACTGGACTGTGGGGATTCGATAGCCTGGAACATTAGACCCACAGGAGTATAAGGCTCTAGTGGACACTGGTGCACAGTGTACCCTAATGCCATCAAGCTATGGAGGGGCAGAACCCATTTGTATTTCTGGAGTGACAGGGGGATCCCAACAGCTCACTGTACTGGAAGCTGAAGTAAACCGAACTGGGAATGAGTGGCAGAAGCACCCCATTGTGACTGGCCCAGACGCTCCGTGCATCCTTGGCATAGACTACCTCAGGAGAGAGTATTTCAAGGACCCAAAAGGGTACCGGTGGGCTTTTGGTATAGCTGCCTTGGAGATGGAGGAAATTAAACAGCTGTCCACCTTGCCTGGTCTCTCAGAGGACCCTTCTATTGTAGGGTTGCTGAAGGTCGAAGAACAACAGGTACCGATCGCTACCACAACAGTGCACCGGCAGCAATATCGCACCAACCGAGACTCCCTGATTCCCATCCATAAGCTGATTCGTCGACTGGAGAGCCAAGGAGTGATCAGCAAGACTCGCTCACCCTTTAACAGTCCCATATGGCCAGTGCGAAAGTCTAATGGGGAGTGGAGACTAACAGTGGATTATTGCGGTCTGAATGAAGTCATGCCGCCGCTGAGTGCTGCCGTGCCAGATATGCTAGAACTTCAATACAAACTGGAGTCAAAGGCAGCCAAGTGGTATGCCACAAGTGACATCGCTAATGCGTTTTTCTCCATCCCTTTGGCAGCAGAGTGCAGGCCACAGTTTCCTTTCACTTGGAGCGGTGTTCAGTACACCTGGAACCGACTGCCCCAGGGGTGGAAGCACAGCCCCACCATTTGCCATGTACTGATCCAGACGGCACTGGAACAGGGTGAAGCTCCAGAACATCTGCAGTATATTGATGACATCATTGTGTGGGGCAATGCAACAGAAGAAGTTTTTGAAAAGGGAAAGAAAATAGTCCAAATCCTTCTGAAGGCTGGTTTTGCCATAAAACAAAGTAAGGCCAAGGGACCTGCACAGGAGATACAATTTTTAGGAATAAAATGGCAAGATGGACGTCGTCAGATCCCAATGGATGTGATCAACAAAATAACAGCCATGTCCCCACCAACTAGCAAAAAGGAAACACAAGCTTTCTTAGGCATTGTGGGGTTTTGGAGAATGCATATTCCAAATTACAGCCAGATCGTAAGCCCTCTCTATCAAGTGACCCGGAAGAAGAATGATTTCAAATGGGGCCCTGAGCAACAATAAGCCTTTGAACAAATTAAATGGGAGATAGTTCATGCAGTAGCCCTTGGGCCAGTCCGGGCAGGGCAAGATGTAAACAATGTGCTCTACACCGTAGCTGGGGAGAATGGCCCTACCTGGAGCCTCTGGCAGAAAGCACCAGGGGAGACTCGAGGTCGACCCCTAGGGTTTTGGAGTCGGGGATACAGAGGATCCGAAGCCCGCTATACTCCAACTGAGAAAGAGATACTGGCAGCATATGAAGGGGTTTGAGCTGCTTTGGAAGTGGTTGGTACTAAAGCACAGCTCCTGCTGGCCCCCCGACTGCCGGTGTTGGGCTGGATGTTCAAAGGGAGGGTCCCCTCTCCACATCATGCAACTGATGCTACGTGGAGTAAGTGGGTTGCACTAATCCCACAATGGGCTAGAATAGGAAACCCCAGTCGCCCAGGAATCTTGGAAGTGATCATGGACTGGCCAGAAGGCAAAAACTTCAGAATATCACCAGAGGAGGAGGTGACACGTGCTGAAGAGGCCCCACTGTATAATAAACTGCCAAAAAATGAGAAGCAATATGCCCTGTTCACTGATGGGTCCTGTTGTCTTGTGGGAAAGCATCAGAGGTGGAAAGCTGCTGTCTGGAGTCCTATACGACAAGTTGCAGAAAGTGCTGAAGGAGAAGGGGAGTCGAGTCAGTTTGCAGAGGTGAAAGCCATCCAGCTGGCTTTAGATATTGCTGAACCAGAAAAGTGGCCAGTCCTTTATCTCTATACTGACTCATGGATGGTGGCAAATGCCCTGTGGGGGTGGCTGCAGCAATGGAAGCAGAGCAACTGGCAGCGCAGAGGCAAACCCATCTGGGCTGCCCTGTTGTGTCAAGATATTGCTGCCCGGGTAGAGAACCTGGTTGTAAAAGTTCATCACATAGTTGCTCATGTACCCAAGAGTCTGTCCACTGAAGAACATCAAAATAACCAGCAGGTGGATCAGGCAGCTAAGATTGAAGTGGCTCAGGTGGATCTGGACTGGCAACATCAGGGTGAATTATTTATAGGTCTGTGGGCCCATGACACCTCAGGCCATCAAGGAAGGGATGCAACATATAGATGGGCTTGTGATCGAGGGGTGGACTTAACTATGGACAGTATTGCACAGGTTATTCATGAATGTGAAACATGCACTGCAATCAAGCAAGCCAAGCGGTTCAAGCCCCTCAGGTATAGTGAACAATGGCTGAAATATAAATATGGGGAGGCCTGGCAGATTGATTATATCACACTCCCACAAACCCGCCAAGGCAAGCGCCATGTGCTCACCATGGTGGAAGCAACCACTGGATGGCTGGAAACATATCCCGTGCCCCATGCCACCGCCTGGAACACCATCCTGGGCCTTGAAAATCAAGGCCTGTGGCGACATGGCACCCCAGAAAGAATCGAGTCAGACTATGGGACTCATTTCTGAAACAACCTCATAGACACCTGGGCCAAAGAGCATGGCATTGAGTGGGTATATCACATCCCTTACCATGCACCAGCCTCCGGGAAAATCGAACAATACAATGGACTGTTAAAGACTACCCTGAGAGCAATGGGTGGTGGGACATTCAAACTTTGGGATACGCATTTAGCAAAAGCCACCTGGTTAGTGAACACCAGGGGATCTGCCAGTCGAGGTGGCCCTGCCCAATCAAAACTTTTATGTACTGTAGAAGGAGATAAAGTCCCTGTAGTGCACATAAAAAATATGCTGGGGAAGACAGTCTCTGGGTTACTCCTGCCTCTGGCAAAGGCAAACCCATTCATGGGATTGCTTTTGCTCAAGGACCTGGGTGCACTTGGTGGGTGATGCGAAAGGATGGGGAAGTCCAATGTGTACCTCAAGGGAATTTGATTTTGGGTGAAAATAGCCAATGCACTGAATTGTATGATATTAACTGCTTTATAATACGGTATGTTATCTCTTATTGTATGTTATCTCTTAACTCTATGTTAATATAATAATATAGTATAATGTTAATATAATAATATAGTATGTTAATGTTAAGTATATAATACTGTATGTTATGGTTGCTATATGCCACATCAATGGTATTACAGTAAGAATTGCCCAGCTTAATGAAAATATACTTTGATGAAACCATGTTGGAATGAGAACTGGCTTCAGCATGCAACAATCCAACATCGCACACCACCTCTCCTGCCCTGAAAGACTGTGATGACAGATTGAACCTGAAGTCATGGGCTAAATGAACTCAATGGACATTTTAGAGTGATGGGCCATAGATGAAGGGAATGATATCTGTGTGTATATATCAAGATAGGGAAAGTGGTCGTGATTAATTAGAACACATTGGAAAGGGGAGGGCCTGTGCATGATGTAGATGGTATAGAATAAGGGGTGGATACTGTCCTGGTTTCAGCTGGGATAGAGTTAATTTTCTTCCTAGTAGCAGGCATAGTGCTGTGTTTTGGATTTAGTAGGAGAAGAATGTTGATAACACACTGGTGTTTTAGTTGTTGCTAAGTACTGCTTATGCTAGTCAAGGACTTTTCAGCTTCCCATGCTCTGCCAGGTAAACAAGAACCTGGGAGGGGGCGCAGCCAGAATAGTTGATACAAACTGACCAAAGGGCTATTCCATACCATATGACATCATGCTCAGTATATAAACTGGGGGGGGGTGTCTGGGGGGCAGCGATCGCTGCTCGGAAACTGTCTGCGTATCGGTCGGCGGGTGGTGAGCAATTGCATTGTGCATCACTTGCTTTGTATATTATTATTATTATATTGTTATTATTATTATTTTACTTTATTTTATTTCAATTATTAAACTGTTCTTATCTCAACCCAGGAGTGTTTCTCACTCTTACTCCTCCAATTCTCTCCCCCATCCCATCGGGGTAGGGGGAGTGAGCGAGTGGCTGCATGGTGCTTAGTTGCTGGCTGGGGCTAAACCACGACACAGTAATTGGTGAGTGATCTCCCTGTCCTTATGTCAACCCACGAGCTTTGTCGTTCTATTTTCTCTCCCCTGTCCAGTTTGAGAAGGGGAGTGATAGAGCAGCTTTGGTGGGCACCTGGTGTCTCGCCAAGGTCAAATCCAACACAGCTGTCAATGTGCCAGCTGGCTTCTGGCATGCACAAATGAACAAGTGCTCTTTGGTTGGATCTTATAAATAGCTTTTGTTCATTCATGAAAAATACAGTAGTTATAAACATGCTAGTTTATTAACTGTGTTTAATTAATAGTGGGTTAGTAAACGATGCGTGGAGGAGAGGTTAAAATTTACTAGAGGCTGTTGCTGTGTAGCTCTTGATTGAATTACGTGTGTATTAAACTGGGCTTCTTCCCTGACCCCAGAGGAACAAGCTCAGTGCACTGGAGCATATGGATACTACTGATTTCAGAAAGCTCTGGTCAAAGGCAGTACAAAAATGCTCTGTGGCCAAAGTCCAGATTGTTTTTCATATATAATAAGACCAAGACATTGTTGGCGTAAAAAGTTAGGGAATATGCTGTTTACTTTAGGAATTCACACACTGTGGTGGGTTAACCTTGGCTGGATGCCAGGTGCCACCAAGCCACTCTATCACTTCCCTCCTCAGCAGAGGCGGGGGGAAATAAGATGGAAAAACTCGTGCGTCAAGATAAAGGCAGTTTAATAAAACAAAAGCAAAGGCCACACACGGAAGCAAAGAAAACCAAAAGATTTATTCTCTACTTCCCATCAGCAGGCAATGTCCAGCCACTTCCCAGGAAGCAGGGCTTCAGTACACGTAGTGGTTGCTCCAGAAGACAAATGTCATAATAACGAATGCCCCCTCCCCCCCTCCTTCTCTTATCTTTTATTGCTGAACAGACATCACATGGTATGGAATATCCCTCTGGTCAGTTTGGGTCAGCTGTTCTGGCTATGGCCAGATCTTGCCCACCCCCAGCCTACTGGTGAGGGGGGAAATGTTGGAGAGACAGCCTTGATGCTGTGGGAGCACTGCTCAGCAGTAGCCAAAACACCGGTGTGTTATCAACACCTTTCTAGCTACCAATACAAAGCACAGCACTATGAGGGCTGCTATGGGGAAGATTAACTACATCTCAGCCAGACCCAGTACAACACACAAATGAAGGAAACATCTTAAACCAAGTTCAATCCAACCAATTTCCCCACACAATTTTGGAGAATTTCTGAACTGTCCTAAATTGTACCAGTCTATAATTCCCCATAGTTGCTGCTACATTTCTAACAGCATGTTCCCAGTGCCAAGAAGAGGAAGAGCTGCAGAGGTGGCTCCACACTGGTGGAGACAACCATCAGTGGGCAACTCAGAGCATGCTGGGTGCCAGAGCAGAGCACAAGAGCTGTCCTCTCTCAGACTGCCAGAGAACAACTTAAATAGAATCTATGCTAATTCAGCAGAAGCAACAATATGCTCACTCTTGATCCAAATTAAAATTGTACTGTAAGATAAACCAGTCATGTGCAGAACCCAGATTAACTAAGGAGAGACCACAGGCTAAAGAAAAAACCAAGCTCAGGATTAAACATTAGAAAGAGCATAGGGAATTGGCTGAGGCACAGGGAAGACATAAAAGGCAAAGGTTACCTGGATTTAGCAAAATCAGGGAAACTAGGGAAAGAGAAAACTGCAATTTGAGATGAGGTTGCAAGGATTACTTTTTAAGAAAATAGAGTCCTGTGGTCCAGTGGGAGACCAGGAAGTCATTGCTGGCCAGGGCAAAGGCAGCCTGGGTGCCAACTTAAGTAGTAAGTAAATGAAAAACAGGAATACAACTTCTCTAAAAGTAGTGATTTAGTTAAGGCACATCTTGTCTCTAAATGCACTGCAGCTCTGTTTTTTTACCAGTTATTTCTCCATAAAAATTTGTCTTTGTATGAAAGACTGATTTGCACTGAACTAGTTGACAGAAACTGGTGGTTACCATGGGAGAAAAAACAAACTTCAATTCCCAGTAGGTCTGCAAACCTGAAGTACTTCCCTAAATGAGCTGCATGCATGTGAAACATCCCCCTTGGGCCCCTGACACACAGGAGGATGCATTGCTGTACAGACAGGGATGTGATGGTGGTTGATGATCATCTGCACCTGGTGGCATCCATGATATGATGGTGATGGAAACAGGTAGATATAAAAAGGAAAAAAAAAACCAAACCACCTGATTTATAAAATACAATTTAACATTTCTAAAGAGGTGGGAATGCAAAGCTAAGTAAATGCACTAAGCACCTCTCAGTAGATATTGAGGGTTTTCTGGTTTTATTATCCAGAGTTCAGACTTCATATTTAACAGAAGGCCTCACCCCAAAGTGTGAGCACCCCAGCTATTATGAAGCTTTCTCCCAACATCTCTGGGCAGCAGAAACACTAATATACAAAGCACTTTGGCTGAGACACAGGTAGGTTATTCTCTGCATATAAACTACTATCCCAACTGTATTGCTCTGATAGGCACTTGTGTCAAGCAAGGCAGCCTTCTTCAACTGTGTATTTATTGTCTGAAACAAAGCACTTAAGAGATTTGGAAAAAAGTGATTAAAAAAAAGGGTAAAAAAAAAAAGCACCCCTGCCCTCTACAAATGCACATCCTTAGCTTAGGCTTCACTTCATTATAGCCAAGTCAGTTAGACCTATCTTAGCCAGAGGAGTAGATCCTGCCTGCACACCCTTTGCAATGGCAGATCCAGAGCCCTTGCTCTTCCTTGCAGGGCTGCTCAGAGCATTTCCATCCTGTTGGCACAGGCACCCACAAGGGAATGGCGCATCCTTCCATGGCAGTGCCCAGACTCGCTCTGCAGGG
Source organism: Pelecanus crispus (assembly GCF_030463565.1). Classification (NCBI taxonomy): domain Eukaryota; kingdom Metazoa; phylum Chordata; class Aves; order Pelecaniformes; family Pelecanidae; genus Pelecanus; species Pelecanus crispus. The sequence continues at coordinate 12,598,638 of NC_134675.1, forward strand.
AGCAAGAGTAGCAGCCTGGGCAGGCAGATGCCCACTCTCTATTTTTCGCACCATCAACCCAAGCTTTGGGGTGCATAGCACGGGAAGCAGACCAAAAGGCCAGGCCAGGCAGCCATCAAGCTGGCTGCAGCTTGGCATCGTACTTGCAATTAACTTTAGATGACTGATTGTTGAAGGAATGTACTAAAGATAATAGGCACCAGGATATCTATAATGAGGAGCAGAAGGCCGAGATCTCTAAAACAACAGACCTGTGTGTCAAAACTCCCCTCTACTCCTCTTTTACTAGTCAGCTAGATCCAAGAATCGGTGTCCCCTAAGTGAACCAGCTAATTATAATATGAAAACCACACCTCTGTTGGAAGAGCTACCCACCCCAAAAGGGAGAACCCTACCCACTGAGCATGTGTAGCGATTTTAAAGGGAGCTATGTCTTTAAGTCGAAGCAAAAGTAGAAATGACCAATGACTAACAAGTAGGTGTAGTGACTTTGTTTAATTGTATAAATATGTGAAGCAAGGATAACGGGGTGTGCTAGCTTTGTGGAATTACCATCTAGCACCCATCTCTGCACAGAAATGGAATAAAGCAAATATCTCGACTCACTGTGTGAATTGGTTCTTGCGCACTAGGTAAAGAACCCATCTTTGGGACAACATTATGGTGACCCAGATGGGACAGCCATAACAGCCTTGCCTGGATAGTCCTGCCGTTCCAGACGGGGAGAAGTCGACCATGTGGGATTCCAGCGTGCACCAAACTGTTATTTGGGGACTCCCCCCGGTTCTACTCTGCTGTTGGGCGGTAGGCGACTCGAAGGTGCAACGCCAAGAGAGATATTTGTGTGGGGAACGGGACCACTAAATTGGTAAGTAGTCGTGATTTTAATTGTGGTTATCAGGTTTCACATGTAGACGCATTGCTGGCAGGGGGTCAGAGCTGAGTGCATGAAACCTTGGGTTAGGAAATTCTTTTTTGGTAATGATATGGGTACGACTACTTCCAAGGAAGTTTCCCTGTGCTCCCCTCTAGGATGTATCCTGAAACACTGGAATAAGTATGGTGGGGACCCTTTAACAAAAGAAAGATTACAGCAATATTGTAGACAATGGTGGCTGATGTATGATCTTGATGATGGAGAAAAATGGCCGGAGAATGGAACACTGAATTACAATACTATGTTACAATTAATGTTATTTTGTAGAAGGCTAGATAAATGGGATGAGGTACCGTATGTAAATCTGGGTTGGGTTTTTTTTGCTTTGAGAAATGATTATGACACGTGAAAAAATGCAAACTGTTGAATGGGGACAATAATGGAATATTTGTTCTGGGGGAATGTCAATTTCTCAACTGATACAAAAAGCCTATAAAGTATATAATAACGGGGGGGGGGGGGGGGAAGGAGAAGCAAGAGAAACAGAATAGGTTGAAATTGCAGGCCTCTGCTGGCAGCAGCCATAACTGGGAATGGCATGAGAGGGAGAAGAGGATGGAATGGTGTCGGGCGAGGATGGGCCCCAGCGGCATGAACACCATTAGGACCTAGTCAGTGTGCAATATGCAGAAAGGAAGGGCACTGGAAAAATGAGTGCCCCACTCTGCAAGGAAGGAATGAACTAGGGACCAAGAAAGATATAAACCATTAGCCTACGGATAATGAATGAAGGGGACCAGGGGAAAAAAATGAGGTTTCCCCAGCTGAGCCCCTGGTTCCAGTGAAGTTGGGGAATGAGACAATTGATTTTTTAATATATAGCAGAGCAACTCAGGAAATAAGGGAAATAAATAGAATCACAACCGATATTCATCCTGTGGTACCAAACCCATACACACTCCTTACCACCATACCGGAGACAAATATTTATTTTACAGTCCTGAACCTGAAAGGTGCCTCTTTCAGCATTCCGGTGGATGAACAGAGTCAGACCGTCTTCGCTTTTCAACAGGAAAATCTGACTACAGGAAGGAAGGTGCAACTCTGCTGGTCTGTGCTCCCAAGGGATTCAAGAACAGCCCCACATTGTTTGGTAATATCCTAGCGAAGGAACTGGAAACATGGCAAGGTAATCATTCTGATATAACCTTATGTTGTGGTTTAACCCCAGTTGGCAACTAAACACCACACAGCTGCTCACTCACCCTCCCCACCCTGGTGGGATGGGGGAGAGAATCAGAATAAAAAAACCCTAAAACACGTGGGTTGAGATAAAGGCAGTTTAATAGGACAGAAAAGGAAGAGAAAATAATAATAATAATAACGATAAAAGAATATACACAAGTGATGCACAATGCAATTGCATACCACCTGCTGACAGATGCCCCGCCAGTTCCTGAGCAGTGATCGCTGCCCCCCTGCCAACTCCCCCCAGTTTATATACTGAGCATGACGTCACATGGTATGGAATAGCCCTTTGGCCAGTTTGGGTCAGCTGTGCTGGCTGTGCCAACTCCCAGCTTCTTGTGCACCTGGCAGAGCATGGGAAGCTGAAAAGTCCTTGACTAGCATAAGCACTACTTAGCAACAACTAAAACATCAGTGTGTTATCAACATTATTCTCATACTAAATCCAAAACACAGCACTATGCCAGCTACTAGGAAGAAAATTAACTCTATCCCAGCCAAAACCAGGACAGTATCCACCCCTTATTCTATACCATCTATGTCATGCACAGGTCCTGCCCTTTCCAATACATTCCAGTTAATCACCAACCGCTTTCCCTATCTTGATATATACACACAGATATCATTCCCTTAGTCTATGTGCCATCCCTCTAAAATGTCCATGGAGTTCATTTAGTCCATGACTTGGGGTTCCATCTGTCATCACAGTCTTTCAGGGCAGGAGAGGTGGTGTGCAGTCTTGGACTGTTGCATGCTGAAGCCAGTTCTTGTTCCAACACTGCTGCACTTTGCTCGGATTTATCAAAGTTCATTCTTCATTACTCTTGGAGATTCTTACTGTAATACCATTGATGTGGCATATAGCAACCATAAAAGAGATGCCATACAGTATCATACGGCAATTACCATGATACCATTCAGGTCACTGGCTATTTTCACCCAAAATCAAATCCCCTTGAGGTACACATTGGACTTCCCCATCAATCCGCATTACCCACCAAGTGCACCCAGGTCCTTGAGCAAAAGCAATCCCATGAATGGGTTTGCCTTTGCCCGAGGCAGGGGTAACCCAGAGACTGTCTTCCCCAGCATATTTTTTATGTGCACTACAGGGACTTTATCTCCTTCTACAGTACGTATAAGTTTTGATTGGGCATGGCCAGCTGGATTGGCAGATCCCCTGGTGTTGACTAACCAGGTGGCTTTTGCTAAATGCGTATCCCAATGTTTGAATGTCCCACCACCCATTGCTCTCAGGGTAGTCTTTAACAGCCCATTGTATCGTCCAGTTTTCCCGGAGGCTGGTGCATGGTAAGGGATGTGATATACCCACACAATGCCATGCTCTTTGGCCCAGGTGTCTATGAGGTTGTTTCAGAAATGAGTCCCATTATCTGACTCAATTCTTTCTGGGGTGCCATGTTGCCACAGGACTTGCTTTTCAAGGCCCAGGATGGTGTTCCGGGCAGTGGCATGCGGCACGGGGCACAGGATATGTTTCCAGCCATCTGGTGTTTGCTTCCACAATGGTGAGCACATGGTGCTTGCCTTGGTGGGTTTGTGGGAGCGTGATATAATCAATCTGCCAGGCCTCCCCATATTTATATTTCAGCCATCGTTCACTATACCCGAGGGGCTTGAACCGCTTGGCTTGCTTGATTGCAGCGCATATTTCACATTCATGAATAACCTGTGCAATACTGTCCATGGTCAAGTCCACCCCTCGATCACGAGCCCATCTATATGTTGCATTTCTACCTTGATGGCCTGAGGCTTCATGGGCCCACAGACCTATAAATAATTCACCCTGATGTTGCCAGTCCAGATCCACCTGAGCCACTTCAATCTTAGCAGCCTGATCCACCTGCTGGTTGTTTTGATGTTCTTCAGGGGCCTGACCCTTGGGTATGTGAGCATCTATGTGATGAACTTTTACAACCAGGTTCTCTACCCGGGCAGCAATATCTTGACACAACAGGGCAGCCCAGATGGGTTTGCCTCTGCGCTGCCAGTTGCTCTGCTTCCATTGCTGCAGCCACCCCCACAGGGCATTTGCCACCATCCATGAGTCAGTATGGAGATAAAGGACTGGCCACTTTTCTGGTTCAGCAATATCTAAAGCCAGCTGGATGGCTTTCACCTCTGCAAACTGACTCGACTCCCCTTCTCCTTCAGCACTTTCTGCAACTTGTCGTATAGGACTCCAGACAGCAGCTTTCCACCTCTGATGCTTTCCCACAAGACAACAGGACCCATCAGTGAACAGGGCATATTGCTTCTCATTTTTTGGCAGTTTATTATACAGTGGGGCATCCTCAGCACGCGTCACCCCCTCCTCTGGTGATATTCTGAAGTTTTTGCCTTCTGGCCAGTCCATGATCACTTCCAAGATTCCTGGGTGACTGGGGTTTCCTATTCAAGCCCATTGTGGGATTAGTGCAACCCACTTACTCCACGTAGCATCAGTTGCATGATGTGGAGAGGGGACCCTCCCTTTGAACATCCAGCCCAGCACCGGCAGTCGGGGGGCCAGCAGGAGCTGTGCTTCAGTACCAACCACTTCTGAAGCAGCTCAAACCCCTTCATATGCTGCCAGTATCTCTTTCTCAGTTGGAGTATAGCGGGCTTTGGATCCTCTGTATCCCCGACTCCAAAACCCTAGGGGTCGACCTCGAGTCTCCCCTGGTGCTTTCTGCCAGAGGCTCCAGGTAGGGCCATTCTCCCCAGCTACGGTGTAGAGCACATTGTTTACATCTTGCCCTGCCCGGACTGGCCCAAGGGCTACTGCATGAACTATCTCCCATTTAATTTGTTCAAAGGCTTATTGTTGCTCAGGGCCCCATTTGAAATCATTCTTCTTCCGGGTCACTTGATAGAGAGGGCTTACGATCTGGCTGTAATTTGGAATATGCATTCTCCAAAAACCCACAACGCCTAAGAAAGCTTGTGTTTCCTTTTTGCTAGTTGGTGGGGACATGGCTGTTATTTTGTTGATCACATCCATTGGGATCTGACGACGTCCATCTTGCCATTTTATTCCTAAAAATTGTATCTCCTGTGCAGGTCCCTTGGCCTTACTTTGTTTTATGGCAAAACCAGCCTTCAGAAGGATTTGGACTATTTTCTTTCCCTTTTCAAAAACTTCTTCTGTTGCATTGCCCCACACAATGATGTCATCAATATACTGCAGATGTTCTGGAGCTTCACCCTGTTCCAGTGCCGTCTGGATCAGTCCATGGCAAATGGTGGGGCTGTGCTTCCACTCCTGGGGCAGTCGGTTCCAGGTGTACTGAACACCGCTCCAAGTGAAAGGAAACTGTGGCCTGCACTCTGCTGCCAAAGGGATGGAGAAAAACGCATTAGCGATGTCACTTGTGGCATACCACTTGGCTTCCTTTGACTCCAGTTTGTATTGAAGTTCTAGCATATCTGGCACGGCAGCACTCAGCGGCGGCATGACTTCATTCAGACCGCAATAATCCACTGTTAGTCTCCACTCCCCATTAGACTTTCGCACTGGCCATATGGGACTGTTAAAGGGTGAGCGAGTCTTGCTGATCACTCATTGGCTCTCCAGTCGACGAATCAGCTTATGGATGGGAATCAGGGAGTCTCGGTTGGTGCGATATTGCCGTCGGTGCACTGTTGTGGTAGCGATCGGCACCTGTTGTTCTTCGACCCTCAGCAACCCTACAATAGAAGGGTCCTCTGAGAGACCGGGCAAGGTGGACAACTGTTTAATTTCCTCCGTCTCCAAGGCAGCTATACCAAAAGCCCACCGGTACCCTTTTGGGTCCTTGAAATACCCTCTCCTGAGGTAGTCTATGCCAAGGATGCACGGAGCATCTGGGCCAGTCACAATGGAGTGCTTCTGCCACTCATTCCCGGTTCGGTTTACTTCAGCCTCCAATACGGTTAGCTGTTGGGATCCCCCTGTCACTCCAGGAATACAGATGGGTTCTGTCCCTCTATAGCTTGATGGCATTAGGGTACACTGTGCACCAGTGTCCACATTCTACTCCTGTCGGTCTGATGTGCCAGGTCATTGAATCCCCACAGTCCAGTAAACCCGGTTGTCCCTTTCCTCCACCTGGCTGGAGGCAGGGGCCCTCTAGCCCTGGTCACAGTATTCGCTGTTCACTTCCTGTAAATGTGAATCAAGAGTCCCTCTATTAAGATCAGAAGTAAGATCAGCCCTTCTACTCTGTCTGGGGAACTGCCCACTGGAAGGTGGAGCAGCAATTTTCCTCGAAGAACCCCCTTTTGTGACTGTTTTTCCTTGCAACTCATGCACCCGTGCCTCTAGGGTCAAGGTGGATTTTCCATCCCACTTCCTCATATCCTCTCCATGGTCATGCAGGTGGAAAACAGGGTGCCCCTTGGTGTGTACCCCCTATATCCTGTCTCTTGAGCAGAGGAATGCTGACTCCTAATGGCCAAGATATTGGTCCATACAGGTATAGTGCAGGACATATTATCTTTGAGTTGCTGGACCTCCTGGACAGTTTCTCCGTAGCCGAGACAAGGGAGGAAGAGATATTTTCTTAGTATTCCCTGAGTCGGCCAGCCACGTCATCCACTGTTGGTGCCTCCTCATCTTTCCAGGCCAGTATTGCCAATGAGTTGGCATAGGATGCTGGTGTGCTCTGTATCACCTTCCGCCACATGGGTCGTGTGCACCTGACTTCATCTGGATCCTTGGGTAACTGCTCATCATTCAGGTCACTATAAATCACCTCCAGCATGCCTAATTCCCTCAGGTACTGGATACCCTTCTCTATGGTGGTCCATTTGCCTGGGCGATATATAACATCGTCCTTGAAGGGATACCTTCCCTTCACGCTTGACAGGAGTTGCCTCCAGAGGCTGAGGGCCTGTCCTCCTTTTCCAATTGCTTTGTCAATGCCCCCTTCCCTAGAAAGGGATCCCAGCTGTTTGGCTTCCTTACCCTCTAATTCCTGGCTACTGGCCCTGTTATCCCAGCATCAGAGCAGCCAGGTGACAATGTGCTCGCCTGGACGACGACTCGACTGAAATTTTTTCGCATATCTCGCAGCTCACTCAAGGATAAGGATTGGTTGGTTTCCATCTCATTTACTAGTTCTTCCTCCTCCTCTTCCTCTCATTGTGATGGCCCTGTTTATTCATCATCCCTCTCTAAACGAGCTGACTTTTGCTTCCAAGATTTCTTCATGGGTATGGAGGCGACTGATACTGGCACGGATTGGTTCCCTGGTGTAGCCGCAGTGCCTGTCGCCAGGGTTGGAGTAGCCACAGTGCCTGTCGCTTTGTCATCAGATCCAGAGTCCTCCTCTTCCCCTTGAGGGTACTGAATAATGTTGAACAGGGCTTGATGGGCATGGGCCAGCTCCCAGCACATTGCAGTGATTTGTGTCTCTCTGGAGTTGCCAGGGTGACAACATACTTTTTCCAAATACTTTACTAGTTCTTCATGATTCTGCACTTTTTCAGGGGTGAAGTTCCAAAACACTGGAGGTGCCCACTGTCCTAGGTACTTGCCCATACTATTCCACACACCCTGCCACTCATAACTATCCAGCCTTGGGGTGGATCTCTGGATGATATTCTTAAATTGATTACTAACCTTAGACAAAGCCGAAGCAATATTCCCAAGAAATACCAATAGAAGTATCTTAACTGTCCAAGCATGTTCAAAATACTGAAAAGCTATTGTAATGAAGGAGGAAACATCATAGAAGAAGGTAGCAAAGGTGCCACTCTGTATTTCCTCCACAACAAGCCTCTCGAAGGAAGAAGTATAATTGCTAACTCTCTCCATGAGGAGGTACTCCAAGTACAGTAATGGCTTTAGTACAAACCCCAGATACCAAATAATGGTAAAGGTCAGTGTTTTAATAACAAATCTCCCAGGCAAAACATCACTAATCACTGCAGAGCACAGCAAACTGCAAAAACCAACACCAATCTTTAACATGTACAGCAAAAAAAGGAGCATGGTGCAGATCAGATGAACTAAGATTGAGAACAGATGAGTCAGTATCATGACCCGCAACTATTAACAGATAAAAATTCCTCAATAAGCTCTGGATAATCTGCTATTATCTCAAACCCTTCGTTGCCCCACGTTGGGCGCCAAAAAGGTCTGTCATGGTTTCCCCCCTGTGGGCAAGCAAGCACCACACAACCGCTCGCTCACCCTCCCCCTCGGTGGGATGGGGGAGAGAATTGGAAGGGCAAAAGTAAGAAAATTTGTGGGTTGAGATAAGAACAGTTTAATAATTGAAATAAAATAATAATAATAATAATAGTAATAAAAATTGTAATGAAAAGGAGAATGACAAGAGAGAGAAACAAAACCCAGGAAAAAAAACCAAATTGATGCAACCGCTCACCACTCGCCAACCAACGCCCAGCCAGTCCCCAAGCAGCGATCGCTGCCCCCCGGCCAACTCCCCCCAGTTTATATACTGAGCATGACATCATATGGTATGGAATAGCCCTTTGGTCAGTTTGCATCAAGTATTCTGGCTGTGCACCCTCCCAGTTTCTTGTGCGCCTGGCAGAGCATGGGAAGCTGAAAAGTCCTGGACTAGCATAAGCAGGACTTAGCAACAACTAAAACATCAGTGTGTTATCACCATTCTTCTCCTACTAAATCCAAAACACAGCACTATGCCTGCTACTAGGAAGAAAATTAACTCTAGCCCAGCCAAAACCAGGATAAGCAGAAGGGACACCATTGGATCTCCCCAAGCAGGCTAGCAAATACCAAGCAGTATTACTGCAACAAGACGATACGGACCTTAGGACAGTGGCATCCTTTAATCCTGCTACCTTGTTACCCTTGCCAGAAGACGAGCCTTTGCAACATTACTGTTTAAACACTATTGAACAAGTTTACGCTAGTAGGCCAGATTTGAAAGGCGAGCCTTTGGAGGGTGTAGATATGGAATTGTTTACTGACGGGAGTAGCTTTATACATAATGGAGAGAGGCGGGCAGGATATGCAGTAGTAACTTGATCTCAGGAAACTGAATCTCACCCGCTGCCTCCCAACTCCTCGGCACAGAAGGCCGAGATAACTGCCCTGACACGAGCCTTGGAGATCGGGAAGGGGAAAAGAGTTAATATATATACGGGTTCCAAGTATGCATTCAGAGTTATTCATGCCCATGGGGCAATGTGGAAAGAAAGGGGACTATTAAATTCTCAAGGAAGCCCTGTCAAGTATGAAAAAGAAATAATGAAGTTATTGCAGGCAGTTCTAGAACCCAGAGAAGTGGCTGTGATGCACTGCAAGGCCCACCAAAAGGGACAAGGGGAGATTGTCCAGGGAAACTGATGAGCAGATGCAGCAGCAAAGAGAGTGGCAATGCAGGAGCCAACAATTGGTGCATTAATACCCAAAGGAAAAATAAGTTTGGAACCACCCAAGTATACAGAGAAGGAAGATAGATTAGCTGAGGTATTGAAGTGCACAAGAAATTCTGAAGGGTGGTGGGTGACCCCCAATCACCAGGTGCTGGTATCTATGAAAATAACGGAAAGACTTATGCAAAAATTGAATGAGGAGACCCATATGGGAGCAGACGCTATGGTGAGTAGTGTCAAAAGGCATACATTAGGGCCAAAGATGCAAACTTTGGCTGCCATTGTTTTAAAGAAATGCCAGAATTGTTGTTTAAATAATCCAAAGATTCAATGGAAGCCGCCAGCGGAAGGTGTGAAAAGAGGCATCACCCCTGGGGAATACTGGCAAATAGATTTTTTGGAGTTACCAAAATGTAATCAATATAAATATTTACTTAGACTCATAGAATCGTTTAGGTTGGAAAAGACCTTTAAGATCATCCAGTCCAACCATTAACCTAACATTACCAAGTCCACCACTAAACCAATTAAGGGTAGAGCAGTAATTTCATATTTCCTGGCTTGGTGGCTGGATTATTTATAATGAAAGTAAAAACTAGGAATCATCAAGATTGGAAAGGACCTCTAAGATCATCAGTCCAACCATCAACCCAACACCACCATGCCCACTAAACCATGTCCCTAAGTGCCACATCTACCCGTTTTTTGAACACTTCCAGGGATGGGGACTCCACCACCTCTCTGGGCAGCCTGTTCCAATGCTTGACTACCCTTTCCGTGAAGAAATATTTCCTAATATCCAATCTAAACCTCCCCTGGCGCAGCTTGAGCCCATTTCCTCTCGTCCTATCACTTGTTACTTGGGAGAAGAGACCAACACCCACCTCACTACAACCTCCTTTCAGGTAGTTGTAGAGAGCGATAAGGTCTCCCCTCAGCCTCCTCTTCTCTAGGCTAAACAATCCCAGTTCCCTCAGCCACTCCTCATAAGGCCTGTGCTCCAGACCCTTCACCAGCTTCGTTACCCTTCTCTGGACATGCTCCAGCATCTCAATGTCTACTTGTTCTTGTAGACACTTATTCAGGTTGGCTGGAAGCTTTCCCGTGTCGTACCAATCGGACCAGAGAGGTAACAAAGATTTTATTAAAAGAAATAATACCTAGGTTCAGGATACTGGAAGGAATATCCTCAGACAATGGGCCCCACTTCATTTCAGAGGTAGTGCAAGGAGTTTTGAAATTTCTTAAAATTAAATGAGATCTGCATACCCCTTGGAGGCCACAGTCTAGTGGAAAAATAGAAAGAATGAATCAAACCATTAAAAGACAGATAGCAAAACTATGCCAAGAGACACATATGAAGTGGATAGAGGTCTTACCAATAGCCTTGATGAGAGTTAGAATAGCCCCTAGGGCGAGAGAAGGAATAAGCCCATTTGAAATTCTGTATGGGAAACCCTATCCAGTCAATAGCCTTATGATAAGGGGGGACGAAATGCACATCAAAGGGGAGGAAATGTTAAGGAATTATTTAATATCCCTGTCACAAACTTTATCCTCCCTAAATAGATGTCTCAACCAGAGGACTTCTTTACCTCTAGACTCACCAGTACACGACTCTCATCCAGGAGATTTGGTCTATCTTTGAACTTGGAAGGAGGAACCTTTGAAAGAAAAATGGAAAGGACCCTACACCATTTTACTGACCACCTTTACAGCGGTAAAGGTAGAAGAAATTGACTCCTGGATACAATACACCCAGGTGAAGAAAGCACCCCCAACAAAGCAGTGGACTGTTGAGACTGTAGACTGGAGACTGTAAACTGAAAGTCTCTAAAGCTTAATGAACTATACCTGGGACCTCGAAGACTCATATCTTGACAGAATGCTCTCAAGGACTGACTTTATTTTGTTGTCTATTACTGATGTTAGTTCCCATTGTAATTGTATGTATCCGTAGGAATACTAATTTCTTCACAGGAACAGGCCAATATGGTACTAAACATCATTACCCTTTGCCTAATCATGAAGGTGCATAGTTGAAACTCTGAGAGGCAGCCAGTGAAAAATCCCTGGGAAGAGAACGTACATTTTGGATTAATGCAAAAAACGATGCAAATCATAAACAAAACTAATTGCTGGATCTGTAAGAAGTGAACCAGTTAACTGAAATTACTATTCAGGATAGAATGGCCCTGGATATGCTCCTGGCATCTAAGGGAGGGGTATGTACTGTCCTAAATACCAGCTGTTGTGCCTATGTGGACCAAAGTGGCAGAATATCTTCTGATCTTAATGAAATTTGGAAACAAACTGAAATTTTACATGAAATTCAAAAGGATGATACTTCCCTTGGCTTTGCTGAAACTTGGAAGTGTCTGACCTCTTGGATACCAGATTTAAGCTCATGGTTAAAGAAACTAATATGTACATTGATTACAGGATTATTAAAATTCATATGCATATACATGTTAATCCAATGTGCATGGAAATGCTGCTCTGCTTTGGGAAGACAAGACATATGAAAAGATGAGACTTGTATAAGGAAAATGTGAATCTTCTTTCCTTACACAGTCTCAAAGGGGGGAATTGATGACTGTTTGAGGTTATGGTGACATTGTTTACCTTAGGAAGAAATGTACTAAAGATAATAGACACCAGGATATCTATAATAAGGAGCAGAAGGCCAAGAAATCTCTAAAACAACAGACATATATCCCTGAGTGTCAAAACTCCTCTCTACTCCTCTTTTACTAGTCAGCAAGATCCAAGAATTGGTGTCCCCTAAGTGAACCAGCTAATTGTAATACGAAAACCACACCTCTGTTGGAAGAGCTACCCACCCCCAAAGGGAGACCCTTACCCACTGAGCACGCGTAGTGATTTTAAAGGGAGTCTTCACTGGCAACCTCTCTCCTCACCCCTCCCGAGTCGATGGACCGCAAGATGGGGACCAGGGGGGTAAAGCCCCTCCCACTGTAAGGGAAGATCAGGTTCGAGACCACCTGAGGAACCTCAATGTACACAAGTCTATGGGACCTGATGAGATGCATCCCAGAGTCCTGAGGGAATTGGCTGATGTAGTTGCCAAGCCACTCTCCATGATATTTGAAAAGTCATGGCAGTCCGGTGAAGTCCCTGCTCACTGGAAAAAGGGGAATGTTGTGCCCATTATTAAAAAGGGAAGAAAGGAGGACCCTAGGAACTACCGACCTGTCAGCCTCACCTCTGTGCCTGGGAAGATCATGGAACAGATCCTCCAAGAAGCTATGCTCAAGCACATGGAGGACAGGGAGGTGATTCGAGACAGCCAGCACGGCTTCACCAAGGGCAAGTCCTGCCTGACCAACCTAGTGGCTTTCTATGAAGGAGTGACTGCATCAGTGGACAAGGGAAAAGCAATGGATGTCATCTACTTGGATTTCTGTAAAGCGTTCAACACAGTCCCCCACAACATCCTTCTCTCTAAATTGGAGAGATATGGGTTTGATGGGTGGACTGTTCGGTGGATAAGGAATTGGCTGGATGGTCGCATCCAGAGGGTCGTGGTCAATGGCTCGATGTCCACATGGAGACCGGTGACAAGTGGTGTCCCTCAGGGGTCCGTACTGGGACCGGTGCTATTTAACATCTTCATCAATGACATAGACAGTGGGATCGAGTGCACCCTCAGCAAGTTTGCAGATGACACCAAGCTGAGTGGTGCCGTTGACACGCCAGCAGGACGTGATGTCATCCAGAGGGACCTGGACAAGCTGGAGAGGTGGGCCTGTGTGAACCTCATGAGGTTCAACAAGGCCAAGTGCAAGGTCCTGCACCTGGCTTGGGGCAACCCCCGATATCAGTACAGGTTGGGGGATGAAGGGATTGAGAGCAGCCCTGTGGAGAAGGACTTGGGGGTACTGGTGGATGAAAAGCTGGACATGAGCCGGCAATGTGCGCTTGCAGCCCAGAAAGCCAACCATATCCTGGGCTGCATCAAAAGAAGCGTGGCCAGCAGGTCGAGGGAGGTGATTCTGCCCCTCTACTCTGCTCTGGTAAGACCTCACCTGGAGTACTGCGTCCAGCTCTGGGGCCCTCAGCACAAGAAGGACATGGACCTGTTGGAGCGGGTCCAGAGGAGGGCCACAAAAATGATCCGAGGGCTGGAGCACCTCTCCTATGAGGCCAGGCTGAGAGAGTTGGGGTTGTTCAGCCTAGAGATGAGAAGGCTGTGAGGAGACCTTATTGCGGCCTTCCAGTACTTAAAGGGGGCCTATAGGAAGGATGGGGACAATCTTTTTAGCAAGGCCTGTTGTGACAGGACAAGGGATAATGGATTTAAACTAAAGAAGAATAGATTTAGACTAGACATTAGAAAGAAGTTTTTTACAATGAGGGTGGTCAAGCATTGGAACAGGTTGCCCAGAGAGGTGGTAGAGGCCCCATCCCTGGCAACATTCAAGGTCAGGTTGGATGGGGCTCTGAGCAACCTGATCTAGTTAAAGCTGTCCCTGCTCACTGCAGGGGGATTGGGCTACATGATCTCTAAAGGTCCCTTCCAACCCAAAGCATTCTATGATTCTATGATTCTATATGTCTTTAAGTCAAAGCAAATGTAGAAATAACCAATGACTAACAAGTAGATGTTAACAGTAGGTGTAGTGACTTTGTTTAATTGTATAAATATGTGAAGCAAGGATAACGGGGTGTGCTAGTGTTGTGGAATTACCACCTAACACCCATCTCTGCACAGAAATGGAATAAAGCAAATATCTCGACTCAGTGTGTGAATTGGTTCTTGCACACCGGGTAAAGAACCCATCTTTGGGACAACAACGGCAATATCATAAAGACATGCAACTCCTTTTAAATTTGGCCCTTACGACACAGATGTTTGATGTCACTGGCATTACCAAACAAGACCTGCAGTAGATACCTGCTACACAAAATAGCTGCAGCTCTCTGAATTTCTAGGAAAGCCTTTACAAAGTCACTTGGACTTTGACCTTCTCTCCCTAGTTCATCTCAACGGAGAGAGCCAGAGTCTTGATTTCTGCCCCAGGACTCATGAGCATCTCTGGCTAGACTCAGCCCTGCTGTGCCCCTGGCAGAGCTGCTGGCGGCTGCCTTGCCAGCTCAGGAGCAGGTAAAACCGACTAAATGCCTACTCACACATCAAATTTTTTAGACTAGCAAATCCCTGTCGACATTGTAAAGGGAACACAAAAAAGGCCTTGTGTCATGAAAATTGAAATACTTTTGCTCTTCTTTCAAACAAAAAGAAAAAAATTCGCATCCTGCTTCTGTAAAATGTTCGTGAGTTTTGTAAAAGTGAAAAAATAGGTTTCCTCCAGGCTAAGCACTGAATAATTTAAAAAAATAAAAACAACTTCAAAGACACGTTTTACATTCTAATTGCATTCAGGCATTTTGTTTTTTAGAAAATTATTACCTTGGTAATATTGCATGCTATTCTTCCATGCACTGTGAGCTTTGGCTACCCAGAAGATTTGTCCAGTGCAAGACCCATGCAAGAGAGGGAGAAGCCACTCTACAAATGGGAAAGTTTGTGAGTCATCTCAAGGGATTAGCACTATATTTGCAAGGAAATGCACCCTGGACATGAAAGCGAGGGTTGCAGAGGGTGTACAGGCATCACTGTTTGCCTTAAAATGAAGGTAGAAGAACTTGGACCAAAGCAGTCGAGCACTCTAACAAGAAGATCTGCTCACAGCTGTTCCTTTTGCCAGGAGCAAAATGAAGCCTGAGCCCTGATGGCTCTGCTGAAACTGAGGGGCTAATGAAGGGACACCAGGAATGGTGCTTGAAACCGCTGCCACTGCTTTGGCCAGAGTGCACCAACCCCTCGCGTCAATCCCCCACCAACTCCCACAGCTCCCAGGGACAAGGGAGCAAAGGTGGCTTGGGGACACCTCCTCCTACATGGCCCTGCCATGCTCTGTCCAGACAGAAGCAGAGAAGATCTGACAGCCAGTTGAGAGAAATTCATGAACATTGCAGTTCGTTAAGAGGCTACTGAGGGAAAGCACTGAGGTTAACAGGATGTGCTATATTAAGCCCATTTATAGCTTTATGGCACCTTCAAAGGGGCATCAGAGCTTTCTGCAGTGAAGTATAATGGTCAGATAGTTACAGAGACAGGTTTAACAGAGTACCCCAGGCCACCCGAAGGAGAGGCAGCACAGTTAACTTCAGAGTTTGAGGTCAGCTCTTGATGTTTTCCTCTTAAGTATCTCATCCACAACCACTCCCAGGCTTACAACATTGCATATATCACAGCCTGCTTTGTGCAGACAAAAGTATTTAATGACACAGAGAACTACTTTCTGATGATTGGGGCGGAGGGGGGGAATCATCCAGATGTTTCATGCTGTTTGATTTTCTTAGACTGCTGCATACAGGGAAGCGGGGATGGTTGTTGTTTTTATGTGAATGCCACCCCTCTTGCTCATATCCCCAGGCCCTGCTGCACTACAAGACACTGTCATGACACAACCTAATCCACAGCGCAGGGAGATAGCACAGTATCACAGCAGACGATGGAGCTGCCCCTTGCCCTCCACCCATGCACACCATGGTCAGCAGAGCAAGGTCGGGGTGGGGGCCCCTGCAAGCACCCCAGACCATGGGATGCACTCCACTGACCACCAGGGGGATGAAACCCCACTGACCTCCAGGGGGATGAAACCCCACCGACCCTGGGGGAGTGGGCCCTACTGACACCTGCTCCATTGGCCTACAAAGGGATGCACCCCACCAACCTCCTGGGGATGGAGCCCCCAGGATTATGGGGTACACACCCTAATGACCCCCTGCATGGGGGATGTACCCCTCTGGGGATGGAGCACCAAAAGCCATGGGGGAGGCACCTCATTGACAACCGGGGAGGGTGGCGTTGCATCCCACCAACCCCCGGGGGGAAGATGAAGTGCCCAGTCCCAGGCTGGAGGAATGCACCCTGCCGACACCAGGAGATGGGGCCTCCAGGGTAATGGGGGAGGCTGCCACCAACCCCCAGGAGATGGAGCCTCGCTGGCACCGGGGTGGGGGCTGCACCTCACCGACCGCCGAGGGATGAAGCCCCCCGGTGCCGGGGGCGGGGGGGAATGACTCCCACCGACTGCCGGGGGATGGAGGCCCCCCAGCCCGCTGCATGCTTGCTCCGCTCCCGCTGCGACAGCGCGGGGAGGGCCGCAGAGCAGAGCCCAGCCCAGCCCCGCCCCGCCCCGCCGCCCCCGGCCGGCGGCGGCAAGCCCCGTCCCCGCAGGAGGGAAGCTGCCAGCGGGGCAGGCGCCGGATGCCCGCTGCCCCCCCCGGCCCGCAGCCCCGCGCTCCCCACTCACCTCGGCGGGGGCAGGGAACCCGGTGTCCCGACACCTGCCCGGCGGCCCCGGGGCAGGGCGGCCCCGGCCCGGCGCCGCTCCCACGCCGCCTGCCGCACCGCCGCGCTACCCGCCTGGCCCGGCCCGGCCCGGCCCGGCCCGAACCAGCGAGGGGGGTGGTGCGGGAGTCCCGCGAGGAGCGGCCTGACGGGGCGGGCGGCGCGGAAGCCCTGTGCGGGACGGCGCCGCGAAACCCGCCCGGGCGGGGTTCCCCCACCTCCCCGCGATACGGAGGGACCGACCAGGCGGCACCGACAGCACCCAATCGCACCTCGGGCTGCCTGCGAGCCGGGGGAGTCCGGGGGAAGTAAGCGTGCTGCGGGGTCGCCTGGCGCTCGAAGAGTTGCTTAAAATCTCCAGCCCCCGAGGAGCAGGTGTTGTTCTGTACATGTTTTTAATATTTTCGGACACATTACCAATTTTTTTAAGAAAGAGCTAAAATAATCCTTTTTTAATTTTAAAAAGTTCCCTTTTTTTACCAGAAACTTAAGATTATTAAAATAAAAGTACATTTTAAAATGTTTGGTTGCTTTTTCAGGTTCACTTTTCCTAGGCACTGCAAAAGGAAATGGTCAGCAGCTCTGTTTTCTTTCAAGCCAGAGTCCCTTCCTGACTCATGCCCCCATACAAGGCTCAGGGAGTGCATTTCCAGTACTGCTGTTCTAAAAAAAAAAAAAAAAAAAAAAAGTGTTGAAATCAACCAAAGTGTCTCTAAGGTATTGTCTTTATTAAAGACTCTGTCAGGTAATCACTTTACAATTTGGCACAGATGCTCTGCCTATCACTTCTTTGAAGATGATTGCTCATGTGTCTGTGCTGATAACTAAATCAAGCCCAGCGTTTAAAGTGGAGGGTTGTCTAGAAGCAGTTGTTGCAGTGACAGGCTTGGCACAAGGTACCAGGCAGTGCCTTAGGACTCTTCAACACTCGAAGGATGCTGTTAGTTGAGCTGAATTGTTCCACGAATGCAGAATACTTCCATGCAAACAAAATAGTATCACAGAGTCCACTCTCAACCACCCTCCATGAAGAGCAGGGAGCTTTTCAGTGGTGTCGGCCAGGCCATATCACATGATAAAAAAAAAACCCAACAACCCCTTCCATGCTGCTGAACTCTGGGACGAGGTGCAGAAAAATAGGTGTGTGATTCCTGCCGGTGACCTTGTTTCAGTGAGGAAATCCCAGGCACACGGAGCAAGTAATAACTGCTGGGGCTGGCGGGAGAGCAGCTCCCGGCAAGCAGCATGCCAAGTTTTCCACCAGTGCTGATGGCAAACACACTGACACCACACCAGATTGCAGTTAACCAAGCAGTGCTCAGAAAGACAATGTCCCACTGTGTTTTTCCCCCGTGTCTTCATGCTGAATTACAATCCCGTTAGGTGGTTCCCTGCAGGGACAGGGTTAATCCAGCACACAATTCAATTAAATTTCAATGAAAACAGATTTGGGGGTGTATGAAGTTCTGCCACCAGTCAAGATCCCAGGTGACTAATGCTGCCCTGTGCCCCTGCCAGTGCCAGGTCACAGGGGATCAAGGCCCCTCCAAAAGCACTGCAGTATCAGACTGATTCAGTCTTGATCTGTGATTTTTCCACCCTGTTTCTAGGGACCTGCCTTTGAACAATACTCTGTTCATTATTTATCTGCATGAGAACAGCTGTGCTTGCAAATGATTCTTCCATGCTGCCAGGTAACTCTCTGAAAACAGTGCTGGCTCGCAACAGCAAGATGGATGATGGGGTGAAGCAAGAGAAACTCTGAGAATTATTCCCTTTGACTCCCAAGTTCAAAAATGTGATTATCTCCCGGTAGGACATGAAAAATCCCCAGAGATCCCACAGCAGAAACAAGTGGCACACCTCAGGATAGCAGCCTAGAGTGCTGAGCCCTTATTTCAGAGCACGGCTGTCCCCTGTGATCAATTCTGGTGGGAAATAATAGCCGATAGCCATGCAAATGTGACAATTAACTTCAGCAGCAGCATATGGATCAGAATCACAAAAAAAATACATGCACTAGCTTCCGATTATCCATTATCTTCATTTTTAAAGGTCCACAAGTCCAGTCTATTTGTACAGCTTGTCACTAAGACAAGGGAGCAGATTATGCCTGAACCCCTTCTCATTCAAATCAGAGCAATTCTATTCATTTCAGGGGTTGCACCAATGTAGAAATGACATAAAAAGGGACTTTTCTTTATCTTTCTTATCCCCCCACATAACAATATCATTTAAATCTCTCTAAAATCAGTCATATGAGTTTCCCCCATTTTCTACATCAGTTGTAAGATAACATTATAAAGCACTGAAGGTTTGGTGTTCCTGCTGCAGGGCATTTGGCTTCTGGCAGGATTATACTATGGAAAGCTTGTAAACAACATCTTTTGCCAAGTACTTTCATAGGCAGCTGTTGGCATTCAATTTTGTAATGTAAATCAATCATTGCTTATATCTTCTGATATCAGGCCAAAAGGTGGAAATATGTGCTATATGTGTTGGGTTTATTCTGCAGATCTCTGTGGAAAGGTCAACTTTATCTACAACTGGAATCAGTAATTTTGGAGGCTGCCAGCAATATTTTACATTCTCTTCTTACACATCTGAGAAATACTATTTTTCTGCTGCTCTTCCTGAAGGTTATACACCTCTTCTGCAATGTGAACATCAAAATCCTAATTAAATGTGGTTTCATGAGTATGGATCTCCCAACATTGATATACAGGATTTGCAATACTTGTATTTTGCAACCTGGTCAGATGTCAATAGGATCAGTAGCATTCTGTGTTTTTCTCGGACACCAGCTGGGTAGAGATTAAGTATATCCCTTAGTGTTTTCCACGCTTCACCTCCCAGAGAGTGCCCAAAATCTCATTTTATTTTTCTTTAGATAAGGGAAGGATGCTGAAAGTAAAACAGTTATCTGGACCCCAGAGAAACCTGGAAGAGGAGCTGGAGGGCAAGAAAAAGGGGAGAAACCAGAAAGCAGGGAGAAAGATCAGATTAAGCCACTGGAGTAATATTCAGCTTTCAGGATTCGAACACTGCTCAGATTATATAACCTCATGTGGCTGTATCAGAAGGACCAAATTTCAGTAGTGTATTTTCAGAAACCTGGAGTACTTTCAGAGTTGCTACACAGCAGAGTTTAGTCATCCTAACAACATTTTACCCCAATACCAGCTTCAGCAATCTGTAATTTTGTCACATTTTCCAAGCGCAAGCAGGATTCTCTGCCCTGAACTGTGCCACCCTGACAGTGTCCATCTTCTGCTGCACTCTGGGGACGGTTGGACAACATCCAGCGATCCAGGCAGATCTGCTGAGCTATCACCTGCCCTCAGCTTTCCCTGAAATCCCCAGATGTGGGGGTTCACATTATTCTGAAGTTTTTCTGTAGATGATTTGATGCCACTCGGGTATAGTTTAGTGGCATGGGACAGACTGTCTGGCAGTAGGTAGAGCAGAAATTGCAAATGAAAAAGCACAATGTCTTCATATCCAGGTGGGACGTACGTAACACTGCCATCATTGACAGTACAAAGTGGGGCAATATTTGCTAAGTATCTGGGGCTGATTAACCTGAACTGTGAGTTCCCCTCAACAGCTTCTGAAATTCAGGATGTGATTTAAAAACTGCAGCATGACTCCAGACACATTGTGAGCTCCACTAGCAAGACTTGTGTTTTCCTGTGTTTATGGAACAAAACTAGGACCCTTCATCTTTAATATTGCTCCTCTCTCTGCCCTTTACACAGACACACACACTCGCCCATGTATATAGCTGGTATAAAATAGACCTAGGACAAGTCACCACTGGCTGTGCTATTATAATTTCCATTCACAAGGAGACTAGAATTAACTGTCCTGTTGATTTCCTTGTCTACGTGGAAAAATTAACCAGCATGATTACAATAATAACTTAGAGTTATCTTGGTCCTCAGGTGGACACTGTTCCAATTTTATTTGGAAATAATTACTTCAAAAGCAAAGTAATTTTTCCAGAACAGTGTCTTACTCTGAAAGAGCATATCCATACAGCTTCCACTGCAGCAGCAGTGACAGTGATATGCTTTGCATAAGCAAAGCCCAAGAGAGAGAACACATTACATATGTCTCCTCCATAACATGCTGCAGTAAACATGAGACTAAAAGGGCTGAATAAGAAATATCTTAGAAGTTGGATGGAGCCGCACACAGAAAGTGGACAGTCACGCCAGGTTCAGAGCCACAGTCACAATTTGGCTCTACACAGACTTATATCATCTGTAATAATGACACTCCACTTTGTCCCAGCTTTAATCCTTTGCTGGATGCGGGGGGGGGGGGAACAACAACAACAACAACAACAACAACAACAACAACATTGGCACTGAGGACAAGGAAAAGGCTGAGGTACTTAATGCCTTCTTTGTCTCTGTGTTTAATAGCCAGAAGAGTCATCCCCAGGGTACTCAGCCCTCTGAGCTGGAAGACAGGGACGGGGAGCAGAATGGAGCCCTCATAGTCCAGGAGGAAGCAGTTAACGACATGCTATGCCACCTGGATGCTCACAAGTCTATGGGGCCGGATGGGATCCACCCAAGAGTACTGAGGGAGCTGGCAGAGGAGCTTGCCAAGCCCCTTTCCATCATCTGTCAGCAGTCCTGGTTAACAGGGGAGGTCCATGATGACTGGAGGCTTGCCAATGTGACGCCCATCTACAAGAAGGGCCGGAAGGAGGACCCGGGGAACTACAGGCCTGTCAGCCTGACCTCAGTGCCAGGGAAGATTATGGAGTGGTTCATATTGAGTGTGCTCAACAGGCAAGTGTAGATCAGCCAGGGGATTGTGCCCAGCCAGCATGGGTTCATGAAAGGCAGGTCCTGCTTGACCAACCTGATCTCCTTCTATGACCTGGTGACCCGCCTGGTGGATGAAGGAAACGCTGTGGATGTCATCTACCTGGACTTTAGCAAAGCCTTTGACACCGTCTCCCACAGCATTCTCCTAGGGAAGCTGGCAGCTCATGGCTTGGAGGAGCGTACTCTTCGCTGGGTAAAAAAGTGGCAGGGTGGTCAAGCCCAGAGAGTTGTGGTAAATGGAGTTAAGTCCAGTTGGTGACCAGTCACGAGCGGTGTTCCCCAGGGCTCTGTTTTGGGGCCAGCCTTGTTTAATATCTTTATCAATGATCTGGATGAGGGGATCGAGTGCACCCTCACTAAGTTTGCAGACGACACCAAACTGGGTGGGAGTGTCGATCTGTTTGAGGGTAGGATGGCCCTGCAGAGGGATCTGGACAGGCTGGATCGATGGGCCAAGGCCAACTGTATGAGGTTCAACAAGGCCAAGTGCCAGGTCCTGCACTTGGGTCACAACAACCCCATGCAACGCTACAGGCTTGGGGAAGAGTGGCTGGAAAGCTGCCTGGCCGAAAAGGACCTGGGGGTATTGGTAGACAGCCGGCTGAACATGAGCCAGCAGTGTGCCCAGGTGGCCAAGAAGGCCAACAGCATCCTGGCTTGTATCAGGAATAGTGTGGCCAGCAGGAGCAGGGAGGTGATTGTCCCTCTGTACTCGGTGCTGGTGAGGCCACACCTGGAATACTGTGTCGTCCAGTTTTGGGCCCCTCAGTACAAGAAGGACATTGAGGTGCTGGAGCATGTCCAGAGAAGGGCAACGAAGCTGGTGAAGGGTCTGGAGCACAGGCCTTATGAGGAGCGGCTGAGGGAACTGGGATTGTTTAGCCTGGAGAAGAGGAGGCTGAGGGGAGACCTTATCGCTCTCTACAACTACCTGAGAGGAGGTTGTAGTGAGGTGGGTGTTGGTCTCTTCTCCCAAGTAGTTAGCGATAGGACAAGAGGAAATGGCCTCAAGTTGCACCAGGGGAGGTTTAGATTGGATATTAGGAAAAATTTATTCACGGAAAGGGTAGTCAAGCATTGGAACAGGCTGCCCAGAGAGGTGGTGGAGTCCCCATCCCTGGAAGTGTTCAAAAAACAGGTAGACGTGGCACTTTGGGACATGGTTTAGTCTAGTCTACTCTTAATTGGTTTAGTGTGGACTTGGTAATGTTAGGTTAATGGTTGGACTGGATGATCTTAAAGGTCTTTTCCAACCTAAACGATTCTATGATTCTATGATTCTAATTTGGATCACCCACTACAAATGGGAAGAACAACAACAAAAAAATTATTCTGGTCCAATACTTTTTTACTGCCTTTCCCAGCAAGGGAAAAAATAAGCTAAGAGCTGTGAATTCATCAGCAGGGATTACTCTCCATTTATGTCTTTCATCCCATATTTTCATAGACTAACTGCAAGCCTTACTATTATGTAAAGTTCATAGAATCATAGAATCATTTAGGTTGGGAAACAACCCTTAAGATCATCAAGTCCAACCTTCAACCTAACACTGCCAAGTCCACCACTAAACCATGTCCCTAAGTGCCATGTCTACACATCTTTTAAGATACCTCCAGGGATGGGGACTCAACCACTTCCCTAGGCAGCCTGTTCCAATGCTTGACTACCCTTTCAGTGAAGAAAGTTTTCCTAATATCCAATCTAAACCTCCCCTGGCGCAGCTTGAAGCCATTTCCTCTAGTCCTATCGCGAACTACTTGGGAGAAGAGACCAACACCCACCTTGCTACAACCTCCTTTCAGGTAGTTCCCCAGATGCAATGGGGTTTCCCCAGAATACAAAAGTGGGTGTATTGGGTTTGCATGGCAAGGTTTTGGTAGCGGGGGTGGGGGGGGGCTGCAGGGGTGGTTTCTGTGAGAAGATGCTAGAAGCTTTCCCTGTGTCTGATAGACCCAATGCCAGTTGGCTCCAAGATGGACCCACCGCTGGCCAAGACTGAGCCAATCAGAAACAATGGTAGCGCCTGTGTGATAACATATTTAAGAAGGGGGAAAATTTGCTGTGCAACACCAGCAACTGCAGCCGGAGAGAGGAGTGAGAACATGTGAGAAACAACTATTCAGACACCAAGGTCACTGAAGAAGGAGGGGGAGGAGGTGCTCCAGGCGCCAGAGCAGAGATTCCCCTGCAGCCCGTGGTGAAGACCATGGTGAGGCAGGCTGTCCCCCTGCAGCCCAGGGAGGTTAACGGTGGAGCAGATATCCACCTGCAGCCCATGGAGGACCCCACGCCAGAGCAGGTGGATGTGCCCAAAGGAGGCTGTGACCCCATGGAGAGCCCACGCTGGAATAGGCTCCTGGCAGGACCTGTGGACCCATGGAGAGAGAGGAGCCCACACTGGAGCAGGTTTGCTGGCAGGACTTGTGACCCTGTGAAGGACTGCACCCCATGGTAAGGACCCACACTGGAGCAGTCTGTGAAGAACTGTAGCCCATGGGAAGGACACACGTTGGAGAAGTTTGTGGAGGACTGTGTCCCGTGGGAGGGACCCCACGCTGGAGCAGGGGAAGAGTGTGAGGAGTCCTTCCCTTGAGGAGGAAGGAGCAGCAGAGACAACATGTGATGAACTGACTGCAACCCCCATTCCCCATCCCCCTGAGCCGCTCAGGGGGAGGAGGTAGAGAAAATTGGGAATGAAGTTGAGCACAGGAAGAAGGGAGGGGTGGGGGGAAGGTGTTTTAAGATTTGGCTTTTATTTCTCATTACCCTACTCTGATTTGACAGGTAATAAAATTAAACTGATTTTCCCCAAGTTGAGTCTGTTTTGCCCATGATGGTAATTGGTGAGTGATGTCCCTGTCCTTATCTTGACCCACAAGCCTTTCATTATATTTTCTCTCCCCTGTCCAGCTGAGTAGGGGGAGTGATAGAGCAGCTTTGGTAGGCACCTGGCGTTCAGCCAGGGTCAATCTGCCACAGTGGGCAACCCTTTAGAATTACTTAATTTAAATTAGAATGAAACATATATGTATAACTGCTTCAAACATACTGGGGGGTGAAAGCAGGGAGTAAAAATGCTGCTATCAACAAGATCTAAACTTTAAAGTGAGAAAATATACTCTTAGGTACGTTTAGTAGAAGTTGTTTGTGGATACCATCCATTAAATTATTCATTTGCTGCAAAAGTCTAAGATATGTACTCTGTATAAATACTACCCTTAACAGACCAAAATAAGTCAATAGCAACAGTCAAATTGTCTCATATTCAAACACTCAGCTACAAATCTTCATAGAAACATTCATTTTCCAAGCTCCTGAGGGTAAAAGCCTCTCTAAGATTATTTTGCAATATATATAAATTACAGTTCTCTAAAGACTCTCTTCCATATAATTCCAAGATCAAGTCTCTTTTTTATTTCAGTGGTATAAGATATCATAGATCAAATTCATCCATTGGATGAACTTGACTGTAGATAGAATATTTGCAGACACCAAAGAAGTAGATACGAAAAGGCTAAGGTTAAAAATAAATCAGGTACTAAAGATCATCTTAGACCTTCTCATCAAGATAAGATTTTTTCCTAATTTCATTAGTAAATTAGTCATCCTCCTCTTTATATTGTGCAGTGGTTATTAAACCTGCTCTGATGCTGTGTTTATATTTCTTTGAAGTAATAAAGTTTAGATTTCTTTGATTTCTATTCTTAGGTGATCAACTCATCATTCCTCCCTTTGTCTACAGTAGTGCTCCTGTGCATTTTAGGGTTTATTAGATTTCATTGTTAAATATGTGGGTACATATAGAGTCATTTACTGTTTCAAAGCACCTTCTTCAATTTGAACATCATCTTTGCACAAAAATCCTTATCTGCACATACCTGTAGGAGAAAACAGAATATTTTATTCACAACAGTTGTTGAGTCTGTGCTGTCTTGACAGGATCATAAGAAAAACACTGACAAAACCCTTTCTTGCACGGAACTGGCACCAAGGATTTGTAAAATAACTCTGTGCAATAGATAACCAAGTCCTGCTTAAACATTGACAAAGCAATCTGTCACCAGGGAAATGTCCACATCTTTAATGTGCAAATAGCAGGGTCAGTGCCTTACCAGTATTACATTAATCAAGGGCTGTGCAAAGAGAAGTGTTTTAAGAGATTAGCCAAGTTTTGGAGAAGCTAGCCAGCCCCATAGCTAGCCAGCTGCCAGCACTGCCCTTTTCCCAGATACCGGCAGCACTCCTGCTTTCTCCAACACGACCATGTTCACAGTCTGCCAGGAGTGAGGGGATCAGCCTGATTTCATAACATAAACCACCAGTCTGATGTCCTCTCCTCATGGGAGCAGGAAACACTTGACGTGGACAAAGCCCATAAACAGTCTATTTGTTGTTCATAAAATACTTGTCACACATGTTAATCATTATAATCTTTTGCAGTCAGAAATGAACTGCAAGGCAGAAATGAAGTGCACTGTCAGAATGTCTTTGTGGATCATGAAGTTCTCTGTAATACTGCATACAGAGATTTGATATTCAGGAGAAACTTCATAGTTTAATCTGTCAGTTTTTACCACTATGGTATGTGCAGCATCCTTTTTGTTGTTGTTGTTGTTCCTAGAATTGGCCTGGTTTCTCCTCAAATTCTATTGTTACAGTTGGAAATTCTTCATCAGAAGAGTTTTCTGAAAAAAAAAAAACCCTAAACCTACCACTAACTACCTAGGCTGCAGTTAGTATTTCTTTATCACACAGATTGCATATCCACAGCAGCCTGTTCTGAATGTCTTTTCATTTAGGCTTTTGCACTGTAATATTTTCTTTTGTATTTCTTGTACTTATTAAAAAAAAAAAGAGAGAGATCCAAGGCTAACAAAATACAAACTGGTTAATAGAAAAAGCTGCACACTTGAATTTTTGTAGTCCTCAGAGCATGTGATGTGAAGTCTTGTGAAGCAGCAAAAGTGCTCCCAGATCTTGCTTCAGTGGCCATTTCAAGCAACTGATATCTGTTTTCCTTTTTTAAGTATAGCATGCTGCTATTCAGCTTGAACTACCTGGGGTCTAGAATTCAAAAAAAGCTAATAAAAAACTTTTCTAAACAGTTCTATTTTTGTATCAAATCCAAAGCACTGCAAGTCAGAGCTGTTACTTCAAATGAACATTTTTCTATATCATTGAGACACAGGTGTGTTGTAACAAGCATAAGAAATCAAAAGGACCAGTGAATCAAATCAATCACCAGAAATCCTGATAGAGAGGGAGTGACAGACAGACCTAGAAAATTAAACTGCTATACCACTCCTGAAGAATTGCAATTGTGATAAAAAACATCCTTGCAAATAACATAATTGAAAACTTCCAAGAGCTGAAATATCAAATACTAATGCAATTCCGCTAAATATCCCCCATATAAATCCCATTTCGGTGACATTAAAGAGTCAGAAGACAGAGAATTACCATCCAGGGAGCTGAGCAGGAGAGGGGACAAAATAGAGATATGCCTGAAGAGACAAGGATCCAGCTAAGGGCCATAATTAGCAGCCCATTATGCTCTCCAGCCTGGTGAATTCACACATGGAAGTGAGTCAGCACAATAGCTGTTTATACTCCTATTTCTTTCTAAGAGCGGTAAATGAACGAGCCTTCTCCATATTGTGAATCTGTTGAGCTTAATGGAAGCCCTAGCCTGATTTTGAGTTAATTTGCTTGGAGCAAAGAAGTCTGAAGCCATAAACAGTATGAATATCAAAGGGGTCTAAGTGAAGCTTGTGTAATACAAGGGCTTGTTATGCAGGTAGCCAAAGGATTTTGCCTTTTTTAAATACTTCATTGCCGATTTGCAATCTGAACAGGTACCCTGGGCCAAAGGGGTGCAGGGGCATCCAGGTACAAACCCACCACTCCCCGCTGGCACGGTGCTGCTCTGGGGGGAGATGGAGCCAGGTGCAAGTGGCTGCTTTTGCTTCGCTCCTTGAGAGAGCTGCAGCACCACAGATCTGCCTGCAGGAGAGGAAAAGGCAACGCAGTGACGTACACCCCCAGGCTACGTCCCACATACCCACTTTGTGAGCTGGGGATGGAGTGGAAGCATGGGAGCCACCTGCCTTTCGTTTGGTTTCTCAGCTGGAGGCCAGCAGAGAAATGGTCCCCATCAGATCTTTATTGCAAGGGGCCAGATTTGCATGGGAGCATCTACAGGCTGGTGAAAGCAATGGCCTTTGGGGCCTTGTGTGACAGCCTGGGCTCTGCGAAGTCTTTGTCTTGCAAACCAGACAGGTTCTTGCCTGCGTGAAGGAGGCCTCTGGAGCATGGCCCACAGCTGAGTACAGATACATTTGGTAACTATATTGATTGCAGTATTGTTGAGGTCGTAATTATGGGGTTGATGGAAGGTCACTGAGCAAATGCCATTTCTGATGGTGCCAGATTACACGCTAGTAGTACACCTTTCATCAGTCACTTCCATATTTAGTCCCAGCCGGGTTAGCTCAGTTGGTTAGAACACGGCGCTAATAACGCCAAGTTTGCAGGTTCAATCCCTGCTTACTGCAGGGGGGTTGGGCTCAATGATCTCTCAAGGTCCCTTCCAACCCAAAGCATTCTATGATTCTATGATTCTATGATATTTCTCCCCTTGATGCTCCTTAACGCAGAGCGATATGCAAAGCACCATAGTCCTCCTTCACATCCCTTCTTACCCTGGCAGCCCATCTGCTGCGGGGCGTCTGCATCGCCAGGGGTGCTGAGCACCTGTCTCTGCCCAGCCTCATCTCATCCTTTCCCTGTACAGTCACCCCTGCCTGTACCCATCTGAATGGTAGTGGAGAAAGCACACATGGCCCCAAGACCATGATTCACCAGCTTAGATCAACAGTGATATGGTGATGAGGTCAGCTGGCATTCATTTAAATATCATACATGTGAATACTAACTTGCAAAGTTAGGAAGTTAAGTTGCAAACAACATCTGGCTGGGAGAGTAAGAGGGCTTTTCCGCTCTGTATTTCTGCACAGCACCCAGCCCAGGGGGATCCTAGTCCAAGGCAAGTGGTCTGCTATGGTCAACCACCCCGACTGAAACACCATACTGACTGTGATTCAGTTCTCTCTTTGGTTCAGCTGTGATGAAAAAGCCAGCTTTTTGCAGAGGAAAAAAAAAATCTCATTGAGAGCAATACTAAAGCTATTGCTGTGGGCAGATCCCTCCATTGCAGCATGTACATAGCTACCCAGAGCAGCTAAAGTGGAGGAGCCCACATCTGCTGCGTCTTTCTCTACAGCCTAGCTCCCTGTAATGCAAAAAGCAAGAAGATACCAGGGTGCTTCTCAGATGGAGAACTTCAAGAGGAATTCACTGCTTGACAGCCTAAATCTGCCCAATCTCTCCCAGCAGCGCTCCTGCCCTCATCTCTTTGAGATGCTGAGACTCTGTATAGAATAAGTGGTGACTGTGAAACCCTGACAAAGTAGAGGGAACAAATGGGATATTTCTATTTCTGGAATTGCCCATTAGAGAAGCTATTCTGTGGTACACAGCATGCCAGCGTGCTTTAAAAAATAAATAGGAACAAGAATATTAGCAGAGGAAGCATATGTGGCCCCAAGACCATGACTCATCAGGTTAAATCAACCAACTGAGGTCAGTGCTTCTATTTATCAGCTTTTAGTTGCAAATATGGCGATGGGGACAGTGATTCTATTACTTAAATTTTACATGCTGTGTAAAATACGGCAGTGATTAATGTCTGTAACTAAGGCAGCTAGCTAGCTAGATGTGCTGCTTTTAGAATTTGGAAGCTATTTCAAGGTCAAGAGGTTTAGTTTTCTTCCTTAAGTGGGTTTTCAGCTGGTAAAGTGGGATTCCTACAGATTTCAGGGTCTGTATTTATAGTCAATAAAGGTATTTTGTGCTCTCATCAGCATCCAAAAACAGAGTTCAAGTGCAGCTTGATGAGAAAAGTCCCACTAATTGCACTTCCACAGTCACACATCCTTCATGCATTGAGGGACCATGAAAGCATTGACCATAAGCTGATGCCAAACATGAAGCTATTTTGACAAATACAGAAAACATTTCTATAATGTGGTGTTGATTTTTATTTTGGTGTTCCAAATTTTGGATACAAAGCATCCTCCTCTTTAGCTAGTCTGTACCCTGGTCTTTTATACCATCAGTGTGCGGGGAGCTGGATTAGATGGTGCAGGTGGGGGGCCCTGACCCTGGGTTTGCTCATGGGCTGCTGCATCAGGACACATCGAAGCTCAGGCTCAAGCAGATGGTGGGAAACCATCTCTGAGGAAGGTCCACTTCTGTTGCCAGGACAATGCATGCAGAACATTACAATAGGTGCAAATAATCTTACATCCCTGCTGTCTTATATGTTAGTTGTTACCATTTTATCATCATTTTCACTTACTGTGAAATTATTCCATTCTGGTTTTTACTGTCAATTAAAAAAAAAAAAATCAGAGGTAGTGCTGATGGGAGGACAGTATTCCTTGCTGTCAAACACCCAGAAGCCCATAGATATGCCCAGGTACAATGTATTAGTACAAGAGGAGAGGTACCCTTCTCTCCTCTCTTTCACAAGGAAAGCATGGGACAATGACAGGGCAAGCCCAGAGCAGAATAATAACTGCATTATCTCCAGTTATCTCCATTTCCCAGCAGAGGTAAGTTAAAACCAAGCAACTCACTGCCCTGATTCACATCCCACTGCTGTAGAGGTAAACAGGGACTCAGCAGGTTTGATAAGAGAAAGCCAAACTCTGCTCAAACAGGGGAGCTCACTCCAGAGGCTGATATGGCAGGCAGAGCCCAGATCGAGTGCTACGGCACAATCCCATCTCTGTTGGTCAAAACTGAGAGAAGTAACACAGGGAAGTTCCAACCCAACAGCTGTACTACAACATAACAGCTGGAGCCAGCTGGTCCTCCTCACCCAGGGCAGTGCAACTGGGGAAAATACCGATGGAGAGACCACAGGCATTCGGTGGGCAAACCCATAAGAAGGACAGCATAAGCAAAGGGTGCAAGGCTCGGCCAGGCATGCCAAGGGTTTACCAACTGCCACCCCCAGCAAGGGGAAGGCTGAGGGGTCTGTTAGCATGTTAGCCAACTCCTCCAGGCATTTGGGATGGGGCTCGCCACCTCCCATCTCTCCCTTCCCAGTCTCCTCCTTCGTGCCTGACTCCTGCAAGCAGACACACTTGGGAGATGAATCCCCATCCTTCCACACTGCTCAGCCTCGCACATCCACGGCTGGCTGTCTGCCTGCAGCCTCTTAACAGTCAGACCCAGTCACCAGAACATGTAAAATTTCCTATAGGAACCCTGTAGGCCCATGGTAATTACAAACTGCGGTGCTGGTTGGGGCTGTGCTGTAATTACCAGCAGCAAAGATAAAATCTCTGAGCAGGCTCTCAAACTATTTAGATTACAACTCTGCTCAGCTTAGCAGCGCTCTCCGCAGCAGCATCCGTCTTTCAGCAATGTCAGCTGGTCACTGTGCAGGGTTTCACACAGTTTTACCTGCTCCCCAGTTCTTCAAGTTTTTTGTTTGTTTTTTAAGGCCAACTTCTGGATGAGATATTTTGGTAAGATTTTCTGCCCTAAAGCCCTCACTAGACACCACTTCCAAGGTTCATACTCATGAATTTCATTATTTCCAATGGAAACTGAGTGTATCCTGGGTCCCTGGAGCATCAAGGGGAGGTGATTTACCTGCTAATGTCAGTCTGATAATTTTGTGCTTAGGTTTGGAGGCACCCTCTATGGCTGTTTCCTCACTAAGTGCTTGGTGTCTTGAATTTTTCACAGCTAAGACATCTATGACTAAGGCATCCAGAAAGATTATTCTTTTTAAATACAGGTTAGCTACTCTTTGATTTGATTTGTGTGGGTGTTATTTCACTCAGTGCTTCGGCGTCTTGTGACCCACTTACAGGCCGAAACAGGCTCCGGTGAACTTTCATGCCTTTATATTCAGGTTGCTCTTAACTTACCAAAAAAAAACCCAAAACCTCTGGGGCAACTCTATCCTTAAGTTTTAAATCAGAAATGGCTATTCTGTATAAGTGATTGAAAAAATGTTATAGCAGTTCATTTCATGAGTCTCATGAGCTATGAGGGCCAAGTGGGGTCTCAACAGGGCTCAGGGTGCTGGGCTTACCTAGAAGGATAAGAAGTGCCAGGGACCGTTGTGAGCTTTCCTTAGTCCTTGTGAAAGCTTCTGTCCCGCAGCCAAGAGGTCTGTGGACCTGGGACATCTCCTGATTTACATGTGGCAGCTGAGATGAAGCTGCTGCCGAGGCTCAGGTGCTCCTCACCCACCTCCAAATCCTTCCCCAAGCAGAAAGGGGACACAGGGAGACCTTCCAAGATCCCTTTGGAAGAAGTTTAAAAAAAAATCAAAAGAAGAACTACTTCAACCCCAAAACAACATTGTCCTTGTGGGGAGCTCTGTTGGTGCCTGGCAGTTTATTTTACTGGTATAATTGTGCAAAGAGAACATGTTGTCCTGGTTTCGGCTGGGATAGAGTTAATTTTCTTCCTAGTAGCAGGCACAGTGCTGTGTTTTGGATTTAGTAGGAGAAGAATGCTGGTAACACACTGATGTTTTAGTTGTTGCTGAGTACTGCTTATGCTAGTCAAGGACTTTTCAGCTTCCCATGCTCTGCCAGGTGCACAAGAAACTGTGAGGGGGCACAGCCAGAATAGTTGATCCAAACTGACCAAAGGGCTATTCCATACCACATGACGTCATGCTCAGTATATAAACTGGGGGGGGGTTGGCCGGGGAGCAGCGATCGCTGCTCGGGAACTGTCTGGGTATCGGTCGTCGGGTGGTGAGCAATTGCATTGTGCATCACTTGCTTTGTATATTATTATTATTATTATTATTATTATTATTATTATTTTGTTATTATTACTACTACTATTGTACTTTGTTTCACTTATTAAACTGTTCTTATCTCAACCCAGGGGTGTTTCTCACTCTTACTCTTCCAATTCTCTCCCCCATCCCACCGGGGCAGGGGGAGTGAGCGAGCGGCTGTGTGATGCTTAGTTGCTGGCTGGGGCTAAAGCACGACACGTGTCTACTCTTCTGTACCGATATGCCCTTAAGGAGTTTAAACAGTTCAGTCTGTCTTTGAAAACATTGTGAGGTGACTTAATTACAATGTAAATGCCACTTCAGAGGGAAAATATCACAATATAACAGCTCGGAGTTACAGTCAGGATACCACCCTTAGAAATGCAGGACACTTGCACACTATCAGCACCAGGTTAACTCTATCCAAATACAGCTACCAAAGCATGAAAAAGAAGCATAAGGCTCTGTCATGGTTTAACCCTAGCATAGGGTTTAACCCTTGATGTATACACACAGATATCATTCCCTTTGTCTGTGGGCCATCCCTCTAAAATGTCCATTGAGTTCATTTACTCCATGACTTTGGGTTACATCTGTCATCACAGTCTTTCAGAGCAGGAGAGATGGTGCGCGGTGTTGGATTGTTGCATATTGAAGCCATTTCTTGTTCCAACACAGTTTAATAAAAGTTCATTTTCATTAAGCTGGGAGATTCTTACTGTAATACCATTGATATGGCATATAGGAACCATAAAAGAGATAAGGTACAGTATTATAGAGCAATTAACATCATACCATTCAGTTCATTGGCTATTTTCACCCAAAATCAAATCCCCTTGAGGTACACATCGGAGTTCCCCATCCTCTCACATCACCCACCAAGTGCACCCAGGTCCTTGAGCAAAAGCAGTCCCACGAATGGGTTTGCCTTTGCCCGAGGGGGGAGTAACCCAGACTGTCTTCCCCAGCATATTTTTTCTGTGCACTACAGGGACTTTATCTCCTTCTACAGTACGTAAAAGTTTTGATTGGGCAGGGCCACCTCGACTGGCAGATCCCCTGGTGTTGACTAACCAGGTGGCTTTTGCTAAATGTGTATCCCAATGTTTGAATGTCCCACCACCCATTGCTCTCAGGGTAGTCTTTAACAGTCCATTGCATCGTTCGATTTTCCCAGAGGCTGGTGCATGACAGGGGATGTGATATACCCACTCAATGCCATGCTCTTTGGCCCAGGTGTCTATGAGGTTGTTTTTGGAAATGAGTCCCGTTGTCTGACTCGATTCTTTCTGGGGTGCCATGTTGCCACAGGACTTGCTTTTCCAGGCCCAGGATTGTGTTCCAGGTGGTTTGTGGGAGTGTGATATAATCAATCTGCCAGGCCTCCCCATATTTATATTTCAGCCATCATCCTCCATACCACAGAGGTTTGAACCACTTGGCTTGCTTGATTGCAGTGCATGTTTCACATTCATGAATAATCTGTGCAATACTGTCCATAGATAAGTCCACCCCTCAGTCACGAGCCCATCTATATGTTGCATCTCTTCCTTGATGGCCTGAGGCTTCATGGGCCCACCAGGCTATAAATAATTCACCCTGATGTTGCCAGTCCAGATCCACCTGAGCCACTTCAATCTTAGCAGCCTGATCCACCTGCTGGTTGTTTTGATGTTCTTCAGGGGCCTGACTCTTGGGTACATGAGCATCTACATGATGAACTTTTACAACCAGGTTCTCTACCCAGGCAGCAATATCTTGCCACAATGCGGCGGCCCAGATGGGTTTGCCTCTGTGCTGCCAGTTGCTTTGCTTCCATTGCTGCAGCCACCCCCACAGGGCATTTGCCACCATCCATGAGTCAGTATGGAGATAAAGGACTGGCCACTTTTCTGGTTCAGCAATATCTAAAGCCAGCTGGATAGCTTTCACCTCTGCAAACTGACTCGACTCCCCTTCTCCTTCAGCAGTTTCTGCGACTTGTCGTATAGGACTCCAGACAGCAGCTTTCCACCTCTGATGCTTTCCCACAAGACAACAGGACCCATCAGTGAACAGGGCATATTGCTTCTCATTTTCTGGCAATTTATTATACAGTGGGGCATCCTCGGCATGTGTCACCTCCTCCTCTGGTGATATTCCAAAACTTTTGCCTTCTGGCCAGTCCACGATCACTTCCAAGATTCCTGGGCGACTGGGGTTTCCTATTCAAACCCCTTGTGTGATTA
Organism: Pelecanus crispus; assembly: GCF_030463565.1. NCBI lineage: Eukaryota > Metazoa > Chordata > Aves > Pelecaniformes > Pelecanidae > Pelecanus > Pelecanus crispus. Next base: position 12,633,452 of record NC_134675.1, read on the forward strand.
GTGCAACCCTCTTACTCCACGTAGCATCAGTTGCATGATGTGGAGAGGGGACCCTCCCTTTGAACATCCAGCCCAGCACCGGCAGTCGGGGGGCCAGCAGGAGCTGTGCTTCAGTACCAACCACTTCTGAAGCAGCTCAAACCCCTTCATATGCTGCCAGTATCTCTTTCTCAGTTGGAGTATAGCGGGCTTCGGATCCTCTGTATCCCCGACTCCAAAACCCTAGGGGTCGACCTCGAGTCTCCCCTGGTGCTTTCTGCCAGAGGCTCCAGGTAGGGTCATTCTCCCCAGCTGCGGTGTAGAGCACATTTCTAATATCCTGCCCTGTCTGGACTGGCCCAAGGGCTACTGCATGAACTATCTCCCATTTAATTTGTTCAAAGGGTTGTTGTTGCTCAGGGCCCCATTTGAAATCGTTCTTCTTCTGGGTCACTTGATAGAGAGAGCTTACCATCAGACTCTAATTTGGAATATGCATTCTCCAAAAACCCACAACATCCCAAGGATATTCAAAATTCTCAACAGCTGTTGTAACTAGGCTGAAGGAGAAAGGGATGGTGACGGAGTGGGGAAAAGCATTACCACAGAATAAATGATTGAGTTTTTCAAGAAATTTGTACTTCTCTGAATCTGGATACCCACTTCCATATAGAAAAATAGATGGACACAATAGGGGAAACTAGGCTTTGACTACCTGAAGTGCCTGAAGCCCAGTTTAGGCAGAACTGAGTCTTTGATCTTAAAGTTCTGTTTCCCAAACTGGTGAAGACCAGAGCCTCAGGAAAAGTTGGAAATTACTTAGAAAAGTAAAAAAATTCCTTTAAGGATTGCATGCATGTGATACACATTAACCATTTGCAGCTTATAGCTTGAAAGGGTGCTTTATTTTGTTTTGGTACAGATTCAGTCCAGTTCACAGAGAACACATTAATTAATACATATCTTCACTTTGTAGGAGAAATGGGCATGAACACATGAGCACTCAGTCACCAGCCTTTCATAGCTAATTTATGCAATATTTGCCTCTAAAGCACACAGGTTTCACTAACATCCCATATAGGAGCACTGTAACATCATCTCTAGAAACACAGGAGAGGAGGATGTAAAATTATATATATACTGCTTGTGGATTTATCTTTCAGAATCATGTTTTTGACATTAACTTGCAAGTTTGTTTTAAAAGAATGAGTCCCTGAATAATCTATGTTCTTCCTTGAGGCACAGGTTCAAGTTCAGGCTATGATAGCAATCTTCACTTTAAGCAGCCATGGAGAGCTGAGGACTCGGAGCAGCCAAAACTGTCTTAAAACCAGGTCTCCAGGTCTCTGTGAGCTGCAGTAACAGCTAATAGGAAAAAGGGTACCTGAATCTCAGCAGAACAGTCTCCCATGTTTAATCATTTTATTAGAACCTGAAATAGCAACGAAGGCAAGGATGTTTGCTAAATCAGTCCCTGTTAACCTACCAAACTTACCTTCATTGTTAGATATAAGGTCTGGTAGCACTCATGAGACTTTGGGTTTTTTTAAAGCACAACATAGGACTCAAGACTCCAAAAGCTCATCTATTTCCTTTGCAAATCCAGGCTTATGCCAGGTGGTCTAGCAAAAGATACTGTCACTCTTCACAAACCCTTCGTTACTTACATCAAAATTCTTTGATACACCCAATACAAACTCTCCCCATCACAGACAGAGGTTCTATCTTTAAACAAAATAAAGCTGATAAATACTGTAGGCAGTTATCTTCTACGTGGAAAAAAAAAAAACACCAAACAAAAACCACCAAAACAAAACAACAAACCCTCTCTCTGGAAGGGATTAAAGAAGGGTGACTTTTTTTTTTAAAACCATGCTGGCTGTAAGGGTGACAAAAACCCAATATCCTCCACAATATAACATGAAACCAGCAGGAACATGAAAAATACTGACAGAATGAAGATGAGAGGACAGAAAAGGGACTATGAAAGATACTTTCAGTCTGAAGCATGTTTCAAGTAGCTCAGATTTTCAAACATATTTTAAAAGTTTTGTGCACTCAACTTGCTCCTGAATACTCCACTATTTTTTCTGACTTTTCCACCTAATTACTTTTCTCTCCTCTCAAAGAGCAACAGAAAATGAGAAAACAGATCACAGGAGAGAGAGACAATGAAAGCAGTGAGTTAGCATATACTATCAAGTACAAAGTATTCTGTAAGCTGTCAAATATAAGAGCAAAATAGCAACTTTCATTTTCCCTCCACTTAAAGCAATCATGTTTTGAAAATGTTTAAAAGAAAATGTCCAAAGTTCATGCCCAAGCTCCTCAAAGTTTTAAACACAGCATCTTACAACTGGGAGAACACCGTTTATCTTTTTATTTGTAAACCAAAGTTTGAAATACCTTATAATATACTTTTAATTTAATTTTTCTAAAGAAACATCATTTAAGAACTGAAACAAGTGTGCCACTAAATGTTAAGGACCATATTTTAAACCCCTTTATTAAAAATGGCTATATAGGTATGATGAATTTAAGTTGTATTTTAAAACTAAGTGCAAAATTGGAAGTCCAGTCACAGATGATGCTGTAGAGTTGTGCTCAAGATAGAAGGGGTCTACCCATGGCAGGTACAGCTGCACACTCATAAGCTAACTCAGTCTGTCTCAGCCATGAATCCTGCAGATCTGAGTGACACTGCTGATTAGGTCAGTTTCATCTACTTAATATAAACTCTCCCTTTCTAATAAGAAGGATATTAACTAAAGCTTTCAGTTAAGCAATAAAACCTTTCTAATTAGCAACAAAAAATAAAAATTACATGCTTGCTGTTTCAGGCACTTTTAAGATCATAGTTTATTTACTGTAGGTAAAAAGCTAGTATACAGATTAAGGGATCCCTTAAATTTCAACTCTACAGTTATATACCATCTAGTATTCTTGCTCTGAATATTAACCAAAAAAAACTTTCTAAACACCTGTAAGCCCCACTATAAATCTTCATTGTTATGAGGAAAAAAAAATATAAATCAATGCTTAATTTGTTCAATGCATAATATTTACACTGTGAAACCAATGGGAGATAACAAGCAATGGCAAAGAGGCAATACATTTTTAAAAGCCAAAGTTTTATATATATTTTTTTTTTACAAGAGTGTGCTAATCAGCATAATTGTATATAAAAAATTAAAATATAGCAGAGCGTCCCATTACAGAAATTTTAATCATCTGAACTGCAGTCATTACTTGCTAACCATTTACATGCAACACCTGCTAGGACTGACTTTTTGTTTTTAAAGTGTAAAATAGATTACAAAGTTTGAGACAAATGTTAATTTGCGTACAAACAAAGTTAAAAAGTGCACTCAAGAATTGTACTGGTCACAAGCCTCTTCTATACAAGAGGGGGAAAAAAAAAAGAAAAAAAAGTACAAACGATGATAGAAAGTAGTCTCTTTCTATACACTAATTATTAAAGGCAATGCATAGACTGAGAATACCTGGATGGCAAACTCTGTAGACACTGGAAACAAACAGCTTTCACATACATGCTCTTTATAGGAGGCCTTTCTTTCCATCAAATGGCAATGGCTGATAGCAAATAAGGGGCACCAGGTGTACAACTATGTAGATCTTGCAAAATACTAAGATGGGGCAGTAGTTAATATACAATTTGAACTATATATACAATATAATGGAATGTATCCCATCCCAAAACTGTTTTATGAAACAATTGGACCTTTCTACATTAGCCTTACAACTCAGCTATCGTTCTAATGAAAACATAAGTGTACAAGAGACTTTTCATGTAAAATTTACAGGGCATTTTACAGGAACTATTGACAAAGCTGCTTAATGGCATTTCTGCTTTTAAAGTAAATTTGTTAGATATAATTGAAACAATATCTGTGTTTAAAATGTCCTGACAGACACTTCAACATGGAGCTTTGGTGATTTTAAAAGGCCCTTTTTCAGTCTGTTATGAATTGTACTGCAGAAGTATTGATGCATGCACACATCTGTGTCAGCTGAGACTAGTGATCCAACTGCATGCACATTTCCTCCTTGAGGTACTTTCCATGTTAAACCACTTCAATAACAGTAAGATGAAAAACAGATTAAACGAAGTATTTCAGATAACTCAAACTGAATACAAAATAGAATGCCAATATGGCAGTAAACCCTTTTTCTGTTGTTTTTTAACAGGAAGGTCTCTTGTACCAGCAGAATCCTGTATACGGATACACAGAGAAGGAGGGAACACACCACTTATAATTCCCATTAAACAAGAGCTGATTCATCATGTGAGAAGGTACAAATTACAGAAAACATGAATAGTCAATAGAAGAGAAACAACTGGTTTACATGAAAGAAGAGAGAACACTGCAGTCTGAACGCAGTTATTTTGTGAAAGCTGCTACAACAGCCCACAGAACCTCATTCGTGTTGGCTTTCATACATTCAGCCTCAGGGTCTAAATCCAGAAGCTGCCGCACTCTCTTTGTGGCTAAATCATACTGCTCATCCAAAAGAGGGGCAAAAGCGTTCTCCAGAACATCTGAAGCATGGGCTAAGTAAATGAGTGCCAGCAAGCGCTTGTCCATGCGATGAGGGTCATTCACCCATTTGTCAAGGACTGCTTCTTGAACCTTCTTGATGAGGCGCTGTTTGATATTGTTGTTGGTGAGAGGGTGCGTAGTCATGTCAAAAAGAAGGAAGTTCTGTTTCTCTGTTGTCAGTACACCTTTTTCCACTAGATTTTTAGCTAACCGTTCACGGACATTTCGCAATTGGTAGTGCAACTTCAATGGGTTCCATGTTTCACCTAAAAAACAAGCAAAAAAGCCAAGAGTCAGGCAAAGTTTAAGCTGTACTATTACAGCAATTCTCCCCCCTGCTGCAGAATGAGCTGTCAAATTCATATAGCTGACTATTACACTAAGATATTGTGCTCATGTCAGCATTTCTCTGACCTACCCAGACATATGCACAGAGGCAGAGACCATAATAGCCTCTTTGAGGAGTTTCAGTGTACATTTAAAGTTTGGATGAAATGCTAGCTAAGCCATGTCTTGATTAGGGATATGACAAATAAGCACTCTTATCACAGAATCATAGAATCGTTTAGGTTGGAAAAGACCTTTAAGATCATCCAGTCCAACCATTAACCTACACTACCAAGTCTACTCTAAACTAATCAAGGGTAGACTAGACTAAACCATGTCCCGAAGTGCCACATCTACCCGTTTGTACTGAAGGAAAAGAGAAAAAAAAAAAAAAGGACCCCCCCCCCCCCCCCGCCAAAACCAAAAAAACAAACCACCAAACAAAACACCACACACAGTCATGAAGAAAGAGTTGATAAAAACAAAAATAAGCATCTCCTCCAATCTTGTCCATTTGTCTACTTCCAGCCTTTTATCAATTCAGAAGCTGGAAGAAGTGTCATTGCCATTCTTTCTGCTAGAGACAAGCTAATACACACTTACCCTATATGTCCCCCTCGCTTCTCTATTTCTTCAGGTTTACATTCTTCTCTCCCTTCCTGCCCCCACCAGGTGAAAGTGACATGCACTGTGTGAATGTGGGTGTGTGCATTACACACAGGCACATGTTGGGCAGGGGCTTTGATGTTTCTATAAAAATTATTTCTAATGTTTTTTTGTTAAGGCAGGAGAACTGGGCACTTCAGAGTGTGTGAGCTTAGAGGAGGGAATTTTAAAAGCACAAAATCAGCATCAACAGCTACTGAGAAAGCTAAAGTTGCTAAGCACTGAGAAATCCATCTTTGCTTAAGAGTTTACTTAACAAGCTAAAACTTTAGGTCCAGCCTACCTAAGTATTTATTGTAAGGATTAAAATCCCCTCCTGATATAAAAGAGCCTATGCATTTTAAGAGGCGAGGGAAGAAACAGCATAAAGTATTTCTTACATAGATGTTTTTTTTTTCCCATAAATGATGTGAGAATTTATATATCAGAAAACTTTTTTAAAAAATCATTGGTTAATGAATAATAACACACAGATTACTTTAAGGTTTCTCCCACTGTGACTGAAGGTGACGTACACTGTAACCAAATAGCAGACAAGTAAACAATGAGGTGACACGAACTGCATAGTGAAAGGTAGAGAACGTACCCAGGCCTGAACTCCACAAGTCCCTGTAGGAATTACATTCTCATTGAATGCAGTTCCCCAGCTTGACCATGAATGAAATTAAGCTATCACAAACGCGGGGGGGGGGGGGGGGGGGGGGGAAGTCGTCTCCTTACAGTGTTTCACAGGGCAAAGGTAATTTCTTAGATGTTTCTAAATTTGTTACGTAGATGTGGCTATACGATAATAAAAATCAGTACTGTGGTGACACCTTGTGACCAATCTCCTCAATTACACAGGCACTTGCTTGTTCAAACACACAGCTGTTTGTTACAGCTACAGGAAGACCTAACATTTTGATCCAAACTTCTGTATTCCCTATACCTGCTTGCCTTAGAGGCCATCACATAAACAAGATCAGCCTGGCAAACATCGTCTTAAATGTGCATATAAATATTTCCATGATGGCTCTGAATACTAACTCCAAGCAGCATTCTTTGCATCACTGATAATTATGGATAGCTATTTTCCAGGATCAGGCCCTACAGCAAAATTCTAAGAGATTATCAAAAACCCAAAAAAGAACACCAAAATATTTTTCTTCAAAGTGCAGTTCTCTAAACCATGGGAAATGCAAAGAACTCTAATACCATTGTCCTGGTTTCGGCTGGGATAGTTAATTTTCTTCCTAGTAGCAGGCACAGTGCTGTGTTTTGGATTTAGGATGAGAAGAATGCTGATAACACACTGATGTTTTTGGTTGTTGCTAAGTATGGCTTATGCTAGTCAAGGACTTTTCAGCTTCCCATGCTCTGCCAGGTAAAAAAAAACCTGGGAGGGGGCACAGCCAAGACAGTTGATCCAAACTGACCAAAGGGCTATTCCATACCATATGACGTCATGCTCAGTATATAAACTGGGGGGAGTTGGCTGGAGAGCAGCAATCACTGCTCAGGAACTGGCTGGGTATCGGTCGGCAGGTGGTGAGCAATTGCATTGTGCATCACTTGCTTTGTGTATTATTATTATCATTACTATTATTATCATTACTATTTTACTTTATTTCAATTATTAAACTGTTCTTATCTCAACCCAGGAGTGTTTCTCACTCTTACTCCTCCAATTCTCTCCCCCATCCCATCGGGGTAGGGGGAGTGAGTGAGCGGCTGCGTGGTGCTTAGTTGCTGGCTGGGGCTAAACCACGACAGTCTCACGACAGGAGTATATCCACCCCTTATTCTGTACCATCTACATCAATCACAGGCCCTACCCTTCCCAATGTGTTCTAATTGGTCACCACCACTTTCCCTATCTTGATATATACACACAGATATCATTCCCTTTGTCTGTGGGCCATCCCTCCAAAATGTCCACAGAGTTCATTTAGTCCATGACTTGGGGTTCAATCTGTCATCACAGTCTTTCAGGGCAGGAGAGATGGTGCGTGGTGTTGGATTGTTGCATGCTGAAGCCAGTTCCAACACTACTGCACTTTGCTCGGTTTCATCACAGTTCATCTTCATGAAGCTGGGCAATTCTTACTGTAATACCATTGATGTGGCATATAGGAACCATAAAAGAGATGACATACAGCATTATATAGAAATTAACATCATACCATTCAGTTCATTGGCTATTTTCACCCAAAATCGAATCCCCTTGAGGTACACATCGGACTTCCCCATCCTCTCACATCACCCACCAAGTGCACCCAGGTCCTTGAGCAAAAGCAATCCCACAAATGGATTTGCCTTTGCCCGAGGGGGGAGTAACCCAGACTGTCTTCCCCAGCATATTTTTTATGTGCACTACAGGGACTTTATCTCCTTCTACAGTACGTAAAAGTTTTGATTGGGCAGGGCCACCTCGACTGGCAAATCCCCTGGTGTTGACTAACCAGGTGGCTTTTGCTAAATGTGTATCCCAATGTGTATCCCAGGTGTCTATGAGGTTGTTTTTGGAAATGAGTCCCATAGTCTGACTCGATTCTTTCTGGGGTGCCACGTTGCCACAGGCCTTGCTTTTCCAGGCCCAGGATGGTGTTCCGGGCGGTGGCATGGGGCACGGGATATGTTTCCAGCCATTCGGTGGTTGCTTCCACCATGGCGAGCACATAGCGCTTGCCTTGGCGGGTTCGTGGGAGTGTGATATAATCAATCTGCCAGGCCTCCCCATATTTATATTTCAGCCATTGCCCACCATACCAGAGAGGTTTGAACTGCTTGGCTTGCTTGATTGCAGCGCATGTTTCACATTCATGGATAACATGTGCAGTACTGTCCATAGATAAGTCCACCCCTCAGTCACGAGCCCATCTATATGTTGCATCTCTTCCTTGATGGCCTGAGGCTTCATGGGCCCACCAGGCTATAAATAATTCACCCTGATGTTGCCAGTCCAGATCCACCTGAGCCACTTCAATCTTAGCAGCCTGATCCACCTGCTGGTTGTTTTGATGTTCTTCAGGGGCCTGACTCTTGGGTACATGAGCATCTACATGATGAACTTTTACAACCAGGTTCTCTACCCGGGCAGCAATATCTTGACACAACAGGGCAGCCCAGATGGGTTTGCCTCTGCGCTGCCAGTTGCTCTGCCTGCATTGCTGCAGCCACCCCCACAGGGCATTTGCCACCATCCATGAGTCAGTATGGAGATAAAGGACTGGCCACTTTTCTGGTTCAGCAATATCTAAAGCCAGCTGGATAGCTTTCACCTCTGCAAACTGACTCGACTCCCCTTCTCCTTCAGCAGTTTCTGCGACTTGTCGTATAGGACTCCAGACAGCAGCTTTCCACCTCTGATGCTTTCCCACAAGACAACAGGACCCATCAGTGAAAAGGGCATATTGCTTCTCATTTTCTGGCAATTTATTATACAGTGGGGCCTCCTCGGCATGTGTCACCTCCTCCTCTGGTGATATTCTGAAGTTTTTGCCTTCTGGCCAGTCCATGATCACTTCCAAGATTCCTGGGCAACTGGGGTTTCCTATTCAAACCCCTTGTGTGATTAGTGCAACCCTCTTACTCCACGTAGCATCAGTTGCATGATGTGGAGAGGGGACCCTCCCTTTGAACATCCAGCCCAGCACCGGCAGTCGGGGGGCCAGCAGGAGCTGTGCTTCAGTACCAACCACTTCTGAAGCAGCTCAAACCCCTTCATATGCTGCCAGTATCTCTTTCTCAGTTGGAGTATAGCGGGCTTCGGATCCTCTGTATCCCCGACTCCAAAACCCTAGGGGTCGACCTCGAGTCTCCCCTGGTGCTTTCTGCCAGAGGCTCCAGGTAGGGTCATTCTCCCCAGCTGCGGTGTAGAGCACATTTTTAATATCCTGCCCTGTCTGGACTGGCCCAAGGGCTACTGCATGAACTATCTCCCATTTAATTTGTTCAAAGGCTTATTGTTGCTCAGGGCCCCATTTGAAATCTTTCTTCTTCCGGGTCACTTGATAGAGAGGGCTTACGATCTGGCTGTAATTTGGAATATGCATTCTCCAAAAACCCACAATGCCTAAGAAAGCTTGTGTTTCCTTTTTGCTAGTTGGTGGGGACATGGCTGTTATTTTGTTGATCACAGCCATTGGGATCTGACGACGTCCATCTTGCCATTTTATTCCTAAAAATTGGATCTCCTGTGCAGGTCCCTTGACCTTACTTTGTTTTATGGCAAAACCAGCCTTCAGAGGGATTTGGACTATTTTCTTTCCCTTTTCAAAAACTTCTTCTGTTGCATTGCCCCACACAATGATGTCATCAATATACTGCAGATGTTCTGGAGCTTCACCCTGTTCCAGTGCCGTCTGGATCAGTCCATGGCAAATGGTGGGGCTGTGCTTCCACCCCTGGGGCAGTCGGTTCCAGGTGTACTGAACACCGCTCCAAGTGAAAGGAAACTGTGGCCTGCACTCTGCTGCCAAAGGGATGGAGAAAAACGCATTAGCAATGTCAGTTGTGGCATACCACTTGGCTGCCTTTGACTCCAGTTCATATTGAAGTTCTAGCATGTCTGGCACGGCAGCACTCAGCGGCTGTGTAACTTCGTTCAGGCCACGATAGTCCACTGTTAGTCTCCACTCCCCATTAGACTTTCGCACTGGCCATATGGGACTGTTAAAGGGTGAGCGAGTCTTGCTGATCACTCCTTGGCTCTCCAGTCGATGAATAAGGTTATGGATAGGAATCAGGGAGTCTCGGTTGGTGCGATATTGCCGCCTGTGCACAGTTGTGGTAGTGATCGGCACCTGTTGTCCTTCGACCCTCAGCAACCGCACAACAGAAGGGTCCTCCGAGAGACCGGGCAAGGTGGACAGATGTTTCATTTCCTCTGTCTCCAAGGCAGCTGTACCAAAAGCCCACCAGTACCCTTCTGGATCCTCTCCTAAGGTAATCTATGCCGAGGATGCATGGAGCATCTGGGCCAGTCAAAGTGGGGTGCTTCTGCTACTCATTCCCACTTAGGCTCACTTTGTCCTCCAGTACAGTGAGCTGTTGGGATCGACCTGTCACTCCAGAAATACAAATGGGTTCTGCCCCTCTATAGTTTGATGGCATTAGGGTACACTGTGCACCAGTGTCCACTAGAGCCTTATACTCCTGTGGGTCTGATGTGCCAGGCCATCGAATCCCCACAGTCCAGTAAACCCAGTTGTCCCTTTCCTCCACCTGGCTGGAGGCAGGGCCCCTCTAACACTGGTCACAGTATTCGCTGTTCACTTCCTGTAAATGTGAATCAAAAGTCCCCTGATCAAGGTCGGAAGTAAAATTAGCCCTCTTACTCTGTCTGGGGAACTGCTTACTGGAAACTGGAGCTGCAATTTTCCTGGGAGAACCGCCTTTTGTAAAAGTTTTTCCTTGCAACTCACGCACCCATGCCTCTAGGGTCGAGCTAGATTTTCCATCCCACTTCCTCATGTCCTCTCCGTGGTCACACAGGTAAAACCACAGGGTGCCCCTTGGTGTATATCCTTTATATCCTCTCTTCTGAGCAGGACGTTGACTCCTAACGTCTGAGATAGTGGTCTGTACAGGTGGGGAGTAGGATATATCCTCTCTGATTTGCTGTACCTTCAGGGACAGTTTCTCTACAGCCGAGACACAGGCCCGTAGGGAGGAAGAGTTACTTTCTTCGTATTCCCGGACTCAGCTCGTCACTTCATCCACCGTTGGTGCCTCGTCATCTTTCCAGGCCACTATTGCCAACGAGTTGCTATACGATGCTGGTGCATTCTGTAGCACCTTCTGCCACATGGGTCGTGTGCACCTGACTTCATCTGGATCTTTGGATAACTGCTCATTGTTCAAGTCACTATAAATCACCTCCAGCATGCCTAATTCCCTCAGGGACTGGATACCTTTCTCTACAGTGGTCCATTTGCCTGGGCTGAGGGTTTGTGCCCCTTTTCCAATTGCTTTGTCAATGCCCCCTTCCCTAGAACGGGATCCCAGCTGTTTGGCTTCCTTACCCTCTAATTCTTGGCTACTGGCCCTGTTATCCCAGCATCAGAGCAGCCAGGTGACAATGTGCTCGCCTGGACGACGACTCGACTGAAATTTTTTCGCATACCTCGCAGCTCACTCAAGGATAAGGATCGGGTGGTTTCCATCTCATTTACTAGTTCTTCCTCCTCTTCTTCCTCTCCTTGTGATGGCCCTGTTTTTTCATCATCCCTCTCTAAACGAGCCGACTTTTGCTTCCAAGATTTCTTTTTGGGTATGGAGGCAACTGATACTGGCACGGATTGGTTCCCTGGTGTAGCCGCAGTGCCTGTTGCCAGGGTTGGAGTAGCCACAGTGCCTGTCGCTTTGTCATCAGATCCAGAGTCCTCCTCTTCCCCTTGAGGGTACTGAATAATGTTGAACAGGGCTTGATGGGCATGGGCCAGCTCCCAGCACATTGCAGTGATTTGTGTCTCTCTGGAGTTGCCAGGGTGACAACATACTTTTTCCAAATACTTTACTAGTTCTTCAGGATTCTGCACTTGTTCAGGGGTGAAGTTCCAAAACACTGGAGGTGCCCACTGTCCTAGGTACTTGCCCATACTATTCCACACACCCTGCCACTCATAACTATCCAGCCTTGGGGTGGATCTCTGGATGATATTCTTAAATTGATTACTAACCTTTGTCAAAACAGAAACAGTATTCCCAAGAAATAGCAATAGATGTATATTAACTACCCAGGTATGTTCAAGATACTGAAAAGTTGTAATGAAGGAGGAAACATCATAGAAGAAGGTAGCAAAGGTGCCACTCTGTATTTCCTCCACAACAAGCCTCTCGAAGGAAGAGGTATAATTGCTAATTCTCTCCATGAGGTGGTACCCCAAGTACAGTAATGGCTTCAGTAGAAACCCCAGATACCAAATAATGGTAAAGGTCAGTGTTTTAATAACAAATCTCCCAGGCAAAACATCATGAATCACTGCAGAGCATAGCACACTGCACAAACCAATACCAATCTAACATGTACAAAAAAAAAGGAGCACGGTGCAGATCAGATGAACTAATATTGTGACCGGCAACTGTTAACAGATTCCTTAATACGCTCTGGTTAATCTGTTATTATCTCAAACCCTTTGTTGCCCCACGTTGGGCGCCAAAAAGGACTGTCATTATTTAGCCCCAGACAGCAGCTAAGCACCACGCAGCTGCTTGCTCGCTCCCCTTGCCCCAGTGGGATTGGGGGAGAGAATCAGAGGAGTAAGAGTGAGAAACACTCCTGGGTTGAGATAAGAACAGTTTAATAATTGAAATAAAGTAAAATAGTAATGATAATAATAACAAAATAATAATAATATACAAAACAAGTGATGCACAGTGCAATTGCTCACCACCCACCGACTGATACCCAGACAGTCCCCCAGCAGCGATCGCTCCCCCTGGCCACCCCCCCCCCCCCAGTTTATATACTGAGCATGACATCATATGGTATGGAATAGCCCTTTGGTCAGTTTGCATCAACTATTCTGGCTGTGCCCCCTCCCAGTTTTCTTGAGCACCTGGCAGAGCATGGGAAGCTGAAAAGTCCTTGACTAGCATAAGCAGTACTTAGCAACAACACACTGATGTTTTAGTTATCAGCATTCTTCTCATACTAAATCCAAAACACAGCACTATGCCTGCTACTAGGAAGAAAATTAACTCTATCCCAGCTGAAACCAGGGCAACTATCCAAGAACTAGTAATTAAATACCCACGTGTAAGTAAAAATGATTGATCTAAGTCTCAGCCACAGCACTGACAATAACTATCTTCCCAGAGCCAAAGCTTAGCAGGGTCAGGAAAACCTTAGCTTAGCTCAAGGAAAACCTACAACATTGTTCATTCATTAGTTGGCCTTTTTTGAATCAGTACTAACTTGATGTGCTCTGCACTGTGAGAGAAGGTGAAATGTCAGCAGAAATTATGCATTTGGGACAAGAAAAATTAATTGTTTTTGCAGGCTGTAAAATTGAAGGGGAGCTGATCAAGAACTAAACTGCAAGGCTATGCAGCAGCCATGCCCCCTACTGACAAGGGCTGCTTTCTTCTCCTCTCTCCCCCCTCTGCCTGACAGTCAAGGAGCAAGAGGGGAGGGATGGCAAGGGCACCAAGTATAAACTGTATGCGAGTATGCAAGGAAGGCTGTTTCAGGTGGTGCAGGACAAACGGGAAGAACATAACGAAAACAAGAAAGCAGAGAAAGCTGGAGAGATTTTTCTCATTTTTGAAACCCTTACTTATCTGTTGTTACAAGTAACAAATAGATTTAGACAGACAACTTCAAGTCTTATTAACCCCTACCTCCCAAAGTCATATTGCTGACAAAACAGTGGGTTTTTTTCATGCACTGGTTGCACAACTAAGTACAACTCTGATCTACTCCAGGGAAGCTGCATTTTGTGTGTTTTGTAAAAACAGACAAACCTTAGTGATGAATTTTGGCTACAGAAAAAAGAAAAACCACCAAACAAACAAACAAAAAAACCAAAAAAGTACTACATGTTAAAAGATGGTCATTGTTAATTTCAGTTTAATTTATGCAGCCTAAGAATACAAATGTTGGTGAGGTATATGAAAAGTGTTAAGTGCAATTGTAAAGATGAAATCTAATTGACATTTCTTTTTTTGGCAACAATTTATTAGCTTTACAGGAAGAGCTGTGTGCAAAGTACTCATCTTGAAAGACTTTGTTTTGAACAACTAGAAGTATCTAATATTTGAAAATATTTGTTACATTTCTCCAGTTAATGGAAAAATAGAAAGAACTCTTGTCTTTTTATTGTTTCTTTATGATTAATGGCCAAATCACCCTCAATTTTTACATCTGAACAATGAACTCCTTATCTCCTTTCTTTATCAAAAGATCTGAATACTGAATCCATACGGCTATACTCCAAACTTCCACTAAACCTCATTTCCAATTACAGAGAAAGGCAGTTATATCTCCAGGGTGCAGTCCTGATTTACTTCAGAGTCAGCGGAAGACAACCTCTTCCACAAAGTAGAGATGTCCTCTGACACTTCCATCTAGATCCTTTCTGTACCAAGTTAAGTCAAAAACAACAGTTACTTATATTTGATTCAAGGCTACAAAATCAACAAGAGACTACTTCAGAGGACAGACTAATTAACTTTTTTGCATACTTTCTCCCCAAAAATCTTACAGTATAATCTCTAGTGATGCCAGATAATTAGCTTTATTGGGGGGGGAGAGGAGCAAATACATTATGTTCAAGGCTTACCACTAAGCAGTTCAATCCAATTTTGTACTGTTTCAGGAGGTTGGGTCTCTTTTATGTGTTTCAGAGCTTCATCAAGCAGAACATCCCCTGTAGGAGCATCTGACTTGCAAATCACCTAGGACAGAATAAAATGCAGTCAGTATTTTGACTTAATTCATATACCATAAACATCCAACAATAAAAACTGGAAAAATCTACCTGTTATCAGAACCAAGGAAAATTTTAAGGAGTGAGGAATCTTCTCTAAGAATATGCAAGTTAAAAAATACCTAGTTGTTTAAAAAGCTATTTAGGATTTTAATTACAAAGCTACATTAAGTCTTAAGTTATCTATAACCTAATTAACCTTAATTGACTAAAACTATAGTATTAATAACATGCTTAATACCTATTTTTTTAAGGAAGATAATCCACTAACCTGGCCAGGTCCTTTGCCTCCTCCCCAAAACAAGGTATACTACAGTGTTAAATTCCTCTCTGATGGCAGTCAATTTTACTGCTTCAAGTCAATTTATTCAGAATACTGCAGTTAAACAATTAGGCCATGTGAAATTGAGAAATCAATTAGAAAGTGAAAAAGCAGGAAAACTGGTTTTCTTCTTCCATATATCGATAGATAAAAATAGGTTCAAGACAACATCTATAAGTTTTACAGCTCTGAAGAACATGTTGACCAGCAACACTACATTCCATTCACTAACAGTTAAAATACACATATTAGGCAAAATATGTACGTACCAATAAACCCTTTAATATGCAATAATAAATGCAATATCACTTAAGTTTGTTATTTAATAACTTCTAAAATTATTTGAGTTCTTCCCCCAAGCGAGCACGGGGGGGGGGAGGAAATCATTCACACTAACATAATAAAATTTAAGAATTTGGGTAACTGCTTGTTTACCAGTATTAGTAGTTATATAAACCATGTACAAATACAATTTTTTCTGGTTAGAAAAACAAGAGCACCAAACTAAAACATACAAATTTAACTAGCCCAAGTCAATATGTTTGAATAAAAACAGAACAACAACAAAATTCTGTCTTTCTTTAGGAAAAGAATAATTACTACTGTTTCAAAGCTATTTATGAAAATAATGATTAAATCTGGCAATTTAAATAGTTTTACAAGTTAGCACTTTATAAGCATCAGGTAAAAAGATAACAGGCAATTTATAGAGAAACTAACACATCAAAACAATTCCACATATACAAGAGAAGCAGCAGGTGAAAGATCTTATTTTTAGTAAAGCTTCACAGTAGTTAGAAAGGTGTCCTGGAAAAGCTTTAAGCGTCCTACTGAAATATATCCCAAGTTCAGTTCTGTTCCGTAGTTCTAATGATCCTTACTACAAACAATAGAGGAGTACAATACATTTTCATAGGGTCTGTAGATGACACTGAAATGAATTGCAATGGTAAGACAGCTTCAATACTGGCAAGATGATCCCAAACTGGAGATGTGTACAAAGTCAATGAGATGAAATTAAAAAGAAATGTAAAGTAGTATAAGTCAGGATGAGAAAACAGACAACAAATATAAAAGATATAATAAATGACTATATAGTTCAGAATGGCAAAGAAATCATCTAGTAATTCTAGCAGTCGACTATGAACCAAATGAATCAACAAAAGCCAAGTCTTTTGACAAAATAAGAATACTATGTTCAATTTAGATAGTGTCTATAAAGCACAGAAACTAAGATTTTAATAGAAATCAGCAAGAATGAACCAGTCCACAATGCCAGGCTAAAAAGAACGTTTGTTTAGATCTAAAAAGCAGCATGTAAGATATTTTTACAAAGAGGGTATCAAACAGTAGTTTAGGGTGTCTACTTCGGGAAAAATAAAAGATACTAGCTTATTCTGGATATACAGAAGATGCAGGATGTATTGTCAAAAACTTCAGCAGGCAAATTAAACATCCAGGGAGGTTGTTGAATTGCATTCAGTGGAGAATTTTAAGACTAAACATCTGCCAGGGAGGGACCAGAGAAACCTGATTTTCTGTTACTACATCAAGATTAAATGGTCTCTTGAGATACTGTCCAGATCTCCACTTTTGGAAGCTGGATATTACTCCAACCATAAATCTCAGATATTCTGCTTTAAGAACACAACTACATTTTAATCCAGACAATCCCTATTTGAAACTAAACACACAACAATGCATCTTTATCTTTCTGATTTACAAGCTTGCGCCATAGAGTCACTCAAAACCTTTATTAAACACATATAATGATATTACATATCTTCCAGTTTTATATCAAGATGTGGAATTTTTGGAAGTTTCTCTTCTTTAATTAATTATACAGGAGCATACTTTTAAGTTGGGTTTTTAAGCTGCTAGACTGTGGTTATTAATAGCCACCCTTCAGATATTCCTTTAATAATTATCCTAAAAACACCCAACTTATTGATCTTTACTTCTTTTTAAAAAATGACATTCCAGCAGTATTTTAGTTTCTTTGATGTGCCCCATATGATTTGTTTCACAGTAACCTTAGTTACACTGGACCACTCCAGCCTGCTGCAGTTGGTAACCTACTACTCACCATATCACTTTAACAGGTAAGATGTGAAGTCATCTTTTTGACCTGTTTATTAAAACAAAAACACACGCACACCCCTCACTGAAGAGATAGATCCCACACTTAAAAGCATTTAAGTAAGATTTTTTTTTAAAAGTTTAGAAAACAGCTTTTCTTGCTTATTTGGGGTTAAGATACTTTTTTCTACCACTGCAAAGAAGTTTAAGAAGTTAGTCTGAACATAATCCACCATGACAGTATGAGCCTAAACATGCAGGCATTTAGAGGAAAGAGCTGTAAGGAGCATAGACTCTTCCATTCAACTCAGTCAGGGATCCATAAGCTCTTGGGAAGCCACAATACACAGTGATTTTGTTTCCAAGTTTACCGTTCTCTGCAGCCAGGCATACAGCACTGTTTCTTCTCACTTCTCTGCTACATTGCATATTCACTGCACAGATTCTTCTGATTACCCTTCCCCTCAAAAGTATTTTGGTTCACACTTCCATGGTATTTCTCTTCCCCTCCCTTTCCCAGCACATGCAGACAGGCAACAGGGGAAGCCCAGCCACCTCTCTCTCATATGCTCATGGATCTGCTCTTGAAGGAGGATTTATTGATGAATGCTTCTTGGTTCACTCTCTCCAGAGTCATAACAGCACAAGAAGAGTGGGGAAATCGAGTGGGTTGGGGTCTTGTGAATTGAATCATTGCAGAAGATTAAGCATCCACAAGGGGGTATTTTTTCTCTCTCTTTAATAGATGAGCTAAGGTAGAGAAAGAAGCTAAGATCCTGGTTCTTCAGAGATGATGGTCCTTAGCCTTATTGCAAAGAATATTTATTTATTCCAATTTTTCAGTGATTTATCATGTACTAGATTTGTCTTGTATCCAACTACTGAGGACATTTCAATTATACAGAATATTTAATTTTCCACAATGCAGCTTTGCAATTAAACAATGCTAAAGATGAAGCACCTCTTGCATTGATTTTTAAGTAAAATTCATTATTTAGTTTTAATACAAAAATTCACTCATGCATTAATCACTTAGAATTGTCAGCTATAAAATATTGAAGTTAATCTGCCAAGGATTTGTTGGGATTTCTTTTAAGAACTGTAATTATTGGGCTTGCTTTCTGAGACTGTAAGACAGCACAGAGTACCATTTTCTATCTTCAATAACCACTAGTCTTAGAAATTACTTTATTTATACATAAACCTCAACATTCATTTATTTGTTTCTAAAAGTGATACCAGTAGATAGAACTCAAAAATGATGCAATGATTACATACTCTGAAGCCAAATTTACAAGGATGTTGCAGCATAAAATACATCATATTGACTTTCAGAAGTTTCACTAACGTTTATCAAGTCCTTGTCTGCCAGTTTCTCAGTCTCATTTGTCTCTGTGGCATTCAAGCATGTATTTAACGCATCTTGATAATTTCTGAAGTTGTGTCTTAGAAACTGCAAAAAATAATCAGCAAAGATCCACCTGATTTAATGCTTGAAGTGGAAATCATTGTAGCTAGCTATCTTTTAAGTCAGCTGTGTGACCAAGACCACCGTTAGCTGGTTATAAATCCATACTACTGCCCAAAGAACTAGTTCTACTCTCTTCTTGTTCTCACCTTATCGCTTGTGCCAGCAGTCTCACTTGTGCCCCACCTGATGACAAGATCAAGAAAGTGATTCAAATAAAAACTAAACCGATCAAAGAAGTGAATTAGTTTTCAGCCAGAGTGGTTACCTGACAAGGCTGCACAAACACTAGTAACAACCCAAGAGAGACTCCAATAATAAGCCTCTTTGCAAAGACAGGACTACCCTTCTCAGCTGCAGCACAGGCTAAAGTGACTGAAGCCTAACTCCTCCCTTCAGACCATGGCTTGAAGATACATACAGGGGTTTGAGTCACAAATCAAAGCTTTAGTTCTAATGAGATTTTACCTTTCCACAAAGTCCCAGAATAGAGCAGAGGCAGGGAGGGAGAAGGGCTAGCCTGAGGGGCAGAAGCTATATAAAAATGGTATTGCCACTGAAACTCCACCTCGCTGAATCACAACCTTGGATGCAACTAGACAGCTCATTCCACTCACTAAGCACAGTATTTAATTCACAGAGAAAGCTAAGGGCAAGGGGAGCAAAGCCTGCAAAAGGGGGACAAGGGGGACACTTGGTAGAGTTGAGACAATTAAATCTAGCAAACACAGAAATGAGACTGAAATTTAGTGTTAATGCAAGACTTCAAAATAAGATATAAACCAACACAAGTCATTCATGAGAAGGATTTCTAAATTGAGAGAGGTGGGGCAAGTAGAGAAGAAACATCATATATATCAGTAGTTAGGGATTTTATTTGCAAGAAATTCCTTAAGCAGAAATCAATCTTCATTTGAATTTTATATTAAGCCTTTTTCATAGAACCCTCCTGCCTGCAAAAAGAAATCTCTCGATTGCCTTACAACAGCAGAAAAAGCAAAGCATTTAATATTAGGTAGCTTTTAGCTCTCCTTAAACAATGGGGAAAAAATAAAAACTGAAACACACACACCAATCCACCCCCAAAAATCACATGATAAAATTAAAAAAAGGAAAACAATAATTTTGCTTGTATTCTTTATTGAAGATATGCACAGGTTACTTTTCCATTTTCCTAAAAAGACACAGTTAAAATTTCAGTTAAATAGAGCTGACAAGGTTTGTGTAGAATGAAAATAACTGCTAAAGAAGATTCCTGAATGCCTAAGGAGCCAAAAGCTTTGGAGGAAAAAAAAAAAAATTGTGCAAACTAATCAATGCTGAATATGCTTAAATGAAGCTAAAAGTAGTAGGAGCTGTTTGTCTGAACAGAGGTTCAATTCTTCAGAAGAGGAGGAAGCTGGGAGAAGGTTGGGGAATTTGTAAGCTTTACTTTAAAAAATTTAGCATGGGATAATATTGACAGGGAAGTGTGCCATAAAAGAATTTATCTGTGATAGTTAGACAACATTTGACCATGTTTTCAAATAAACTTATTTTACAAGTATCCTCTAAAGCTGATGAAGTAAAAATTCTTCAAACAGTGTGACTTTGCACATTTTGTACTAAGGAAAAAAATCCAGTGGCAAAAGTAATAATTTAAGGCGCCTCAAATCTTCAGCCTAATTTTAAGGTTTAAAGAACCTTAAAAATTTGCCCATCTTAAAGGTCAGTAAGTACAACAAATTTAACGCACCGGTCACATGCTTAAACTAGATACAATTTTGGGTTCTCAGGGGCCCAAGGTACAAAGATCGTTTCCTTCCCATGCATTGCAAGCACTAACTGCAACACTGTGTACACCAGAATTAAACTGGTGACTTGCAGGATACATCTGGCAGGCTGTCAGTTAGCCATTCCTCTCAGCCCCAGCCCACATCTCACCAACATTGCAAAATCCAGTTCCTTCAGCAAATTACAACTGGTGCTACTGGCTCTCAGCAGCAAATGCTGCCACCGCACCCTGGCCAGAGCCACTGCCAACTGTTTGTGCAAGGTTCCCAACAGCAGCAGGAACACATCAAGAGAACAAACAAGAGCAGAGAACATGTACAGAAGATTTTAACAAGGCACTTCAGCTCACCGTTTAAACTCTTTAGGTAATAACTCTGCATCTAACTTAGGTCACTACTCAGAATCCCTATCCCCATATAAAGAAAAAAAAAAAAGTCTTTTTCTTTTCTTACTAGTTGTAATTTATAGCTACTGTATTGCCTGGAGCATGACACAAAAGTAAACGTGACCATTTTCCTCCACTTACCTTTCTTGTTAATAGACTTTTGCGCCTCATTCCACAAGCCTCTAACTGAAGACGCCCTCGCAATGCCAATTCGATTAACATACAGCCACGCAATCCTGAGGAGATGCAATCATTCCAGAATGACGTGTAGCCCTGTGAAGAATGAAAGACAGTAAGATATTTCCATCTCCACCTGAAAGCAAATAGAAAAAGAGGCTTACTGCATTCTCTAAGCATTTCTCTGGCCCTCATATGCTTCTGAAGTAGCATCACTAGTCAACTACCATTCCTGTAAAACATGAAAAACAGACTCATCCCCTATTAGCTTCGACACTTAGTCTCTGCTCTTCGAAGAGCAGGGAAACTTCAGGAAAGTGATACAAAACAAAACAGCAAGATATCAAGAACTGAGAGATATAAAGTGGAGTTTATATGCAGTCAAAATAAACTTATTACATTTTTAAGACATCAAGCATTTGGCATCACCGACATCACACAGGCTTATTTGAGTTTCCTGAGAAATATTAACATGATTTTACATCCATAAACAATATGGCACCGATGAAGTAATAATAACCTGAAAAATCAATATTACATAAAATATGGAGTATATTGGAAATTAAAAGTCCAAACACAAATGTGGCAATCAGTACAAACCACAGAACAGATTTTTCAGCTTGAATATAGTAAACCAAAAGACAAAAGTTTTCAAGCAAATATTTGGAACAGCTATTAGTTTGTCATTTAAATCCTTTGAAAACATACTTCTAAAACTTGATGTATGTTATTCTTATATGGACTGCAAAACTGCAAGCCACATTTATTCTATGAACCACACCACATCTACCATGCTTTTTCATCTATATTTCTACATTGACCGCTGTCTGCTTAAATGACGGAACAGAATATTTGACCCAACACATTTACTCAATATCTAGAAATACATGTATTGACTTTGGTACTCCATTGCTCAACAATTATGACACCCCCCCCCCCCAATCTTATAAAAAGGATTCTATTTTAATTACAGAGTAGCCAACAGTTAAATATTAAAAAACATGCAAGAACAGTATCTAAGACAAAACAAAATAATTCTGAGAAATTATTTGTCTTTTGAGAAATGATTGCGGAAACACTTGGTATGATCCAGAAAGACCTTCCAAAACTCCTCTAGTGATGCATCTCTGTGAAAACATTCACTTTGGGATTCTTTAGAGAAAAGTACATGAAACAAGAAAAAATAAAAATAAAAAAAAAGGAGAGAACACTCCCTTTCATAAAATTTATCCTAACCAGTAACAAAGACTAGCTTAAATCAAGAGCAATACAATTTTATTCTATTCACAAATAAAAGCTGCCAATGTACAGAGGTATCAGATGCATACATCTGAAGTCTGCTAAACACACAAACCAGTCACTAACACATGCCATTAAATATAGATTTCTAGGAACATGATAATATTTGTTTCCATTTAGCACTTAGCTATTTTCAAGAGCTGTATTATACAGATGACCAATACTTCTGAAAATTCTACAAAAGCTCTGAATCTCTAGAAAGTAATTACTGAAATATGTCACAGATTTATTTTAAAGGCCATAAATATAAGGTTGGAAAGGCATTTGAGAAGTTATCTAATCAGCCTTCTACTCAGAGCTGATAGGAGAGTAGCTGATACTCCCAAAGTCAGTCAGCCATTCTGTAAATTAAGATTTTGGTTGGCACCACACATTTCTTTGCCAAAAAACATGCAAGATAAGGTGCAGTATTTGCTTGACCAAAAAAAAAAAAAAAACCAACCCCAAAACAAAAAAAAAAAACACACCAAAAAAACACCACCCCACCCACAACAACAAAAAAAAAAAGACTCCTACATTCTACTATTTTCAATCAAATAGCCTCTTTACATAAAAATAATTTTTGAAATCAGACAACACATATGCAAACTAAAAATCTATTGGACAAACCTACAGCTGTGGCATGATAAATATACACTTTTTTCTATTCACAAAAAGTGTTATTATGCAAACAATTCAAGCACTAGAAATTTTTTTTTCCCTTGTTTAGTAATGAAAACTGAATTTATTTTTAAAGTGAGTATTTTTCAACAAAGTGACGTTAACTACACCACTCCCAGTAGCAATTACCAGATGTAAACTCCTCTGCTCCAGCAGTTATTCAACATATATGGCCTCAGGCTGTGGGCTGCAGAGAAATACAGGATCATAGGATAATTCAGGTTGGAAGGGACCATAGGAGATCTCTAGTCCAACCTCCTGCTCAAAGCAGGTTCAGCTATGAAGTCAGATCAAGTTGCTCAGGGTTCTATCCAGGCAAGTCCTGAAAACCTCCAAGGATAGAGACAGTTTTTAATCAAGTGATCCTGAAAGTCAGCTCAAAAAGATTATGGTCTTCATAAATGGAACTGCTTGCTCTAGTTGACTAGATGACATTAAAGTCGTAGAACGTATACTGCCTCACCTTCTGTTCTGGGTTTTTTGGTGGGTTTTTTTTTTCCCAGGCTCAGTTTGCAGGTGATCCACAAGAGAAGGAATATCATATTTCAATATACAGCGATTATACTGCTATTAAACAGTGAGGAAAAAGATATTTTATAACAGTGTCATCCTGAACATTTTTCAATCCATTAAACTGATCTTTCCAGATAGTTCAGGCAGATAGACTGATCGTTTTTGGCACTTACTGCAAAGACCTCAAACAACTGAAGGAACCTTCACAGAAGGTCAGTTTAGCACACAACAGTCTAACTAAATCATCCTTTAAATTAACTCAAACTTCCTGGTGTACCTGAAACAGAGTAGAAGCAGACATTTATCTTCAACATTGCAAACAGCTCCTTGACACCTACTTTAAATGGCATACAGCATAACTAGAAAAAGGTGCACAAAGGTGCACAAAAGAGAAACAATAATGCTCAGCATTATAGAACTAGTGCCTATTAAAGAGGCTATAGATGGACAGTGAAGAAAAGGGGTAGAGAGAATAATAACATACATAAAGGGAGAAGAGCAATATAGAATAATGTACTATTTGCAGAGGAAACAATTATTTTTTTTCTTTTTCCACAGACAAGAACTAGAAGGTGGTAAATGAAGCTAGCTCATGGGTTGGAAAAGTCAAAGGCCAACTTCTTTTCTATGTTTCTATTCAACTGTTTTTATAGGAAGGCAAAAGTTTAAAAACACACACACACACACCCCCCTTTAAAAAATGAGTTAAATTCATAGGAGATTGATAATGAAGTTTGACAGACAGCAATGGATCTGTAAGCCATGCATGGCCTGGGAAGCCCCCACCCAGTTGAAGTCAGTGTACACTGGAGGAATAGTCATTCCATGTTCCCTGAACATGGCCTGACCATTGCCAGTTACAGGTTATGGAACAAGGATTTGGTTTGAACTTTTAACACCGTTCTCATATTATATTCCAAACACCTAACAGTCTCAAAACACTTAGACTGAAGATCAAAGATCACTATTTATAGATGCAAGTCATTCCACTATTTAATGCTCTTAAATAGCACTAGTATTCTCACAAATACACCACCAAATATTTTTGCTTTATCTGTCTTCCTACAAGTCTTTTATAATTTTATAAACATCCTAACTCAATGAAATACTTATTTCATTAAAGTTGCTAAGCGGGGGGGGGGAGAAGTCTTACAAGGCAGGGAATTATTTTTATCTGACAGCAATCACACTAGAATAGCACTTTAAGCTATGAATAGCTCGCAAGACAAAATTTTAAATCTACATTGATTCAAAGATCAAAAGAATGTTTACAGCTGTCATGTTTATTTAAACAAAGACAGCACAAAAGCATTTTTTGTCAGAGCTGACCTAGAAATTTTCAAGTAAAAACTAATTTTGCTAGACAAGCATAAAGGGAAATGAAAATGAAGTTTATAACAGAAACTTGTTACCATATTAACATTAAAAACTCAGACTTTCCACTCAGGTATGGCAAAGCACAGAGCTAAGACTAAGATCCTCTTTCTGCTTAAAGAATAAGTTATCCAAAATCCATGTTCATTAGACCATTTCTCTCCCACCACCTCTTGTAGCATTTATTCACTTTCTCCTCTTCCCATGCCTCTTACCTAATTCCCAAGTTCACACATGTCTTCCTGTTCAGTTATCCATTAATCACTTGAAACTCTCACTTATTAAATACTGTCATAGAATCATAGAATGGTTTGGGTCAGAAGGGACCTTTAGAGATCATCTAGCCCAACCCCCCTGCAGTGAGCAGGGACAGCTTTAACTAGATCAGGTTGCTCAGAGCCCCATCCACCCTGATCTTGAATGTTTCTAGGAATGGGGCCTCTACTACCTCTCTGGGCATCCTGTAATGATGATAATCTTCTAATGATGGCCCTGTGCCTCAATGTTACCCAACCTACGTTATCTTCCACTCCCTGCTTTTACCTTGCCTCTTCAGCTGCACTTCCCCACAATCAAACTGTGACACTCTCTCCTACTGCAGCCCCCTTCCCCACCTCATCTTACCGTGACATGTAATACATTATAAACCTGTAAGTGAAAAGTTAAAGATCTGAATTTCTGTGGCCCTCATGGATTTCCTTAGAAGTTCCTGAAGTTTCCTTGCATGAAACTTCAAAATCATTTCACTTAAGCACAAAACAGCCAACCTTCATGAAGCGGTCAGTTACCTCTTACATTGTTCTACTCAGCTTCCAGGCAATTGTCAAGCTAGTAAATTGCAGATGCCATTTCACATTTATAGACATTACATACCTCAAAATAACAAGAAAGTCTCTTTAATGGATTACAGAGTGAAGATAAAAAAAAATACTTCATAAAAATGAGGACAAAATACTTATATGAGACCATGTAATGTTTTACTTCAGAATACTTTCTTTGTTTTACCCGTAAGAGTTACTAAAAATCTCTTCCCACTACAGAAATATACATTCTCTCTCTAATTTTCAGTTAACTCCTAATAGGAGAGCAGCAGTTCTACTATACCTGGCACAGACCAGAAAAGGGTGGGGAAGAGTTAAAAATCCATGAAAATCTCTGATTCAAAAGAAAGGAAAAGAAAAGAAGCACTTGCAGAGTTCCAACCCTGAGGCTTCAAGATACATACATGGTAATAAAAAAAAAAATAATGTGTTTAATTAACTTGGTTAAGGCCACCTGTTTACAGAACCTTCTACAGAACAACATAGACTGTGGCTGCCAATGCATTCCTTGATCTAACCCAGTGAGTCTCAATCTATTATAGATTACTTTGCAGACCACAGAGCCATGGCAAATAGAAATCAGCTTTATAAGTCTTTTAAAAAAGCATCATAAAGCCATGTAATAGTCTGTGAACATAACCAAGGGTTACAATAGCCTGCTACCATAAAATAAAATATTTATTTATTTTAGCAACAACAGGCCCCTCAGGCCCATCCTCAGATCCATACAGACTCATATTCAGTATTAGAGGTCAGCGTTAGGTCAAAGTCTTGGCCTTGACTCAGACTCAATTTACATTTATGAAGAACCACAACAGCAGAGCTTCTCTGAGATAATGCATGTAACACTGCCCAGTCTAAACTTCTCTTTCTAAATGCCTTTTCAGTTTGTATTCAGACTTAAGATTACTCCTTAAACCCTCACCTAGCACCCTCTACTTAAAAGCAAAACAAAAGATCTATTGTAACCAAACTGAAATAAACCAAAGGGGAACCTTCTGAAGGAGAAACATCACCAGAGTTACCTGAAACCCTGAATTCCTGTTCTCAGGAAATTCCAAATTCTTCTTCTATGAAAGACACAAAAAGACTTCAAAACTTAGTAAAGAATGCAATTTCTGAAACTTCATTTAGAGACAGCAAAAATAAAATGTTGTTTTAACCCTTTTTAGGAATGGTAGACCCATCAGAAGGGGAGCTGGCCAAACTGGAAAGTAACAGAAAGCCAAGACAGACAACAGTTACAGTTCCTGAGGAGTCCAAAAGTCCTAGCTCTGAGGCAATATATCTGACAGTCTATCAAGACATGAAACCTCTAACTTAATGGTTTCTAAGCTATGAGGCACAATCTAGGTTAGAGAAAGCTTTCACTTTAGCAAAGGGTAAATTCTGAATTTACAGGTAGCCTGTTTTCTATTAGAAGAATATTTCAGCCAGCTCTACTTGGATGCTGAAAGACAGAAAAATGAGACTTCCTGAACTGTGCTGGAGTTTGCTATTACTTTTATTACTTCTGCATAGATGGCATTCAAATAATGTGTCAATGGCAGCAATATAAAAGCTCTGAGACATAAAACTATTGTTTTGTTTATCCATAAACAACTATCTAGCTTTCCCAAACAATGGTTTCTTCCTTGCCATCTATTCTTTCTGATATGCGGTAGACTATTCTTACGGCATGTTCTCAGAAATCACAGATGACAAACATACTGGAAAATATTCTATGCCTACTGGCATCATGGGAAGTTATTGAAAGCAATTATCTCCAGCTCTCATTAATGATCCTCACAAAATTTACATGCCAGCATGTCATGGTTTAGCCCCAGCCAGCAACTAAGTACCATGCAGCCTCTCACTCACCCCCGCTACCCCGGTGGGATGGGGGAGAGAATCGGAGGAGTAAGAGTGAGAAACACTCCTGGGTTGAGATAAGAACAGTTTGATAATTGAAATAAAGTAAAATAGTAATGATAATAGTAACAATATAATGATGATGATGATAATAATAATAATAGTAAACAAAGCAAGTGATGCACAATGCAATTGCTCACCACCCGACGACCGATACCCAGACAGTTCCCGAGCAGCGATCGCTGCTCCCTGGCCAACCCCCCCTAGTTTATATATTGAGTATGACATCATATGGTATGGAATAGCCCTTTGGTCAGTTTGGATCAACTATTCTGGCTGTGCCCCCTCACAGTTTTCTTGTTTACCTGGCAGAGCATGGGAAGCTGAAAAGTCTTTGACTAGCATAAGCAGTACTTAGCAACAACTAAAACATCAGTGTGTTATCAACATTCTTCTTCTACTAAATCCAAAACACAGCACTATGCCAGCTACTAGGAAGAAAATTAACTCTCTCCCAGCCGAAACCAGGACAGTATCCACCCCTTATTCTGTACCATCTACATCATGCACAGGCCCTCCCCTTCCCAATGTGTTCTAATTAGTCACCACCACTTTCCCTATCTTGATATATACACACAGATATCATTCCCTTTGTCTATGGGCCATCCCTCTAAAATGTCCATTGAGTTCATTTATTCCATGACTTTGGGTTCCATCCGTCATCACAGTCTTTCAGAGCAGGAGAGGTGGTGTGCAGTGTTGGACTGTTGCATGCTGAAGCCAGTTCTCATTCCAACACGGTTTCATCAAAGTTCATTTTCATTAAGCTGGGCAATTCTTACTGTAATACCATTGATGTGGCATATAGCAACCATAACATACAGTATTATATACTTAACACTAACATACTATATTATTATATTAACATTATACTATATTATAATATTAACAAGCAGTTAAGAGATAACATACAGTCAAGAGATAGCATACAGTATTATATAGCAATTAACATCATAACATTCAGTTTATTGGCTATTTTCACCCAAAATCAAATTCCCTTGAGGTACACATTGGACTTCCCCATCCTTTCGCATCACCCACCAAGTGCACCCAGGCCCCTGAGCAAAAGCAATCCCATGAATGGGTTTGCCTTTGCCAGAGGGGGAAGTAACCCAGACTGTCTTCCCCAGCATATTTTTTATGTGCACTTTAATGCAGCCTCTCACTCACCCCTGCTACCCCGGTGGGATGGGGGAAGAGAATCGGACGAGTAAGAGTGAGAAACACTCCTGGGTTGAGATAAGAACAGTTTGATAATTGAAATAAAGTAAAATAGTAATGCTAATAGTAACAATATAATGATGATGATGATAATAATAATAATAATAGTAAACAAAGCAAGTGATGCACAATGCAATTGCTCACCACCCGACGACCGATACCCAGACAGTTCCCGAGCAGCAATCGCTGCTCCCCGGCCAACTCCCCCCAGCTTATATACTGAGCATTATGTCATATGGTATGGAATAGCCCTTTGGTCAGTTTGGGTCAACTATTCTGGCTGTGCCCCCTCCCAGTTTCTTGTGCACCTGGCAGAGCATGGGAAGCTGAAAAGTCCTTGACTAGCATAAGCAGTACTTAGCAACAACTAAAAACATCAGTGTGTTATCAACATTCTTCTCATACTAAATCCAAAACACAGCACTATGCCTGCTACTAGGAAGAAAATTAACTCTATTCCAGCCGAAACCATGACACAGCATAATAAAAATACAACTTGGAGACCTGTAAAACATAGAAGGTTCATTTCTACTTTTAAGATGAGAATGAGAAGAAATAGTTGTCAACAGATGTATAGCCTGAGATGGACTAGCTAAAGCAAATATGGAACTTGGAAGAACTTTGAAAGTCAGTTTAGGTCATTTGTAGGATTAGGCAAAGCAAATTGAGTAGTCTGCTGGTATAAATTATATGTGTGAGACTGATTTTTATGTTGCATAGCACAATTGGCAAAGAGCCTACTTACTTGTAACATTTACAGCGCATGTGTCATGAAGCGAGAATACCTGAATGCTTGCTTTGAGTAGTTATCTCAATACTGAGAAAAAGACTCATGTTTTGTATATTAAAAATTCAGGTATCTTTTCTTAGAGGTACTTAAAGGGGCAGAGAGAAACACTGGCGGGGAAAAAGCAGGAAAAGAAACTGAGGACTAAATGACATCCCAGTGTTTAATTACTTTCCCAGCATAAGCATCTCTCTTGAACCACTACTTTCTGCACACCACTTCAAGTATTCTTCCTTCAAGAAAGTCATTTCAGTTTTACTGACCTTTCAAATCAATGTCACAGCATCTCATTTTAACCTTGCACAAAACCATGTAACTTGAGAAGGTACGTCCTCCCCCATATCTTCATTTTTAGACATTTCAGGGCTAAACCCAAGAATGCAATCCAACAAAACAAAAACTGCTGCTGAACACAAAGTATTTATTTTTTCACCCCATCGCAGCACATTCCTACTATCTCTCTTGATGCCACAGTAGCATTTGTGTAGTCAACTAGGTGAGAACGTGGCCTGTCGAATGGCCAGTCTCTTCACCTGATTCACAGAGAATACGAACAAATTGCAGAGGCAGCATGGAAAAGGGAAGGAACATGGTTGGAACAGAAAGCAAAAGGCAAGAGCATCCCCTTCAGTGATAACCGACACTTCAATGGACAAACTTGTTTCAAAACCTGAACAGTTTTCACAACCTGAATAGCTATGGCTACACGTATTCAGTTAGTCCAGCACGGCAGTACTCAGCAGTGGCGTGACTTCGTTCAGGCCACGATAGTCCACTGTTAGCCTCCACTCCCCATTAGACTTTCACACTGGCCATATGGGACTGTTAAAGGATGAGCGAGTCTTGCTGATCACTCCTTGGCTCTCCAGTCGACGAATCAGCTTATGGATGGGAATCAGGGAGTCTCGGTTGGTGTGATATTGCTGCCAGTGCACTGTTGTGGTAGCGATTGGCACCTGTTGTTCTTCGACCTTCAGCAACCCTACAATCGAAGGGTCCTCCGAGAGACCGGGCAAGGTGGACAGATGTTTCCTTTCCTCTGTCTCCAAGGCAGCTGTACCAAAAGCCCACCAGTACCCTTTTGGGTCCTTGAAATACCCTCTCCTGAGGCAATCTATGCCAAGGATGCACGGAGCATCTGGGCCAGTCACAATGGAGTGCTTCTGCTACTCATTCCCAGTTAGGCTCACTTCAGCCTCCAATACGGTTAGCTGTTGGGATCCCCCTGTCACTCCAGGAATACAGATGGGTTCTGTCCCTCTATAGCTTGATGGCATTAGGGTACACTGTGCACCGGTGTCCACTAGAGCCTTCTACTCCTGTGGGTCTGATGTGCCAGGTCATTGAATCCCCACAGTCCAGTAAACCCGGTTGTCCCTTTCCTCCACCTGGCTGGAGGCAGGGGCCCTCTAGTCCTGGTCATAGTATTCGTTGTTCACTTCCTGTAAATGTTAATCAGGAGTCCCTCTATTAAGATCAGAAGTAAGATCAGCCCTTCTACTCTGTCTGGGGAACTGCCCACTGGAAGGTGGAGCAGCAATTTTCCTCGAAGAACCCCCTTTTGTGACTGTTTTTCCTTGCAACTCATGCACCTGTGCCTCTAGGGTCAAGGTGGATTTTCCATACCACTTCCTCATGTCCTCTCCGTGATCACGCAGGTAAAACCACAGGATGCCCCGTGGTGTGTATCCTCTATATCCTCTCTCTTGAGCAGAAGAACGCTGACTCCTAATGGCCAAGATATTGGTCCGTATAGGTGGAGAGCAGGACATATTATCTTTGAGTTGCTGGACCTCCTGGGACAGTTTCTCCACAGCTGAGACAAGGGAGGAAGAGATATTTTCTTAGTATTCCCGGCGTCGTCTAGCCACTTGTTCCACTGCTGGTGCCTCGTCATCTTTCCAGGTCAGTATTGCCAATTAGTTGGCATAGATGCTGGTGTGCTCTGTACCACCTTCCGCCACATGGGTCGTGTGTACCTGACTTCATCTGGATCTTTGGGTAACTGCTCATTGTTCAGGTCACTATAAATCACCTCCAGCATGCTCTCTACCATCCATTTGCCTGGGCGGTATATAACATCTTCCTTGAAGGGATACCTTCCCTTCACGCTTGACAGGAGTTGCCTCCAGAGGCTGAGCGCTTTTGTCCCTTTTCCAATTGCTTTGTCAATGCCCCCTTCCCTAGAAAGGGATTCCCAGCTGTTTGGCTTCCTTATCCTCTAATTCCTGGCTACTGGCCCTGTTATCCCAGCATGGGAGCAGCCGGGTGACTATGTGCTCACCTGGACGATGACTTGACTGAAATCTTTTCGCATACCTCGCAGCTCACTCAGGGATAAGGATCCGGTGGTTTCCGTCTCATTTACTAGTTCTTCCTCCTCCTCCTCTCCTTGTGATGGCCCCATTTTTTCATCATCCCTTTCTAAACGAGCTGACTTTTGCTTCCAAGATTTCTTCTTGGGTATGTGGACGACTGATACCAGCACAGGTTGGTTCTCTGGTTCAGCTGCAGTGCCTTTCACTGGGGTTTGAGTAACCACAATGCCTGTCGCGGGGGTTGGAGTAACCGCGATGCCTGTCACCGGGGTTGGAGTAGCTGCAATATTCTTAAATAGTTTGTTAACCCTAAGCAAGACCTGACACATATTCAGGAGACATAGGAATAGGAACATGCTGGTTTGAACATCCCAAGGATATTCAACATTCTCAAGAGCTATTTTAATTAGGCTGGAAAAGAAGGGGAAGATGGAGGAAGGTGTCTCCCCCATAGGTTGGCTCTCCAAGGAGGAAAAAAAAGTGTAATTATTAATAATTTCTGATAGATGGCTCCTGAAGTACAGAGTTGACGGCAATGCTCAGTACAAATACAAGATTGATCTATCCTGGTTTCGGCTGGGATAGAGTTAATTTTCTTCCTAGCAGCAGGCATAGTGCTGTGTTTTGGATTTAGTAGGAGAAGAATGTTGATAACATGCTGATGTTTTTAGTTGTTGCTGAGTACTGCTTATGCTAGTCAAGGACTTTTTCAGCTTCCCATGCTCTGCCAGGCGCACAAGAAACTGGGAGGGGGCACAGCCAGAATAGTTGATCCAAACTGACCAAAGGGCTATTCCATACCATATGACGTCATGCTCAGTATATAAACTGGGGGGGGGGTGGCCGGGGAGCAGCGATCGCTGCTCGGGAACTGTCTGGGTATCGGTCGGCGGGTGGTGAGCAATTGCATTGTGCATCACTTGTTTCGTGTATCATTATTATTATTATCATTATTATACTGTTACTATTAGCATTACTATTTTACTTTATTTCAATTATTAAACTGTTCTTATCTCAACCCAGGAGTGTTTCTCACTCTTACTCCTCCGATTCTCTCCCCCATCCCATCGGGGTAGGGGGAGTGAGCGAGCGGCTGCGTGGTGCTTAGTTGCTGGCTGGGGCTAAACCACGACAGATCTCACGACCAATAATTTTATCATACCATAAGCCAGTGTTACACAGTACAGCAAAGCAATAACCTTAATCCATCTCCCAGAGGTAATAAACAGCACATAAATACTGATAAACAGTATATATGGTATGTAAGGTTTTACATAACACAACTCTGAGAACAAATGCAACAACTCTGAGAGCAAGTAAATCAACATTGTGACCAGCGATTATTAAACTAATATAACAAATGCTTATTAGAAATTTGTTTTAACACGCTCTGGTCAGATATGTTGTTATCTCAACCCTTCGAGCCCCACATTGGTCACCAAAAAGGACTGCTGTGGTTTAACCCCAGTCGGCAACTAAGCACCACGCAGCTGCTTGCTCATCCTCCCCACCCCGGTGGGATGGGGGAGAGAATTGGAAAAAAAATACGTAAAACCCATGGGTTGAGATAAAGGCAGTTTAATAGGACAGAAAAGGAAGAGAAAGTAATAATAATAATAATGATAAAAGAATATACAGAACAAGTGATGCACAATGCAATTGCTCACCACCCGCAGACCGATACCCAGACAGTTCCCGAGCAGCGATCGCTGCTCCCCGGCCACCCCCCCCCCAGTCAATCACTTCGCTCCCCGGTCAGCCCCCCCCAGTTTATATACTGAGCATGACATCATGTGGTATGGAATAGCCCTTTGGTCAGTTTGGATCAACTATTCTGGCTCTGCCCCCTCCCACTTTCTTGTGTACCTGGCAGAGCATGGGAAGCTGAAAAGTCCTTGACTGGCATAAGCAGTACTCAGCAACAACTAAAAACATCAGTGTGTTATCAACATTCTTCTCCTATTAAATCCAAAACACAGCACTATGCCTGCTACTAGGAAGAAAATTAACTCTATCCCAGCCGAAACCAGGACATTGGCGAAGTAAGGAGGAGGGGCAGCAAAACTGTTACCATGGACTTCCGGAGGGCAGACTTTGGCCTGTTCGGGACACTGGTTGGGAAAGTCCCTTGGGAGGCAGACCTGAAAGGCAAAGGGGTCCAGGAAGGCTGGGCCTTCTTCAAGAAGGAAGTCTTAAAGGCACAGGAGCAGGCTATCCCCATGTGCCATAAGACAAACCGGCGGGGAAGACGACCGGCCTGGCTGAACAGGGAGCTTTTGGTGGGACTCAGGGGAAAAAAGGACAGTCTACTGCCATTGGAAGAAGGGGCAGGCAACTCTGGAAGAGTACACGGATCTTGTTAGGTCATGCAGAGAGGAAAACAGAAAAGCAAAAGCCCAGCTAGAACTCAATCTGGCCACTGTTGTAAGAGATAAAAAATGTTTTTACAAGTACATTGACAACAAAAAGAGAGCCAAGGCAAATCTCCATCCTTTGCTGGATGCAGGGGGGAACACTGCCACAAAGGATGAGGAAAAGGCTGAGGTACTTAACGCTGCCTTTGCCTCTGTCTTTAATAACCAGTCATCCCCAGGGTATTCAGATGCCTGAGCTGGAAGACAGGGACAGGGAGCAGAATGGAAACCCCATAAACCAGGAGGAAGCAGTTAATGACCTGCTACGCCACCTGGATGCTCACATGTCTATGGAGCCAGATGGGATCCACCCGAGAGTATTGAGGGAGCTGGCAGAGGAGCTTTCCAAGCCACTTTCCATCATCTATGATCTGTCAGCAGTCCTGGTTAACAGGGGAGGTCCCTGATGACTGGAGGCTTGCCAATGTGACACCCATCCACAAGAAGGGCTGGAAGGAGGACCTGGGAAACTACAGGCCTGTCAGCCTGACCTCGGTGCCGGGGAAGATTATGGAGTGGTTCATATTGAGTGTGCTCAACAGGCAAGTGTAGATCAGCCAGGGGATCAGGCCCAGCCAGCATGGGTTCATGAAAGGCAGGTCCTGCTTGACCAACCTGATCTCCTTCTATGACCTGGTGACCCGCCTGGTGGATGAAGGAAACGCTGTGGATGTCATCTACCTGGACTTTAGCAAAGCCTTTGACACCGTCTCCCACAGCATTCTCCTAGGGAAGCTGGCAGCTCATGGCTTGGAGGAGCGTACTCTTCGCTGGGTAAAAAAGTGGCAGGGTGGTCAAGCCCAGAGAGTTGTGGTAAATGGAGTTAAGTCCAGTTGGTGACCAGTCACGAGCGGTGTTCCCCAGGGCTCTGTTTTGGGGCCAGCCTTGTTTAATATCTTTATCAATGATCTGGATGAGGGGATTGAGTGCACCCTCACTAAGTTTGCAGACGACACCAAACTTGGTGGGAGTGTCAATCTGTTCAAGGGTAGGATGGCCCTGCAGAGGGATCTGGACAGACTGGATCGATGGGCCAAGGCCAACTGTATGAGGTTCAACAAGGCCAAGTGCCAGGTCCTGCACTTGGGTCACAACAACCCCATGCAACGCTACAGGCTTGGGGAAGAGTGGCTGGAAAGCTGCCTGGCCGAAAAGGACCTGGGGGTATTGGTAGACAGCCGGCTGAACATGAGCCAGCAGTGTGCCCAGGTGGCCAAGAAGGCCAACAGCATCCTGGCTTGTATCAGGAATAGTGTGGCCAGCAGGAGCAGGGAGGTGATTGTCCCTCTGTACTCGGTGCTGGTGAGGCCACACCTGGAATACTGTGTCGTCCAGTTTTGGGCCCCTCAGTACAAGAAGGACATTGAGGTGCTGGAGCATGTCCAGAGAAGGGCAACAAAGCTGGTGAAGGGTCTAGAGCACAGGCCTTATGAGGAGTGGCTGAGGGAACTGGGGTTTGTTAGTCTGGAGAAGAGGAGGCTGAGGGGGAGACCTTATCACTCTCTGCAACTACTTGAAAGGAGGTTGTAGTGAGGTGGGTGTTGGTCTCTTCTCCCAAGTAGTTAGCAATAGGACAAGAGGAAATGGGCTCAAGCTGCGCCAGGGGAGGTTTAGATTGGATATTAGGAAAAATTTCTTCACGGAAAGGGTAGTCAAGCACTGGAACAGGCTGCCCAGAGAGATGGTGGAGTCACCATCCCTGGAAGTGTTAAAAAAAACGGGTAGACGTGGCACTTTGGGACATGGTTTAGTGGGCATGGTGGTGTTGGACTGATGGTCGGACTGATGATCTTAGAGATCCTTTCCAACCTTAATGATTCCTAGTTTTTACTTTCATTAAAAAAATAATCCTGCCACCAAGCCAGGAAATATGAAATTACTACTCTACCCTTAATTGGTTTAGTGGTGGACTTGGTAGTGTTAGCTTAATGGTTGGACTGGATGATCTTTTCCAACCTAAACAATTCTATGATTCTATAATGCCGTGTCAACATTTTCATTACGAGATAAAAAAATTCCACTCATTTCACTGTTCTCGCATTAAAAGGAACAAGTTTTTCCATTTAGTACTTAACATATACTAACTGTAAATTGAAAGTCTCAGACACCGACTGCAGATGCTGCTAAAGCAGAAGTCCCATTTAAACATCCAGCACAGGCAAAGCAGTTGTAATTAGCACTTCCTAAGCAATTAGTATAGATCAAACATCCATCTGGCATTTACCTCAACCTAGCCAATAAATGTTATACCTGCCTTCTCCACTGTGCAATGTAGAATACATACTGAAATGGCAACATAATATGTATGGAATGCTTCTCTCATGGTAGAGACTGTCAAATATGGAAGTGCCGG
Organism: Pelecanus crispus; assembly: GCF_030463565.1. Lineage (NCBI taxonomy): Eukaryota > Metazoa > Chordata > Aves > Pelecaniformes > Pelecanidae > Pelecanus > Pelecanus crispus. Next base: position 12,670,274 of record NC_134675.1, read on the forward strand.
AGTAAAATCAAGTGTCTACTGAAGTCAAAAATGGAAGTGCAATGTGCTGTGCAAAAATTATTTGCTAAACAGAAAACTCATGGCACAGCCCATGTACAAAAGACACCTAGCCTGGCAGTTAAGGACTCTCTAACTAATACAACCACGATGCTATCTAGTAAGAACATAAAGGCAGATGACTAGAAAGTGTATAGCAATAAGTAGCTTACAAGTGCTTAAAAGAATATCAGCAATACAAAGATATGCAAAAAGCCCGATAGCCTAATTTCCTGGTGTGATGAATAAATCCTGTAACATCCACAAATAGTAAAAGACCTATGAGTGTTTAACAGCTCTCCATTTACAAAGATCTAGTTTACAAGGCATACTATTTTATTATCTTAATGGTCCATCACAAACAGGGGGAAGAAAAAAAAAAAAGAAGGGTTGAAATGCAGTATTTTAGTATAAGATATACAGGGGGAGGTGGGGAAGACTTGACATGCATAATAGAGGTCTGCACTCACACTAACAGCTTAGTCATAGTACCACACACCTACATGCTCCTACTCATCCAGGCTTACATACGATGCACTTAGAGGAAGGGAAGTTGTGCACTATTTTATGTGTAACCTTGTAATTTTTATGTCTGAAACGTGTATATTAAATCATTTGCAGTAACATTTTATGAGAATTTCTGAAAGGAAAGAAAATAAATTACTGAAATCAATCTAAGACCTGTTTGCAAGCTGGGAAAAAACCAGTTAAAAGTGGCACATGATAAATTGACTATTTTTTTTTCTTTACTAAAAGTTATGAGAAAAGAGATTGAGAACGTTGTCTATGTAGAGGAAACTAAGCCATGTGTTTACTCCAGACTAGCTTCCCCTTCCCATCCTTCCAGTGGATGAAAAACTGGACATGAGCCAGCAATGTGCACTTGCAGCCCAGAAAGCCAACCATATCCTGGGCTGCGTCAAAAGAAGTGTGGCCAGCAGGTCGAGGGTGGTGATTCTGCCCCTCTGCTCTGGTGAGACCCCACCTGGAGTACTGCATCCAGCTCTGGAGCCCTCAGCACAGGAAAGACATGGACCTGTTGGAGCGGGTCCAGAGGAGGGCCACAAAAATGATCAGAGAGATGGAACACCTCTCCTATGAGGAAAGGCTGAGAGAGTTGGGGTTGTTCAGCCTGGAAAAGAGAAGGCTCCAGGGAGACCTTATTGTGGCCTTTCAGTACTTAAAGGGGGCCTATAGGAAGGATGGGGACAGACGTTTTAGTAGGGCCTGTAGCAGTAAGACAAGGGGTAACGGTTTTAAACTAAAAGAAGGTAGATTCAGACTAGATATAAGGAAGAAATTTTTTTACAATGAGGGTGGTGAAACACTGGAACAGGTTGCCCAGAGAGGTGGTAGATGCCCCATCCCTGGAAACATTCAAGATCAGGCTGGATGGGGCTCTGATCAACTTGATCTAGTTGAAGATGTCCCTGCTCATTGCAGCAGGGGTTGGACTAGATGACTTTTGGAGGTCTCTTCCAACTGAAACCATTCTACGATTCCCCCAGTAATGCAACACAGAAGTGAATATGTGCTGTAGTAATTGTTTGCTCCGTGAGTAGGAAAGTCATTCTTGACTATACTGCCTGTAACACTTAGCCTGGTCAATTTAGCATTGCAAAGAAGGACCATTACATGTAGCTTAACTAATTGAGATAAATGCTGCAGTACTTGAACTACTTTAGTATCAAAGAACACCTGAAATAATATCACTTTTACTTTAATGTAAAATGTTAGTTTTCAGTTCCATGATTACTTCCCTTCTAGCAATTAACAGCAATACTTTCTCAGATGTACTTTATGCAAAATTGTTAATAAAATCAGCTTGCTACAGAAGAGGAAAAAGAGTTACAGCTTTGTTTTTAAGAGTGCTTAGAAAAACTGAGAAGTGTCACTACAAAGGCTTTAACAATGTTTTTGCCATTATCCTACACTAGACAGTTTGACATGAAAGAAGGGACTACACTACACTGGAAGTTATCCATGAATAAATAACATAGATTACAGATTAACCTTGCTGTAAGAGCAGGGATAACCATACTAGGTGCATGCAGAACCATGAAACAAACACCATTTCAACACAAAGTCAACTTGTATCCAAAGTGCTGCTTCCAAATCAGCATGTCATCTTCCAAAGAGCTCAAAAGCAAGATTTACTCAGCAGCACAGTAAAGAGGCACTTCACTGAATCTTGTAGCGCACAGAATTTGGGTACTCCTCACACACCTCCTATCTTCCGCTAGCCTGTAATTTATGTATGGACATGAAATAAAAAAAGGACCAAAAAGGTAGGCAACTATGAAAGAAAGAATTTTTCATCACAGACATTACATACTTTATTGTTATTAGGCCCTGAACATTTTGCCCAGGGAAGTGGTTGAGTCACTATCCCTGGAGGTATTTAAAAGATGTATAGACGTGGTGCTTAGGGACATGGTTTAGTGGTGGACTTGGCAGTGTTCGGTTTACAGTTGGACTCAATGATCTTAAAGGTCTTTTCCAACCTAAATGATTCTATGATTTGAAAAAAAGCACACCTTTGTCAGGGTTTCAACACATTCACACATCATTCTTCAACTGAAATGCAAATTCCCAGTAGATGCCTCTTCGTGTTTCACTCATTTGTCTCAGAAATTTTCCAGCAAAATTTGGGAGCTTTTGAATTGACATTCAGGCTGTTGCTGAAACTTTTTTTTTGGGGGGGGGGGGGGGGGGGCGCACAACTAAAAAGATACGAGGATGTCTTTTGAAAACTCAATCATTTGTTACACAGGCAAAAAAAATCCCAGACTTCTGTATCATAATATGAATTTCACAAAGCCAAATCTTAAGATCAGGGAAAATGCCACCCATATTTTGAATGTTTTCAAAATTTCTATTTCACCTTTCAGAAAAATCTCTTTTGGATTAAAATATAAAATTCAGTAACAAATCCAGCCACTCATATTTGTAAGAAGAATAAAGAAACTACATTTTAGCACTAATTTGATCAACACAAAAGAGCACATCTGAAGCAGGCAAACTGGCTCCCTAATAACTTATTTCAATACAACGAAAAGTATCATAAGCTGGAGACCTTCATGTGAACTATTTGGACAAAAAGCTATGCGGTAACACTAAATCTTCAGCAATAAATGAAGTTTCTGAAAGCCAAACACGAGTAGCAAAGATCCAAGAGAATTTCTGTACCTAACAAAGTGATTTAATATTACTTCACTCTCACAAATGACATTTTAGTCTTCACCAACAAAAGCTTAAATAAAACCAGAAGTATTTACTGTTGCAGCAGACTGCAGTACATGACGATTATTTCAGTGTAATTTATCCGAGTTTTCTTTCAGCAAATAAGGAATTAGTTACAGATCAAATAAGTATTTTATCTTACTAAATATAATTATCTGAACTACAGAAGTAGGTGCCGTGTCTCTATAGCTGCTTCAATTTGTTTAGTTGTAGCATATTGTATAGAGGACAGGAACAGCTGTGTGCATTGCTGTATTTTAATAGATTTCCAACTTGTACTGGGATAACTCCAAAAAGTGAAAAAAAAATAAACCCAACCATAAAAACCCCTACACGTACAAAAAACTTAAATGGAGTGACACTTATAGAGCACAGCCACCTAGCAACCTCTCAGTTTTCTATGGGACTCAGTTACAAGATGTCTAGAAGAGCTGTAATGAACAAACTGACCTGTACCCATCTCTCAGCTGCCATTTTTAAGTAAGCTAACTTAATATTTATCACTCCCTTCTTTTGGGAGTGATGACCTCAGATGCTTCAGTAGTTCTACAAAATAACCTCCTTTTGCTGTGGCTTTGACCTATCCTACTGCAATACTATTTTTAACCTAATACAGGAAAGTATTTTATTTTGGTAAGTATTTTTTATTCCTATAGCAACAGGCTATTGCTCTATTCTAAATGGATGAACACGGTTCCCTTCTCCAGTCATTTTTCTGAAGGGTTTCCAAATAAGTTGTAGGTGTTCTTGTGATGCTCCTTTTGTGCCAGTATATTACCTGCTCCTCCAAGGACACAGCATCTGTCATGTTATGCAAGCATGCACATATTTCAGCACGTACCCCTTAAAACCTATCTTGACCTTGGAATACAGAAATAGTTATGCATACACAGAAGATACAAATGGAAGAGGAACCACTGGTGGAAAAAAAAAAGCAACCAGTCCACATACATAAACTACATTTTAATTAGGCCAAACAGAAAAAAGACCATGTCCAGAAACCACATGCAAATGCAGTTAATTGTGTTCAAGTATTAAGAATGGAATTGAGGCATGCTGTTTGGTTTAGGGCAGCTAGACATTCCCATCACTGAACACATACTGCAGCAACAACCAGGCAACAACTCAAAAGTTTTGCTATGGTTGTTACAATCGTTGCACTATCCTGAAAGCAGGATTCACATAAATATCTAACAATCTCCTAGAAACACTGAACTCGTCAATCCATCACTGTCTGAATCTTCCTGAAAAACTCTTCTCTCCTATGAGTAAAGGTTCTGCCATCTACACTTAAAAATTATAAATGGTAGCTCCTTACATGCAAGGCTTTTTTTCTTATATACAATTTACATAGTGTTAAGCCATATTCACCAGTGTTTAATATTAGAAATAAAAATTAACCAAAAAAACCCCTCAAAGCTAAGTTATCAATGCAGTTATCAGTGACTTATCTGAGAGAGAAGCTATTTTTAGGGAAACATGTTCTTAGGCCAATTCAGACTAATTTATTTATTTATAACTCAACACTAAATTATTTTATCCTGTTGCAATAAAAAGGAAGGATGTTATCAGCTTTAAATCTACTGGCTTTCAGTTGAGCTTATAGCTCACATACCTGCCTTTGCCTTTCCCTTACACTTCTTGTAGTTTCACAATTATACTTTACAGACCCTATATTGCTTTTTGCTGCTTGCTATCATGACAAAATCTCACACAAATGTCACAGAAAATCAATTCTATTGGAAGTAAAAACTTTATAAAAAGCATTTCCAGATACATAAAGTACCTAATTTTTGCTTACTTATCATTAGAACAATAAAGAACAAAACAAAACAAAAAAAATCTTTGAAAATGAATCTATAGCTTTATTTTCAGTTTTAAAAGGGGAAAAAACAGAGACAAAGCGGTTTACACAGTGTAACAGAAAAGAGTACAAGCAGACACAAAACCAAAATACAAACCCTAGTGATTCATGTCTAACAAAGCTCAGAAACGGTATATGCTGCAGTTGGTGCACATAAGCCCCCTACCCTAGAGATGACATTATCATTCTTTTTGTCTGACATCTCAACTGCAAAATCTCAAAGGAGTCATGAATCTCTGTGCCACTGTAATCACTTAGTTCCTTTTTCCATACAAAGAAATATTAGATTACCTGCAGTGTGTGCCACTGCTGCACTTAGCAAAGTTACATGATTTACAATTTTGATGCACGCTGGTGCAAAGCTGGATTTTTAGGTCCAATGTTAATAATTAACTTTTGATATACTAGGAATACTTGCACCATATATTCTTTCTAGGCAGACAGAACGTTCCCTGCCTTGAAATCTTTACAGCCTAATACCCACAAATTCAGAAGATTTAGAACACAGTCGGGGGGGGGGAGAAAAGAAAAAAAAAAAAAAAAAAAAGGGCTGGAAGATCACCCAGTCTATCCCACTGTCCTGGTTTTGGCTGGGATAGAGTTAATTTTCTTCCTAGTAGCAGGCATAGTGCTGTGTTTTGGATTTAGTAGGAGAAAAATGCTGATAACACACTGATGTTTTAGTTGTTGCTAAGTACTGCTTATGCTAGCCAAGGACTTTTCAGCTTCCCATGCTCTGCCAGGTGCACAAGAACCTGGGAGGGGGCACAGCCAGGACAGCTGACCCAAACTGGCCAAAGGGCTATTCCATACCATATGATGTCATGCTCAGTGTATAAACTGGGGGGAGTGGGCCAGGGGGCAGCGATCGCTGCTTGGGGGCTAGCTGGGCATCAGTTGGCAGGCGGTGAGGGGTTGCATCACTTTTTTTTTTTTTTCCCCTGGGTTTTGTTTCTCTCTCTCGCTGTTCTCCTTTTCATTACAATTTTTATTACTATCATTATTATTATTATTTTTCAATTATTAAACGGTTTTTATCTCAACCCACGAGTTTTCTTACTTTTGTCCTTCTAATTCTCTCACCCATCCCACGGGGGGTGGGGTGGGGGGGTGGAGTCAGCTGCTGTGTGGTGCTTGGTTGCTGATGGGCTAAACCACTGACACCCACCTTCCTCAAGGCAAGACCTCCTAGACAATCCTGCCAAATATCTATCTTGTCACACCTAATTTACTTTCCTGCAACTATTCAGGTGTGTAGAAAGAGAAACACGCATATGCACAAGTCTTCAGATTCAACAGGTGGAAGAACACAACACTGACTTTATTAGGATACCATGGCAAGGTCCATCTGAAAAAAAATGGGATTACAAGAATATGGCCCAAAATACACAATCTGAGAAAGAAATAAAATATGTCATTGTGGCAGGTATATATACAGATATACCCACACACGTTAAAAAACAAACGTTAACTAGGAAAACTACTCTTTAACCTATTCATTATCAACCAGCAAATTTATTTTAGATGCAACGTACAGTCAAAGAACATATAACTTAGCAGATTGCCCCCCCCATTACTCTGTGCTCATGAACACACAGTTTTAAGACGACTTCCACCCAAATCAATAAACTGGCTTCATTAGTTTACTTATCACTAAAAAAAAAAAAAAAAAAAGCAGGTTGCTTAATTAAATTCATAACTCTTATATAAAATAAAGGCATATTATGCTTCACCATACACCACATCAAACTAAACTGACAGGACTGACTCTCTGCAGTGTGCGTACTTTTTATATTGATTACCTCTTTCAAATGAAGTAAAAAAATCCAGCACACTGGTAGAAGTATACCTTCCTCAATAACTGTTATTCACAGTATCATGACACCCAATTAAGCTATAAATTCAATAAAAACACAGAATTACATAATAATGTCATTTCCTCATTTTGACACACTTCTCATTATTCAAGACCCATTTTTGTCAAATGTATCTCCCCGAAGTTTAAGACATTTAACATGCATTAGTCTGGAAAGTCTTATTAAAAAGGGCTGCTAAGCATCCTAAAGCACCCAAGAACCCCATAAGTACCATATAGTTGTGTCTGACAAAATACATAGGAGTAGACAAAGCTCCCACATTAGAGCTACGGGTAAGTATAGGAGTATAAATATCACAGGTCTAACCAGGGCCTCCAAGTCAACCACCAACGCTGTCAGAGACTCCAGGTCCCCATCTTCCCCCCCCCCCCCCAAGCTCTACGCTGCCTTCCTTGAGATGCTACAAACATTAGAGCCCCTCTGTGAACCCTACCATCCAAAGGACGATCCGAAATCTCTGCCAGGTTCCCTCTCGCCCAACATCCAAGCACCTTCCCCACCTCCTCCAAAATCCCAAGCCTGTTCCAGCATGCGCCCCTAGCAACACCACAGTCCCAGTCCCCTGCAACGCCTCTATCCCAAACCCGCAGCAACACTCACCCAGCAGCATTCTTGCCCCCATCCCACCCCCACCCTAGCGCCACTTCGGCTCCCCTATCCCATCAACAACCTCCATAAGCCCCCGAATAACCGGTGTCCCCTCAGGCACCCCCTCCCCAGGGCCCCCCAGCACCACTAGGACTCCTCAGCCATCCCTTGCCCTCACCTCGGCCCGCCCCAGACCCACCACCACGGCCCCGGCCGCACCTCACGGTCCTTGAGGCCCAGGAGCAGCACCTCTTCCATGAGGGTGAGCCGCGTTTCCTTGGAGTCGCCTTTCTCGTCGCCGGGCTCGTCCCGGCGGCCTTCATCCTCCGAGCCGCCCCCCACCCCCCGCTCCTTGTCGGCGGTGGCGCTGCGGGAGGCCTCAGTCCGGCGCTGCACGAGGCCAGAACTGCGCTGGGTCAGGGAAGTCATGGCTGGAGGCGGCGGGAGGGCAAAGGCCCGCCGCGGGGAGAGGGGCTGGGCGACAGTTCAAGATGGGGGGAGGAGAAGGGACAGGAGCCGCTCCTGCCTCCGCCCTATCAGCACCGGGGCAATGGCCGGCCGGGGTGAATCATGGGGAGCAGGGCTCGGCCGCGGCAGGGGAGGCAAAGGCCACGGCAGTAGGGGCCGGCGTCCCCCCCTGCGGCGGCCGAGCTAGCGGAGGCGGCTTCTCCAATATGGCGGCGCGAGCTGATGCCAGCGGAGGATGTGGCAGCGGCAGGCGCGGGGGAGGGACCGGAAAGGGCCGCGGGCGGGAGGAGCCCCCCGTGGGGCAGGAGGTGGGGACGCAGCCCCCTCAGCCTCAGGGAGTGCGGGCGGTACCGGCTGTTGTTGACTGTTACTGTTACCTGGGGCTGTGGAGGACAGTTAATCCAACACTCCGGGCGGAGGGGAGGGGGGACGGCCAGTCAGCCGGTGCCCGCCAGGGGCTGGCTAACACACTCTCTTAAATTGATTTTTTTTTTCTTAAAAAGTGTCTTATTTAAAACCTTAAATCTCCTTGATTTAATTTTTAGCCACAAGACCATGTCTGATTGCTAGTGCAGCCCCCCAGGAATATATCTTCATATATATATACATACACACACACACACTCATCAATTAAGCTCTCAACAGTCTTGACTTTAAACCGAGTAAATGGAGTCCCTCTGCTCTGCTGTCGATGAGGCATCTTTTTCAAACCTTTAGCCTTTTATTTGATATAGAACGTAAGATCTGTACTTTTGCATCAAAAGTTCGGCCTCTGACTTTAACTCTCAGTGGAGAGAAACTGCGGACTTGTTTAGAGATTCTTTGAAACGGTACCTCTGTACCTTGAACAAGTTCGTTAAGAACCAGCAAACACCAAGATTAGAGGAACTAGGAGCATCATCACCCAAGATAAGTGTAGAGAAACCAGTTAGGACTAGCACATATTGTAGCAAAGCTGTGATAAGCTGCTCAGTGAGCCAACTCATGACTGTATATAGGAAAAGGATCCGGAGTTCATAGAAAGGACACTGAAAGACCCCTCTACAAAGACCACTAGGGACCCCCAAGGACCACCGACCCAAATCACGGAGCATGCACACCTGGGGAGAGAATATGTAAATAAGTTCCGGGAATTCATTATCCTAAGACCGCCTTTTCCAATAAATATGATGAATATGTATATTTCTGTCCTAGATAAATTGTATGTCTTTGGTTGTGCGGCATGCACGTTAGGTGGAAGTATCCCCCATGTATCCGGTGCCGTAAATAAAGAATGCCTGCTTTCTAAAGCTCCAAAATTAGTCCTAGAGAGTTTCCGTAAGCCGTAATTTTCAGTATCGGAGCATGGCACACCAAAAACTCAAAACTATTTCTCAAGGCTAAATCCCATATATGTTTCCAGGTAGTGTATTTTATTGCACAATAAATGTGCTTGAGATGCAAGGATGACCTATACTTTTTAGTCCACAATTAGGATATTGCATTTGGCCATATTGAGATATAGACTTTTTAAAAATAATATAATATGTATCTAAGATATCAATAAAATATTTATATAAATATTTTTTTTTCTTTTTTAGGTGCACCCTGTTTGCCAAGAGCTCCAAGTCACTTTGTAAGTCACTCCATTATTTCCCACACCCCCAATTCTTGCATAATCTGCTAATGTGACTTGGTGATAATTCAGTATAGCTTCTTCAAGATCATTGATAAGGACGAAACTGATCCCTGGAGGATCTGAATCACTCACACAAGCAGGTGTTCAGCGCCATCTCCAGGAAAGCAGGGCTCCATCATGCGTAATGGTTACTCAGGAAGACAAACACCATCACTCCAAATGTCCCCCCTTCCTCCTCCTTCCCCCAGCTTTATATTGCTGAGCATGACATCATATGGTATGGAATATCCCTTTGGTCAGTTGGGGTCAGCTGTCCCAGCTGTGTCCCCTCCCAACTTCTTGTGCAGCCTACTCATTGATGCAGTGGTGCGAGAAGCAGAAAAGGCCTTGACTCTGTGTAAGCGCTGCTCAGCAGTAACAAAAACATCCCTGTATTATCAATGCTGGTTTTAGCACAAATCCAAAACATAGCCCCATACTAGCTATTATGAAGAAAATTAACTCTATCCCAGCCAAAACCAGCACAGACTGCTCACTCAGCAACAGAGCACTCCTCCAGGCATTGCCATTTTTCTGTTTTGACCTGTATTCCAGGTGCCTCTGTTGACTGCAAAGCAGAAAGCTTGAGAATATTGTCCTGTGAACATTTTCCCATAGGGTTAAAACAAGCCAAATGTGGATTGATTTTCTTTGGGTTAATTCTGCACTGGATTATATCTGTACAACACCATTTATCTTCAGTATTGTAAAATGATATTATCACTAGATAATTTCTATGAGATGGCTTTTAAAGAGATCTCACTGGCTATCACTTTACCATCCATGCAAATGTTTATTAATACATTTGATGCTAAAGAGCTGCTATTCAAATAGAAATCTCTTCACAGGGGATCTGCAAGGAGTTTTTGAATGAAGTCTACACTGCAGACCACATTCTTAGATCAAATTAAAGTAATAATTTGAATTGTTGTGACAAATGACACTTAGGACGTTACCTGCGTAGTATAGATTGATGAGCATTTGAGCATCAAACACAACATAGTTTCTGATGCTAGCCAGTTATTTAAAAACATGTTGCTGTCCAGTTGAATAAGTACATTTTCATAAATACCAATTGCATTGCTAGGAGTTCATTAATGATCTATAAATATGTAAGAACTCCTGCTATGTACTTGTTTAGCACCAAGCACAAGACTACCTGCACATAACTAAGTAAAGATGTACAATATCTAACCATGAGGCACAAGGGTGTGTGACTATAGAGTGTCTCCAGTTTTTAATACTAGTGTTTGTAGCAATCAGTTGATTCAAACACAGCAGAAACCTGACTAGTAATCGGAAACTATCTGAAAACTCACAGCAAAGCAATAAATTTACAATCACCCTTGTACATCTACAGCATGCTCATGTGTTTGCCTTTTAGTGGCTTTTTTTTCCCCTCCCTGAAAACTAGATTGAGGAAGAAGAAAGGGGATTTGGGGCTTCATTCATGAAGCCAAAAAGTGCTAAAAAACCAGCACTAGAAATACACAGTATAGCTGGAAAAGTTATATGGCTTTTTTTCCTAGGGAATCCTGGAATGGGGACGGGGGACTCACTAGACCAAAACCTCACTGACTCCAGAGTGAACTGGCAGCTGAGTACATTTCTCTGCATGCCCAGACATAGCATCATAGAATATCTTGAGTTGGAAGGGACCCATAAGGATCGTCGAGTCCAACTCCCTGCTCCTCACAGGACTACCTAACGCTAAACCATGTGACTAAGAGGGTCATCCAGATGCTCCTTGAACTCTGACAGGCTTGGTGCCATGACCACTTCCCTGGGAAGCCTGTTCCAGTGACCGACCACCCTCTCAGTGAAGAACCTTTTCCTAATGTCCAATCTGAACTTCTCTTGACGCAGCTTCATTCCATTTCCTCGTGTCCTATCGCGGGTCTCCAGAGAGAGGAGATCAGCACCTCCCCCTCTGCTGCCCCCCTTGAGGAAGTTGTAGACTGTGATGAGGTCACCCCTCAGCCTTCTCTTCTCCAAGCTGAACAAACCAAGTGACCTCAGCCACTCCTCATAAGTCTTGCCCTCAAGACTTTTCACCATCTTGGTTGCCCTCCTCTGGACACACTCTAATAGTTTGACATCTCTCTTATACTGAGGCACCCAAAACTGCACACAGTACTTGAGGTGGGGCCGCACCAGTGCAGTGTAGAGTGGGACAATCACCTCCCTCGACCAACTAGCTATGCTGTGCTTGATGCACCCCAGGACCCAGTTGGCCCTTTTGGCTGCCAGGGCACACTGTTGACTCATGTTCAACTTGCCATCAACCCAAACCCCCAGATCTCTTTCCATGGGGCTGCTCTCATCCCCCAATTTGTATGTGTAACCAAGATTACCCCAGCAGCACGAGGAGAGAGCCAGTGAGCCTGAAAAAAATAGTGTCGAAAAACTTGGCATGAGAAAAGTTCCCCAAAATACTTTTTTTATACCTGGGAAGAAAAGGAAAGAAAGTGTAAAAGAGTGCTTGCATTGCTTGTTCAATTATATGAACTACTGTCTTGCTGATGGCCACTTTTGCATTATCTTTCTTTTTAAAGGTACTAAATTGTTGCAAAAGTTAGCTTTGAACAGGGCAGAAGAAGCTTTCCTTTTCTCTTGAATCCATCTACCGTTAGTTAAACTATAACTTCAAGCCAGGACATTGATACCTGTCCACCTCAAAGCCTCATGCTAGTATAGTAACAACAACGTGTGGCAAATGACTATCAGATCGCTTTCCCATGCTGATGCGGGTAGTTGTAGGACTAGCTACAAAACACAGCCTACCTTTTGGGCCTCCCAAAAATCTGCTTCCTGCAGCTGCCAGAGGCGGTCTGATGCTCACAGTGATAAGCTATGTCACTGAAGCCAGGATTAGACCTTCAGGACTCCAATGACTTCCCCAGGGAGGAGAGAGAAAAAGTGGTTAGCAGCTAAAGTATCACCAGTCGCAAATTAAAATGGAAGTTAGAAACAAAAACTTAGCAGAGAAACCCAGCTGATGACTGGTAATAGAAATACATCCAGCAGCATAAGACGGTGGCCCTGGTGTGGTCCAGGAGTCTCCAAACAACACTGATGCATCTGCAAGGGAGGCCCTTGGCTGCAGCGAGGAATGAGAGAAGCTGCATACCATATCAATATTTTCACATGCATAGACAGTAAGTCAAGAATTGTCTGGCTTATAAATCATCTTTGGAAGATAAAATAAATCTCTTTCTGCTCTTGCTGAGTTACAACAAATGACATCTCAGCTTTCCATATTTAACACAGAATATGTCACACTGATGAGTTGGCCATCTGTATCAGGGTGTCCTACTTTGGTATATATGGTCTTTTCTCACTAAATGTTTTCCCTAATGTTTACTTAGGCACCAGCTTAATTCTCTTTGCCAAAGGATAAAACAATGATTTTACTTAACAGCTATTTACTACATAGTAAGTCCTTCACAGAGAAATTAAAAAAAAAAAAAATCCTTAAAAAATCCTCCAAAACTAAAATTAGTCTCATTGTTCATATCCTACAGCATGGAGCAGCAAATGCAACTCTTATGCTTCTGCAGAACAAACACACAAGCAGAAAACATTTAAGCTTGTACTGGCCTTAAGCATCAAAACACACCTGTGGCTGAAATCCAGCAAGGCAATCTCTTGCTGCTTACAGATTTTTTAAATCAAATGGGCTCTGTTTTCCTAGCTGCAAACTCAGCCTGGAACTGGAGAACCAACTTGGCACTTCACCATCAGTCATAAACATCCTGCAGCCAAAACCAAAGCATTAATTACATCTGCATGACCCCAGGATTGTAAATTGGTCTCAACTATAAACATCACATTTGAATAAGTGTTCATAGAATCATAGAATCATAGAATCATAGAATGGTTTGGGTTGGAAGGGACCTTTAGAGGTCATCTAGCCCAACCCCCCTGCAGTGAGCAGGGACAGCTTTAACTAGATCAGGTTGCTCAGAGCCCCATCCAACCTGACCTTGAATGTTTCCAGGGAAGGGGCCTCTACCACCTCTCTGGGCAACCTGTTCCAATGCTTGACCACCCTCATTGTAAAAAACTTCTTTCTTATGTCTAGTCTAAATCTATTCTTCTTTAGTTTAAATCCAGTATTCCTTGTCCTGTCACAACAGGCCTTATTAAAAAGATTCTCCCCATCTTTCCTGTAGGCCCCCTTTAAGTACTGAAAGGTCGCAATAAGGTCTCCTCTCAGCCTTCTCTTCTCCAGGCTGAACGACCCCAACTCCCTCAGCCTGGCCTCATAGGAGAGGTGCTCCAGCCCTCGGATCATTTTGGTGGCCCTCTTCTGGACCCGCTCCAGCAGGTCCATGTCCTTCTTGTGCTGAGGGCCCCAGAGCTGGACGCAGTACTCCAGATGAGGTCTTACCAGAGCAGAGTAGAGGGGCAGAATCACCTCCCTCGACCTGCTGGCAATGCTTCTTTTGATGCAGCCCAGGATAGTTCACTAGTCATTGTTAATATAAGGTTAATACAAGGTGCTAAAGTGTTTCTAACATCCTGTTTTCTGACAGGAGCTATTTCTGATGTTTCACAAGGCCACATTACTCTCAGCTATACTACTGCAACTGAACTAAAAACTTCAGCAAATAATTTTTATGCAGGTGTACTCACAGCTGACAGTAGCAGGAACTTATATACAGGAGGACCAAAACTGTCTAAGAAAGAAGATGCCATTTTTACCACCTTCCATTAGCAAGATCATATTGGAAAAATACTGTAGCACAGAAATAATTTTCAAATTTGAAAATGCATAGATAGATAAAACTAATTCAAAGTAGACTTTTTTATTATGTCTCTTCAGCACAGCTGACAAAAATAAAAAAACTATCAAAATTCCTAATTCTGCTCCATCTGCCAGTTTCCCTTCCACAGGAAGAGATTGTTCTTGATTTGGGCAGTTGGCCAGCTCAGAGTCCAATAGGTTACTCCAGTTAGGAATAAAACATCCTTGATGCAGTTTGTTTTATTTACAAAATTATATAGCCCTGCTTCTTTGAGCACAGTATAAATCAAAGCTGGAGACAGCCAGCACGTGACCCACAAACCCTTTTACAAGGCTTCTCCTACCAGTTCTCCATAGAGCAATACATTTCATCCTCCTCACTGCCGTTGAGTATGTCTCAAAAATCTAATTGACACACCAAAGTTACCAATGAGTGGTTATGCAGCTATTGCCTGCCCCAACTCAGGACAGACTGCTTAGACTGCCATAGCTCAGCAGTGAGGATTTGGTGATAGCCAAAAGCTGAGATTACTTGCGCATTAATGCAACACGTACCCTCTCACAGCAGGCCTAGGAAGACATTCAGGAGAGATATGAATCAGTGGGTGATTTTAACCTGAACGATTCTATGATTCTATGATTCCTGCAAGTGTAGCTGTCTGGGCAGTACCTAGTGGCAAACCAATAGTTAAATTAACTGAACAAAAGCTAATATAAATGCATGAAATACATATTCTACACCTTTATAACTCAGTCATATCTAAAGGGATTTTCACTAAGGACTGAAAATCCCACCATAAAAGCTTTCCATAAACTCACAGATGAACAGATGCTGTTAAAGGGTGCAACTATTTGTTTCTTTTCCCCCCCACATGTCCATGGAAAGAAGAGCTAATCCTCCTTTCTTCACTTAAGATTGTTCAGGTGTATTAAAAGAATTCCTTTTCAGTCCCATGATTAAATTTACCTTTCAACTCCAGTTCGGTATGCTCAGAAATTATTTAACTAACTTAATATAACTTTTCAAAAGAAATTTCTTGGCGGGGGAACAGCCTTATAGATTATGAAGAAATGTTTATGTTTGGTCATTTCCTGCTGCCTAAGTGAGTCTAGGTCCCTGGTAATTGTATTTCAGCTGTTTCCAGCATCCATTATTACCTGCAGAACTCCAGAGGGTTTCCATATTCATGCAGTCTCTACTTAATACCAAAACATTAAGTAATGGTTTTACTATTACTGTATTTCAGTAACTAGCCCTTTTTATCATCCTCTCTGCCAGATAGCTATTCAGCTGCAATTTGAATTATAAAAAGGGCCACTGCCTTCAGAAGAGTACTAGGTAGATAAATATCCCCAGAAAATCAGGATGTCTCAATCAGAATGGAGAGCTCCATCCTACACCTGAGACAGATAATGGACTGTGTATGGACAAAGTACATCACCCACATTAAAACTAAACAAAAATGAGTAGTAAGTAGAATATGTTAAAAAGGGGAGGGGAGGGGGAAGAGTAACCAATCAGCTTAGCAATGTGTGGCTGAAGCTTAGAAGAGAAAAGCAGGAATGCATCAGGAATCCAAAAACCACTTTCCGAGCAATGGTTGTTTTCAGATTATAAGTCAGAACATGATTTTTGTTTTTCAACAGCCACTCTCAATCACTGCTTAATCACAGCCCGGGCAGCATAATGGTATTTAAAAACTCTGCCAGTCCAAACCAAAGCATGGCCTAAGGAACAGCAGGCTTGAAGAGCATCAAAGTGTGTTTGAAGTCCATAGACTGGATTTGCTGCTTTTGTTTACCTTACATTCTTACTTGTCCTGGTTTCGGCTGGGATAGAGTTAATTTTCTTCCTAGTAGCAGGCATAGTGCTGTGCTTTGGATTTAGGATGAGAATAATGCTGATAACACACTGATGTTTTAGTTGTTGCTAAGTACTGCTTATGCTAGTCAAAGACTTTTCAGCTTCCCATGCTCTGCCAGGTGCACAAGAAACTGGGAGGGGGCACAGCCAGAATAGTTGATCCAAACTGACCAAAGGGCTATTCCATACCATATGACATCATGCTCAGTATATAAACTGGGGGGGGTTGGCTGGGGGGCAGCTATTGCTGCTCGGGAACTGTCTGGGTATCGGTTGGCGGGTGGTGAGCAATTGCATTGTGCATCACTTGCTTTGTGTATTATTATTATCATTACTATATTGTTGTTATCATCATTACTATTT
Organism: Pelecanus crispus; assembly: GCF_030463565.1. NCBI lineage: Eukaryota > Metazoa > Chordata > Aves > Pelecaniformes > Pelecanidae > Pelecanus > Pelecanus crispus. Next base: position 12,686,984 of record NC_134675.1, read on the forward strand.
TACTTTATTTCAATTATTAAACTGTTCTTATCTCAACCCAGGAGTGTTTCTCACTCTTACTCCTCCAATTCTCTCCCCCATCCCATCGGGGTAGGGGGAGTGAGCGAGCGGCTGCGTGGTGCTTAGTTGCTGGCTGGGGCTAAACCACGACAGTCCTTTTTGGCGCCCAACGTGGGGCATGAAGGGTTTGAGATAATAACAGATTAACAAGAGTGTATTAAGGAGTCTGTTAACAATTGCCGGTCACGATATTAGTTCATCTCATCTGCACCATGTTCTTTTTTTTGCAGTACATGTTAAAGCTTGGTGGTGGTTTGTGCAGTATGCTATGCTCTGCAGTGATTCATGATATTTTGCTTGGGAGATTCCTTATCAAACCCCTGACCTTGAGCATTCTTTGGTACTTGGGTTTCATACAGAAGTCATTACTGTACTTCAGGTATCACCTCATGGAGAGAGTTAGCAATTATACTTTTTACTGAGAGGCTTGTTGTGGAGGAAACTGTTAACAGTGCACAGCAGGACCCCCTTTGGCAGCCACCTACAGTTGCCCCACATCGGGTATAACCCAAACCCTGCTGGGAGAACAGATCATCATTCTTCAGTTGCTCATGACTCTTCATTGCAGGCATCAGTACAGCAAAGTACTGAAAGCTACAGGAGATATGTTGCATTAGAAAACACAGCTTGGGATTATCACTCTGCTTTTTCTTTGATGCAGGTGTCATTCGTGAAAAATGCTGCACAATAGGATTTTATTTATTCAAAATAATTTATTTATTTTATTATTACATGACAACTACCAGAGCTGCAATGCTCCCTATTGACCAGGAAGTGAGGGACCTTGAACTTTGAAAAGACTGGATGTTAATTGTTACCAGTTAAGTCATCTGTAGTACTTCTTGTCTGGCTTTCAGATATTCCCATCACCTCAGGAGAACACAACAGGAAAAACTAAGTATAGATGGCAGGTATAAAAACAATCTTTTTCAAACTTAAACGAACAGACATCAGAAAAGCATGTCAAGAAAGCCTTTTTAAGAGTGAGCCCACAGTGGAAAGTCCAGGCTAGGAAACTGAAAAATGCAGGAAGTGGCTTATAGGAAACTGTGTTCATCTGTATAGAGAACTTAAGGAGCTTGGTTAAGAAGCATCCTGTTTTGATTTGTGAATTGGGGTCATAGTGAAAGTTGAAATATATTCTTGCATCATCACCAAAACATGAAGCAATGAGCACTCACATCCTCTGCATAAAATTTGCTTCTCTGTCATCGCATTCATGCATAAACATACTTTAAATCAGTGCCTGTAGGAAAACAAAAAGTGAATCCCACTGACTGCAAAGTGAGCTAGCTCACTAGCCCACAAAGCTCTGACATTTAAAAGCTTAATAGTATTTATAAAATACTTGAGGATTTACACTCTTAATTAGCAAACCTGTACATTAATGCTAGCTGTGTTAGCTGTTCTTAATTGGAATTTTTCTTTAAAATGGGAATACAATTAGCAATAAGGATTATAAGTGACCTTTCAGAAGTCATACAAATGCCAGGTGATTTCCAGGAAACTCAACAGTTCCTAAGCCTGAATTTTGGCTCCTACAGTATAATTAAAAGTATATTTCAGAACACAAAAATAGACATTAACCAAGAATTTTTTTTTTTGTAATTTTTTTTTTTTTTTATTAAGAGAAAACTGAGATACCTGATCTGACTGTAAATTAGCAGATTTACCTATTTGGAAGATGCATTGCTTTTAGCCTGAAAACTGCAGATTTGAATCATGCCTGAGCTGCAGGTACAGGGGTTTTAGTTTCATTCTCTCACCCTTATTTCCTTAGTAACCACATGGGGCAGCTAATCAGTTTCTTCTCCACCCACCTGCACCAAAGCTTTGGTAACCAGTAGATAATTTTGATTATATTTGACAGAAATAGATTTCAAAAGTTATTAGATTCCAACAGGCAGTCTGGAGACTATATGGCCTGGCCAAGCCAAGTCATGTCCATTTACTTGGTCCCCCAGGAACCAAGATACTAAATTTGGCTTGTCCAGCAAGTTAGTAGCAATGACAAATCTATTAACTGCTGATAAGGTGCATGACTTAAGAATAGAGAGGAGATGGAGGGAAGACCAAAGATGCTATGGTATGAGCAAGGGCAGGAAATGCCAGAAGAAAGGATGAAGTTGAGGGAACTGTAATATGGCCAGACAAGACATCATAGGAAATCAGTCTTCATAGTTCTGCTGTTCACAAAATAAATTAACATTTACCTGGGAAGTGCATTTGTTATCTGCCTGCTTTAAGCATCCAGGCAAAACATTAAGGGAAATACCTAATTCATTTTACTGGATTGCTGAAATGAAAAAAACCTGAGAAACCAAATGCCTGCTGGAAGTGGAATAACAGGCTGCAAGCAACAGCATTTTACTGTTCCACAGGGTTTCCACATGAGGACAAGGCTTCACAGTAGTCCAAAACACGGCAGCATCAAACATCCCTTGCCCATACAAACACTTGCCAAGATGTTAGCAGTCCTCTATTAACCTCTTCTCAGCCTCCATAACTAGTTTAAAACTGACACTCTTTAAAGTCAAACTTACCTCCCAAGCAAGCCTCTCTGGGACTCAGAACTGTTTGCAGTCTCTGCCACATTCTTCTAACACAGCCTGAACAGCCTCATTTCTACTCCCTTTGTATTCAATGTGGAGGTGCCCTCCCCAAAAAATTGTTTCTCCAGCTCAACTTTTCAAGTGCATACCAGGCAGTAAATAATGCATATGAAGTTTCCAGCTAAAGGCTAGAATGAAGATAATCTCTGGTGTGACAAAAGTAACCCATCATAAGACATCCACCACAGAAAATATACTACCTGCCGAATAAGTTATGCTTCAAGCATGAATAGAAAAAGCTTTAACTGGAGCAAGAGATCAGGAGGCCAAGTTGGCTGTAAGTACCTTTATAAAGTACACATTTGCATTCCAATATGGTATATACATCAATGGCTGAACATTTTCACTATAGTGAATGCAGTCTTAAAGCCAAGCGGTTAAAGTACACTCACTGATCTTTAGAAGATGTGGGTGAGGCAGAGGCACACCTTGTGTTACAACAGGACCCAGCATTTCACAGCTGCTGCATAAGCTATTACTGTATGAGACTTCAAGAACAAGTCTGTCACAGTCTTATAACAGTCTCTTTAGGAAATATCCTAAGTTGCATGATTTTTGAAGGTGTGATTTGTGCTAGTGCTGTTTTCATGCAGAAGCTAGTAACTTGTAATCTCTGGAAAAAAAAATTAGATGTTTTTTGTTTGTACTCTACAGTTTACTGTGACAATCTCCCAATCCATGCTCAATACACATTTGGTTTGAGAAATAGTCTGTTGTAGTAATTTCAAGAAGTTGCTTAGTTTAATACTGCAAGAACAATGTTCCCCCTTGAAATGGGGGAAAGACAAGTACATTGTTAAGACTGAAATAAGCAGTGTTTAGTAAACCCCCAAATACTGACATTCAGCAGACACTGTCTAGACCACCTTAGTAACTTCCCATAGTCATCCTACTACATCGCACTGAACTTTTCTCTTTCCTGAGCTGACAGCAAATCTCCAATAAGCATAGTCAGGTCAAAACTGCACAGCTTCTTCCCCATTACAGTCTGTAAATACCCAGTGTATAACTAGAAAAGCCTTGTCACTGCAGATGATAAAGTTTGCTATGATTTAAAGCATCATTTGCAAAATATGAGCTTAAACATCCTCATTTCAGTACAAATATATCAAAGCATATTTTATTGACACTCTCCAAACAGCCCGCTAGAGAGAAATAACAGTATTTAAAAAAACAACTAAACAAAAAAACCCAACCAAACAAAAAAAAACAACCTAAAAAAACCCCAAACCAACAACCTGTAAAGCTTCTAGCTTGCATTCACTGTAAAAACTTGGAGGTATAAACAGAAGCCTGGAGTAAAAATATTGAGTACATTTCCAATCCCACAGTACAGAAAACCAATTAACAATGGTATTTACTCTACATTAGAAGTGTTCCCATGTTCAATTCCACATGTTTCTCCTCTATATAAACTTCTGATAACTTATGTACAAATAAGATGTCCAACATCTGTTCTTTAATATAAATATGTAATCTTCATGACAAACATTACAACAGTTCGATCAAAAATATAGAAAAATCCATTTAATATTTTAATATTTTTTCTAATGGGAATGTTTAAAAAACCCTTGAACCCAAATGACCTTAGAATGATAGGCATTTCTTCCCCATAAAAATGCATTGCTCATTCAACATGCAAAGTATTACTGCATACATGAGTCACTTGCATTACAATAATAAAGTCTGAAGGACATGTGCTAGACAGCCCATTCTAGCAAGTGCTAGCTGTAAGATCATATGTATCACAGAAGAAAGCATAAGTACTAGTGCATTTTTAAATAAAATGCTACAAACACAAGTATTGTCCTTACACTACCAAGACTTAAGGCAATCAAGAGTCCAGAAGCTTCAGTTTGGCATAGAGTTGCATTAAGCTTTCCCCCTTGCCCCATTAATACATTTATTTTAACATTAATTTATTTTGAGGTCTGCTGATAAATTTTTGCTATATATATTAACTGCAATTCAGTGTGAAGTGACCCATTTAAATATACCTGACTACACTGAGCTGATCCAATTTAAGCAACAGTTTCTCCACCACCTGAATTTTCCAGCATGGATTTCTAAATTGGTATGAGAATAGAGAAAACATTCAATGTATACCATCTCACTGTAACCGATCTTATGACTTGCATCCATTCTTGGGGTATTCTAGAATTTAAGGGTTCAAAATAGATTTGACAGTCAAATAATATTCAACTTCACAAAGGACGATTATTTGCAGTAAAAATACCTTATATATAAACATACACACAGTAGATCAAAGTCAACAGGCATTTCTTTATGGCTTTTTTCACTGAGGTACTGTTATAACATCCAGCAACAGGATGCAAGTGTTCGTATAGTATGAACGTCACATTCATAAGCTGTACTACCAACTCATGACAAGTGGCAACAGACTGCAAATCCAGCTTCACTGTAGGATTACAGAAAAAGAGAGTCTTCCCTTCTGTGTGGAGGGTTTCAGTGCAAGCTACAGAAAGCTTCAAAAGCAACTGGCATAAATGGGGAAGTCAGAATGAAAATCTCACTCTATTAAAAGGAGAAAAAAAACCACTCATGGCAAATTATAGTCTCACAGTCAGGCCATTTCTTACAATTAACAGCAAACATTTGGGACAATATTCTAAGGCAGCAAGGGCGTATAGCACAGCAGCCGCACAATAAGACTTGAAATGTGTAGTTAAGCTCTTGCATCTGATCCTTAAACTAAGCACATGCACAGCTGCTATTATAATACCACACAAGGTGAAGTTCTGCAAGCCAAAAGATGAACACTGTCAGAAAAGATGAGGTTGACAAGCACATGACTTCAGTTGATGCCACAGTAGACAGAAAACCCCTGGTGACCACAAGTTTATTGCTCAGCTGTAAAAAGCTTATTTTTAAATGCACATTTAGTTGTACCTTCCCCTGTTTATTTTACATGGCGGCAGGGGGGGGAGGAATGCAGATGCATTAGCAGTTCCTAGTCACAGTATTTCCAATCCTATTCTTAACATAAGGGGAAGAGGGTTTATGTTAAAATAGCAATTGTTGATTTGTGTATTTAGTATTCCACCTTAACATCAGAAAATAATGTTTTTTTTTTTTTAACAAAGTTTCCATATGGCTACTCCAGCCTAGACTTCTGTTTTTATTACACCTATGCTAAAATGTGTTTCTGCAATAAATACTCAAATTCAAAATATGCTCAGTTAATCATGGCAAATAGTTCTTTCCAACCAAGTTTTGTGGTTTTTTTTTTAACCTCACAAGCCCATTAAACAGGCTGCAGAAGCTTGAGCTAGTTCCTTATATTAGGATACAGCACAACATTTAAAACTCAGCTTTGACACATATAATTCATACTTTAATTTATATGCACTTTATGACATATCACCACTTAGATCAACAAATTCATCATCCCTCTTGACCAAGTCATCCTCATCTTCCAAGTCTTTCCAGGTGCTAGTGGGTAAAGCTGGTTTGATAGACTCTCTCTGAAGTGAAGCAAATGGAAACAAGGATGACAAATGAGCAGAATTTCTCAGCATTGTAACAGCATGTACATCTCCAGAAATAGCTTGACTATGTTCTTCATCCATTTTCACCTGCAAGCTTTGCACTTCCTCCATCAAGTCCAAAATATTGGCAGCTGTGGCTATTGTACTGAAAGGGGCTAAACCCCTGACAATCCCTGACTTAGATAGTTTTAGTTATTTGCTGAAGCAGAGTAGACAAATAGGACAGATATTTCGAAGAAGGTGAATCCTTGTCTGGCATAATTAAAACAGATCTTAAGCAAGCTCGTTAGGCTTCCTGTGTAAAATACTGATAACATAGACTCAGGACACCTGTGCCAAGATGAGCACTCAAGGAACTGGTTTTGTAACATTCCAAGGCTGAAGGACTGATGAGCTAATTCAGTGACCATATATGGACAAAGGAGGCCCAAAGTTCAACTAGCGGACAAGTGAGGAAGACTATCGGAGACCACCAGAGGACCCCCGAAGACCACTAAAGAGGACGACTACGCCTGCGGATTGGACATTCGCATATGTTAATGAGTCTCATGTTTATGTAGATGAATTCTCGGAAATCCTATATAATCTTTAGAAGTTTGCCAAATCATTGGAGCACTCATGGTGGAATGATCCCCAGTGCTGCCCAGTGCTGTAATAAAGGATGCCTGCTTAATAGTAACTTTGTTGCTATTGAGCTTTATTTTGGGAACTTTCTGAATACTCCATTTCCTCCTACGGAGAGGTTCGGACTTTGAGGAATAGTATCTGCAAATTTTTGTTTCAGTACCACCACCATGAAGCTGGGCCTCAGGAATCCATTGTAAATACCGTTGTGCCCAGACTTTGATTTCAGGGCCATCAATGCAAGGTAACAGAAGACCATGATAGTCAACAGGTTTACTGTGCCAGCTATCATAAAATTCCCTGAAGCTATTAGGAGGTTCATCTGAAGAATTTATGAACTTGCCAATTCTTTTACTCAAAATGTTTTTAATTAAATGATCTGTTTCCTCCCTGAAAAATCCTCTCTTCAGGGAAGATTTTGTTTGTGTCAAAGGAAGTTGCCGTTGATGCTTTAAGAGGAAAGAAAAATATACCGAGATAAATATTGATGAGACTTCAGAAAACATCTTAAAAGAAGACAAACATAACTTGTATTCAGAAAATACTTACAAGCAACAAGGTCACTTAAACACAGCCACTGCTTTGCTATATAGTCTAAAACTGTTACTCTTCAATGGCTAATACACCACATATTTCACACAGCATAATTAGTATTCCAAGATACCTTCCCTGCACTGTAACTATAGCAATGAAGTAACAGTGAATAAAGCATTTTTCTTTGAAAAAGGAAAATTCCTTGCATGCATTCGAGTATTACAGACTTCCATGTTAAGTTTAAGCTAGCCACACAAATCAAGGAGCACTTGATTTAGAAGTTTTTATCCAATGGTTCCTCATTGCTTTCTACCACATAAGAGTTCCCTGATTAATGCTGTAGATGATACTGACGGTGTCTCACCTGAGAATGCTTTGTACAGAACAGAATTTAACCAACAAAACAGGGACATTACAATCAAAAAAGGCTACCCCAAACAAAACTTTTCTTACCAAATTTGTGCTACTTTCCAGTAGTGAGGTGGTCCACTCATAATCCTCCATACCCTGGACAATTTTGTTTTGTTGTTGTTGTTGGTTCCCTCTCCAACCACCCCTCAGCACAGGAAAGACATGGACCTGTTGGAGCAGGTCCAGAGGAGGGCCACAAAAATGATCAGAGAGATAGAACATCTCTCCTATGGGGAAAGGCTGAGAGTTGGGGTTGTTCAGACTGCAGAAGAGAAGGCTGCAGGAAGACCTTATTGCAGCCTTTCAGTACTTAAAGGGGGCTTATAAGAAAGATGGGGACAAACTTTTTAATACAGCCTGTTGCAACAGGACAAAGGGGTAATGGTTTTAAACTAACGGAGGGTAGATTCAGACTAGATATAAGGAAGAAATTTTTTTTATGATGAGGGTGGTAAAGCACTGGAACAGGTTGCCCAGAGAGGTAGTGGAGGCCCCTCCCCTAGAAACATTCAAGGTCAGGTTGGATGGGGCTCTGAGCAACCTGATCTAGTTAAAGCTGTCCCTGCTCACTGCAGGGGGGTTGGGCTAGATGACCTCTAAAGGTCCCTTCCAACCCAAACCATTCTATGATTCTAAAATGCATGCACACACCTCAATTACACTCAAGACAAAATTAGGGGGGCAATTATAAGCCTGCTATGTATTTTAGTTCTGTAGAACAACAAAATAAACTCACTTCAAACATGTCAGTGCAACTCACCTGGATGGTAAGTCCCATGAGGAAGCTATCACTACACTTGCACAAAAGTACAACCCCCCCAAAAAAAACCACCCAAGTTCACAGCTATGCACAGTAACTGTAAAACCGTGATTTATAACTGAGGTGGGTGCAAATTACATTCTTAAGACCCAGGTGAGTCTGAGGCATACATGTATTTTGTCAATTAAAACTTTGCACCAATGTTTCCACTGTAAGTACATCTGAAGTATGACCGAGTTGTGCAAAATATATTTATCATTTCAAAAATACAAGTTAAGCAGCACATATCTTTCTTTGAATTGTGCAGTTTTGGCTTCTCTGCATAAAGAGGGTTGTTCAGGAAATCCTGGGCCTTGGGATCAAACTGCACAGACCGGTCCCACACAGTAAGAAATCTGAAAGGACCGCTTTGTGTCTTGAGGCTTTCACCAGTCTGCCAAAACAAACAGGTCACAATTCAGACTGCTGATACAAAAATTCGTGGATACTATTCCTCAAAGTCCGAACCTCTCCGTAGGAGGAAACGGAGTATTCAGAAAGTTCCCGAAATAAAACTCAATAGCAACAAAGTTACTATTAAGCAGGCATCCTTTATTGCAGCGCTGGGCAGCACTGGAGATCATTCCACCATGAGTGCTCCAATGATTTGGCAAACTTCCAAAGATTATATACTATAAAGTCATACATATTCACAGGATTTCCGAGAATTCATCTACATAAACATGAGATTTCCTGGAACTCAATAACATATGCGAATGTCCAATCCGCAGGCGTAGTCGTCCTCTTTAGTGGCCTTTCGGGGGTCCTCCGGTGGTCTCCGATAGTCTTCCTCACTTGTCCACTGGTTGAACTTTGGGCCTCCTTTGTTCATATATGGTCATTGAATTAGCTCATCAGTCCTTTGGCCTTGGAATGTTACAAAACCAGTTCCTTGAGTGCTCATCTTGGCACAGGTGTTCTGAGTTTATGTTATCAGTGCTTTAGTAAGCCTAATGAGCTTAAGATCTGTTTTAATTATGCCAGACAAGGATTCACCTTCTTCGAAATATCTGTCCTATTTGTCTACTCTGCTTCAGCAAATAACTAAAACTATCTGAGTCAGGTATTGTCAGGTTTAGCCCTTTCATTCCCCCCTTTTCTTTAAACTTTGTAAATTCCTTTACAAAGTTTCTAAATTTTCATATTTCATTACCTTAGGCAAAGCCCAAACTCTTATGGCCAGTTTCTTTAGCTTATACCACAAAAGGCAATTGACTACTGTTAGTATGATAACAAACACTGACAATATCAAAACCGGGTGAACTAAAATATTCAAAGTTTTCTCTGCAGAGGGTGAGTATCCTGAAAAGATATCCCACCAGTGATGGGCGGTATCAGATTCAATTTGACTAGACAGTCCGACAAGTTTGTCTCTAGTTATTACCGTTTTAATGACAGATTCTGCTAGTGTCTTGTTTCTTTTTCTTAAATGTTCTCGAAGTTCCTGAGATTGGTTTAAGATCTCATTTAGTTTTCTCAGAGGTAAACTTGCATGACTTAATTTTAGGCTCTCATAATGCCAAAACATTGCTACTTGTTCTTCTGTATATGCAAAAAACGAATACATTTGACCATGCCAAGTTAAATGGGTTATATTCTTAAGGCATCCTATGAATGGGGTGGTCACGTTGTATTCTTCAACTACTGATCGATTGTTAGTCACTAAGCACACATATCTAGCATTAACCTCTACAAACATTTCAAACACATTAGGAGACAGGATCATCCATATACAATTGATAACAGAGTGTTCTAACAAGCAGGGTTCATATAATTGAGATTGTTGTCCACACAAGATGCCGTCAGAGGTGGTTTCACAAAGATCCAAATCATATGTTTTATTATCATTCCCAATATATTTCCCTCGGAATTCCATTAACCAATATTCTAGGTTCTCTTGACCCGAGAAAAGTGTTGGCAGAATTAAGAATTTACACATTATTTCAGGGTTGGTTACATTATAGAATATTAATTTTCCTGCACACCATTTATCATAGCACTGCACAAATTGCAAATCGGCTTTTACCCAGTGTCTGGGGTGGACCCATTGTCCAAATAATTTTCTCCACATAAACTCATTATTACTCATCAAGTAGGACTGTACCTTATTCTTTTGTTCCAATTGCCACATAACTTGTAGGGTACAAATGGTCCAATCCATAAATTTTGTCAAATTTTTAAGTGATTGTATCTGGGCAATTATACTTTCATTAAAGAGATTCAAGGACTCCTTATCATATCTACTGAATTTAGGAGTCCTATTCCAGTTCCTGCACCTCCAAGCTCTACAGGGAGGTGTGGCTGGAAAGGATATGTTAAAGAACAACATATGTTTTTGCCTTATCTTTGCCACCTTCTTACAAGTGGATGGTAATCTAATCAGTTGGTCCTGATTCCCAGTGGGTCTAAAAATTTACTAACTTGTTCAACTACTTGTGACACAAAGTGTGGTCCCCTATCAGAGGAGATCACTTCTGGCACTCCAAATCTGGGAATAATTTCTTTCAATAGAATTTTCGTTACACGATTCTCTACCTTTGGATTATTCTTTAAGCATATTTCACATCTATCAACCATAGCTTTTACAGTTTGAAACAGATTTCTGGCTACTATTTGTTTGGTGAGGGAATTATACAAAGCTTCAGTTCCCCAATAAGTTTTGTCATGTTCTGTTTTTACCAATTTCCATAATATTCTAAAGGGAACTATTATTCTGTTATCTTTTAACATTGCCCACCCTGATGGGCAAATTTCAGCCTTTAAATCAGTAATTCTAATCCTTTTCATCATATTCAACTATCTCAGGTAGTTGCAAAGATTTTTCAGGAATTAGACTTAATATCTCACCTTGTTCCGCAGCTTGCCTTGCCTTATGATCAGCCAATTTATTTCCCACTTCCCTGTCAGTGTTACCTCTCTGATGTCCTTTGCAGTGCATAATCGCTACAGCTGACGGAAGTTGTACAGCATCTAAAAGTCGCAAAATTATGTCAGCGTGTTTTATGACTTTTCCTTGAGTGGTTAAAAGTCCTTGCTCCTTCCAAATCGCCCCATGGGCATGAACTACACCAAAGGCATATTTTGAATCTGTCCAGATATTCACTCCCAATCCTTCAGCAAGCTCTAATGCTCTTACTAGAGCAACTATTTCAGCTCGTTGTGCAGATGTGCCCTTAGGGAGTGACTTCGCTTCCACCACTTGGTCTGTGGTAGTCACAGCATATCCTGCCATTTGAACTCCATTCTTTACAAAACTGTTCCTGTCGGTATACCAGGTGTGGTCAGCTTCTTCTAGCGGCTCCTCCTTCAAGTCAGGCCTACTCACATACACAGTCTCAATGGTTTCTATGCAATCATGCATGACAGCCTCCATTTCCTGTCATTCCCAGAAAGGTTCAAAGTTCTTTTACTGTGGTCGGTTCTGGAGTCCTGCAAATGGCTTCTTCTCGGTCATTCCCGAGCTGTCTCTGTCCCTTAGAAATCACGAATCCCAGGTATATTACTTCCTTCTTCAAGATCTGTGCTTTCTGTAATGAGACTCGGTAACCCCTTAGTCAAAAAAAATTTAACAAACTCACAGTCCATTCTTCACATTCTTCATCCTTTTCTGTGGCTATCAAAATATCATCCACATACTGTAAAAGGATACCTTTTCCTGGAGGTCTTTCCCAGGTCTCTAATTCTTTAGCTAATTGCTTTCCAAAGATCGTGGGGCTATTTTTAAATCCTTGAGGTAACACTGTCCAGGTTAGCTGGGTTTTTCGTCCTGAATCAGGGTTTTCCCATTCAAAGGCAAATAAATTGCGGCTTTCAGGGGCCAAGGTGAGGCAAAAGAATGCATCTTTCAGATCTAGTACTGTGAACCATTCATAGGTTTCTTTTAAACTAGTTAATAAGGTGTATGGGTTTGCCACTACTGAGTGTAAATCTTTGCCCGCAGGTCTTGTACCAATTGATATGTTTTGCCATCAGGCTTTTTGATAGGCAAAATAGGAGTGTTATACTCTGAAGAGCATTCAATCAATAATCTGAATCTTATAAACTCTTCTATAATGCTTTTCACTCCTTGCCTGTCTTCTAGTTTCAAGGGATATTGCTTTACCTTAATAGGTCGTGCTCCCTCTTTGAGTTTAACAACAATCAATTCTGCATTTTTAGCCTTTCCCGGTATTCCCGAGGCCCATACTCCTGGGTATACCTGGTCTTTTATTTCTTGTATAATTTCTTCTTCTTTAACTCGGGGTTCAGTGAGAGCCAGACTTAGAATTTCAATGTGTTTTTCTTCTGGTATTTTAAAAACAATTTCTCCATTGATAAATTTTATTTTGGCATTCAATTGTTCTAATAAGTCTCTTCCCAAAAGTGGTCTAGGAGCTTCAGGCAGGTAGAGAAATTTGTGAATCCCTACACTCTTCCCAATTCTGAATTTTAAGGGTTTCAAAAAGAAAGCCTTCACGACCTGTCCGGTTGCTCCCACAATATTAACATTTTGTCTACTTACGGGCAATAAATTTTGATTTAATACTGAAAACGTGGCACCTGTATCTACTAGAAATTCTACAGGTTTTTCCTCTTTCCCTAGCTGTACTCTTACCAAGGGCTCCGCTAGGAAAGATTCCCCTGATCCCTGTCAATTTTCTTCCATGTTGGCAACTTTCACCAATTTGCCCAATCCTTTTTCCAATGCCCCATTTGCTTACAGTACGCACACTGGTTTCTCAAGAGGGGCTGATTTCCTCTGGGTGGGGCACTTACACCAGTTCTCATGGCTCCTCTCCCTCCCTTAGTGTTGTTTCCTGAGGAGTTCCAAGAGGGTGGTGTCTGACCCCCTGTGGTGCGCAAGGCAGCCACTGTAGCATTAGCAATTGTTTTGCCCATTATTCTCTCTTTCTGATTATCTCTGTTCCGATACACTTGCCAAGCAGTCTCCAGCAATTTCTCTAAATCTCTCGCATCTGTTCCTTGCACCTTCTGTAACTTTCTCCTGATATCATAAGCAATCCATTCCCTGTACCAAAACCAGAGTCTGTACTTCACTAAACACCACATCCAACATTGCATCCACACCCTCCCAATCAGGGTCCTGAGTTTTCACAATCACTTCAAATCCCTTAGCAACCTTTTCAGGATCATCCCGATAATTCCTTGCAGTAATTCACCAGCAGTCCAAGCCTGCTAAAGTAAAAGGCACTTTAATTCTAACAGGTCCTCCCACTCCCACTGCCTGCCTTAGTGGAGCCTGGATAATAGATCCCACTTTACTCCGAGTTCTGGCAGTGATGGGAGAAAATCCGATATTAGTTTCTTCCCTGACTCGTGCCTCCGATTCTTCACCCCCGACAGCACCAGCATCTCCTTCCCCATCACCTTCTCTCTCTGGCGGAGGCAAATAATCCTCCAGCCTTTCATTCTGCGAGCCAACTTTTAAACATCTCTGTCCAATGCTACACGCCGAGCAACACCTCTTTAATTCTCTCCCCTGCTTATTTTCTCTCCTTCTATCGCCAGAACCATAGGGTTCTGTGGCGCTAGATTAATTCCACATTCTTTCTGCCATTCAGGGTGATTTTGCAAAGTGAAAAACATTTCTGCATAAACCACTTCACCCCATTTTCTCTCTCTTCGTAGAAATAACATAAGTTGCAACAAAGTATTATACTTTAAAGTTCCGTTAAAAGGCCATTTTTTGCCATCATCTAGCTTATATAAAGGCCACCACTGATTACAATATTTTATCAAGGTTTTACAATCCACATTCCCTCCAGGTAGTCCCCCAATATCTTTCCAGTGAGCTAAAATGCAGCCCAAAGGGCTCTTTTTCAGAACTCCGCCTTGTTGGTTCCCCATTCTAAGATTTATACAACACAAGGACAGAGACTGGGGCACAAACACCACACGCAACTAACAATTACTATCACAGATACAATAACAACTACTACCCCCCGATAATAAATGTCGACATAGGATGATCAGAAATTTTCAAATATGCGTATACCAAACATATACCTATATCACACACGCGTATGTAAACCAGAATCAAATACAAATGCACAAACGACCATACTAATCAAATGATCAATACAACCATGCAACGTAGTAACCAGGTGATTAATACAAACCGTACATGCAATTGTATGCCACCCTGCGGGGTTCTCACGAACTGCGACTTATGAGTAGCTTCAAATGACCGGTCAAAACAGAAAAAAAGAATGCCTAATTCTTACCAGAGGTCCTTGTCTGCCCCCGCACGGATCCGCCAAATGGGGGAGTCCCTCCAGAGAAGTCTCCGGGGCTGGCCAAGGGAGTCTCCGACTCAGGGGGTCCTGCAGCCGGACAGAGATGGTCCCTTCGTGGTCGCCAAAACTGAAACAAAAATTCGCGGATGCTATTCCTCAAAGTCCGAACCTCTCCGTAGGAGGAAATGGAGTATTCAGAAAGTTCCCGAAATAAAACTCAATAGCAACAAAATTACTATTAAGCAGGCATCCTTTATTGCAGCGCTGGGCAGCACTGGGGATCATTCCACCATGAGTGCTCCAATGATTTGGCAAACTTCTAAAGATTATATACTATAAAGTCGTACATATTCACAGGATTTCTGAGAATTCATCTACATAAACATGAGATTTCCTGGAACTCATTAACATATGCAAATGTCCAATCCGCATGCATAGTCGTCCTCTTTGGTGGTCTTCGGGGGTCCTCCGGTGGTCTCCGATAGTCTTCCTCACTTGTCCGCTAGTAGAAATTTGGGCCTCCTTTGTCCATATATGGTCATTGAATTAGCTCATCAGTCCTTTGGCCTTGGAATGTTACAAAACCAGTTCCTTGAGTGCTCATCTCAAGGCACAGGTTATCTATAATTAGGAGCAGAAGGCCAAGAGATCTCTAAAACCACAAACATATATCCTTGAGTATCAAAACTCCCCTCTACTCCTCTTTTACTAGTCAGCAAGATCCAAGAATTGGTGTCCCCTAAGTGAACCAGCTAATTGTAATACGAAAACCACACCTCTGTTGGAAGAGCTACCCACCCCAAAAGGGAGACCCTTACCCACTGAGCACGCGTAGCGATTTTAAAGGGAGCTATGTCTTTAAGTCGAAGCAAAAGTAGAAATGACCAATGACTAACAAGTAGGTGTAGTGACTTTGTTTAATTGTATAAATATGTGAAGCAAGGATAATGGGGTGTGCTAGCTTTGTGGAATTACCACCTAGCACCCACCTCTGCGCAGAAATGGAATAAAGCAAATAACTCAGTGTGTGAATTGGTTCTTGCACACTGGGTAAAAGAACCCATCTTTGGGACAGCATTTTGGCGACCCAGATGGGACAGCCATAATGGCCTTGCCTGGAACGTCCTGCCATTCCAGACAGGGAGAAGTTGACTGTGGGATTCCAGTGTGCACCAAACTGTTATTTGGGGACTCCCCCCTGGTTCCACTCTGCTGTCAGGTTGTAGGTGACTTGAAGGTGCAATGCCAAGAGAGATATTTGTGTGGGGAATGGGACCACTGAATTGGTAAGTAGTTGTGATTTTAACCTATGTAAGTCATGCCCGGGAGGCCCACGGCAGTAGTTATTGTGGTTATCAGGTTTCACATGTAGATGCATGATAAGGGAAGGGGTCCCTTATCTTTGGTGCTGAAACAAAAATTCGCGGATACTATTCCTCAAAGTCCAAACCTCTCCGTAGGAGGAAACAGAGTATTCAGAAAGTTCCCGAAATAAAACTCAATAAAGTTACTCAGTAAATAAAACTCAATAAAGTCACCGAGGCGAAGGGCTCCGGAGCGGACGCTCGCGCCGGGGCATCCTTGCTAAGGCGGCAAAAAAGCGCAGGGCGAGAGCGGGCAGCCCAGCCCCCAGCCTAGAGCGGGGAAGGGCGAGCTGCTGACGTGCATCAGCTCTGACGCAGCGTGGGCGGGGCCAGGAGTGACGGCGGCCAAACCCCCCCCCCCCCCACACATATAAAAGCAGCCCCCAGGGAGCGTGAGTGACTAGGACAGGCAAACAGGGCACGGCACGGCACGGCACGGCACGGCACGGCACGGCACGGCACGGCACGGCACGGCACGGCACGGCACGGCACGGCACGGCACGGCACGGCACGGCACGGCACTTCGCGCAGGCAGGGCGTGGGGGGAAGGCCAAGTCCCCCTCCTAGCTCAAGAGGTAGGTTTGGTAAGTTCAGCTGGTGAGAGGGAGCCTAGGCATGACCATGGTGTTCACCCGGTGGAAGGCTGTATCCTCTGCACTACCCAGAAAGGATGTATCTACCCAGACTGAGCTCCCAGGGAAACACACAGCTGTCCAGGTCTCCGGCCACAGGGAGTGCCACCAGCTTGCTCTGGGAACAGATGGCAGTGGAGTGAACAGCTGTGTGTGCTTTGACCAAGTGGACTATCTACTCGGCTTGGTGGCAGAGCTAAGGGAGGAAGTAGACAGGCTGCGGAGCATCAGGGAGTCTGAGCAAGAGATAGACAGGTGGAATCATGCTCTGCGCTCCTGGAAACCTGACCAGGGACAGCCTCCAGAAAAAGCCTGTGACCAAAGGGATCCAGTATCCTCCCCCCACCAAGATGTAGGCAGGGTCTTAGAGGGAAGCGGTGAGTGGAGACAAGTCTGCAATTGGGGCGGCAAGCGAACCCTTTCCTTGCCCACTGTGCCCCCCCAGGTGCCTCTGCACAATAGGTATGAGGCTCTAGATGTGGAGGACCAGTCAGTGGATGATGTGGGCGTCGATCCATCTACACCCGAAGAGTTGTCAAGACCACAAAGACCTACCCCCCGTATTACTACCACCTCCACAAGAAAGACAAGACGGGTCATAGTTGTAGGAGACTCCCTCCTGAGGGGAACAGAGGGTCCAATATGCTGGGTGGACCCTCCTCATAGGGAAGTCTGCTGCCTCTCAGGAGCCCGGGTCAGAGATATCACCAGGAGACTTCCCAGCCTGGTACGGCCCTCGGACTACTACCCCTTACTGCTCTTCCATGTGGGTGGTGATGAAGTTGCAGTGCACAGCCCAAGGGTGATTAAAAGAGACTTCAGGGCCTTGGGACGCTTAGTGAGGCAATCGGGGGCACAGGTTATTTTTACCTCCCTCCTTCCAGTTGTGGGAGGTGACATTGGTAGGAACAGGCGGATCCAATCTCTTAACACATGGCTCCGAGGCTGGTGCCACCATCACAACTTTGGGTTTTTTCACAATGGGACAGCCTACATGGCACCAGGCTTGCTGGCGACAAATGGGAGCCTCCTTTCTCAAAGGGGGAAGAGGGTCTTTGCACAGGAGCTTGCGGGGCTCATTGACAGGGCTTTAAACTAGATGTGAAGGGGGAGGGGGAACGTACCAGGCTTGCCTGTGACAAGCTGTGGGATGGTACGCAATGGTTAGAGGGATGGGGTGCTACTGTGAGCCCTCAACCTGTTGTGCAGAGGCATGATGGGGACACTGCAGCACAGTTGAAGTCTGGCAGAGATGAGCCGGGGGCTCCTGAGATAGAGCTCACAAGGAAACCTTCCGTGAAACACCCCAAGGGAAACAAGGGGTGTTCCACTAAGAAGGTGACACGGCCAACAGCCCAGATGAAATGCCTCTACACGAACGCACGCAGCATGGGGAACAAACAGGAGGAGCTGGAAGATGCTGTGCTACTAGAAAGCTACGACCTGATTGCCATAACCGAAACTTGGTGGGACGAATCCCACAACTGGAATGTGGCTATCGATGGCTACGGGCTCTTCAGAAGGGACAGGCGAGGAAGGAGGAGCGGAGGCGTTGCCCTCTATGTAAAGAAATCAATACAGTGTGAAGAGCTGTCCCTGAAGAATAGCCACGAGCAGGTCGAAAGCTTATGGGTAAGAGTCAGAGACAGAGGCAACAAAGGGAACCTTGTGGTTGGTGTCTACTACAGGCCGCCTGATCAAGGGGAGCCTGCTGACGAAGCCTTCTTCCTCCAGCTCCAGGAGGCTTCGCGCTTGCAGACTCTCGTCCTGCTGGGGGACTTCAACCACCCCGACATTTGCTGGAAAAGCAACACGGCGAGCTGTAGGCAATCCAGGAGATGCCTGGAATGCATAGATGACAACTTCCTAAGCCAGGTAATAGACACCCCTACCCGAGGGGATGCGATACTGGTTCTGATGGTCACCAATGCAAGTGAGCTCATCGGTGATGTCAAGACTGGAGGCAGCCTGGGCTGCAGTGATCACGCATTGGTGGAGTTCACGCTCCTGAGGGACATGGGAAAAGCGAGGGGTACAGTCAGGACCCTAAATTTTAGGAAAGCAAACTTCCAGCTCTTCAAGGAGTTAGTCAGAAGGACCCCCTGGGAAACGGTCCTCAGGGACAGGGGAACGGAACAGAGCTGGCAGATCTTTAAGGACACCTTCCATAGAGCACATGAGCTATCAGTCCCCAAGTGTAAGAAATGAGGCAAGGAAGGGAAGAGACCAGCATGGCTGAGTCGAGACCTGCTGGTCAAACTAAAGAGTAAGAGTGAACTGCACAGGCAGTGGAAGCAGGAACAGGTGTCCTGGGAGGAGTACAGGGAAACTGCCCGGTTGTGTAGGGAGGGGGTCAGGAAGGCCAAGGCGAGGATGGAGCTGAATTTGGCAAGGGATGTAAAGAATAACAAGAAGGGCTTCTACAGGTATATCAACCAGAAAAGGAAGGTTAAAGAAAGCATACCCCTGCTGATGAACAAGAATGGCGACCTAGTATCAATGCACGAGGAGAAGGCTGAGGTACTCAACAACTTTGCCTCGGTCTTCACCGGCAACCTCTCTCCTCACCCCTCCCGAATCGATGGACTGCAAGATGGGGACCAGGGGGGTAAAGCCCCTCCCACTGTAAGGGAAGATCAGGTTTGAGACCACCTGAGGAACCTCAATGTACACAAGTCTATGGGACCTGATGAGATGCACCCCAGAGTCCTGAGGGAATTGGCTGATGTGGTTGCCAAGCCACTCTCCATGATATTTGAAAAGTCATGGCAGTCAGGTGAAGTCCCTGCTGACTGGAAAAAGGGGAATGTTGTGCCCATTATTAAAAAGGGAAGAAAGGAGGACCCTGGGAACTACCGACCTGTCAGCCTCACCTCTGTGCCTGGGAAGATCATGGAACAGATCCTCCTAGAGGATATGCTCAAGCACATGGAGGACAGGGAGGTGATTCGAGACAGCCAGCATGGCTTCACCAAGGGCAAGTCCTGCCTGACCAACCTAGTGGCTTTCTATGAAGGAGTGACTGCACCAGTGGACAAGGGAAAAGCAATGGATGTCATCTACTTGGACTTCTGTAAAGCATTCAACACAGTCCCCCACAACATCCTTCTCTCTAAATTGGAGAGATATGGGTTTGATGGGTGGACTGTTCGGTGGATAAGGAATTGGCTGGATGGTTGTGGTCAATGGCTCGATGTCCACATGGAGACCAGTGAGAAGTGGTGTCCCTCAGGGGTCTGTACTGGGACCGGTGCTATTTACCATCTTCATCAATGACATAGACAGTGGGATCGAGTGCACCCTCAGCAAGTTTGCAGATGACACCAAGCTGAGTGGTGCCGTTGACACACCAGGAGGACGAGATGTCATCCAGAGGGACCTGGACAAGCTGGAGAGGTGGGCCTCTGTGAACCTCATGAGGTTCAACAAGGCCAAGTGCAAGGTCCTGCACCTGGAATGGGGCAACCCCTGATATCAATACAGGCTGGGGGATGAAGGGATTGAGAGCAGCCCTGCGGAGAAGGACTTGGGGGTACTGGTGGATGAAAAGCTGGACATGAGCTGGCAATGTGTGCTTGCAGCCCAGAAAGCCAACCGTATCCTGGGCTGCATCCAAAGAAGCGTGGCCAGCAGGTCGAGGGAGGTGATTCTGCCTCTCTACTCTGCTCGGCTGAGACCTCACCTGGAGTACTGCGTCCAGCTCTGGGGCCCTCAGCACAGGAAGGCCATGGACCTGTTGGAGCGGGTCCAGAAGAGGGCCACAAAAATGATCCAAGGGCTGGAACACCTGTCCTATGAGGCCAGGCTGAGAGTTGGGGTCGTTCAGACTGGAGAAGAGAAGGCTGTGAGGAGACCTTATTGAGTCCTTCCAATACTTAAAGGGGGCCTACAGGAAGGATGGGGACAATCTTTTTAGCAAGGCCTGTTGTGACAGGACAAGGCATAATGGATTTAAACTAAAGAAGAATAGATTTAGACTGGATATAAGGAAGAAATTTTTTGCAATGAGGGTGGTGAAGCACTGGAACAGGTTGCCCAGAGAGGTGGTAGAGGCCCCTTCCCTGGAAACATTCAAGGTCAGGTTGGATGGGGCTCTGAGCAACCTGATCTAGTTAAAGCTGTCCCTGCTCACTGCAGGGGGGTTGGGCTAGATGACCTCTAAAGGTCCCTTCCAACCCAAAGCATTCTATGATTCTATGATACTATTAAGCAGGCATCCTTTATTGCAGCGCTGGGCAGCACTGGGGATCGTTCCACCACGAGTGCTCCAATGATTTGGCAAACTTCCAAAGATTATAGTATATAAAGTCGTACATATTCACAGGATTTCTGAGAATTAATATTCACAAACATGAGATTTCCTGTAAACTCATTAACATATGCAAATGTCCAATCCGCAGGTGTAGTTGTCCTCTTTGGTGGTCTTCGGGAGTCCTCCGGTGGTCTCCGATAGTCTTCCTAACTTCTCTGCTAGTTGAACTTTGGGCCTCCTTTGTCCATATATGGTCACTGAATTAGCTCATCAGTCCTTCAGCCTTGGAATGTTACAAAACCAGTTCCTTGAGTGCTCATCTCAAGGCACAGGTGTCCTGAGTCTATGTTATCAGTGCTTTACACAGGAAGCCTAACGAGCTTGCTTAAGGTCTGTTTTAATTATGCCAGACAAGGATTCACCTTCTTTGAAATATCTGTCCTATTTATCTACTCTGCTCAGCAAATAACTAAAAGTATCTAAGTCAGGGATTGTCAGGGGTTTAGCCCTTTCACTGGCAGGGGGTCAGAGCTGAGTGCATGAAACCTTGGATTAGGAAATTCTTTTTTGGTAATGATATGGGTACAACTACTTCCAAGGAAGTTTCCCTGTGCTCCCCTCTAGGATGCATCCTGAAACACTGGAATAAGTATGGTGGCGACCCTCTGACAAAAGAAAGATTACAGCAATATTGTAGACAATGGTGGCTGATGTATGATCTTGATGATGGAGAAAAGTATCCGGAGAATGGAACATTGAATTATAATACTATGTTAGAATTAATGTTATTTTGTAGAAGGTTAGATAAATGGGATGAGGTACCATATGTAAATCTGGGTTGTTTTTTTTTTTTTTCTTTGAGAAATGATTATAACATGTGAAAAAAATGCAATCTGTTGATGGGGACAACAGTGGAATATTTGTTCTGGGGGAATGTCAAGTTCTCAACTGATAGAAATAGCCTATAAAGTATATAGTAATGGGGGGGGGGGGGAAGAGAAACAGAATAGGTTGAAATTGCAGGCCTCTCTGCTGGCAGCAGCCATAACTGGGAATGGCATGAGAGGGAGAAGAGAATGGAATGGTGTCGGGAGAGGTTGGGCCCCAGTGACACTGTCGTGGTTTATCCCCAGCCAGCAACTAAGCACCACGCAGCCGCTTGCTCACTCGCCCTACCCTGGTGGGATGGGGGAGAGAATCGGAGGAGTAAGAATGGAAAAAAACACTCCTGGGTTGAGATAAGAACAGTTTAATAATTGAAATAAAGTAAAATAGTAATGATAATAATAACAATATAATAATAATATACAAAGCAAGTGATGCACAATGCAATTGCTCACAGACAGTTCCCGAGCAGCAATCACTGCTCCCCAGCCATACTAAAATAAAAACTAAATACAAAACACAGCACTGTGCCAGCTACTAGGAAGAAAAGTAACTCTATCCCAGCCGAAACCAGGACAGACATGAACACCGTTAGGACCCAATCGGCATGCAATATGCAGAAAGGAAGGGCACTGAAAAAATGAGTGCCCCACTCTGCAAGGAAGGAATGAACCAGGGAACAAGAAAGATGTAAACATCCTATTGGAAGATTTGGATAATGCATGAAGGGGATGGGGGGAGAAAATGAATGTTTCACCAGCTGATCCTCTGGTTCCAGTGAAGCTATGCAGTGTGCTATGCTCTGCAGTGATTCATGATCTTTTGCTTGGGAGGTTCCTTATCAAACCCCTGACCTTGAGCATTCTTTGGTATTTGGGTTTCATACAGAAGTTATTACTGTACTTTGGGTACCACCTCATGGAGAGAGTTAGCAATTATACCTCTTCCTTCGAGAGGCTTGTTGTGGAGGAAATACAGAACAGCACTTTCACTACCTTCTTCTATGATGTTTCCTCCTTCATTACAACAACTTTTCAGTATCTTGGACATCCCTGGGCAGTTAAGATACTTGTATTGATACTTCTTGGGAATATTGTTTCAGTTTTGATAAAGGTTAGTAAGCAATTTAAGAATATCTTCCAGAGATCTACCCCAAGGCTGGATAGTTATGAGTGGCAGGGTGTGTGGGATCGTATGGGCAAGTACCTAGGGCAGTGGGCACCTCCCGTGTTTTGGAACTTCACCCCTGAACAAGTGCAGAATCCTGAAGAACTAGTAAAGTATTTGGAAAAAGTATGTTGTCACCCTGGCAACTCCAGAGAGACACAAATCATTGCAACATGCCTATCAAGCAGTATTCAAAAGAAAGAGGTCTCTGGATCTGATGACGACAGGCACTGCAGCCACTCCAACCCCGGCCACAGGCACTGCAGCTACTCCAACCCCCACCCCAGGTACCATGGCTAAACCAGAGAACCAACCCGTGCCAGTATCAGTTGCCCCTATACACAAGAAAAAATACACAAGGAAATCAGCTCGTTTAGTAAGGGATGAAGATGAACCAGGGCCATCACGGAAACCAGAGGAGGAAGAACCCATAAATGAGATTCTAACCACCCGATCCCTATCCCTGAGTGAGCTGTGAGATATGATGTTGGCTCAGCAATAAAAGCTAAGAGAAAGGAGGAGGCAGGGGGAGGGCTTCCCAGGAAGTGGCTGGACATCGCGTACTGATGGGAAGTTGTCCTGGTTTTGGCTCAGATAGAGTTAATTTTCTTCCTAGTAGCAAAAATAGAGAATAGTAGTAGAGAATAAATCTTTCTGTTTTCCTTTGCTTCTGCACCCAGCCTTCACCCAAAGGGGCACCAAAAAGGACTGTGGTGGGTTGACCCTGGCTGGATGCTAGGTGCCACCAAGCTGCTTTGTCACTCCCCCTTCTCAGCTGGACAGGGGAGAGAAAAATATAACAAAAGGCTTGTGGGTCAAGATAAGGACAGGGAGAGATCACTTACCAATTACCATCACAGGCAAAACAGACTCAACCCCTTTTTTTGGGGGGGGGGGGGGGGGGGCATATAAAATGGCAGTAAACCCCTGTAATTCAGGCACCTTCATCTCTCCCATATTGTTCTCATTTGCATTGTTAGCAATGCAGCTCAGCTTTCAGCTTACTGTCTTAGTAAGAAAACATTAACTTGTATAACCAGCAAATTACTGACAAATCTAAATGTATGCCAGAAGTTAAGTCTGTGATAAGGGTATCTTACCTTACATATTCTGGACAGAACTCTTCCTAATCATATGCATACATATATGTATACAGTTAATACAAACACGATGCAGCATGCAGAAAAGGAAAGAAAAAAGCTTATGTAAGGAGCAAGATTTGTGATTCTCATGTAGAAACAAGAGGCTTTTTGTCTCCCTTTTAATGATAAAGTAACCTTTTACTGTAGAAAGTGCGATTTATTTTCTCTTGGTCAGCTATTCCATTCTGAAATCTTAGGATTTTTAAATATAGGAAAGTTCAAAAATCCATAGAGGTTTCTTGATACCATTCTATGTTTCTTTGGATTTAGGATATCAACCTGAAATAGGATTGATGTAGAACATATATAAAAGTATTAGAGGCTCAGCCTAGCTTAAAAAGCTGATAGGCTTTAAGTTACCCTGCAATAAACAAATCACTGGCTTCATAATAAATATTAATGGCCCTGGCTTTGCAAAATAGTTTAAGGAAACACACGTATTAAAGACTACAACCCTTCATGTGGACCCTTGCTAATGCAGATATATTAAGGCTACATTAAGAGGGAAATTGCGCACTGTGCAGGATAAAAATCCCCAGCAATAACTGCCAACCAGGTATCCATGAAAAACAATGAACTTTACCCTGTTAGGAACTTTACACTTGCCACATATTATTAGGACAGTATTTCTTAAAATGAAAACTCTAAAACATCAGAAAGCAGTCCAATAACTATACATTTTCTCAGTACTAGCAATATATATACACACATTTGCACATTTTCATAAAACCAAATGAGAAAATGGAACAAAATGGGAGAATAATAATTAACAGATATTAACAGAATTAAGCATGATTTTTATTTGGATGTAAATCAAAACCATTGTGATAACACTGTAGATGACACTCCTTGGATTTTTTTTTTTTCCCCTCTCCAAAAGACTAGGTATCTGTTTCATTTTAAAAAGGCTAAGAAATACCACACGGCAGGAAAAGAGAACCCTTGAAGATTTATAAAAGAATCTCTCAGAAGAACAGAAGAAATTTAATTTGCTAGCCTTTTTGGCTAGGAAAGCTTTGGCTTACAGCTTTCAGAGCAGGGGAAAAACCATAAAAACAAAAAAACCCAACCAAAACCCAAACCACAAAGAAAACAGATGATTTGGTTGAATCTATCACTGTACTTTGTAAACCTACAATGTAAGTGGAAAAAAAAAAAATAGATTGCAAATTATGCCTCCCAATTTCCCCCCCCCCCATTACTAGTGCTGTGCTGATAAAATCTATTTGGGTAGTCCAAACAAGTCTTAATTGTTTAATAAAGAAATGAATTTGGCATTGTGTGAACTAATCATCAGTAGATATTCAACAAGCAACAAAAATGTTAAATATGCATACAAATTGTTGTAGGAATAAAGTTGATTCCAACTCTCAGAAAGTTGCTAGGTACAATAATTTTAAGTACTAGAAAAATCACTTCTGAGTAGTGTAATAGGTCTAAAAATAGAAGCAGCAAATGAACCCATCACATTCAATAGCTCTATAAGATTATCAGTTCATATAGAATTTTATAATAGGGCAAGAAGTTGATGGACTGTGTCCAACAGACTTGCATTTCTACCAATGCCTCTATACAGGAACCCATGTGAAACCACACTGCTCACAGACAGGACATACTTAAAAACTAGGCAGACGAGTCGAAGCTTAAAAAAAAGCTTCAAAACAGAACAGCTCTCATTTTACCAAATTGTTCCTCTAAAGCGAGCACTGAGGAGAAAATTCTTGCAGTGTACATTTATCTTTTGTGTATTATGACTATAGTGTCTGGCACTTTGAGATTTAACACATAGCATTGCTGAATAAAAAAGGCAAACACTGCTTTATTAGTAAACCACTAGCATTATCAAAACATATGATATTAAAATGATTACTTGTTTGTAAATTGATTACTTGGTCTTCGTTTTGTCTCCCTAAGTGCACAATGCGATATTTAAAATCAAAGCTAGCTCTGTACTTTTTAAAACCTCATTTTTCCATTCTTAGCTTAACAAGAGTCAGAAGTTACATAGTTAAAATAGCCCATTAAAATGGGCGGGAAAACCAGAAACAAACTGCAAATTCACTCTTCATCACAGTGCAAAAATCATGGTCACAGCTTCATATTTAATGTGGAATCACTTTAAGTACACAGTAGTTCAAAAGATCCAGAAACTGGTTAAGAGTTAAAAGCCAGTAGAACAAAAATACAGGAAATCCAAAATACATCTTTGACCTTTTTATTCCTAAATTTTAGGGTCACATGCCTGAAACAGACAAGTTTGCTTTATGAGGAAAGAAACTTTGGTATGGAGTTGAACTAGCCACATGAATAGCACCTGTAGCTTTCAAAAGAAATAGTAACGGCTAACTAGACACCATGGCAGCAAGATATCCTTTTAAAAAAGACTAAGAACAAGCACATGCTTGGAACCATGCATCAAGGCTGGACAACAGAAACTAGTGTAATCTTTTTTTAAAGTAATTTTAAAGCACACAATTATTGTATTTCTGATGCTGAAATTGGTAAGAAATCTTTCCTACAATGAGAAAGCTTTGCTTTTATTTGCTAACCACTAAAACCCACTCCTTTTAAAATTGCACTCTGATGCTTGAAGAACACTGTATTAAATTTTTTTCTTTAAGACTCCCTCTATTTTTCTGAAATATTGTATTTTTATTCCACAGACCCATGCTGTTAGCAGTAGGTGTTGCAAACAAAAACATCCCCCTAACTCTAAGAGCTATTTATTAAAAAGGTCAAAGATATATTCGACCTCAAAATGGAACAAAAGGGTTTTTTTAATAAATTGTACCAGAAATAACAAATTATCTTTTAATGTGATATTCTCCTACAGCCATCAACAGTTACCAGAATGTTAGTCTATGTTAATCTGTGTGTTTTATGGGTTTGCAACAAAGCATAATACACGTTGAACAGAATGAGTGAAACTTCAGTTTCTAGCATATAACAAACTTTAGTCATTTAATACATTTTAGTTTTTATTTGCGTATTCCACTGTAGTGCTGTGACAACAAATCACACCTATGTACCAGAGCATACACCAACAGTATGATGTAACTTTACTACACCACTGCTATATTTAGCTTTTTGAAAAAGACATAAGCATACACTATGGCCGCATCAAATAATTTTCTGTGTCCCCCCCCCCCCCTTCAATAACCTTCATTTTTTCAGTAATAATTCACTTTTAAAAATTTGAATTATTGAAATAAATCACAGAAAGTTTATACAGGAATAGCTATAAGGAATAACCTCACAGGAACTGATATGACAAACATTTATTTTGAGGGCTGAGAGGCATTAATATCATATCGAGAAAAAGTTGACTGAAAAGAATTAATAACTTGGTCTAAATGGGAAATGCCCACTTCTGCTTGTACATTGAGAAAAGAAATTCAGAAAGTTATTTTTTGGCCTTGCTATGTCACAAAGTCAATCATACAAAGACCTACACATTTAACCTAAAATGACAGTTTTAAAAGCCCTTCTATTAAAAACAAAAACATCATGCAAAACTTTGATTAATTATGCAGCTGCTTTAAAACTGTTGCAAGACCATACTGTATATATTAGCTTTTATACTGCTAATGCACAACTAACAGCAAACTTGATTAGATTAACACAAATTTGTCTTAATTACACTGTTATATCACGCTAAGGAGACAGATGCCACAAGATTGGCAAAAACATTTAATTCTGAGCACTCAAATGGCGGGATAATTATGTGTTGTAACCCCTTTCACATTTAGAAAAAAAAAAAAAACAAAAAACCAACCCCAACATAATCCTGCAATCTCACTTTACAAAATAAAGTTCTGTAAAATATTAATTGGGAGGGGAACAGTTTATACTATCTAACACAAAGTAACTTATACAACTAGTGTCAAAGGCAAACAAAAAAACTTCTAAATAAAAAGTCAAAACACACATAGCAACAGAAGCACAAATGCTGCATTAAATACAGTCAAGTTAAGACGACAATGCACTTGTTAATAAGACAGACAAAAAAAAAGTTAGCAACACATTTAAAGAAAATGCAATGAGGAAAAAACCCTCAAACTAGTTTTTCCAATGACAACAGAGTTTCCATTTGTAGTCTTTCCATCCATAATTTGTCTGATACAGTACATTCATTAAAATATTCAGAATCTCACAGAAGAGCTAGGTTGTTCTCTTCCAAATCTAATTACTGAATTGGTTTTGGATGTTTTAGACGTTATTATGTCCATTTATAAGCAAGGCAACAAATGGACTTTTTATCACATTCAATCTTAGCACTGATGACAAACATTTTTAAAAGTTATCATAATCTTTTTTGTCTTTTTTTCCCTCTGCTTCAAATCCATCAACCCCATCACTGTCCCTTCTCCTTTTACGATTATTATGGATGTTGAAGCGTTGATTCATCTGTGGTAATGGATCCATTCCTAAAACTTTATGTATTTGACGGAATGCAAGGAGTCTCAGTGCAAACTAGAAAAAGGGTAGAAAGAAGATATTTCTGTTAGAAACAAATGTCAATTTCAAGTACTTTGTCAAACAATGAAGAACATTAGTGGTGTATATTATCCTTAGCTCTTGTTATCCCCTCTTCTTTCCCCCAACAAAGTCAACACGATAAGATGCGTATGTCACATTTGCTGCTTCTGTACAAAGTACATCATCTTAGCTTAAAAATAATATACATGTATTTTAGCTGCTGGACTTGCACTGAAGCAGCCAAGGCTTGTCACATGTCCCATTACACATTAGTAATCTTTAGCAAAAGGATCAAATGAAGAGGTAGGGGCAGTAACCTCTTAAGCTGCAAGCATGAATGGTCAATACTGTAAGTAGATACAATAAATATTAAAAATTAAACTTACACAGATTTATTTATAAAATATTAAATGCCAATGTAATTTTAAATGTAATAACATACTGCTGTAGAGTGAGCATCTTTACAAATATATATACACATAGATGGGAGTGCTTCAAACTTCAGGAAAATACATTAATTTTAGTGCAAAAATGAACACTATTATACATCATCTGTTGTGACATTTTCATTGCCTAGCTTAAGACTGATCATCTGAAAGACCAGACTATATTCTAAGAAAGGAAAATTCATGTCCACCATATAGCTCCATTAAAAAAAAACCCAAAACCAAACCAACCCACCCAAAACCAAACCAACCCACCCAAAAAAAACAGCCATCAAATTTAATTACTTCACACATACTTTTCCTTACCTGTGCACTTGAAGTAATATCCTCTCGTTGCTGATCTGTCATTACAGCAAGTGTATCAAAAGGATCTTTCTCACAAGGGTCCAGAAGGCCAGGACCACCTACAACAGTTAGGCTAATTAGTAGCACATCTCTACCTTATTTCAACCAAGATTACAGATTTTACATTAGTTAAGCATAAGTATACAAACACTGATCAAATGCAACTTGCCTTTAAGGATGATTCCTGAAGATATACACTCAAAAACTCTTCTCAGTGCATCCCCAGGACTCTGTGGTCCAGTAGCACTGCTAATTGCTTTTTCCACAAGCAACTCCATAGCCTAGACCAACAATAAGAAAATCCAGCCAATTTAGAAGACTGATTAAAACAGAAAAACGCTACTACTGTTGTTCAATACAGAACTTTTGATACCAGAATTTTGAAGAACATTACACATCACAGAACACTTTCAGTTGAAATGGAAAAAATCAGATATTTTATAAAGATGAATAAGAAAGCTGCTGCAAGATTAACATTGAGCACTGATACTGATATGCTGCTTCTCATCACAAGTTGTCCAAAAGTTTTGTAGAAATTTATACAGTAGTAGCCTATGTATGCAGGTAGACAATTTGTCCAACCATTTTTTGAGAGAGCATGAAACACGGTGGGTCACCGGAATCTGTCAGCCACATGAATAAACAGCACATAGTATGAAATGATGACTTTTGATTCATCTAATGAAATTAACAGGATGCTACAAGAGAAATTATTTTTTTCTACAAGAATACAGAAATTTAAACGTTAAAAAGTCATTAAATTTTTGATGCTTTAACTGGTTACTAGTTCTTCAGTTTAGTAAAACTGAAGTACACGGCAAGTTTTTTCCTGGATATAGGCTAACACTAACTCAGATGTTAAGTGTAAAAAAAAAAAAAAAAAAAAACCAACAAACCTTGATGATAAACAGGTTTTCTAAACTTTACACATTATTTTATATTAGTTAAAATGGTTTAAAAGATTAGCTGTATTTTAAATAGTTTTTTCTGTGAATATTTCCATTGTTTACCTTTTATGAGACTTTTTTTTTTTTCCCCAGAAAAACCTATAAAAGATATTTGCAAAAGTAAAGAATAGCTTTCCTTAGCTTTTTCAGCAGTAAATAGATGTTTCAATACCACCTCTTTGACAAGTTTCATTTTCAAACAATGTGTGTCTCTTGTTTTTTGGTGGGGTTTTTTGGGAGTTTGTTTTTTTGGTTCCTCTCCCGAGTTTACAGTTGTTCAAGTGTTGCCTTTTATTTTTATTTTCCAAGAGTAAATGCCTATTCTAATGCATGCAAGTAACTATAGGCAGTGTTGATTACAATCCTTCACTAAGGGTGTCCATTCCTTTCTGGTTTAGCTCAACTTAACTGACAAATTTCAATTACTGAGCATGGTATTTCTGTACTCCCACTGTATCACTCAGGATCAAGCTTTTGAGTTTTAGCAATAGTAATTTAGTTGTTTTCAAGTATGAAGCAAAATACAGCAGGAAAGAAAAAAAGCAGATCATGCATTTATTCAAGTCTAGTTCTTTTAGATCCTCATACAATACACTAAAGCCCACAACTTAATCCTGGAAAAATGTGAATTATGATGCCCTGGTGTTTATGTGCACGAAAGGCTGGATTTCAAGTTTGGAGGGGGAAAGAAAGGAAAAAAAAAAAAAAAATCAACCTTGAATATTAGTTCCTTCTAACTTGTAGGAACTTGACAAAATTCTTCTAATTTAGTTTTTATTTTTAGGTATATGAAGAGGCTGATACTAATGTTTGTGTTTAGATTTCCTAATATTTTCTATTATTACAACTACTTAGGCTCTTCTTGAAAAGCTCTGGCATCTCTTTGGCTTGTAACAGGCTTCTAGCATACAGGTCAGGAGAAGTTCTGTATCCAGAAAAATATATTTCTTCTATCTACAAAATTTCATCTGTAACTATCAGAAATTACATATATTTAAAATTGCCATTTACATTCTGTCATTGTTTCTGTCAGTAAGACTTTGCCAACAGGCCAAAAGAACAACTGACTACACAGACTTCAACATTGATTCATGTCACTGGCAATGCATCAGGTACCAGGAGCAAGCCAGGAAGCACTTTTGGAGAGAACTGAGAGACAGTTAGGCCTGACACACTGCTTCATACCTCTCTTCCCTTCTGGCTGTGCCTTAGAACAGATATTATGAGAAATAAGAAATAACATTATTTGTTCTTCATCTATGTGCCTGCTGTGTGTTGCAATAGTTCTAAGGATGCTTTTCTAAAACTATGCCAGGGTTTATTCTTTGGCAACTCAGTATCATAGTGATATTCATAGAATGGTTTGGGTTGGAAGGGACCTTTAGAGGTCATCTAGCCCAACCCCCCTGCAGTGAGCAGGGACAGCTTTAACTAGATCAGGTTGCTCAGAGCCCCATCCAACCTGACCTTGAATGTTTCTAGGGGAGGGGCCTCCACTACCTCTCTGGGCAACCTGTTCCAGTGCTTCACCACCCTCATTGTAAAAAATGTCTTCCTTATATCCAGTCTAAATCTACCCTCCTTTAGTTTAAAACCATTACTCCTTGTCCTGTCGCAACAGGCCTTGCTAAAAAGATTGTCCCCATCTTTCCTATAGGCCCCCTTTAAGTACTGAAAGGCCGCAATAAGGTCTCCCCACAGCCTTCTCTTCTTAGAGCACTTACATACTACTTAGCTTCTTTTAAGCTATATTTGTACAGTATATCTTTCATTAAGTGTAGCACGGAAACTGGAATTTTTTTTTTTTTTTTTACTTTAAATATTTAAAACCCAGAAATAACTGCTCCACATTTTTTCCAGAAGCAATAAATATTATCAGAAGTAATTTAATAAAATTGTCTGCAACCTTAGTACAGTTGTAAAACATTTCTCATTGAAATAATGCCAACTACTGTAACTGTCTTGACAATGTATAGCGCTCTTCCTGCCAAAACTGAAAAGTATACATTAGGAAGCAGCACAGTGCAACAGGATTTGGTCTACGAAACAAAACAGTCAGAGCTGAGTTTACCTCCACATATACATGTTTCAGAGATTTTGTTTCAGACTGTGTCCAGTCCACAGATTGAACATCTGTTAATATCTGAAGCACAAGTTGCACTCCTGGAGAGCATCACTTAAGACAGTCAATGTAAAAGGAATGCTCCAAGAACACTCGTCTGCAAGAACTGAGAGAGGTAACTGGGTACAACCTAGAGATCCGTTTCTAAGTGACACTGATTAAAATGCTAATAGTGACACATCCACAGACTAGTACTGTGGTATTTCATCTTGCAGAAAGGATATATTAATGATCGCAGGAATTACTGTGATTTATTCTTTCAAGTAGCCTTTCTGTTATCACAGAGCTATCTGGGCACAGCTGACATTATTTTCAATCAGTTTACAGTAAAGTCCAAGCAACTGAGAGTAGGTGGTTAGAAAAAAAAAAATAGATTCTTTTATACAGAGTAAAGGAAAAATGCTAAAATCTAGAAGAATGCTACCCACAAAGAATTCAAAAGAACAAGGTAATTCCTTTTGGGGAAAAAAAAAAAAATTCCAGCTCCAAATGACAAAACCTCAGAAAATTAAGTTTTTAGAGGGAATCTGGATCATTTGGGGGGGGGGGAATATCCCAAACAAAAAAAAACCCAAACAAAACCCTACATTACTCCTGGAAAAAGTCTACATTTTAAAACTGCAGTAATGCTTTCCTACACTTTACATGCAGTACCATGTGTATTAAAGAG
This sequence comes from Pelecanus crispus, assembly GCF_030463565.1. Classification (NCBI taxonomy): domain Eukaryota; kingdom Metazoa; phylum Chordata; class Aves; order Pelecaniformes; family Pelecanidae; genus Pelecanus; species Pelecanus crispus. The sequence continues at coordinate 12,720,220 of NC_134675.1, forward strand.
ACTCATTCAAAAGAACATTACTCACCCAGCTTGGAAAATCAGACCAAGTTGGAACCCGTTGACAGAGGTCACGAAGAATACGTATGATAACCACACAGGATTGCAGACCATTAGCTCTAGCCTTGAGAACAATACAAAAATCAAATTAAATAATCCCAGCACCTACAGCAAATAGGACTTGTTGAAAGACTAAAACACCACTGTTCAATGGAAGCTCAGATACAAGATTGAAACAAATCATTCTACAACTTTATTCCATGAGCTGCCATTTACAGCAGTATTTTATACAGGGTTAGTAATTTAAGGCGGTAGAAGTCAAAGTGCACAGGTTATGCAAGAATAATATTTCTTGATCCCCTGTACACTTTGACCTATGTTCACTTTTAACAATAAATACAGTACCTTTCTACATTAGAAATAAAAAGGATAAAGTAAAGGTCTAAGAAATAGGTATAGAGACTGAAAGGTCAAGGGAATCTGTTTGGTTTCCTTTTTGTGCCTTTGCACAAAGTCACTAAACCAAACAGTTGCTTCTCACCTTTCATTCCCTACACTTAATACACTTAAAGAAATAGGAAAAAAGTCTTAAATCTAAACACAAAGCTTTAAACACATATTCCATTATTTAAAGCAAAGTTACTCTGCAGCCTTATGGAACATATAACAAATATATAACATATGATCACCCCAAGCGAGTCAAGCTTTCAACATCGCCTTCTCAATGACCAGGGAAAAAAAAAAAAAAAAAAGTCATGTCGAGTGAGCAATAACTGCATAAAGCAGTTCCTCCATACTCAACCTTCTACATTTAAATTTAGGGACCAGAAAAATATTAAGTATTATTAGCATGAACAACACTGAGTGTTTTCACACAGTTAAACATTTATATTGCAACTGAACTAATCTCTCATAAGGCTACAAAAAGAAAGTAAAATGATGTTCCGAACCTGGAACCACTTAGCGTGGCGTAGAGCAGCCAGAGCGTCAAGGCATTTTTGCCTGTCCAAGACGTCCGGTGGGTCTTTCACCATACCCGAGGTTATATCTAAAATGGATTGAATTGGCAAAATGCAGTGAGGAATGGGTGTTTGACCAGGTGAGCGAGACACTTCCTTAAAGTAGCTTCAGTGTCACACATGCCATTTGAAGTTTAAACACTTGAACAACAAATGTAAATGTTCAATAAAAGCCATTCAATTAGGATTAGGGCATCAACCCAGTATGAAGATCAAGAGCATATTATACTTTAGCTCTCAGGTTATTTTCGAATGCATTGCAGATTATGCAATACGTAGTACTACTTTATTTAAGCTAACACTGGAAAAACACATACCCCCTAAAATTAAATACTGAAGGAAGGATGGTTGGACACAGTGTACCAGCACAGAGAACACAAGACAGAAGGAACACAAAAATCCACTTTAACCAAGTAGAAACATTCAAACTTAGTTTCTTGTAACTGTAGTCATTTGGGACCTACTGTTTAAAAGAAAAAGTATTAAAAAAATAAAAGCACTAGATGTTTAGCAATGATAGTTTTTTATCATACCTTAAACTTAAAATGGAAAATATTTTGCTTTAAAAAACCTGACTAAAGGAATATGAAATGCTCTTCAGTATTAGAGTTCCATTACTTTCTAGTACCCTCTCTTTTATTCACATAAATAAATTCCTCAGCCCATGATATACATGCTCCAATATCATTTAGGATGCAAGGAAGGATCTGAAAAAGAACTGCTTTACTCAAGATTCAGCAGGAAAAAGAAAAGCAAGGAATAGTTTAAAAAACAAAGCAGAATGTCTGAAAGATAAAGAAAATATAGCAGATCTTGTGCATATTTAAGTGTTCAGAAAAGGATTAATTAAATTACTAAGCTGATTGCTTTGTTACCAAAAAGGAAAAGACCACAAGGCCCTTTTGGAAGTGGTTTAATCAATGAAACTGGAATCACTGAACAATATGAAATGGTATCTTCAGGTTACTTAAAAATTGTAGGGATATAATGCAATGATCAGCTTTAAAAGTTCTTTGTTTTACTAATTATGAAAATAGCTATTGTGACTAGTGACAAAGTATATTGGTAACATAACTGGTGATACACCGGACAAGATGAAAGAAAAAGCCCTCACTCAATGGCACTCATTTCACAGGAGCTTGCTGTATGGAACAATATAGTTTACTCCAACAAGATATAAATTTCGGTAAGTCTGAGAATTTTGAGTCTCATAAAACATGCCAGCAAGGAGAAGCTTCTAGGAATGCTGCAGAGAGACAGCTCTGAAACCACCTATTTATACACAAATGTAAAATAAATAGTAGGATACTTTACTATACAGAGAACTAAAAAGCCATGGATGAATATGGTGCTACAACTTTGCAATATAATCATTAAATTTAATCTGAAGTATTACATTCAGATTTGGGCATTTTTTTAATAGGATAGTCCCATTGCTCCACACAGGGCTAAAGGGGGAGGATTTCAAAATAAGAACGAAGCTGAGAAGAACATAGGTATCTTCTCACACAGATATTCAAACTTATGGACTATATGTTAAAGTGGATAGAAGAAAAACTGCACTAACAAGGCATTTACAGAGCAAATTAAGACATTTAAAGTGGTATTTCATTTAAAACAAAACAAAAAAACCCCAAACCTATACAAGAGAGGTGCCAAGTAAGATAACTGATGAAACGAGTACAACTCAGATATAAAAGACAAGGAGTACATTTAGAGAAAACACACAGCAGGGAAGAAAAAAAAAAAAAAAAAAAAAAAAGAGGAAAAGTAAGGTTGAGAAATTAAAAATAAAAATATGGGTCTGTTTGGTCTAGTAGCCTAATCAGTCAATTATTTACATTCTTCTAAAACTAATATGCAAATAGGTGACACCATGCAAACTTTTATCACAATAATTCACTACATAATTTGAAACTCCAATTACTTCTAGCTCTGAAAAAATTCAATTTGGAAAATAATTTTACTAAAAAGAATTACAGTTTAAGTGCACAGAAGAGAATCTTACTCAGTGCTAGAAATGTCAATCTAAAATGTGCTACTAATAGATATCATATGAATACCCTTGAAACTTAAAAAGACTGTAAGTCAGAAGTTGCAAGGCACCTATTGCACTGAGAATACATTGACTGAAAAAAAATGTATCAAGGAAACTCTTGTAATACTTAATCTGTGGATTTTTGCATCTGTTTCACATTTCAGGATTAACCCCTTAAAGACTATTTAACTAAATTCAGATGCCTAACCTACCACCCTGTTAAGCTAAGACAAAAAACTGTATTAATTTACAAAATACAAGCACGAATTCTTATCCTATATAACTTAAGTTATTACTAGCCTAAATATAAGGGGTTAATCTTCAGTTAGACATGCCGTGTCCACACTACCTCTTCATTAAAAGTTAACAGGTATATCAATTTTGGTAAGTTTTATTATGCGAAATACATTTTACCCAGTCAACTATTTCAAGACTAGTGTGAACACTGCTTAATTCTAGGAGAGAGACAAAGACAAAAAAAAAAACCCCAAAAACCCCCACACCACCAACACACAAAGTAACAGTAGATGCTAGGACTATGCATCCAAACCCCCTCCTTTGTAAAGCATGGCAGGTGTGACACTGAGCTTTAGAAAACCTTGGTCAAAAATCCTTCCGATGTCTTTGGTAGCAACCCCTGACAGGAATCAAGTCCCTCTGCTAGAATGCTTTGGACCGGGGCTGTTAGCTAAGGATAAAAAAAAAAAAAAAAGACACACATGCACACATATATACGTTTATAAGTATGTACACTTTGTTTGCTGAAGGAAAGATTCCACAGCAGGGGTTAAAGCACTTTGAATATATCATTCAGTAAACTATCAAACGCACAATACTGTAAGGAACAGTAGCTATGCGGTTAACAATTTTATTTCACACTATTTTTTTTAACCTTTTATCATGTAATGGGATTATTGCACATCAAACATGATTCTACTCCACATGCAAGTCTAAGTCTCATCTTTACTCAAACTGGTTCTCCCAGTAAAGCCTTCCTTATCACCTGAACTAGCTCCCCAAGCAGGCTAAAAAAACCCCCAAAATAAATAAAACAACAAAAAAAACCAAACCAAAACAAAAAACCCCAATGAAAACTTTAAATCATTTTAAGACACAGAGCATGGAGAGGCTGCAGTAAGAAAAAACACTAACACATACTATTACTCTGCAGCAAATAAGCAGCAGCCTTCATAATAAGGCCGCCTTTGCTGCAATAATTTGCAATTCAGTCTTATATTTGCTCTAGTTTCAAAAGTGGACATCCATTTTCTACTGCTCAGTGTCTTGAAATCTAACTTGATTTTGCTTGCCTAGAGGCAGTATTGCATTCAGCAGTGAATAAACTCACAATGATCATTTTAACTCAAGCGTGGGTCAGACAAAAAACCAGATTTGTTTCCTTTAGGTGGCATAAATTAAGGGATTGATCACAGTAATTTGAAATTTATTTTCTTTTTAGTCTACATCATAGAATTTCAGGCCACAAAATTTAAATTGAGTATTGTGGCAGGAATCAATATTGCACTTTTGCACAGTACATTAAGAAATAAACATGGTGTTTAACGTTAACTTCATTTAACGGTTAATATAATTCAATAATCAAATCTTTTAAGTTATTCTTTATGAACTTAAATAATACGTGAAGTCTGATTCAGCACTGACAACCCAAGAGTCATGTTACACTTAGATTGTCAAAAAACAAGTAGAATTGGTTGGGCGTGACAGTACATGTACAAAGCCTCTATAGCTAGGAATAATATGCACAGCTTAATCATGTACAAAGCACTCAAAGACTCTTCAGAAGTCATCCAAACTAGAGAATGTATCTTGAAATTTTTCTGATTATGTAGGATGATTTTATTAACACAGCTTGCTTACAATGCACTAGTCACAGATACAGAACATTTACTAATGCAATATTAAAAACCTCAAGTATTTTAGAGGACATGTAATGATGAAATGGAGCAGTTCATCTTGAGTGCGCTCAACAGGCACGTGCAGGTCAACCAGGGGATCAGGCCCAGCCAGCATGGGTTCATGAAAGGCAGGTCCTGCTTGACCAACCTGATCTCCTTCTATGACCTGGGGACCCGCCTGGTGGACAAGGGAAAGGCTGTGGATGTCATCTACCTGGACTTTAGGAAAGCCTTTGACACCATATCCCACAGCATTCTCCTAAGGAAGCTGGCAGCTCATGGCTTGGACGGGCGTACTCTTCGCTGGGTAAAAAACTGGCAGGGTGGCTGAGCCCAGAGACTTGTGGTAAATGGAGTTAAGTCCAGTTGGCGACCAGTCACGAGTGGTGTTCCCCAGGGCTCTGTTTTGGGGCCAGCCTTGTTTAATATCTTTATCAATGATCTGGATGAGGGGATTGAGTGCACCCTCAGTAAGTTTGCAGATGACACCAAACTGGGTGGGAGTGTCGATCTGCTCGAGGGTAGGATGGCCCTGCAGAGGGACCTGGACAGGCTGGATCGATGGGCCAAGGCCAACTGTATGAGGTTTAACAAGGCCAAGTGCCGGGTCCTGCACTTGGGTCACAACAACCCCATGCAACACTACAGGCTTGGGGAAGAGTGGCTGGAAAGCTGCCTGGCCGAAAAGGACCTGGGGGTGTTGGTAGACAGCCAGCTGAACACGAGCCAGCAGTGTGCCCAGGTGGCCAAGAAGGCCAACAGCATCCTGGCTTGTGTCAGTAGTGGTGTGGCCAGCAGGAGCAGGGAGGTGATTGTTCCCCTGTACTCGGCACTGGTGAGGCTGCACCTCTAATACTGCGTCCAGTTTTCGGCCCCTCAATACAAGAAAGACATTGAGGTGCTGGAGTGTGTCCAGAGAAGGGCAACAAAGCTGGTGAAGGGTCTGGAGCACAGGCCTTATGAGGAGCGGCTGAGGGAACTGGGGTTGTTTAGCCTGGAGAAGAGGAGGCTGAGGGGGAGACCTTATCACTCTCTGCAACTACTTGAAAGGAGGTTGTAGTGAGGTGGGTGTTGGTCTCTTCTCCCAAGTAGTTAGTGATAGGACAAGAGGAAATGGGCTCAAGCTGCGCCAGGGGAGGTTTAGATTGGATATTAGGAAATATTTCTTCACGGAAAGGGTAGTCAAGCATTGGAACAGGCTGCCCAGAGAGGTGGTGGAGTCACCATCCCTGGAAGTGTTAAAAAAAGTGGTAGACGTGGCACTTGGGGACATGGTTTAGTGGGCATGGGAGTATTGGGTTGATGGTTGGACTGATGATCTAGAGATCCTTTCCAACCTTAATGATTCCTAGTTTTGGCTTTCATTAAAAAAAATAATCCAGCCACCAAGCCAGGAAACATGAAATTGCTACTCTGCCCTTAACTGGTTTATTGGTGGACTTGGTAATGTTAGGTTAATGGTTGGACTGGATGATCTTAAAGGTCTTTTCCAACCTAAACAATTCTATGATTCTATGATTCTAAATAACAAAGCCTCTGTGGCTTATATAAATACAAATTACACAAGCACATATATACACACACACACGATTTTTTCAACCTGCATATGAGAAGTGTTAAGATTTCTTTTCTGTAGGTTCACTGTCAAACACCAGAACCCTGTTTGCCATGATCTCTTTCAATTATGAAAATACAGGATTAAAAGGAAACAAAAGTTAATTTTATCTGACCCGTAAACAAAAAGAACCAATGTACTGCAGACATTAATCATGCTTATTGGCTTAAAAGCTTTTGGAGCTTTGAAAATGTTACAGAACAGACCCTAAAGCAACACTGCTGGCACCAGAGAAACTGTGAACTTCAGAAACTTTGATTTACAAGCTCCACCTTCTGCTTCAGCTCAACAACAAAGCCATTTCTTATTGTACTAGTCTGGGTTTGCCAGTTGGATAGAAGACTGACTGTAATACCAGGAGCCTAAATATACTCAAAAAAGCACTCCAGACCAAAAAGCAACCTCAGAGAGCTGGGGGGGGGGGGAGATAAGGAAAATAAAATAAAAAAAAAAATCAATCACATCATCTTTTAAAGTTAGAAGCACTGTTACCATCAAAAGTATTATAAAAGTGCATTTTAAGTGGCACTGCTATTTGGAATGTGTAAGTGATGGTAATACTGATCCAGTTTAAACCCAAACACCTGTGATTTTTCTAAAACCATACAATCTTTCTCTTAGGGCAAGACTGCTCTAGAAAGTCAGTTTATAGCCACTTGCTATAAAATACTTAGTTTTCCACATAGCTTTATAAGACAGAAAAATAAGAAGAAGAGTAAAGTTTGTACCTTTTCCAGAAAGCTGAGGTTGGACATAAAGTTAGAATTTTAAAAAAATTAAATAGACACATCATATAAGCATTTATTTTAACCAACTGTTCTCTACTGAGATTGGTTGTTGAAAAACAAGATTTCCATCAAATACATTAGTTGTGCCAGCATGTTGCCTTCTAGGACCTTAATGCCCTCTTAAGCAGAAGAGATAAACATATAAAAACACGTGAGAAAGAAGTAACATCTTTAACAACTTCCCAACCTCCATCCCTCATGTACTCCTCCCGAATGACTGGAGATGTCAGTGTGATAGTAACTTGCATTTTGGGTTCCACACATGAATTTAAAATTATTGCTGCTTCTGGGACTGCACACTTGATATCATATTTCTCAGGACTTATTACCTAAATATCAAGAAACAGAAATTTCTATTAGCATGTGGCCAAAAAAAAGCATGGGAAAGAAAACCAATTTCAACATAGTCTTTTTAATAGAAAGACAGAAACACAATATAATTATATGAAGCAGATACCTCTGTTTTCCAAGAAACAACAGTATACACAATTAAGAGATATATATGGACTTGCATACTGTTTCCAAATCATTAATGAAAATACACAGCAGTCACCATGCATGCAAAAGAAAAAAAGACTACCCATAAAGGAAATTCATCTACTAAGTAAATTACATAATAAGAATCTTGACAGTGTTTGAGATAAAGAAAAGCATCAGTGCCACTTAAAATGCCAGTTGGATATGTTTCTCATAGGAACATAGGAGCCTTTAAAAAGCACAAAGATACAGTGGTGGTTCTTTGAGCTCACAGTTACAGGATGGGTATTGCTAGGCACATTCTATACTTGGGTGTCACAACATCCTCTGATGAGAACAAAGGGCAAGGAAAAAAAAAAAGTAAGAGTAACAAGGTGGTTATTCGGAATTGCTTCTTGCAACTAGATTTAATAATTCTAAATACCCCCAAAAGGAAGCTGTAGGCACCTCTGTCACCAACTAGAGGGACAAGTGACTTCTCCACAAAGCCAGACCAAGATGTGTAGTTTTTAAGTTTTCTTCTGTTCTGTCATTTCAAACAAGAGCAAACCCAAGATTTTCTAATTAATCTGATCCTGCTAATGCTTCTACCATGCCACTGATTCTGCCAAGCATTTTACCAGACTGCACTGAAATACTAATGCTGTGACAAGCATTCTATAATGATGGTGGACAGGCTTTGTTCAGTAGAGAGCACTGGAGCTAAAGACTTTATTCTGTACTTTCATTTCTTGTAGAAATACAGCAAATGGTTTATATGAACTCTGCTGAATGGTCTAAGACTGCATGTACTTTTTTTTTTTTTTAAGTGCCAAATTAAAAAAAAGACACCAAAAATAATATAACACAAGACTGACTTAGTTAACTACTTGTGGGACTACAAAGCACTGACACAAATTGGAAACAAGACATAAGTACAAACAGACTGGCATTAATGGAGAACTTTGACCTTTAGGCAGTGCAAGCTTCCTGCAACACTACAAATTACCTCTATCGCTGCTGGTAACTGGATAACAGTCTGTCTTCTGCTCATTTCTATTTCCCAGTTAAATGAAATCTATTAAATGGTTGATACTACACCACTAGCATAAACACCTAGACACTTGTATGGACAAATATACAGAAAACAAAACATGCAGCATAGTCCCTGAATTCAGACAGAAACACTCGGAAAATGAAAAGAAACTGAATCTTAGCTATGAAATGCAGTCAGCCCTGCAGAAGTTTGACTTGAGGACAGATTTTTACAGTATCTTTACAAAAATTCAAATCAAAAAATCTAAATTCTACTTACTGCAAGTTGTTTGGGAAGACTTTCAGCAATACGACTGAGTAACATCTTTGAAGGCTTCTCAGCACATAACAATACAAGATTGACATTTCGGTCTCCACGGAGTAGCAAACCTTTAGCCAAAACGCCTACCCGTAAAACTCCTTTCAAAGCTCTGTGAATTATAGTTAAAAGTTGCATTTAAAATAATATAAAATCCATAAAACTAATTGTTGTGGTTTAACCTGGTAGGCAGCTAAACACCACGCAGCTGTTCACTCGCTCCCCAGTGGGATGGGTGGGGGAGAGAATGGGGGGGGGGAAGAGTAAAATTAATGGGTTGAGATAAAGACAGTTTAATAGGACAGAAAAGGAAGGGGGAAAAAAACAACAACAACAATAATAATATACAAAGCAAGTGATGCACAATGCAATTGCTCACTACCCGCTGACCGATACCCAGACAGTTCCTGAGCAGCAATCGCCGCTCCCCGGCCAACTCCCCCACAGTTTATATACTGAGCATGACATCATATGGTATGGAATAGCCCTTTGGTCAGTTTGGATCAACTATTCTGGCTGTGCACCCTCCCAGTTTCTTGTGCACCTGCCAGAGCATGGGAAGCTGAAAAGCCCTTGACTAGCATAAGCAGTACTTAGCAACAACTAAAACATCAGTGTGTTACCAGCATTCTTCTCATCCTAAATCCAAAACACAGCACTATGCCAGCTACTAGGAAGAAAATTAACTCTATCCCAGCCAAAACCAGGACATTAATCCTGAAGATAGAAAAGTGAAATAAAATAGGAGTATTCCACATACTCTTGAGGCCATAATGACATATGCTGTATCAAAACCAAAAGAGAACAGAATCCCTGGAAGCACTGATAACAGTGCAAGGAAAAACATAAAATGATTTCAGGAACAAGTGATGAAATTCTTAAAAAATAATAATGAATATATACCTGTCTTTACTGCCATCTTTTTTGTCATCTCCCTCTTTGCTCTTGCTTTTTTCATGGTCAGTCATATTGTCAGAAACAAGTTTCAAAGCACGCTCAGTAATAGAAACAATTTTTTGGACTGCTTGAAGTTCCTCCTCTGTTGGATATATAGCTGCATGTTTGGTCATCACATAGCGGTCATCAGAGGAGTCAGGGCGGCGTAGAGGCTAAACAGATGAAAAAGCACTGTTCTGAAATCTGGATACACTTTCAAGTTCACAGATGATATGTGACCAAAAACCCAAACATGCGGCTAAACAACAGAATATTCAAACCTCAAATCATTGAAATGTAACGAAACATGAACTGAAGCATCCTTAACAACTTACACTGGTCACAATCAATCATGTCAGAAAACATGAAATGTACCAAAAATAAACAAATTATGAAATCCCAGGATCAAAAGTACCTCCCCAACATAAATATCTATTGTCTTTCTGTTAACTGGGAAATACTTGCATACTGCTGCAAAATAAAGTATCCATGATTGCTTTCATAGAATCACAGAAGAATTCAAATAGGAAAGGACCTCAGGAGGTCCTCTAGTCCAACCTCCTGTGCAAACCATGGTCAGCTATAAGACCATATCATGTTGCTCAGGGCTTTATCCAGTCAGTTCTTGAAAACCGCCAAAGATGGAAGCTGCACAATATCTGTGTAAAAAAAAAAAAAAAAGTTTCCTGTATTCAGCCTGAACCTCTTTTGTCTCAGCTTAAGCTGGTTGTATCTCATCCCCTCGTGACTGTAAAGAGCCTGGCTCCATTATCTTTATAATGCACAGGTATTAGAAGACTATTACATCCCACTGAAGCTATCTCTTCTCCAGGCTGAATAAGCCCAGATCCCTCAAGTCTCTCCTCACAGGGCATGCACTCCAGACCCCTGACCATCCCAGTAGCCCCACACTGAACCTGCTATGGTTTATCAGTATCTTTTTCATACTGGAAAGCCCAAAACTGAATGCAGTATTGCAATTTGGGTCTAATGAAAGCTGATCACTTCCCTTTATCTACTGATTATGCTCCTGTTAATATCACCCAGGATGCTGTTTGGCCTGCCTTGCTGTCAGGTCACACAGTTGGCTCATGTTCAGCTTGCTATCTGCCAAGAACCCCAGGTCCCTTTCAGCAGGGCTGTTACCCAGCCTGTCACTCGCCAGCCCCTCAGTGCAAGGGGTTATACCTTCCCAAGTGCAGCAATAGGCATTTGTCCTTGCAGAATTCCATAAAGTTCCTGTTGGTTCATTCCTCCAGTCTGCCTAGGTCCCTCTGGATGGCAGTCCTGTCCTCAAAGGTATCAACTGTTCTCCCTACCCCAAATCGATTTGGTTTTGTGTCAGCTGCAAACCTGATGAGCGTGCACTCACTCCATCACCTTTCAGATCATTGATAAGGTGCTAATGAGACAAATCCCAGGATAAACCCATGTGGTACTGCTCTTGTTACTGACCTTCAGGTAGAGTATGACCCACCACTAACCATTATCCTCTGGGACTGATGATCCAACCACTTTTTATCCATACATTTGTCCACAATTAAATAAATAAAGTATAATGCAATTAAATAAAAGAGTAGTACACAAATCCAGAGTGACTTGTATTTCAGAAGAAACAATATTTGTCTTCAAGGCATCCTTTCGTCATATAAGTGGACTTATTTTGGAAGACAGGTCCATCTACACAGTTTCATTAGTATATAATTTTTTCTTCACTTTTCCAAATCCTTTATTAAGAAACACTGCAGACAACTGAAGTAGCACTGAACAATTTATAGTTCTTAACTGTGTCTCCTGGTAAGTATGATTTTCCCTGCCCCCCTCTCCCCTCAAGTTAAGAAACTCACAGCTGGTCCTTGGGGCTGAGGAGGCATTCCTGGTCTAACTCCCAGCAGGCCTAGAGGACCCGGAGGACCATGAGGATATCCTCCATCTGGTATTCTGCGACGGTCATCCCAGTGATGCTGCTCTTCCTCCATTCTCCTCCAGTACATGTCCTCTTCATATCGCCTGAAGTGCATCAATCAAAGTGTTCTCTTTATATAGCAGTTAATACTTCCAACCATTCTAAATAAGTTCTTGGATGTCTTTACTAACTCATTTCTAGTAGTCATGAGCAAATACCAGTGAACTCCAGAGGGTAACTAAAATGAATAGTTATTTTGAAAGTGGGCCTGAATTTATAGCAAATAATTCTAGTAAGTCTACATTCCTCAGAGGGATTGAACACTAACAAAAACAAATAAAAAACCCAGAGGGATAATGGCAACTTAATTTAAAACAAGACAGTACAGAGTTCCTAAAACAAGTATTCAAAATAAATAACTACAGAAGCAGAGTTAGTTTTAGATAATCTGACTGCAGCTTTGTCTCATTCATTGATAAAACAGAATGCATTACCTCATTTCCATCCTCCAGCGTTCTTCCTCTTCCCGCCTTCTCCAGTATTCTTCTTTCTGCATCTGTTTCCTCATCTTTTCTTCTTGAATTTTTCTTGCTCTAATACTGGGCTTTACTTCTACTTGTAAGTCTGGGTTTACTTTTTTCTAGTTCAGAAAAATAATGAATGAAATGTTGGTTTGCCTCTTGTCATCTCAAGGTTACAGAGTTCTTCCAACATGTTTAACACATGCTACTGGTCTACGATAAAATCAAGGGGAGTAAAATGCAGTTTTAGAACTGCACCGAATGAATAGTTGAAGAAGAAAAATCTGTGTCCAATATTTTAAAGGAATGAAATAGCAACATATTACAAATAGCATGAATTCCCTCTTCAACTATATGAGAACAAAGCAATTTAAGATTAAAATGTTACATGAAATACTAAGTAATTTGCTGTTCATTCTGTAGCATGATGACTGCTCTATAGCCTGAAAAAAACATTTCATCTTAACTACAGTGTACTTCCTGATGCCCTGTTCCTGAAGGGTCCCTCATACAGGGACATAATCATGAGTTACTGAATACATTTTTCTGGCCATTTTTTCCTCTTCTTTCATCCCTTTCATGATTATGCAAGCCCACTGTATCTCCTGTGATCACAGTAGATTCTTCCTATATAATCTTAAAATAATCAAAATGCACACCATGTCAGTATAGGTGTGTCTCCATTCATGACTAAAAGTCTGCAACACTTGTTTCTCAAATGTCTCCACAAAGGGTTTATGTGGTTTATCCTGCCAAAAACATTGAGCACTACTATTTGAAATTCATGGTAAATGACAGAAAGCACCTACTGTTGCTTGCATATGTTGTACAATATTTTAATGTTGCAAAGGTTACCTGAAAGCAATGTTCAAAATGTTTAAAAAACCCCAAATCAAAAAGCAGTTTCACAGTCTGCATTACTACTTTAAAGACTAATCTCCCTAAGAAATATATTTCTCTATCTTTTTTTATATGCTGTTTACTCAGAGTACCTACTTTTGACTACTCTTTAAATGTAAGAATGTTATCAGTCAGCTGACATCTGGTGGATTTTCAGATAGAAGCATTAGCATTTCTACTAACCTTATACTGAAGTCTGTGCCGCCTCCCTTTTAAGTGCATCTCCTTGGCATTAGGATCATTAAAACTGCATTCACAAAGTTTACAGTGAAAGCGGATCACCTTTCCTTCATCATTTCTTACCTGGAAAATAAAGTTTAACACATTTGGAATTTTTTTTTTTTTTTAAAAAACAAAGCTGATGTAAAAATTAATCTAATTCACTGACACTGCATAATGTCTACCCATCTCAAAACATGCTAAAAAGTTCACACAATAACTGAAAGGTAGCAAAATAGAACTTTCAATTCTGACAGACACACCATTGTGTTTGGTAATGAACAAAGTTCTTCAATTCCAAGGAGTACACAGCTTTGAACTCGAGCCTGAGCATATTGAGTTGAATAATTATAAACCTGCAAATGATGAAAAATTTACATCATACTTCATCCACATCTCATGCCACCCACATGAAGAATGCCCCGCTGAGCATAAAAGAAACATGCACAATACAAAAATGTAAACATATGCACAAGCCTTTGCAGGTTCAATGCCTTGTCACTCTTATCTTCAAGGAGGACCCAGGGAATTACAGGCCAGCCAGCCTCACCTCAGACCCTGGGAAGGTGATGGAGCAGCTAATCCTGGAAACCATTTCCAGGCACATTAAGGACAAGAAAATCATCATCACTAGTCAGCATGGCTTCACCAAGGGGAAGTTGTGCTTGATCAACTTGATAAACTTCTGCAATGAAATGACCAGCCTGGTAGATGAGGGGAGAGCAGTTGATATCATCTACCTGGACTTCAACAAGGCCTTTGACACAGTCTCACATATCCTCACAGACAAGCTGTTGATGTATGGGCTAGATAAGCGTACAGTGAGGTGGACTGAAAGCTGCAGCCATTCAGCAATGGCAAGGCCCAGAGGGTGATGATCAGTAGAACGAAACCTAGTTGGAGGCCAGTAACTAGCAGTGTACCCCAGGGGTCAATACTGGGTCCAGTGCTGTTTAACATCTTCATTAATGATCTGGATGATGAGGCAGAGTGTACCCTCAGCAAGTTTGCTGATGACACAAAACTGGGAGGAGTGGCTGATGTGCCAGAGGGTTGCGCCAAGAGAGTTCTCAATGGGCTAGAGAAATGGGCTGACAGGAACCTCGTGAAGTTCAGCAGGGGGAAGTGCAAAGTCCAGCACCTGGGGAGGAACAACCCTGTGCACCAATATATGCTGGGGGCCACCCAGCTGGAAAGCAGCTTGGCAGAAAAGGACCTGGGGGGGTCCTGGTGAACACCAAGTTGAACTTGAGCCAACAACGTGCCCTTGCAGCAAAGAAAGCAAATGGCATCCTGGGCTGCATTAGACAAAGTATTGCTAGTAGGTCGAGGGAGCTGATCCTTCCTCTCTAACCCAGCACTGGTGAGGCCACACCTGGAGTCCTGTGTCCAGTTCTGGGCTCCCCAGTGCAAGAGAGACATGGACATACTGGAGGGAGTCAAATGAAAGGCCACAAAGATGATGAAGGGACTGGAGCCTCTCTCCTATGAGGAAAGGCTGAGAGAGCTGGGACTGTTTAGCCTAGAGATGAGAAGGCTTGGGGGGGGAAATCTTATTTATGTATATAAATACCTGAAGGAAGGGTGTGAAGAGGACAGGGCCAGGCTCTTTTCAGTGGTGCCCAGTGACAGGACCAGAGGCAATGGGCACAAACCGAAACACAGACAAACATCTGAAAACTTTTTTCTTTTACTGTGAGGGTGACTGAGCACTGGCACAGGTTGCCCAGGGAACTTCTGGAGTCTCCCTCCTTGGAGATATTCAAAAGCTGTCTGGACATGGTCCTGGGGAACTGGCTCTAGGTGGCCCTGCTTGAGCAGGATTGGACCCCCGGATGACCTCCAGAGGTCCCTTCTAACCTCAGCCATTCTGTGATTGTTTCATGTTGAATAAATTTTCACTAAAATAGTTAAAAAATAATCCACATTCTCATATCAATACCTCCTCCACATAGTCATGGCCCACTGGCTGGACATCACTTTGCAAGGCAGCAAGAGTCGTAGGAGTCACTGGTTCAGCTGCTGTGTCTGGTTTTATTTCCTGTGTTTGTACTGTAGCAGCAGTTGTTTTAACACTTTCAGCTGATTTCATTTCTTCCAGTTTACTTCCTGTTGTCTGAAGCTTATTACCACCTACAAATCAAAAAAGTTAACAATTTAACTTTCATAAAGTGAGAATATGATTACACTTGATGTGCAAACTGAAGACTTTATTTGCAAGTATCAATGTTCTGGCCAAAGCATTATCAGTCTTTTAAAATTAGTAAAACTTAAACATATTTTAAATACAATTCAAGTTGTGGTTTTGGTTTTTTTTTTTTTAAAAAAAAAAAAGTTTAACAACGAGTTATTTAAACAGTTTATTTTAGCAAGAAAAACTTTTGCTTTATATAGTTGCAATTTTCATCATTCATTTTCATGCTTTTTCAAAAGAAATAGGACTGGGAACAACTCAAATATATTTTAATAATCTTTTTTTTTATCAGATTTTTTTTTTGTAAATGGATCAAAAAAAGTACTTCAAAACCTTATAATGTTTGTACTAACAAAGATAGTATACTCTCAGTGTTGCAACTGCATAGGTCTTTCCTTCAAGAGCAGGATAGCTTATTGTTGAACAACTGCTTCCTATCTCTAAATGCCTGTCATGCTTATTTCAAAAGTTTCCACTGTTAGATTTCCACTTTTACAAGGATGTTTCAGTTGCCCAGTTATCAACTGCCAACCTACTGCAGGTTGCCTTAACAGCCCATGCTGTAAACGGAAATTAGGACCAACCAGACTATAAACTGCAATACTCCAACTACTACATAAGAAAACAAAGGTGGGAGACTTCTTATGAAGGTAGGAGATGCCTCCAAGAAAGGTCAGGTGGAGACAACAGGGCAGAAAACACCATAAATTGTGAAGCAAGTCTTTTATATACATTCTTATTTTCACCTATCAGTAATTCTCTTAAACAGTTACTCATGCATAAAGTTAGCTAAATACATTTGTATTTGTTGCACTAAGATCTTTAAAAAAATATAGAATAGGTTAGGTTTCAAAATAAAGACTGACTTCTGTACTTGCCAACAAAGTTTATTTTTGGTGTAGATATTTTCTTTACAGCTATATTAGCAGCGGTTGAAGATGTTTTGTTGTTGGATGCTGTGTTAAGTGGTGCGTTTGCTGAGGGAGTAAGAATTTTCACTGCAGAAGATGCAGCAGAGGAGTTCACAGTACTGCTGCTAGTTGCTATATTTGAAGCAGAGGCAGTTGGTTTGGAAGCAGATGTGGATGTTGAGGAAGTAGCTTGGGTAACCACATTTGGTTCAGTTGAAGGAATGGGTTTGCCAAGTTTTGTGTGCAACTTTACTACCTATAAGAATAAAGAGAAATTCATAATATGATCTCCCTGGTATAACCTATAACAAGTTCATTTTTTATAGTTATGGAAGCTTTAACAGAAACATCAATATCACTTAAAAAAATATAAATCAACAGAACTAAAAAGTTATTGCTTCTTTACAAAAAGTGATTGGGGGGGGGGGAGAGGACATGTAAAAGTTCTTGTCATCTGTAACAAGGAAATAGTTAATAGTTATCTCAGATTGCTTATTTTCAGTAGAAATTCAGACATTTACTCCAAAAACTATCTAGACAAGAACAGAAAGCCAATAAACTTACAAGCCAGTAAAATTCAAGGAAACATTTTGCTCAAACTGTTTCAATGTGACTGTTTTGTTGCCTGGTTGCTTTTTATTCTCCCTCCAAAAACTGTAGTACATTGAACTATTTTGGTTCCAAATAATATTTCTAAATAAGAGTTATTTAATTCAGATTCAACAACACTGTCTCTTTTGATCACTACATTTTAAGAATATTTATATTAAAAGACTTTCCAGGTTACCTAGCAAAACTAAAGATATTCCTTAGACAAAGGGTTTTTTTGTTTTGAGTGTGTGGTGGTTTGTTTGTTTTTTTTTTTTTTAAAAAGCACATCTGCAGAGACAGTTAAGGAGGATGCAAGAGGCATATTTCAGAGCTCTTTAGCATCTCATAGAAAGTGAAGAGGTACATGCTTATTCTTAGAAGTAATAAGCAGAGGCCTTTTCACAACATGCTTGAGATGGAATAATGCTTCTTTTTGATGACAGCTGACCATCACCTGAAAAAGCAATGCATGTAGTCCGTAAGAACAAAACATGCAAAATTTAAACTAAAGACTGGGTTTGAAAGTAGCAGTAAAAAAAAAAACAAACCAACCACACACACACAAAAAAACCAAACCGCACCCACAGAAAACCCCCAAACCAACACAACCCCTCCAAACAAAAACAACAAAATCAAACAAAACCAAAAAAACCCAAAACCAAACAAAAACACCCCAACAAATCTGCTAGACATGCTTTTAATGCAAACACATGTACACAATCATGATATGCACACAACTGTATACATACACTTCTTAGTTTTTGTTCCTATTTTTTAAGCATATTCCCCAGCAGAATAGAGACATATTAATGTCACATAATACTATAAATTTAAGTTCAAGCAACTCTTCAAAATTACTTTTTTCCAGTAGAATGCACAAGATTCTTCAGTGTACCAAGGAAATAGAGTCCTTTGAGATTTCATTTTTACACTGATGACAACCTACATTAGCATTAGTTAGCGACTGTCTATAAGGAAGAGAAAGCAACATCCAAATATATAAAGATAATATATACCATCCTCCATACACCTATGGAGTTACTGGGCACAACCCAAAAATTTAATGGCTCAACTTATTAATCATAGAATAGAATCATAGAATGGTTTAGGTTGGAAAAGACCTTTAAGATCATCCAGTCCAACCATTAACCTAACATTACCAAGTCCACCAATAAACCAATTAAGGGTAGAGTAGCAACCCCACGCCTCCTGGCTTGGTGGCTGGATTATTTTTCATGAAAGTCAAAACTAGGAATCATTAAGGTTGGAAAAGACCTCCAAGATGATCATTCCAACCATCAACCCAAAACCCCCCATGCCCACTAAACCATATCCCAAAGTGCCACGTCTACCCGTTTTTTGAACACTTCCAGGGATGGTGACTCCACCACCTCTCTGGGCAGCCTGTTCCAATGCTTGACTACCCTTTCCGTGAAGAAATATTTCCTAATATCCAATCTAAACCTCCCCTGGCGCAGCTTGAGCCCATTTCCTCTTGTCCTATCACTAACTACTTGGGAGAAGAGACCAACACCCACCTCACTACAACCTCCTTTCAAGTAGTTGCAGAGAGTGATAAGGTCTCCCCCTCAGCCTCCTCTTCTCCAGGCTAAACAACCCCAGTTCCCTCAGCCGCTCCTCATAAGGCCTGTGCTCCAGACCCTTCACCAGCTTTGTTGCCCTTCTCTGGACACGCTCCAGAACCTCAATGTCTTTCTTGTATTGAGGGGCCCAAAACTGGACGCAGTATTAGAGGTGCAGCCTCACCAGTGCCGAGTACAGGGGAACAATCACCTCCCTGCTCCTGCTGGCCACACCACTACTGACACAAGCCAGGATGCTTGTTGGCCTTCTTGGCCACCTGGGCACACTGCTGGCTCGTGTTCAGCTAGCTGTCCACCAACACCCCCAGGTCCTTTTTGGCCAGGCAGCTTTCCAGCCACTCTTCCCCAAGCCTGTAGTGTTGCATGGGGTTGTTGTGACCCAAGTGCAGGACCCGGCACTTGGCCTTGTTGAACCTCATACAGTTGGCCTTGGCCCATCGATCCAGCCTGTCCAGGTCCCTCTGCAGGGCCATCCTACCCTCGAGCAGATCGACACTCCCACCCAGTTTGGTGTCATCTGCAAACTTACTGAGGGCGCACTCAATCCCCTCATCCAGATCATCGATAAAGATATTAAACAAGGCTGGCCCCAAAACAGAGCCCTGGGGAACACCGCTCATGACTGGCCGCCAACTGGACTTAACTCCATTCACCACAAGTCTCTGGGCTCAGCCACCCTGCCAGTTTTTTACCCAGCGAAGAGTACGCCCGTCCAAGCCATGAGCTGCCATCTTCCTTAGGAGAATGCTATGGGAGACTGTGTCAAAGGCTTTGATGAAGTCCAGGTAAATGATGTCCACAGCCTTTCCTTCATCCACCAGGCGGGTCACCAGGTCATAGAAGGAGATCAGGTTGGTCAAGCAGGACCTGCCTTTCATGAACCCATGCTGGCTGGGCCTGATCCCCTGGTTGACCTGCACTTGCCTGTTGAGCGCACTCAAGATGAACTGCTCCATAATCTTTCCCGGCACCGAGGTCAGGCTGACAGGCCTGTAGTTCCCCGGGTCCTCCTTCCAGCCCTTCCTGTAGATGGGCGTTCCATTTGCAAGCCTCCAGTCATCAGGGACCTCCCCTGTTAACCAGGACTGCTGATAGATGATGGAAAGGGGCTTGGCAAGCTCCTCCACCAGCTCCCTCAGTACTCTCAGGTGGATCCCATCTGGCCCCATAGACTTGTGAGCATCCAGGTGGCATAGCAGGTCATTAACTGCTTCCTCCTGGACTATGAGGGCTCCATTCTGCTCCCTGTCCCTGTCTTCCAGCTCAGGGGGCTGAGTACCCTGGGGATGACTGGTCTGGCTATTAAACACAGAGGCAAAGAAGGCATTAAGTACCTCAGCCTTTTCCTCATCCTTGGTGGCAGTGTTCCCCCCCTGCATCCAGCAGAGGATGGAGATTCTCCTTGGCTCTCCTTTTATTGTTGATGTACTTATAAAAACATTTTTTATTATCTCTTACAACAGTGGCCAGATTGAGTTCTTGCTGGGCTTTTGCTTTTCTAATTTCCTCCCTACATAGCCTAACGAGGTCCCTGTACTCTTCCAGAGTTGCCCGCCCCTTCTTCCAAAGGCAGTAGACTCTCCTTTTTTCCCCCCTGAGTCCCAGCAAAAGCTCCCTATTTAGCCAGGCCGGTCATCTTCCCCGCCGGTTGGTCTTACAGCACACGGGGACAGCCCGCTCCTGCGCCCTTAAGACTTCCTTCTTGAAGAAGGCCCAGCCTTCCTGGACCCCTTTGCCTTTCAGGACTGCCTCCCAAGGGACTTTCCCAACCAGCATCCTGAACAGGCCAAAGTCTGCCCTCCGGAAGTCCATGGTAACAGTTTTGCTGCCCCTCCTCCTTATTTCGCCAAGAATCAAAAACTCTATCATATCATGGTCACTAAGCCCAAGACTGACTCCGACCACAACATCTCCCACCAGTCTTTCTCTGTTTGTAAACAGCAGGTCAAGTGAGGCACCTCCCCTGGTAGGCTCCCTTACAAGCTGCGTCAGAAAGTTATCCTCCACACACTCTAGGAACCTCCGAGACTGTTGCCTCTCTGCTGTGTTGTATTTCCAGCAGATGTCTGGCAAGTTGAAGTCCCCCATGAGAACAAGGGCTGGCGATTGCAAGACTTCTGCCCAGCTGCTTGTAGAATGCTTCATCTATCTCTACATCCTGGTTGGGTGGTCTGTAGCAGACTCCCAACAGGACATCCGCCTTGCTGGCCTTCCCCCTCATCCTTACCCATAAGCACTTGACCTTGTCATCATCACTGTTGAGCTCTATACAGTCAAAACACTCCCTAACATACAGAGCCACCCCACTGCCTCTCCCTCCCTGCCTATCCCTTCTGAAGAGCTTATAGCCATCCAGTGCAGCACTCCAGTCATGAGAGTTGTGCCACCACGTTTCCGTGATTGCGACTATGTCATAGCCATCCTGCTGCACAAGGGCTTCCAGCTCCTCCTGTTTGTTGCCCATGCTGCGTGCATTGGTGTAGATGCACTTGAGCCGGGCTATTGATTTCACCCCCAACGTTGCCATGCTGCCCCTGGGCTCCTTGCTAGCAAGCCTGATTATATCCCTTTCCCCCTTCAAACCTAGTTTAAAGCCCTCTAAATGAGTCCCACCAACTCATGAGCAAGAATCCTTTTCCCCTTTGGAGACAGCTGATCTCCATCAGCCGCCAGCAGGCCTGGTGCCTTGTAAACCTCCCCATGATCAAAAAAACCCAAAATTCCACTGACGGCACCAGCCTCTGAGCCACCTGTTAATCAGGTGAGTTTTCCCATTCCTTTCAGCATTCTTCCCTGCCATTGACGGGATTGAGGAAAACACTACCTGCGCTCCCGATCCTGCGACCAGTCGCCCCAGTGCCCCGAAGTCCCTCTTCATTGCTTTAGGACTTCTCTCTGTAATCTCATCACTGCCAACCTGTACAACCAGCAACAGGTAATAATCGGAGGGCCTCACGAGATCGGGGAGTTTCCTAGTAACGTCCCTAACCCGGGCCCCAGGGAGGCAGCAGACTTCCCTGTGGGATGGGTCCGGATGGCAGATTGGGCCCTCAGTTATTAATGAAAGAAGGAACACTAGGTAAGTCTGTCTAAATTATAACTTTTGTTCTTGTACTAAGAAAAAATAATATTTGGAAAATTGTTTTAAATTTGCCATGAAATTTATTTATTTTAATAGAAATGATGTTACTGATGCCACTTTGTACAGTGTTCCAAGATACGAAGACCTATAAAAGCTGAATATTAATATTGTATCTGTTACTGACATTAATCTTTCCAGAGTTATGAGGAAAATCTGTAATACCTAAACACACATTCTACTCTACCATTCCATTTACTATTGTATGGCCAAATTGAAAACACAGGTCATGGGTTCACAGTGCAGCCTGCAGTCTTTATTCCACAATGCCCACCTAACTGCTCCCAGACAGTAGGGAAAGCATGCTTACCAAAACTCTTCCAAACATACTCATTATAAAGTCTACTACAGGACATTGTTCCTTGCTCCCATATGCCAATTTTCTTTGCAAGAAATACCAAAAAGCAACACATAATAGTCCCATCCCTTGGCACTGACTCAGCTTACGGTGTTTCAAAGCACACTGAGAGCTTCACAGGACCAGAGAAATAAAAAGAATGCCAAGAAAAGTCTTGAAAAGAGTTAGGGGGCACAAGCATGGTACTGCATGTCCTCATTGACACTTTTCCCCATCTCACTCTACACCTTCTTCCTATGATTTACATACTTTCCCCAATACATCGTCTTCTCATTGATGCCGTGTCAATATTTTTTCCCCTCTTTCTCCTAACAAGGCCCTTCTAATAGCAAGCTTAAAGATAAGTTTGAAACAAAAAGCAGAACTAAACATCTTTAAACAAAATATTTCTAATTATACTGTTTCTGAGTATTTTCTCCTCTCTAAGATGAGAAAAAAATGATGGGAAGAAATATGACTAACTTGTATAACAGGGACAAGAGAAAGTTCTTACTTTCTGATGCTTGGCTCCACGGATATGAGCAGCATAAGCATCTGCTCCTGTACAAGACACATCACAAAGCTCACAGCGCAACTGATTCTGAGTTCCACGAGCAGAAGTGCTGCTGTTATTGGTGTTCTGGGAAGCTTTTAACGCTGCTTCTTTCTTTTTGTGTTTCTGGCCTTCTAAGTGTTCTTTATAAGTCTGTTTAAATAAACAATACACACACAATAAGCTGTCTTTGTACTGCTCATTCATCATTCATGTGAATACATGTAATACAGAACATAGCATAAAAAACATGCTTTGTATGAGAGATATTTCTACACTGAACATTTCTTCCATATGACATGCTCTAAGGCATAAGCAGGCCACTTCTAAGACCAAGAAATTTTCTTCACCACCAAGATTCCACTTTTAGGTAATACAATATGGTCTTTTCTCCTCTACCTTCTCACTTCCTCCATGAAGTACTGGTCAACAGATACTACCATTGAAAGCTTGATAAGATCAGAAAACTGCGTCTCAGTTGCAGTTTCCTGCATTGCATTGAATTATTCTTGATTTTTCATTTTCCTCAAACTGCAAGACCATAGTTATTAAATGTATCCAGAGAAGTAAAAAAAAAATTCAAAAGGAGGCGGCACATAAATAAAGCTGTGCTGAAAATGAAATGCAGAAGTTGATATTTGTTCCTATACCAACACTGGCAATCTACAGAGCAGACAGGGTGGGAAATAATGACAAATTTACCTAAAGAGTAAGAACTGTTTTGCCAGACACATGCACACACACTCTGCATGAATTGATATCTACTTTTTATGCACTTGTACCCACTGTGAAACTAAACTGGGATGCTGGAATACAATGAAGAATAAGTGTTCAGGCTTACCATTCACAAAGTTTTGAAAAAAGTATTTTCTAAGTTTGCTGTACTAAAAAAGCAAATAAAATTCAAAGTTTAGAATACTTCTGGAGTCCAAAGCACAGCTGAAGCTTCTCTGTACAAGCTAAGGGGATGCAACTCTTTGTCTTCTCATAGGACCTCTTTCTATAATAGCATACATTTTCATTTAATTATTCCTTTAGTAAAAGTATAGAATCAGGTCTTTAAAAATTAACAAATATTCTTAAAGGGGTCATTTTTTTAGTTGAAAAAATTATGTAATATTCCACTATACACTTTAGTCATTATACAGGTACCTGTGGTCCAGCACAGCTGATCTTACAAACATCACAGTAGTGGATCTGGGGTGGTTTGGGAGGTTGCTTTGGTTTCAGTTGCTTATTTTGGAATGGTGCCTTTTTAGTAAAGGTGGTCCCTGTCCAAGCAGCTGTTGCAGCAGCAGCAGCAGCTGCTGCCACTGCCTGTTTCTGTTGCTGCTGCTGCTGCTGGTAATAGGACGATGCAGCTGAATACACTGCGGCTTCATAGCCAGAATAAGAGGTACCTCAAAGATCAAAATAAAATAAACATTACATCACTGTACATCATGTATCAATTACATAATACACTAATTCCAAGCATGTCGCATAATAGAGTTGGGGGGGGGGGGGGGGGGGGGGGGGGAAGCAGGATAGAAACAATTTATTGAGATCTTGTTAGGCAGTCTGAATTTTTCTTGATGTTTCACAGTACACAAATACATAGCATACCACTTGTATCAGTAATATATTTGATTTTAGACAAATCTTTGCAGACATGCAGTTATGTTAGATATATCAAAGCATCCCTAAAGAATGTGTGAAATTTCCTGGTACATCTGGTAAGACCAAGTACGATGTAACAAGAATTTTAATAAAAGACTTATCAAAGGCCACTTGAAGTAAGCAGTCTTCCAGAAACAGATTTACTGTTCAAGTTCCAAAATGAAAAGGAGGACAGATATTATGTAGAGGAAGAGGACACCCACCCCACCCCCCCCACCCCCCCCCCCCAAGATAAAAGACAGAATGGCTAGTGCTATTACATTCTATTTCACTGATTTAAATTGTTTTAGCGCAGAGAAGCTGCTTGCCCACTAAAACCTCTGCAGCACACCCTGTCTACACCACTCCTTGATTTCTAGTATCAAAGTTGAATAAATCAAGGAAACTGGGCTTTCATACCTTTGAGCCAGTTTTCCCATAAACTTTCTACATCTACTGGTTCAACTATTTTAATCCTCTGATCAGGCTCTGTTTCAAGGAAGTCTTAAAATCCCTTTTTAAACAGAAAACAAAACAAAACAAAAAAGTTCAAGGTAGCTATAATATGCCAGTTGATTACCATCTGGTCATAAAGTTAACATCTTTTCATCTTTAACTACTTTTTGGATTTCTAATGTTTGAATGTTAATATTCTAGGGGGTTTTTTTTGTTTGTTTGTTTTGTTTTTTTTGTGTGTTTTTTTTTTTTTTTTTAGAGTACCCATTCTCCTCCCATTTTGGGTCAAGACAGCCCAAACTTACAAGGTTTATATTGGACTGCTCCTCCCTGTCTCTGTGACTGCTGTTTGATGGCACCATGCTTCCCTGGGTTATATTTGTGTGGATGTGTTTCCTTATTTTTTCTATCCCCCATCTTTTCTCTCCAAACCTTACAGTAAGTCACAAAACATCGTGCATGTGGCAATGCCAACACTTTGTATATTCTCACATGTAACAAAATAGGCACATACAAACATCAAACCTCTTTTAAAGATACATCAAAATATTTTGCCATTATTATGATTTAACTGGTTGATACTTCTCAGTAGACTATGATGTAATTGAACACAAACTGCTAAAATTCTGAGTATTTAAATCTTCTCCTGTAACAATTGCAAAGATCCCAGCAACATAATATGCAAAATTCTTACCAGAGTAAGTAACTGCTGTTGTACTGTATGTTGCACTTTGAGTATAGGATGGAACAACAGTAGCTGCAGCTGCTACTGGCTGCACAGTAGAGGATACTGGATATATAGAAAACGTAGTTGTTGCTGGACTTGGGGTTGCAGGTTTTATAGCTGTCACTTGTCGTGTTTGCTGGGCTTGGGTATACTGAGTTGCCCCTTGGCTATATCCTGCTTTTGGAGCTAATTAGGACAGAAAACAGAAGTGTACAAACATTGATACGTTTTAGTTGAATGAAATGCAAACCATATTAAGTGATACTTAATGATATGCTGGGGAATAAACACATAACAAGTGGTTTTTGTTTTAGTTTGGTTGTTTTTTGCTTTGGGGTTTTTTTTTGTTTGGTTGTTTGGTTTTGGTTTTGTGGTGTTTTTTTTTTTTACAGTAATGGCTATGCATTGCCTACCATATATCACACAACTGTTTAATCATGTCACAGCTCACACTAGTAAGCCTCAGATTTATTTATGCATTAACTATGCTGCCATGTTTTTAACCAACCTTCTCATTCAATGGTTTTACTAGAGCACACTAAACCAAAGTACATCTAAACTTTCCTATTATTCCTAAGTAAAAAAAAGTAAATAGGATTTATGCTTTGTAGCATTCATGATATCAATAATTAAAGAACTACATATATTAAGTAACTAAAGAATTAAAAAAAAGAAAGTCTTTCTAACCAAGTTATCATCTGAACCCATCATTGACTTTTTGAACCTACTTCTGCAAAAAAGTTTGCCTAGAAGTACATTTTGAGTGTATTTAATAACAATCCAAACCTCAAAGATAGTTACTTATGGCAATGTCACAATAATGTTCAAGTTCTAGGTGCAGCAAATTTTTCTACACATTGACAGGGATTACATGTCAAAACTAAAAAAAATCTGGATGATGTGAAATAGTCAAAGACATATTTTTAAGGTATTAAAGTAGTACACAGACTGTGTATAATGACAGGAGTTTGAATCATGCCACCCACCTGTCTGGTAGTACGATTCAGCTACTGAAGGTTGAGGCTGGGCAGCAGCAGCCACAGCAGTCGCTGTTGGTTGTTGATAGTATTGTTTGCTGTCATAAGCTACAGCTGGGGCAGTAGATCGAACATAAGAATAGGAATCCTAAAAATTCAAAAAAGAAAAACCAGCAAATTTCTCCTTAAGTATATATCTGGAGTAATAAAAATCATTAGCAGAGTCAAAGAATTTTCTTTTATTCTACTAAAGTAGATTTAAGAAAAATTTACAGATACAATATATATTAATATATGCATTAAAGAAATTAAATTTATGTTTACAGATACTTCAGGCCTGAAGACAACCCTGATGGTCTTTTTCAGGCTTAATATAGGAATTAACCTCATGCTAGTAAATAACTTTCCCTTCCAAATTATTTTTGTTACCGAAAAGCAACTATTCTCGCTAGTTTTTCCCTAATGACTGTATCAGATTACATTCCTGTAAAATATGAAGGAAAAAACCACCACAGATCTCCACAAACCACAATAAGTTCACAAGTTTACAAACACGACCCTTCATTGGCTTTGAAAGTCCCATCATCAATACTTTTCCTGGTTATATATTTTAGAGTATGAAAGCGATACTTTTAAAGCCTTCTTTACTTTTTGGTGTATCAACTATTCCATTGGGGAACCGTATCTAGTTTAGATAACGGTAGGCAAGGCAAGTAGCCCATTCGACACCTCCAGAACTCAGGAGATGGTTAGTAAGCTTAGAAGGGGAGGGCTTGGAAGACACTATATGCATGTACATATATTCTCCCATCCTCACCATATTTATGGTAAAGAGTTGATCAACTGAGGAGTAGCAAGGTATGAACTACATTAACTGAAATGTACTAATGTATAAAATTTCTTTTTATTTCAAAAAATATAACAATAAAATCTCTTTTCCATCCAACCGGTGTAAAGTAGAATTATTTTTCTTTAGTTTAGGGGGACTCTTTTCTGTATGAATGCATCTAATAACTGACTAGTTTAACAACCTTGTAATTATGAGTAAACATGCTACTGGAAAGACTCCTACATTTCGATTCATTACCATATGTAACAAATTATAAAAGCTGTACAAAGAAATTTATAACATACAGCAACAGTATAGTCCTTTTAAACAAACAAAAATTCTAATTAGAATCTAGATAATGCTTTGATAAGTTTAGGACTAAAAAGTTAAAGAATTGTTACAAGGAACATACTATTTCAATGTCCTGTGTCTCATAGTAAATACACATTTTAACTATGAGCCATGCTGTAAGATTTTGATAACTCTTGTGCATAAACACACCAGCCTAGAAGTATCCACTGAAGACTGACTAACAAATGCTAATGTATAAAAATACATTTGATATGATAAAAATACAAATAAAGCTCACATTTCCAATGGGAAACTACCTGGCCATGTAAAACATCTCATCTTTCTGCATCTAAGCTGTCTGATTGAAACCAATGGGCTAGGGTTACTGATGTGCATATACGCTTGCATTGCGTGAATCTAGACAGACAGGAAAAACCGCAACTTCTCACTCTTTCTTAAAAACTGGAGTAAACACTTATGTTAGATAAGTCCCAAGATAACCTCTACAGACTGAAATCTTCCAACTGCAAAACTGATGCAGCATTCTGCTTTGTACTGCTGTTTCTTTATTCCTGAACTGAAGAGGAATACAAGTCACTGACAGGATGTTGTTTCATACAACATTTAAACCAGCATAAGAATGGGAATCTCTCCTCACAGCCCTACACAATCCCACCTCCATCTCTTGCGTTGGCATCACAACTGTGCAGAACCAAGAAAATTCTGCAGAAGCCTGTCAATCCTGTGGAAAGCTGCTACTCCTTTTTTGGTTGGTTAGTTTTCTGTGTGATCCTTATCCTGAACTGACCCACCCAAATGCTGACAACTGCTAGATTCAACGCAAGGAAGTGTCAGCAAAGGTCAGGACAAGATGAAACCAGACAACAGTTCCCTTTTGTAGAAGCCTGTAGCCACACAAGGCAGTGGTCTCACAAAGGGTACCCAAAACCTACCCAAAGGGTAGTTCCTCTCCTAGGGTAATCTTTCCTCTTACATTTAGTACTAGAGCTCCTGTGGCACCCAGGAATCTGACAAGGGAACTATTTCTATCTCCCACTGAAAATTTTTATTGGAACAATTTTTTCATCTAAATCTGTTCCATGACCCAGTTTACCACATGCCACTTGAACATTTAGGCTAGCCAAGACAAGCATTTTGGCAGTATTTCACAAAATCATTTGAAGATAAATGTCAATTCATTGCTTATTGTGTGAATGTCTAAATCTTAGCTCCTGCAGTACTACTGCTGATAATCCTCTATATGTGCTATATGAGACTGCAGTCACTTTACATTCTATGAGTTTCAGCTACTAAGTAATTTGAGCTGCATTCAAACTGTGATTCACGGGGGGGGGGGGGGGGGAAATCACATTCTCTTATCCAAACAGGCCTCCATCTTTTAACATATCATTTAAAAAAAAAAAAAAAAAAATAATCACACAAGTAATTTTTTTTTTTTTTTTTAAACACACCTGGTAATTCTGCGTAGTGACCGGAGGTGGCGGTGGTGGAGCTTCTTGTTGCCTCTGTGTATAGCCATAATCTGTAGCTGTGTGTGCTGTAGGATAGCCTCCATAAGCAGCAGCTGTTGCAGCAGCTGCAACAGCTACTGGAGCAGGCCTGGCTACTGCAACTGTAGCTGCTGCTGGAGCATAGGCTGCAGTAACGGTGTGCGCAGCAACTGGTGCCTGGTGGACAGTGTAGCTAGCAACTGTAGTTGGATGGGAATAGGCTACACCTGAAGCTGGCTGCTGGCTATATTGGAAAAAGACAGTAAGTAAATAATTAGATTAATTCAACATACTAAGCTAATGCCTAAACATTTCAAAATCCCAGATTTTATTAATACTTGTCTGTTCTACAGACCTGGAGCAGCTATCTATCTATACATATACTTTAACGGCTTTTAATATCTCTCTTCCACCCCCATTAAAAAGGCTGTATCATTTTGAAGTTTCTGTGGATGCAGATATATCATGCAGGTGATGACTTTCTTCTTAGCAAGGGGGGGGGGGTGTGTGTGTTGGTGGTGTGTTCCACTGCTTGAAAAGAACCCAAGTCTTTCATTCAAAATAATACAGAAGTCTTACACTGTTATCTTTTAACGACCAATAAGTTTTTAAGTGTTTTAGTAGTTCTTCAATAAAACTGACATACCTGCCAAATTAAGGAAAATACTACTTTTCTGTGAGAGCTCATTACTGACCTGTGCTTGCATGATGTTTTTCAGTAAACCACATTAATGAGATTTTAAAGACTTCCATGAAAATTAGCTCAGAACTCTTAAATTTAAAGCAGAGACTTTAAATACACACCTCTGATAAGGGACTTTTCCCACAAAAGTTTATAATTCTAAAAGCTGGCCCCACTCACTCGTACAGAAGTCCACTGCCTCACAACATGAAGCATCAAAAGAACAGACAATCAGATCGAGGAAGACGACTACTACCAGAGCTCTGGCAATCTTCCAGGCACACACTGAGACTAATCTGCTTCTCTTAAATTTGCAGGTAGGACATTAATACATGGCTATTTACTAAGAATGAATAAATATTAACAGCGGAAATAAAAAATGATGGCTTCAAAGGCTTAATTATTTGAACTAAAACTAATATTATTGTCTTATATTGATCCATAACTGTGCATTATGATTAGAAGCCTAGAATAGTTATTTTTATTTTTAAACAAATAAAGTGAACTGGGCAAAATATTGCTATCTGGAACAATGATATGAAATGGGGACTGAGTGATTATTCTGAAATTTTTAGTACACTTCCTACACCGCTTTTCAATAATATTTAAGAATCTCTATAGGGTTTCACATCTCCATAGCACTATTAGAAGATAATTCAAAACCAATTCCATGCCTATCAAGGAGATAGTATCCCCTATTTTTTTTAGAAGAAAATAGAAAAATGAAATCTCACTTGAAGCAAACATACTCATTGGCAAAGTGGAATTGCAGCATGGTTATGCTCAAAACCAAAAGGAACAAGAAGTTACAGTATTTTTTTTCCTAAAGGCTGCAATATTCTCTCTGACATAACTACCAGAAACAAAGCACCTTTTAACTATAGATACTATTATTTTTGCAAAAGACATTTCCATAACTCCCTTGCATTTAGTAATTTTTTTAAGAAAAACTGATTTTGTCATTTTAATTACAGCAGAACACTTTAACTTCAATATATAAAAAAATATTCTTACAGCAGAAACACAGAGAAAGTGTTATTAATACTGGACTTACATGCCTGGACTCCACCTTCTTCCCATCTTAGGCCCTTGATTGCTTAAAAGACCACTTGCATTCCATCCAAATTTAATTCAGTTATGAGTTGTATTCACAATTATGTTTCACTATTTTCAGCTTAGCATAACAGTGGAAGGAAAAGATCTGAACCACTCTGGTGTAGCTCCCACCACTGCTTGAAACAATTCCTCCTACTTGATGTATACAGGCAGTTTCTCTCTGTTTTGTCAGTTTAAGGCAAGAAATCAGACTCCACTGGAAAATTCAGGAAGACTATTTTATGATGGTAAAAGTGAATGACTATCTATACAATTAGGCTGCATTATCTACATATCTAACAGTACAGAAATGTAAAATATTAAAAAGTTCTGAGGTAATTCACATTATCATATGTATCTACTAAAAATACATCGAATTGAGAAAACAGGCAGCAGACTATTTAACTCAGACCGCACTTGAACACAACAGTCTAATACTGCCAACAAGGAAGAGTCTTGCTCCATCCTATCCCCACTCTTATTCTTCCCTCCTCCCATATACCAAACCTGGCTATGCCATCCTATTCCATCCCTAGTGCTAGTTCTGCTACTTGTCAAGCTATTCAGTGCACTGATTTAACTCATTAATCTAGCAGAAAACTATTAGAATTTTTTTTTTTCTGGGCTCATTTTCTAACATGGTAGAAACATTAAAAACATTGGAGCTCACAAAACAGCCTGCTGAGTGCCAGAACCCATGTAAGTTATATGTATGGAAGCAGGAGAAAAAATGGGAGGGGGAGAAAGAACAGGGACCTGTCCAAGAAGCATTAATTTGGCTCTAAGTTTCATGAAATCGTACTTAAGTTACTATTACAAAATACAATACAGTGTTCACAACACACTATGAGGTAACAGTATTAGTCAGTTTATCAAAGAAAATGCTTTTGTTCTCAGAACATATATGATTAAAGCTGCCTGACAGTTTTCAGTATTTAATATTGTGAAGAGACTGTGATCATTATGAACAGGACTATTAACAAGATTCTGCTACAGACAGTTTCATTTCTTCTGTGCTATTTTTGTATCAAACTTCCTTATCATGGTATAGAATTAACAGCCCCAATCATTTGATTTCTAAGGCTAATATAGTTCTATGACCATGTTTACTTTAGCAAACCTGTTCCCCCTGCTTCTGCAACATTGTGCAGAGCTAGCAATCAAGTGTGCAAGACTACAAGAAAAACATTCTAGAATTGACTGCTGCTTCCTTTTTAAAAGTTATGTTACACTATGTTACAGAAATTCACGGCGACATCTTTTCTAATTTTATGATGTTTCTTTTTCCCCATGGTCTTACTGAGAACCTTTTAACATTAAGACGACCACTTTCATGTAATTAATTTATATCAAAAGATTTTTGTGCCAACTTAATTTAATTTACAAGAATTTTTAATCCTTGTTTGGTTATTAGTGCCTCATCACATTTGCCAAGATGAACTTGCCTCCTCCCAGACTATTTTGCCAGACTCCCTATTCCACTGATCTTTCTTGCAGTTGTTCTTTGCACCTATCCTAGTATTATCTACTCTTCTTTCTTGATGGCAAGAACTGTATGCATCATTTCAGATGAAGTTTCAGCTGTGCTACCCACTCTGCTCCAGACTGCTTTCTTTCCAAACAGTCTAGCTTCCTCAGAGCAGCTTCTTGTAAAGCTACCTGTGTATTGACAATATTTCCCTTGCATCAAATATCACGACACACCATACTAATATAAATACTAAGTAAGACTCAAGACCAATCCCTAGGGTACTCCACTGCAATTATTCCTATTTGATAATCACTCTTCTAATTCTACTAACCACCTCTACCAGCTCCTTCACTACAATTCTTTTACTAATCTCTACCTTAAGTAATAATTTTCCATATTGTACCACATCAAATATTTCAATTCAGTCCCAATAAATAAGACTCCAAAAGACTTAGGCACCTGATCAAGTTATTAGAGCAACAATGAAATACACTATGTCAGCCAAGCTATGGTATCAAACCACATGCGCGTTCTTCACCACAACAAAGAAAGTAATTCAGTTTAGCTTAATCCCCCAACACAGTGGGAAAAAGTTGAACCAAATTACAAGCAGACAGAGAAGCTAACTGATTGATCTGGTAACTAAGTGAGTTTTCTTTGTAGGTCAATTCTTCTCTTCCCCAAAATAAATTCTAATATCCTTATTAGCATCTTTGAGTTCAAAGAATTCTAGCGCTCTTCATATGAAGAGATACACAGTCCAACTGGCATTACTAACTAGGCGGAGCTTAAAAATGACAGAATAATTTAGGCTGAAACAAAGATTTGGAGGTCATGTGTTCTAACCCTGTACTCAAAGCACAGCTAATTTCAAAGTTACATTAGGTTTCTCAGGGTTTTGTGTCCAGTCAGGTTCCAATCATCTCCAAGAATGGAGACTGCAAGACTGTTCTAGACAACCTGTTCCAGTGTCTGACAAGCACCCTCACTGTCAAGAATTTTTTCCTTAGTTTATAAAAGATTCAGTTTCAAAAGCAAATGAGTTCTAGACCAACACTTACTTAAAGCAAACCCAGTTTGTAAACATTCAATTCAAGGTAACTTCATATTACAACTCTTACAGTGTTTTAACTTACTATCAAAATAAACACCATTCTTTAAGAAGTTACAGGCAAAGGACTTTGCCACTTCAAATTTTACTCTGCTGTATTGCTCTAATAATACCTCTTCTGCCAGAGATTTTCATTCAAAAAGAATATATTTTATTCACACCACACCTATTTCTTTAGCTGATCATAATAGTAACAGTGTTCCCCACCAAGCTCACTTTAATTTCTATTTTCTAGGAACAACACACATTCTTCAGTACTCATCTTCTGGCTCAGATTTTTATTTCACTGTGTTTTCACTATCCCGGCCACAGCCAGTTTACAATCTACATGTTGCACTCAATTGTTCTGCTCCAGGTTCTGTAGATGTATGTTTCAGTCAACTACAGAAGGTCATTTCTAGCACCTTACCTAACGTTTTCTGTCTCTCCCTACCTGCCCCAAACTGCTACATGCATATCCCTATTTCCCCATGCTCTTTGCTTCCTCCTCCCAAATAAGCTTGCTTCTATTCAAAAGTTTTATACCCCAGTTGTCCTGGTTTCGGCTGGGATGGAGTTAATTTTCTTCCTAGTAGCTGCATAGTGCTGTGTTTTGGATTTAGGATGAGAATAATGCTGATAACACACTGATGTTTTAGCTGTTGCTAAGTACTGCTTATGCTAGTCAAGGACTTTTCAGCTTCCCATGCTCTGCCAGGTGCACAAGAACCTAGGAGGGGGCACAGCCAGAATAGTTGACCCAAACTGACCAAAGGGCTATTCCATACCATATGACATCATGCTCAGTATAGAAACTGGGGGGAGTTGGCTGGAGGGCAGCGATTGCTGCTTGGGAATGGGCTAGGCGTTGGTCAGCGGGTGGCGAGCAGTTGCATCAGTTGTGTTTTCCTGGGTTTTGCTCCTCTTTTTTGTTGTTTCCCTTTTTACTACAATTTATTATTATCATCATAATCATTTTTACTTTATTTCAATTATTAAACTGTTCTTATCTCAACCTACAAGTTTTCTCACTTTTGCCCTTTCGATTCTCTCCCCCATCCCACTGGGGGGGGGAGGGTGAGCAAGCAGCTGTGTGGTGTTTAGTTGCTGGCTGGGGTTAAACCACAACACTAGTGTATACCTAGCTTGCTCTCATCTTCCACATCTTGCCTAAGGAACCTCAAGATCAAGAGAATTAATTCTTTACACACAATTATTGTACTACAGTGCATGAGAACAGTATTTTTTTGTAAAACACCTTTGACTCAAATCTTTTAGTAACAACTGTACTAATTTCTACTGACATTAATGATGGAAAATACTAATCTTTCTAAATGCATTAGTATCAGAAAAAGTGCCACATATTATGAAATACCACTATGATATTAAGCCTCCTAGATAAGACTGACTGCCGTGAGCTGTGACCGTGTATCTTTCTCCACACTAATCTCCAATTCCATGTTGATCTGATTTTCTGGGGAGTGAAGGGCCACACTGGCTCACAGTCTTACAGAATTCATCCCAGAGCAAGGCCACAGCAAAAATTAGCCTTGTCCATGTTGCTGTCTGGTGTATGAAACTCTTTTCACCAAGTGAAATGAAGTTTTCCCAGGACAGGTGCATGTTTTGCTTTGATACTTTGCAAGCTAGACATAAGACTAACACTGCAGCTACTTTCATGGTATCAACATTTAATATTGCTGTGTACACTCAGAACCGTGATTCTGAAACAGTATAACCTGTAAAGATCTGTTTCCCATTTGCAAATTCTAAGTCCCCATTCCAAAACACTAAGGCATCAAAGAGTTAAGATCTCCCTGCCCAATTCTACACCACAAATTAACCTATAGTATAGCTTATAAAAAGCAATTAAACTATAGTATAGCTTTAAAAAAAAAAAAGGTATAATTCTAGGTAGATATTTAGCCTGGAAAAGTCCAGCCTAAACACTTACATTTGGCTAAGTTGTATTAAAATACCAGCAACAAGAAGTCCACACCCTGAGAACAAGCTCTCAAAAAGAAGGTGCTAGCCATCACGACTCCATATTAGTTATTAAAATAACTAGATTAATTATTTCATGTTTCTGTTAGTAATTTTTATTCCCCTTTTCAAAACCCCAAATATTCAAGAAGCATTTAAAAAAAATCTTCTCTGAACTGCACAAAGATCTTCAACAAGGAAACTGTAGCAGTGTTTTTTATACAGAAAAAGAAATATGGGCTTACAAAGTGGGGAGAAAAAAAAAAAAAAAGATGGCAGCACACCTAAAATGATTTTAAGTCAGAAGCTGGCTAGAAGGCAGAAAGTGCTGATCAATAGCAATTAATGAAGTATTGGCATCCACTCAGCAAAACATTGTTCTCCAGTTCCAAAAACACACAGGTTTGTCTAATTTAAATAGCTATTTAATATAGATTTGCAAATGAGCAACATTATTCCATTAAAAAAGCTTAGATTAGAACTTGTATTATAATTAGATCTAAAATAGCAGAATCCTCACTTGTTAGTTACTTTTATATAGCAACACTGACAGAAGGTCTGGATTTCCTGTAATTTATTCGCCCAAGAGTGACAGAGAATTAAGAGCATTTAAATTTAAGATAATTTAGTATTTGTTTCTTCTGGAGAACGCTTTGCTCTTGTCCTTTTTCATTTCCAGCTATTGGCCTTTTCTAATAAAAGTGTTGAGGGTTTTCTTGTTAAAAAAAATAAATTAAAGGTAGAAAGCTTTATTTATTTATTGCACATTAACAATATCAAGAAAATGCAACACTGATATAATGCTATCTATTTTGCCAGGCAATAACTTCAGGTGACTTAAGATCATAAAATATTTTATTTTCCACATTAGGATATTTGTGGAGTAAGTCATGCATTAAGAAACTTAATAAGTTATCTGTAGCAATTATTGTCACAGGAATACACTTTCAGAAAAATGCAGTCTATTTCCATATAAGATATATAGCACGCAAAAGGTATATATAGAGGAAAGCACATAAAAGATTCCCTATAAGCCTTGCTTTTCATCACACTGACTGATTTAATTTAAAAAACAAAAATGAATTGTAATTAATGTGCACATAAGCTGAAGGAATACAAAAATGCTCACCTCCAGTGCATCTCTGTACTAACAACCAACACACACATTAACACTGCTGCTATTCTAGCTCTGTTTAGGGTGATGAACACCGAAAACTCTGTTCCTAGAGGCAAAGGACATTTAATCTTTTTTAATTTTCTGAAGAGTGCTATTTTGATATAGAGTTTCAATCAGGACTAAAACAAATTTTGTCTCTACCCAAATTACCAGCTTCCTCAGAAACAACAAATTTAACACAATATTCCTTGCAGGTTTTTTTGCATGCAAATGCAGAAGTGATTTTCAGGCTACCTTAGCACAACACTTAGGCTACTCTTAAAAATAATTTTTAAAATACAAATATCTTGAACTAAAATAAAACAAAACAAAAAAAAAACCCAAACCCCCACACTAATTAAACCTTATTTATCAAATCCTAACTTTTAGGAATATTTGAACATTAGCATTAAGGAAACCATATTTGTTGAGACCTAACTGCCAGATTTCTCAAAGTTTCATAGACTACTCTATTAGTATCAGAATAGCAAAAAATACAATTTTGCACATTTTCTTTCAGGGATATGAAGACTGAAACAAGTATGACCTAACTCTCCAAAAACTGAAAGAAGCAGTACAGTATGCTGCTGCCTCAGTTTCTAACCTAGGAAGAGGCACTACTGAGTAACTGGTCAGGTGAAGTTTCAGGTGTGTTAATGGAACCTGGGCAGAGTAAAGTAAAAAACAAAATAATAATAGTAATAATAATAAAAAAAATCAAATGAGCTTTTTTCTCCTAAACACACTTGACAATGAACAGCATAAAATAGTGAAATGAAATATTACACTACAGTAAGTTGTATTTTAGAAGAGACTTCTGTTTTTCTAGAGCCTGTCACTCACTATAGGCATAAAATTTTAAAGACTGAATTTATCTTTTTAGAATTTTAATTATTTCCTATTATTACAACTTTGTGAACAGAACACTGTAACACAATTCACTAGGCCTGAAGGCATGCACACATGCAATACTCTCTTGAATTCTGTTAAATTTTAGCAGTTCCTGGTAACATATTCTATGGTTTAACTACACACAGCCTAAAAAAAGACAGTTCTCTGTAGTCATTTTGAGTTTCCCTTCCTCTTCCTTGTTTCTAAAAACATCCATGCATCATTCCATTACAAACAAAAAATACCGATTGCTAATGGACAGCTAAAACATATACTATCAATAACTCATCTCAAAGATGAATATCCTCATGTTTTCAATACACCCTTACTGCTTTGTTTATCTTCACATTTAGTCTCACTACCCGATTGAAATCCAATCATATTCTGCAATTTTTTCCTCACTGTACATCACAACATAACTGCACGGTCTGTAACAGTGATGCAAATACATGCTCTGTATCTACCTCTCTTTACTTACTTCTACAAAATGGACAGCTCAATGCCTATACTGCTTCCTTCATTATCAAAACATTGATTTTATTCAAGTCTAGTTAACAGCCATGTTCACAATGATAATGCAAGACAAAAAGAACTGAGCTTGAGATGTTATGTCTGCCTGAAAAAGTACCAAATAATATTTTCCCTGTCAAAATCACAGAATGGCTGAGGTTAGAAGGGACCTCTGGAGGTCATCCGGGGGTCCAATCCTGCTCAAGCAGGGCCACCTAGAGCCAGTTCCCCAGGACCATGTCCAGACAGCTTTTGAATATCTCCAAGGAGGGAGACTCCAGAAGTTCCCTGGGCAACCTGTGCCAGTGCTCAGTCACCCTCACAGTAAAAGAAAAAAAAAAAAAAAAAAAAAGTTTTCTGATGTTTAGAAGGAACCTCCTGTGTTTCGGTTTGTGCCCATTGCCTCTGGTCCTGTCACTGGGCACCACTGAAAAGAGCCTGGCCCTGTCCTCTTCACACACTTCCTTCAGGTATTTATATACATAAATAAGATTTCCCCCCCCAAGCCTTCTCATCTCTAGGCTAAACAGTCCCAGCTCTCTCAGCCTTTCCTCATAGGAGAGAGGCTCCAGTCCCTTCATCATCTTTGTGGCCTTTCATTTGACTCCCTCCAGTATGTCCATGTCTCTCTTGCACTGGGGAGCCCAGAACTGGACACAGGACTCCAGGTGTGGCCTCACCAGTGCTGGGTTAGAGAGGAAGGATCAGCTCCCTCGACCTACTAGCAATACTTTGTCTAATGCAGCCCAGGATGCCATTTGCTTTCTTTGCTGCAAGGGCACGTTGTTGGCTCAAGTTCAACTTGGTGTTCACCAGGACCCCCCCAGGTCCTTTTCTGCCAAGCTGCTTTCCAGCTGGGTGGCCCCCAGCATATATTGGTGCACAGGGTTGTTCCTCCCCAGGTGCTGGACTTTGCACTTCCCCCTGCTGAACTTCACGAGGTTCCTGTCAGCCCATTTCTCTAGCCCATTGAGAACTCTCTTGGCGCAACCCTCTGGCACATCAGCCACTCCTCCCAGTTTTGTGTCATCAGCAAACTTGCTGAGGGTACACTCTGCCTCATCATCCAGATCATTAATGAAGATGTTAAACAGAAAAAAATGCTAAAATTGGCAAGTTCTCTATAAAAGAAAAGAAACTTCACTAGTATGGAAAACTGTATTCAGTTCTTAAAACATTCTATATTTCCTGCCTTAAGCTACTATTTTGCTTTTCTAGGTACCAATAACGCAACTACACTTTAACCTACCATTGTTGCATTTAAGTAGCAGACAAAATTTTAAAGAGAATTTAACGCCCCAGAGTTAAGCCTACAGCCATCAATCCATTTTGAGGTTACAACTACAAAGGACATAACTATACCATTAACAGAAAAGTTTCCCCAACTGCTTGGTTCCTAAAGACATGAGCCTGTTGCAAATTTGAACTAGTTGGCAGACTTCCCTCCTAAAAATGACAAATGCTCCTCTGATTAGTGAGGCACTTTTCCTCCCCAATTACCACCACCTCCTCTGTCTCCCCATCATTAGTCAAGTGCAATACTGGCATACAGAAACCCAGAGCCCCTTATTGCCTTTCTAATGCTGACATGTCTCCTTTGAGAGTGGGACCTCACTGATTTGAAAATAAGTCTATAAAAATCTTTTTATAAACAGCAATAACTTACTGGAGGCTTCTTGTGTACATTAAACAGCATGTTTAAGATAACACTTAAGACTAACATAGATTGAACAAAGGAGAATCGGCACCATGCAGCTCAGTCATATTCAGTGAAGTCCCTTTTGCTAAAAATGCATATCCTGTAAGATGCAATGCAACTCAAGATAGCATGGTGTCCTGGTTTTGGCTGGGATAGAGTTAATTTTCTTCCTAGTAGCTGGCATAGTGCTGTGTTTTGGATTTAGGATGAGAATAATGCTGATAACACTCTGATGTTTTAGTTGTTGCTAAGTACTGCTTATGCTAGTCAAGGACTTTTCAGCTTCCCATGCTCTGCCAGGTGCACAAGAAGCTGGGAGGGGGCACATCCAAGACAGTTGATCCAAACTGACCAAAGGGCTATTCCATACCATATGACATCATGCTCAGTACATAAACTGGGGGGGGGTTGGCCAGGGGGCAGCAATCGCTGCTGGGGAACTGTCTGGGTATCGGTCGGCGGGTGGTGAGCAATTGCATTGTGCATCACTTGCTTTGTATATTATTATATTGTTATTACTACTACTACTGGTTTATTTTATTTCAATTATTAAACTGTTCTTATCTCAACCCAGGAGTGTTTCTCACTCTTACTCCTCCGATTCTCTCCCCCATCCCACCGGGGCAGGGGGAGCGAGTGAGTGGCTGCGTGATGCTTAGTTGCTGGCTGGGGTTAAACCACAACACATGGGCATAAAATTCACAGAAAGAAAGCATTTGGAGTTTTTACACTATATGTACATCCATCCCATGATAAAACTATGATTACTTTCATTCCCCATGCATTTTAGAATGGGGTGTGTATAACACAATACCATAAGATGAATAAATATTTTTTTTAACAGAAGTTTAAGTCTAGTGGTACATTTTCACTTCAGAATAAGCCTTAAGTCCTACTCAGTA
Organism: Pelecanus crispus; assembly: GCF_030463565.1. Taxonomy (NCBI): domain Eukaryota; kingdom Metazoa; phylum Chordata; class Aves; order Pelecaniformes; family Pelecanidae; genus Pelecanus; species Pelecanus crispus. The sequence goes on from NC_134675.1 coordinate 12,761,122, forward strand.
CTGTCCCTATTTTCCTGTTGTCCACCAGTACAAGTCTGAATTATATTTAGTGATACTTTAAGCTTGGGCTAGTAGGCCTGTGTGGATTACAGCCCTAACATCTCTGAAAGGCTGAATACTTTTGGAACCAGCATTTAGTTGAAGAAGAGGTAACTGGGGCAGACACTTAAGACAAAAGCAAAGTTAATTGGAAGTACTAGCAAATGTGAAAAAACACTCCACCCCCAAACAATTCTCAATAGCCAACTTATCCATCCACAGCATTTCACCTTCCTTTGCTGTTCTGCACCAGTCTCAAATATCCTGTAACATCACACACTGCACTTGAATGCCAAACTAGCTATAATTGCAAGAGTTCACTTCCATATGGCTGCCTAAAAGACTGCATCTTAACCTAAACTCCCAGGCATTGTGATTGGCCTGGGACCCTAACTGCTACAATTGCCTTTATCTATGAAGGCTCGCCACACTTAGTAATATTCATGCTACTTGATAGCAATTCAAAGTTAACAAATAACTCCTAAATACCCAAGAATCTCCCATCTGTGACCTGTCTCATTAGAGCAGGGACATAGTATGATCATCACTAAGATGAAACTCAGACACTCAAAGATTCTTTATCTTCTTAACAGAAACCAAAATCTTAACACAAGGTTAATTGAGACCACCACATTTACACACTTCTCTGTTCAAACATTTCTCAATGTCCCCATCTCTCCATCAACATCCCCACATTTCAGTCAGCCAACTTGAAAATAAAAGCATAACTATGCCTCTTCTCCAGCACTGAATCAAGAATGCTAATTTTTTTACACATGAAAAACAAACCAATATTAGGTTGTTCATTTCAAACTGAATAGACACAGTGGTTCAGGTGGCCTACAGAGCACACACACACACAAATTAAAGAGGACTAGTATCACCAAATTCCACATTTATTTCAGGCTCCTAAACAGATGGATTAATACAGTTACTTAAATAAATAACAGATGAGTTTTGCATTGCACGCAGGTTTATAACCTTAGGCCCAAATACCACCACTAGCAGAAAGTACAAAGGTATTACAATATTCAGAGAAATTTCCTGTATCAGTATTTGCATAATCTAATGCTTCTCTCATTAAGTCATGATGTTATTACTGAGTAGTGCACACAAAGAATTTTGAATGAGCGGGGCAGCAGGAAATTTTATGCAGTGACAACACTGAAAGGAACAAGAATGCTTCTAATCCATTATTTACAGGTTTAAAGGGCACTTTGCTCATATTTAGCAAAGGCAGCAAAAGAAACAAGTTAGGATTTCAAGTGTGCTTTACAAAAACTAGTATTTATGAACTAATAAAAGCAGACATCTATTCCCTTTCTTCTAGTCAATTCAGGGAACTATACTGCTTACACTGTTACAACAGTAAATAAATTATCAACTCCTGCACACAGTATTCATGAATTTCCCAAATCTAAGATCTAACATCTGAGCAGCTACCAATTTGGCCTTTATAACTGCTTCAAATATCAGTACTTAATGTTAAGACTATATTCCTTGAACAAATTTTAATTAATCCTTCATGTGAAGGATGAGGGAGTATTTAAATGATCCACCATGGCCACACATACACTAGAATCACAGGAAGACACAGTGATTTCTATGCCATTGGCATAGAAATAGCTTCATCATCTTTTCAACTGTTGATTTTAAGAAGCTATTTCCTTGAACCCAATAGTTCTAATACATTGTCCCTTCACTACTATTAATGCAAATTAGAATATTGTCATTTTGAGAAACTGGAATTCCAACAGGGTTTATACTGGTCTACAAGAAGTTTAGAATTAAATATGGAAAAACCTTTACTACAAGCACCTTTCAAATATCATTTAGTTAGTATAGCAGATTTTTCTCCTTTGAAATTATTTATCAGAAACTATTTAGACTCTCTTCTTCCTGATGTAAAGTTGTTTTTATTTTTTTCTTCTGCATGTCTCCAGCTGAAGATTTAACAGTTTCATACTTTGAGATATTCCAAGAAAGGCTTGCATCCTAAAAAGAACTGCACAGATTTTTTGCACTTAGCTGAAGTGCTGAAATCAACAGGATTCTATATATTATCATTAGGGAGCACTGACTGAGATTCCTTTAAAGTTGCAGCCTAAAGTTCTCCCAGTGCATCAGAGTTTTTGACAGCCATTTTATCAAGAGAGAACCCAAAAAAATACGACTAATAATGTGTTTATTATGAAAGTTTCTGTTACTTGCTATAAAAACTACAGCACTAGGACTTCTAAATGGCATATATCAAAAAACTAAGGTCTTCAGTTTCAAGTGTCTGATTTGCCCTCCTAAAACAACTTGCTATTTTGAGCAACTTTTAAAAAAATCCGTGGATTAGTCCTGTGGCCAGAATTTATATTTTTTTTTTAGATTCATGAGACTCACTTATGTATTAACTACACAGATAAACATCCATTTGTATTCTCTATTATCCTAGTTTCTAATGACACAGGAATTTTGTTATTCTATAAACTGTTACTTTGAATACTGGTAACAATCTTAGAGGACTTGTTGCAATATTAAATCTTTTATTATCTTCCCCTGCCACCACCATCTCTTTCTCAAATATACTGGAGCAGAACATACATTTTGTAGCACTCCATAAACAAGCTACTAAGGACCTGCCAAATCTACTTCATGAAGGTAAGCTCCCTTTTTAGACTTTTTAAGTGACTCCTGTGTTTTTTGCTCAAACTATTAAATTCGTTCTTATGAAAGGACTGCTTTAACGCTGATTGCTGTGTCTCTTCACTTTCAGATATAGTAAATATACAAACCATTTATAGAATGCAGAGTTTTTTACCGAGACGCAAATGGAATAGTATCTTGCGCTTGTGATAGCAAAGGAAAAAACTTTTTTCAATCAGTTTTTCAATTTTCTCAAGAACGTATTTAGGATTAACTATGAAAACAGTTTTGAACTTGAACTTTATTCCAATTATACGTTTTTATATTGCAATCAAAAGGAAATTTCAAATAAGTTATTTGGGTTCTTAAGTCTATAGACCACCTCAGCTCCACAATAAAGCAATAATAATTTAAAAAAATTAATCTCCACTTCAAAACTGCAGATATATGGATCTCAGTTTATTATTCAATTAAAGATTGTTTATTTACTTACAAAAAAAAAATCCTCTATGCTATTTAGAAACTCCTTCATACCCCATGACAACCCAGTTTCAAATTTCACTATAACTGTCAAGTAAAACATAAACATAACTTGAGGACCTAATCTTAAAAGAACTAGATGATGAGCTAAGTTTAATCCTCTCCTTTATTACAGATTGGAGTAAACAAAAATTAATGTACTTTATGTCCATTTCCAGGAAAGAATAGATAGAAAGGACAGATAGGGAGTCATTCCAAGACCCCCATAAAACTGTATATTACTGAAACTATGTCAGGTATGCAATTTTGATTAGCTAGTTAACAGTAGCACACATCTGCATTCGTTTGTTAATAACCTCTCATATATTTGCTTTATTCTTCTGTTTTTCCCATTAACTAAGACTTCGGAGTCAAGGAAGGCCTTTATTACAGATTTATGAAATGAATAATGTAGATTCAAATGTGGACGTCAGGGTGCTACTCCAATACAAGCCAAAAATGTGAAGATGTTCCTGAATGTATCAGGGTTTTGCCAAATTAAGTAATTTGATTTCAGAAAAAGTGAGATAATAGATGCTATCAATTACATTTTAATACTCTGAGACACAATTTGGATCCACAAAGAATACAAAGATACAAAGATTTAAGGCAGTATGTCTATACAAGATGTACAGTTACAGGTCCCCAAGCTCCACTACAAGACCTGCTCCTGGTCTTAGATATCCAAGTAAGAAATCTTTTTAAAAGGTGCCTGGCCCTGAAAGTACCTTCTCTACTTTCTGAAAGACATTAATTATAACATTGCTTCAGTGGAATGAGACAGTCCCCTGTATTTTCTGGTGCTTCAGCTCTTCCCTTATCCATCCAGTCTCCCGTACATTGGGTTGGTGTAATTTTAATCTATGTTAAAAAGGATTCCATCCTCCCACACTGACATAGGGGGAGGCAAAGACTTGGGGAGCAAGCCCCATCTTCCCTGAAGAAGGGCCTGGGGGCAGCAGACAGTAACTCGCTGGTGTTGTTGACTGCAAGTGGCCATTTTAATTTAAGGGCCTTGGGACCTGATGCTGTCGCTGATTCTCCTCCTCCTCCATGGTACCCAGCTCCACCTCCCCACCCTCACATCACTGGGGATACGGGGAGGCCCTTACCAGGTTCAATCCCTGCTCACTGCAGGGGGGTTGGGCTAGATGATCTCTCAAGGTCCCTTCCAACCCAAAGTATTCTATGATGATGATGATGATACGAAAACACACCCGCGGGCGGGGCAGACAAGCAGAAGGGTCCCAAGCACAACCATCCCGGAAGAGCGGGGTGCAGAAGAGGCCCCCACACGGGGTGGGGGATGGGAGCAGTCCCGGGCACTCAACTCCGAAGGGGCGGGGAGATCCCGGTCAGGGACACGGAACCGGAGGCGAAGAGAGGAGAAGTGGCTCCGGGCCCGGACAGAGGGAGGGGAGGGGAGGGGTCGCGGCAGTTACCTATACTGGGCAGCAGCCCCACTATGGGTGAAACCAAAGTAGTTGCCGGTGGCCATTTTGGCATCTTCTCCCAGCCGGCTGGGTACTGTGGCGACGATAACCAAGAGGCAGCAGCGGCGGCGGCGGCGGTCGGGGCCATGACAGGAGGCCCGGCGGGGGAAGGGGGAAGGAAGAAAAGGGGACAGACAGACAAGAGACAGAAAGAGCGCGCGAGCGCCAGGTCAGACACGGCGCCTTAGGACACCCCCCCCCTCCCCGTTCCCCCGCCCCGCGCACAGGCCGCATCCCCTCCCCCTCACCGCCGCCCCTCCGCGCGCACGGACACAAATAACACCGAACGCCGTTACTTACCATAGGTGAACGAAACTACCGGGCATATAGGAATCATGAGTCCAAGCTGGCAACGACAACAGCGGCTGAACGCTGAACTCTCAACTCTCACCCCCTCCTCCCCCCTCCTCACAGCCGCGCTTGCTCCCTTCCCCCCACACACCTACGGCGACAACAGCGGAGTGCGGCCGGGACCTTGCGCACGCGCGAGATGTGTGAGAGGCCGCTGGGACTTGTAGTCCAGCCCATGACTGCGCCCCCTCCCCCCACCCGCAGAAGAGTGTGCTTGGTACCGCGGGAGCCGCCGCCGCGCTTGAGGCGCGAATCCTCATGTGCGCATACGCGGGATGTGCAAAGGCTCTTGGGAGCTGTAGTCCCCCTCCCTGAGGCCCAGGCGCGAGGGATAGCTGCTCTCAGAGGAGTGCTGCACATACCGCCCGCCTGCCCCCTTCCTCCCTCCGTTATCCCGTGTTCTGCACCCGCAGTCGCACCGCACCGCACCTGTACCCGTGGACTCATATTGCAAAGATAGGGTCAGTTTCTCATTCTTGCCTGAGAATTCTTACCTACACACCGCAGTAGGTAGGCTCAAGTAACAGAAATTTAGGTGAAATGGGTCACCACCGCCCTTGCCGCATACTGCTTTTTGTCCCCATGCACATACTGCACATGTCAGTATTGACCAGCTTTCCCACACAAGCACACTGTCAGCTGAAGACTGACATACACAGCAGGTACCTAGTTAGCACTCTTGCAAGGCCATGGAGCTAGAAGGCAGCACCTGCAGCTAGTGCACATGGGTGGAGTTCACAGTAAGACCTAGGACTTGTCTAACCTTGCAACAAGTTTTAGATTCACCTGGGCCCCGGGGTGCACCACCACAATCATACACGTGAAGAGTAACATAGCTGTCATCCAGCTAAAGCCATGTGCACATCATGTGACCTGTCCCCAAGGCACCACAGCTGACAAACATCCACAAATTAATTTTGCAGTAATTCCCATGTGCTTATTGTACGTGTGAGGTAAAGCCTCACCCATACAGGGCCCATTTATCTGAAGTTTCTAGGAACCAGCAGTCCATCAGATTGCTCCTAAAAACTGTTGGGCAGTATACTACAATCAGTGCGGTAACCTCCCATTCAAAGTGACTGAATTTGCATCTGTTCCCTGTGACCCTGTTCCACTTTCCCTCTCAGCAGCGGATGCTTCTCAAAGCTGTGAACAAAGCAAAACTTAAATCCTTAAATACTTGTATCTCGTTTGTGTACTTTGTCCTTGCTATGATGTGCACTTTTCTAATCATCTAAATTAATCCAGACTCATAAAACACTCGCTTCTGGATTTATTCAAAAGTGATAATTTTAGAAATATTTGTTTCCCATAAGCAACACCTATTCAAAACATCTGTGCTTGGGATCTCCCAGTCCTCACAAAAGCATGGGTTTCCCTTATCCCACAGTACCAGCAACCATCTTAGGCAGTAATACTTCAACAAAGATATTTTTGTTCATAAAACACAGGAGAAGAGGAAAGTTATTTATCATCTAAAGCTTACATTATTGCAGCTTGTATTGGGTTTACATGGCAAGGTTTTGGTGGGGGGGGGGGGGGGGCTGCAGGGGTGGCTTCTGTGAGAAGATGCCAGAACCTTCCCCGATGACCAACAGAGCCAGTGCCAGCTGGTGCAAAGACGGACTTGCTGATGGCCAAAGCTAAGCCAATCAGCAACAGTGGTAGCTGTGATGACATATTTAAGAAGGGGGAAAAAAAAACCAATGGGACACAAAACTGCAGCTGGAGAGAGGAATGAGAATATGTGAGAGGAACCACTATGCAGACACCAAGGTCAGTGAAGGAGGGGAAGGAGGTGCTTCAGGCACTGGAGCGGAGATTCCCCTGCAGCCCGTGGTGAAGACCTTGGTGAAGCAGGCTGTCCCCCTGCAGCCCATGGAAGTCCACGGTAGAGCAGATATCCACCTGCAACCCATGCAGGACCCAATGCCGGAGCAGGTGGATGTGCCCCAAAGGAGGCTGTGACCCTGTGGAGAGCCCATGCTGGAGCAGTTTGTAAAGAACATTCTCCCGTGGATGGGACCCCACACTAGAGCAGAGGAAGAACATGAAGAGGAAAGAGCAGCAGAGACAACACGTGATGAACGTCATGACTGCAATCCCCATTCCCCACCCCCCTGCACCAATCGGGGAGGAAGACGTAGAGAAATCAGGAGTGAAGTTGAGCCCGGGAAGAAGGGAGGGGTGGGGGGAAGGTGTGTTTAGATTTGTTCTTATTTCTCATTATCCTACTCTGTTGTTAAATGGATATAAAATAATTTCCCCGAGTTGCATCTGTTTTGCCTGTGAGGGTAAGTGCATAGAGATCTCCCTGACATTATCTCAACCACAAACCATTCCTTATATATTCTGTCCCCTGTCCAGTTGAGGAGGGGTGTTGCGGTTTAACCCAACAGGCAGCTACACACCACACAGCCATTCGCTCACTCTCCCCCTCCCCAATGGGATGGGGGAAAGAACTGGAAAAAAAAAAAAGTAAAATTCATGGATGGAGATAAAGACAGTTTAATAGGACAGAAAAGGAAGGGAAAACAATAACAATAATATACAAAATAAGTGATGCACAATGCAATTGCTCACCACCTGCCGACCGATACCCAGACAGTTCCCGAGCAGCGATCACAGCCCACCAGCCAACTCCCCCAGCTTATATACTGAGCATGACATCATATGGCAGAGAATACCTCTTTGGCCAGTTTGGGTCAGCTGTCCTAGCTGTACCCCCTCCCAGGTTCTTGTGCACCTGGCAGAGCATGGGAAGCTGAAAAGCCCTTGACTAGCCTAAGCAGTACTTAGCAACAACTAAAACATCAGTGTGTTATCAGCATTATTCTCCTACTAAATCCAAAACACAGCACTGTGCCTGCTACTAGGAAGAAAATTAACTCTATCCCAGCCGAAACCAAGACAGTATCCACCCCTTATTCTATACCATCTATATCATGTCCAGGTCCTACCCTTACCAATAAATTCAAATTAACTACCACCACTCTTCCTGTCTTTTGATATATACACACAGATATCATTCCCTTCATCTATGCGCCATCCCTCTAAAATGTCCATTGAGTTCATTTAGTCCATGACTTTGGGTTCCATCTGTCATCACAGTCTTTCAAAGCAGGAGAGATGGTGTGCGATATTGGATTGTTGCATGCTGAAGCCAGTTCTTGTTCCATCACTGCTGCACTTTGCTTGTTTTTTTATTAAAGTTAATTCTTCATTAATGTGGGCAATTCTTACTGTAATACCACTGATGCGGCATGTAGAAACCATAGAAGAGATGCCATACAGTATTATATAGCAATTAACATCATAACATTCAGTTTATTGGCTATTTTCACCCAAAATCAAACCCCCTTGGATTTGATTGGACACACTGGACTTCCCCATCCTTTCGCATCACCCACCAGGTGCACCCAGGTCCCTGTGCAAAAGCAATCCCACAAATGGGTTTGCCTTTGCCTGAAGCAGGAAAAACCCAGACTGTCTTCCCCAGCATATTTTTTCTGTGCACTACAGGGACTTTATCTCCTTCTACAGTACGTATAAGTTTTGATTGGGCAGGGCCAGCTCGATTGGCAGATCCCCTGGTGTTGACTAACCAGGTGGCTTTTGCTAAATGTGTATCCCAATGTTTGAATGTCCCACCACCCATTGCTCTCAGGGTATTCTATAACAGTCCATTGTATCGCTCGATTTTCCCAGAGGCTGGTGCATGACAGGGGAGGTGATATACCCACTCAATGCCATGGTCTTTGGCCCAGGTGTCTATGAGGTTGTTTCGGAAATGAGTCCCATTGTCTGACTCGATTCTCTCTGGGGTGCCATGTCGCCACAGGACTTGCTTTTCAAGGCCCAGGATGGTGTTCCAGGCGGTGGCATGGGGCACGGGATATGTTTCCAGCCATCCGGTGATTGCTTCCACCATGGTGAGCACATAGCGCTTGCCTTGGCGGGTCTGTGGGAGTGTGATGTAATCAATCTGCCAGGCCTCCCCCTATTTATATTTCAGCCATTGTTCACTATACCCGAGGGGCTTGAACCGCTTGGCTTGCTTGATTGCAGCGCATGTTTCACATTCATGAATAACCTGTGCAATACTGTCCATAGTTAAGTCCACCCCTCGATCACGAGCCCATCTATATGTTGCATCCCTTCCTTGATGGCCTGAGGCTTCATGGGCCCACCAGGCTATAAATAATTCACCCTGATGTTGCCAGTCCAGATCCACCTGAGCCACTTCAATCTTAGCAGCCTGATCCACCTGCTGGTTGGTTTGATGTTCTTCAGTAGCCCGGCTCTTGGGTACATGAGCATCTACGTGACGTACTTTTACAACCAGGTTCTCTACCCGGGCAGCAATATCTTGCCATAATGCGGCAGCCCAGATGGGTTTGCCTCTGCGCTGCCAGTTGCTTTGCTTCCATTGCTGCAACCACCCCCACAGGGCATTTGCCACCATCCATGAGTCAGTATAGAGATAAAGGACTGGCCACTTTTCTGGTTCAGCAATATCTAAAGCCAGCTGGATGGCTTTCACCTCTGCAAACTGACTCGACTCCCCTTCTCCTTCAGCACTTTCTGCAACTTGTCGTATAGGACTCCATACAGCAGCTTTCCACCTCCGATGCTTTCCCACAAGACAACAGGACCCATCAGTGAACAGGGCATATTGCTCCTCATTTTTTGGCAGTTTATTATACAGTGGGGCCTCTTCAGCACGTGTCACCTCCTCCTCTGGTGATATTCTAATGTTTTTTCCTTCTGGCCAGTCCATGATCACTTCCAAGATTCCTGGGTGACTGGGGTTTCCTATTCGAGCCCATTGTGTGATCAATGCAACCCACTTACTCCATGTAGCATCAGATGCATGATGTGGAGAGGGGACCCTCCCTTTGAACATCCAGCCCAGCACCGGCAGTCGGGGGGCCAGCAGGAGCTGTGCTTCAGTACCAACCACTTCTGAAGCAGCTCAAACCCCTTCATATGCTGCCAGTATCTCTTTCTCAGTTGGAGGATAGCAGGCCTCGGATCCTCTGTATACCTGACTCCAAAACCCTAGGGGTCGACCTCGAGTCTCCTCTGCTGCTTTCTGGTAGAGGCTCCAGGTAGGGCCATTCTCCCCGGCTGCGGTGTAGAGCACATTTTTAATATCGTGCCCTGCCCGGACTGGCCCAAGGGCTACTGCATGAACTATCTCACGTTTAATTTGTTCAAAGGCTTGTCGTTGCTCAGAATCCCATTTGTAATTCTTCTTCTTCCGGGTCACTTGATAGAGAGGGCTTACGATCTGGCTGTAATTTGGAATACGCATTCTCCAAAACACCCACAATGCCTAAAAAAGCTTGTGTTTCCTTTTTGCTAGTTGGTGGGGACATAGCTGTTATTTTGTGGATCACATCCATTGGGATCTGACGATGCCCATCTTGCCATTTTATTCCTAAAAATTGGATCTCCTGTGGAGGTCCCTTGGCCTTACTTTGTTTTATGGCAAAACCAGCCTTCAGAAGGATTTGGACTATTTTCTTTCCCTTCTCAAAAACTTCTTCTGCTGTATTGCCCCACACAATGATGTCATCAATGTACTGCAGATGTTCTGGAGCTTCACCCTGTTCCAGTGCCGTATGAATCAGTCCATGGCAAATGGTGGGGCTGTGCTTCCACCCCTGGGGCAGTCGATTCCAGGTGTACTGAACACCCCTCCAGGTAAAAGCAAACTGGGGCCTGCACTCTGCTGCCAAAGGGATGGAGAAAAATGCATTAGCGATGTCACTTGTGGCATACAACTTGGCTGCCTTTGACTCCAGTTCGTATTGAAGTTCTAGCATGTGTGGCACGGCAGCAGTCAGCGGCGGCGTAACTTCGTTCAGGCCGCGATAGTCCACTGTTAGTCTCCACTCCCCGTTAACCTTTCGCACTGGCCATATGGGACTGTTAAAGGGTGAGCGAGTCTTGCTGATCACTCCCTGGCTCTCCAGTCGACGAATCCGGTTATGGATGGGAATCAGGGAGTCTCGGTTGGTGCGATATTGCCGCCTGTGCACAGTTGCGGTAGTGATTGGCACCTGTTGTTCCTCAACCTTCAGCAACCCCACAATTGAAGGGTCCTCTGAGAGACCGGGCAAGGTGGACAACTGTTTAATTTCCTCCATCTCCAAGGCAGCTATACCAAAAGCCCACCGGTACCCTTTTGGGTCCTTGAAATACCCTCTCCTGAGGTAATCTATGCCAAGAATGCACGGAGCGTCTGGGCCAGTCACAATGGGGTGCTTCTGCCACTCATTCCCAGTTAGGCTCACTTCAGCTTCCAGTACAGTTAGCTGTTGGGATCGCCCTGTCACTCCAGAAATACAAATGGATTCTGCCCCTCTATAGTTTGATGGCATTAGCGTGCACTGTGCACCAGTGTCCACTAGAGCCTTCTACTCCTGTGGGTCTGACGTTCCAGGCCATCGAATCCACACAGTCCAGGAAACCCGGTTGTCCCTTTCCTCCACCTGGCTGGAGGCAGGGCCCCTCTAACACTGGTCATAGTATTCGTTGTTCACTCCTTGTAAATGTGAATCCAAAGTCCCTTGATTAAGATCGGGAGTAGAATTAGCCCTCCTTCTCTGTCTGGGGAACTGCTCCCTGGAAACTGGAGCTGCAATTTTCCTGGGAGAACCACCTTTTGTAAAAGTTTTTCCTTGCAAGTCATGCACCCATGCCTCTAGGGTCGAGGTGGGATTTCCATCCCACTTCCTCATGTCCTCTCCGTGGTCACGCAGGTAAAACCACAGGGTGCCCCGTGGTGTGTATCCTCTATATCCTCTCTCTTGAGCAGAAGGACGTTGACTCCTAATGGCTGAGACACTGGTCCGTGCAGGTGGGGAGTAGGACAGATCATCTCTGAGTTGTTGGAACTCCTGGCATATTTTTTCAGACAGTCTTTCCACAGCCGAGACACAGGCCCATAGGGAGGAAGAGAGACTTTCTTCATATTCCCGGAGTCGTCTAGCCACTTCATCCACCGTTGGTGCCTCGTCATCTTTCCAGGCCAGTATTGCCAACGAGTTGGAATATGACACTGGTGCGCTCCGTACCACCTTCCGCCACATGGGTTGTGTGCACCTGACTTCATCTGGATCTTTGGGTAACTGCTCATCGTTCAGGTCACTATAAATCACCTCCAGCACGCCTAATTCCCTCAAGTACTGGATACCTTTCTCTATGGTGGTCCATTTGCTTGGACGGTATATAACATCCTCCTTGAAGGGATACCTTTCCTTCACAGGGATACCGTTCCTTCACGCTTGACAGAAGTCGCCTCCAGAGGCTGAGCGCTTTTGCCCCTTTTCCAAACGCTTTGTCAATGCCCCCTTCCCTGGAAAGGGATCCCAGCTGCTTGGCTTCCTTACCCTCTAAATCCAGGCTACTGGCCCCATTATCCCAGCATCAGAGCAGCCAGGTGATGATGTGCTCGCCTGGATGACGACTGAAATCTTTTCGCATATCTCGCACCTCACCCAGGGATAGGGATCGGGTGGTTACCATCTCATTTATGGGTTCTTCCTCCTCTGGTTCTCGTGATGGCCCTGGTTCATCTTCATCCCTTACTAAAGGAGCTGATTTCCTTGTGTATTTTTTCTTGTGTATAGGGGCAACTGATACTGGCACAGGTTGGTTCTCTGGTTTAGCCACGGTGCCTGTCACTGAGGTTGGAGTGGCTGCAGTACCTGTGGTGGGGGTTGGAGTAGCCACAGTGCTCGTGGCTGTGGTTGCAGTAGCCGCAGTGCTCGTGGCTGTGGTTGCAGTAGCCGCAGTGCCTGTTGTTTTGTCATCCGATCCAGAGACCCTCTCTTTCCCTTGAGGGTACTGAATAGTGTTGAACAGGGCTCTATAAGCATGGGCCAGTCCCCAGCATGTTGCAATGATTTGTGTCTCTTTGGAGTTGCCAGGGTGACAACATACTTTTTCCAAATACTTTACTAGTTCTTCAGGATTCTGCACTTGTTCAGGGGTGAAGTTCCAAAACACGGGAGGTCCCCACTGCCCTAGGTACTTGCCCATACGATCCCACACACCCTGCCACTCATAACTATCCAGCCTTGGGGCAGATCTCTGGATGATATTCTTAAATTGCTTACTAACCTTTGTCAAAACCAAAACAATATTCCCAAGAAGTATCAATAGAAGTATCTTAACTGCCCAGGGATGTTCAAAATACTGAAAACTTTCTGTAATGAGGGAGGAAGCATTATAGAAGAAGGTAATGAAGGTGCCATTCTGTAGTTCCTCCACAACAAACGTCTCCGAGGGAAAGGTATAATTGCTAACTCTCTCCATGAGGTGGTACCTAAAGTACAGTAATGACTTGTGTATAAAACCCAGATACAAAACCATGCTCAAGGTCAGGATTTTGATAAGGAACCTCCCAATCAAAACATCCTTAATCACTACAGAGCATAGCGCAATGCACAGACCAACACCAAGCTTTAACATGCACAGCCAAGAAAAGAACATGGTACAGATCAGATGAACTAATATCGTGACCGGCAACTGTTAACGGATTCCTTAATACACTCTAGTTAATCTGTTCTTGTCTCAAACCCTTCGAGCCCCACGTTGGGCGCCAAAAAGGACTGTCGTGGTTTAGCCCCAGCCAGCAACTAAGCACCACGCAGCCGCTCACTCACTCCCCCTACCCCGATGGGATGGGGGAGAGAATCGGAGGAGTAAGAGTGGAAAAAAACTCCTGGGTTGAGATAAGAACAGTTTAATAATTGAAATAAAATAAAGTAAAATAATAATAATAACAATATAATAATAATAGTAGTAATAATATACAAAGCAAGTGATGCACAATGCAATTGCTCACCACCCAACGACCGATACCCAGACAGTCCCCGAGCAGTGATCGCTGCCCCCCGGCCAACCCCCCCCAGTTTATATACTGAGCATGACGTCATATGGTATGGAATAGCCCTTTGGTCAGTTTGGATCAACTATTCTGGCTGTGCCCCTCCCAGTTTCTTGTGCACCTGGCAGAGCATGGGAAGCTGAAAAGTCCTTGACTAGCATAAGCAGTACTCAGCAACAACTAAAAACATCAGCATGTTATCAACATTCTTCTCATCCTAAATCCAAAACACAGCACTATGCCAGCTACTAGGAAGAAAATTAACTCTATCCCAGCCGAAACCAGGACACTAGTCCATTCAGGTGGGGAGTAGGACCTATCCTCTTTGAGTTGCTGGACGTCTCGGGAGAGTTGTTCGGACAGTCTTTCCACAGCTGAGACATAGGCCCATAGGGAGGAAGACGACTTTCTTTGTTTTGCCGGAGCTGGCCATCCAATTCATCCACCATTCGTTCCTCTCTGTCTTTCCAGGTCATTACTGCCAACGAGTTGGCATGGAACCATGGTGCGCTCCATACAAACTTCCGCCACATGGGTCGTGTGCACCTGACTTCATCTGGATCTTTGGGTAACTGCTCATTGTTCAGGTCATCATAAATCACCTCCAGCATGGCTAATTCCCTCAGGTACTGGATACCTCTCTCCATGGTGGTCCTTTTGCCTGGGTGACATAAATCATCTTCCTTGGAGGGATACCTTTCCTTTTTGCCTGACAGGAGTCACCTCCTGAGGCTGAGGACTTGTGGCCCTTCTCCAATCGCTTTGTCAGTGCCCCCTTCCCTAGAAAGGGATCCCAGCTGCTTGGCTTCTCTATCCTCTAATTCCAGGCTACTGGCCCCGTTATCCCAGCATCAGAGCAGCCAGGTGACTATGTGCTCGCCTGGATGACAAGTGAAATCTTTTTGTATATCTCACAGCTCACTCAGGGATAGGGATCAGGTGGTTACCATCTCATTTATGGGTTCTGCCTCTTCCTCCTTTTCTCATGATGACCCTGGTTCATCTTCATCCCTTACTAAATGAGCCCATCTTCTTGTGCATGTCTTCTTGTGTATAGGGGTGACTGATACCGGCACGGGTTGGTTCTCTAGTTCAGCCGCAGTGCCTGTCACTGGAGTTTGAGTAGCTGCAGTCTTTGTCACTAGGGTTAGAGTCGCTGCAGCACCTGTTGCCAAGGTTTGAGTAGATGCATTGCGTATCGCGGTGGTTGGAGTAGCTGCAGTGCCTGTCACAGGGTTTTCAGTAACCGCATTGCCTTTTGCTGGGGTTGGAGCAGCCGCAGTGCCTGTCGTGGGGACAGATCTCTAGATGATATTCTTAAATAGTTGTTTAACCCTAAACAAGACCTGAACCGCATTCAGGAGACATAGCAGTAGGAGCATGCTGGTTTGAATATCCTTGGGATATTCAAAATTCTCAAGAACTGTTTTAACTAGCCTGAAGGAGAAAGGGATGGTGAAGGAGCTGGGGAAAGTGTCCCCCTCTGCCTCCCTCATAGATCGGTTCTCCGAGGAGAAGAGGCAAAAAGTTTAAGTATTAATAGTTTCCGATAAATGGCTCCCAAAGTTCCCAAAGTATGGGAATGACGGCAGTGCTGAGTACAATCTCATGACCAATAATTTTATCATACCATAAACCAGTGTTACACAGTACAGCAAAGCAATAACTTTAATCCAGCTCCCAGAGGTGATAAACAGCACCACAGGGAATGCATATGGCAAGTGTGGTGTTACATAGCACAGCTCTGACAAATTTGTTTTAACATGCTCTGGTCAGATCTGTTGTTATCTCAAACCCTTCATGCCCCATGTTGGGCACCAAAAAGGACTGTTGTGGTTTAACCCAGTAGGCAGCTAAACACCACACAGTCGTTCGCTCACTCTCCCCCTCCCTAGTGGGATGGGGGAGAGAATCAGAAAAAAACCCATAAAATTCATGGGTTGAGATAAAGGCAGCTTAATAGGACAGAAAAGGAAGGGAAAATAATAATAATATATAAAACAAGTGATGCACAATGCAATTGCTCACCACCCGCCGACCGATACCCAGACAGTTCCTGAGCAGCGATCACTGCTCCCTGTCCAACCCCCCCCAGTTTATATACTGAGCATGACATCATATGGTATGGAATAGCCCTTTGGTCAGTTTGGATCAACTGTCTTGGATGTGCCCCCTCCCAGCTTCTTGTGCACCTGGCAGAGCATGGGAAGCTGAAAAGTCCTTGACTAGCATAAGCAGTACTTAGCAACAACTAAAACGTCAGTGTGTTATCAGCATTATTCTCATCCTAAATCCAAAACACAGCAAGCACTATGCCAGCTACTAGGAAGAAAATTAACTCTATCCCAGCTGAAACCAGGACAAGGGGGAGCAATAGAGCAGCTTGGTGGGCACCTGGCAGCCAACCAAGGTCAAACCCACCACACAGCTTCATATGAAGTATAGCAACTTAAGATGCCAAACATCCTTGCCAATTCAGTGAACATAATTTACTTGTCATTATTATTAGCTTTCCATAGGAACTAAGTAGTACGGTACCTCTTGTTCTTTCTTATCCTAATCAAGCACAACAGGAAAAGGATCATGCATGGGAAAAGGAATAAGTTTCCAACTTCTGTAGTGCACTTTCAGTCAGAGCGCTTTTCTGTGAAGAAAGCAGCTACTGGGTGAAGACATTTAATTGCTGTTGCTTAGAAAAACAAAAGCCCTAATCCTGAAGCTATATAAAAGAGTTCTTCAGGAGAGGGTGTTGCGTCAAGAGAAGCAACAGACACACAGGTTCTTTGGATTACCGGTGATAAATTCACTGACTGCAAGGCACATGCAAATACCAAAGCTTTGGATAGTACAGATGCATCAAAGGACCTAAAGCGACTCTATAGAGGTTTCTAAGTTTCGCACGATGGGGGGGGGGGGGGGGGGGGGAATATGCACTTGGTATAACCAAGTGTTAGATTCTTACCCAAAGGCGTCCCGATGGGGGGGAAGAGAGGCTCAGCCCGTCGACTGATCCCAGAGGTCAGAGTAGTACACGATGGTATCTTCCCTAACATCCCCTCTCTCTTAGGCCAATTTATAGTACTTTTATCTTTCAGGTGGAGCTTGAAGGACTCTAGTCATACATATTTTTGTTACGATTGGTGTAATACTTTCTCACTTCGTTTTAACGGTACAGGCTCGGAAAAAATTCAGAGCGCAGGCTCAGTGAGGAGTGGTCTCACCTTAGAGGCAGGTAGGTTTTGGGATGGAGGTGTGTTTTGGTATTATAATGATATTATAATGAGCAAAGTTTACCAAAAGGACAGCATTTTGTCAAAATCATGACAGCTTGTTGGCTCAGGGTATCAATTATGCAGCTTATCGGTGCCATGGTCCTCTTCTGAGTCCCTTATCACAGAGCTTGGCCGTGGTGTCTCCACACCACTCCTCCCTCTGGGCAACTCCCCTTAGAGCCAGCGCACCAGGCTCCCCTGATGTTGCCGACATCCAAGGTTGTAGGCTTAGGGAACTCCCTGTGGGATAGATTCCTTGCATCCAGCTGCATTTCATCTGGACAGCTTCTTCAATGCTGTGTTTTTCTTGAAATTGTAAATCTAAGTCTAATGTCTAAGTCACCTCCAGCAATTACTCCACAGAGGGCTCTATACCAATCTTCTATAGAATAACTTACAGGGCATGACCTCTGCCACAAGAACCTCAGTGGATTCGGGATACATAAATGAGAGATATCTATACTTTCCTCTCCTTGCTTTTATGAAAAATTGTTCATAATTGGACCACTGGATCATAGTACTTGGACAAAAAGGAAACGGAAGTTTTCTTTGTTCCACTGTCTTTCAAGTTTTTTCAGTTATAAACCTTCCAATATACATATTCAATACACAGTTCATTAAAAATATAAGCATCTATATACACACACAGACATTCACACACCTTTTAACACTGTACCACTAAAGTTATATTTTCCAAGTGGGTAGACCTGCAATTGCCTATTCCTTCTGGATTGACAATTTTTCAGTCTTTGGCTCCAAAAACTGAGGGGGGAAAAAAAAAAAGCTTTCTTTTTCACAATACAGATTTCTGTCTTAAGTTTCATAACTTCTTTCATCCAAATAATTTCTAGTCGTTCTAATTCAAATATTCCACCCTATATCTTGCAATTTCAGCCCTGCATATGTCTGCGCATAAGGCCCTGTTTGGCAGTCCGATTCAGCTGCAATTTCAGAAGTTTCAGATTACTTTTCCAGTTGAATTTTGCATATTGAGTCTTCAGTGCATATATTACTTTAAAAAGATTACAACATACTTTATGAGAATTCACACTTAAGTGTGACCAAAAAAAAAATTAAGGTTTCCCATTTTCTTAAAAAACAAACAAACAAACAAAACCCCAAATAAACACACCAAAAAAAACCCCACCCCAAAACCAGTGGTGTTATGCAAGTCTTTCCCTCAGCACTTTCCTAATAAGAACCTGATGCTTCCTGGTGACTTTGTGAACCATTACATAACATCTGTTTATGTTACTACTAGCTCACAGGATCAGATTCATAGTCTATACTTAAAAAACTTCAGTGGGTTATAAAACAAGATTGCATCTCTGTAAGATATGTATCAGATTTGCTTCAAAATGAAATCATAATACATTCAGATTAGATCCTTTAGGGCATTTAACTTAACCTATTTCTGTATCCATAACTGTAAGGAAAATAAATGGAGTAAGTAATAAAGTACAAATCGTAGCAGAGAGAGAAAGGCAGAAAAGCTTTAGTGAAATGTTCAAAAAAATTTTTTTTTTAAATAGGAAAAAAATTTTCCTTCTCTGTTCCTATTAAGATTACAGAAGAATAGCCAAGAATTTCCAGAATGGAAAAATATACTGGAACACAAAACTTTAATTTGGGATTAAATAGTACAGCTACTCTGTCCAAAATTCAATGCATCTAAAAATTATCACAGACAAGAGTGGCAAGCTAGCATTCAGAAAAACAAATCTTTGACCTTCATTTCATCTGTATGAAAGGAAATCTCCCAAATATGGTGAGAAGAAAGTACCAAATAATATGCAGTGTCATCAATCCTACTAGTTTACTTTAATGTCCAAGACGCACGTCTCAGCTGCTACCACAGGAATGCAAGACTGTAGTTAAAACACGAGGAAAACTCTAAATCTTTTGTACCTTCTCTGTAAGCCACTAAAACTGAGCAAACACAATTTTTTTTTTTTTTTTTTGTAGCAGATATAGGTAAGATTTCTTAGAGGCAACCTTCCAGTTTATTTAAAAACCAGACTCTCAGCTGGCCTTTGTGTGACCACCAGAGGGCAGGGGAGATGCAGCAGAAGATTAAAGCTTTCCTACACAGTAAGTACAGAACATGTTAACAAAAGCTGCACTTTTATTTCCTGAAAAGGTAATTTAATACTTAGTGCTCTCTTTGTAAAAGCCCTAGATAGGAGGGGTTTTTAAAATCAGTATAAGGAGTCCAATGCTATCTTCTCACCTGGAAATTATTTCACATAGCTACACAGAGACAAGACATTCATCACCTTATCAACCTGTTTTAAGGTAAAATTATGTTTTTTTAAGCAGTGAAGACAAAGACCAGATATTTTCACCAAGGTTTTAAGTGATTAAAGCAAAAAAGTGTTACCTTTTAACAACAGGGTTTAGACGTTGAGCAGTGACAATATCAACAGAAGTGTAAACAAAATAATTTATTAAATCGTACACAGAACTCAGTGTTTACAATACCAAATTGCAACAGGAAAAAAACAAAACAACAAAACCCCCAAAAACAATGTCCCAACACTCAAGCATAATACAAAACTATGCAAGTGTTAATGCAATCTCAAATTACATGTCATAGGCACACAATAATTGAACTGGTTACAGTACACAAGCAAAAATACTGCCTAGCAATATCCCTTACACTTTATTCCCTGACACTTTAATAAAATTAGTGTCTGTATTATAGGCTAACCTTCCCTTGCTCAGCTGGTTTCTTCACCCACCTTTTAAACCAGTAAGCACTGAATACTAAAACTTTATCTTAAAGAGCTGTCCCTCATTCTGCCTGCCCCAAAATGTGTTTCCTACCAGCTCTATTTGTAACAAGAGAAGTGAACAACTGCAGTTAACAATTGCTATGTGATCAGAAGCATGAGCTTGCATTTTTGAGCATTCCCATTCAAATCTGCATGCTAAAATTTCTCTTTAAAGAAAAAGCTAATACTTCAACATTCTTCTTGGCCAAAGACATGCGTGATAGGAAATGAGGCAATCGGGCTGTAACTAGAAGAATTTAAGTCCTTTTAAGGCAGCTACAGAAGGAAAGTGATGAGGGAACAAACCCATTACAAAAATCTATTTTAAGAGCTCAGAAAGTAAACTATAACCCTTGGGTGGACAGATGACTTGGAAGGTAACAGAAGAAATTTACCTTAGAAAATTAAGGCTCCTTCCCCACTTTTCTAAAGCCAGCATCTTCTCTTAGTAATTTACCAAAAAGCTCAAACAGCCACTAAACTCAACTACCAGAATAATTCTTAAAAGAAACCCATCATTACAGAAAAACATAACATGAAACCCCCAGTCCTAGCAAACACTCCCTTCCCTCACTGACCTGTTATTTAGGAATTCAACTGTAAAAAATAAACTTGGTGCTTGCTTTGGAGGAAACACTGCAGGTGGGAGAGGTTAACTCATTAAGATCCAGCAGAAAAATCTCTTTAGTCATTTTGATTTATTTCAAGGCTGAAGGACTTGATTAAAAATGCATAAAGAATTGTTGATTTGAATGTGATACTCCTAAAACCTTAGCATTCTTTGTGTACCAGGAAGTGACCTATAAGAAAGCAAAGCAGATAGGGATTAGAAAGACCTGAACTGCCATTGCTATTCTAATATGAAAAGTTAGTAAAAGCCTTGAAAAGAATAGCTATGCTTTTTCAAATTAATATTCCATACGTGTATTCCATATCTGGAGACTATCTTGTGTGGAACAGGTTTGGTTTTGTGGTTTTTTTTTTTTTAATTAAGCATTAAATATTAAAAGATCATCTGTTCATCTTCCACAATTATGTGGCTTGACAAGATTGATATTTGCACAGTGGTGATAATTACTATATTTACATACATATGATTTACTGTCCTTTGATTCTGAGTAAACAACCATAGTTTTATTTTCCAAAGGCCAGGCATGTAGTAAGAACTGTATATTTTTCTTTTTGTTTTGCAAGATATACAATAAGATTATGAAACAGCCAATTTCCAAGAATTAGTCAAAAGAGTGCACTTTTAATTTCTGGTATTAACTTCCTGTTTTCCTGTTACTAAAGTGAAAAAGGGTCATACTGAGAGCCAGTTTACCTCAACTCATAGTGAGGAGTATGCAGATCTCATGGATCCCTTCTAAAAACATCTTCCACTTCCACTTATTTTTTCAGAAACTGCTTAGGACTGCTCATGCTGACTTTTGGGGATTATCCCCACTTCAAACATAATGTTTATCTTCCTGGCCCATGTTAATGATATTTGTAATTTAGAAAGCCCAAGACTTCTGATTTTAAACACTTTATTAAGAGGTGTTTGTTTTTGGAACTACAGAGGCCGACCACCCACCACCCCGCTACCATCTGTACTAACAATAGCTTTATCTGGAAGCTAGGATTGGTACTAGAGTCCACTTCCTATTTCTGACAGTTTGTTTACACTTTACAAAAAGCTTGCATTGTCATGGTAGCAAAAGCACAGGTCTAGAGATAATAACGAGAAAAGGACTAAACTAGACTGATAATGGGCATCTGAAGCACTTGCATCCTGCCAGGCTTACAGCACAACTACATGATCTATTGGTGCAGTGATAAGCAAACAATGACAGTCATTAGTTTTGTGTGAAGTTGTATTGACTACGATAATATTTTAATGTTAATAAATCTCATCATAAACTGAAAGAAAGTACAGGCTCAAATATGCAACACGGAAAGACAGAACATGAAACCACTCATGCTCAAACAGCATGTTTGGCCTACTGCAGTTTGTAAAGACTGCTAAAAGTCCTCTCCTTTCACAAAGATGAGGGCAGGGGACCCTTTCCCCACCTCCCCTCCAAAGAGGTGTCATTTTGGTTTATCTCAGAAGCTGTTGCATACTTGTTTAGATGAACTAAACTTACTGCCCTTCTTCAAATCCTGACACAGGAAACAGCATCAGCAGGGCACTTATGTAGTGTTCTGGTGTAAACATGCTACAGAAATAGGCAAGATTGTCAGATTATATTTTTAAGTTTTTTTTTTTTTGCTTGGAGGGCTTTTAAAAAGTAAGTGTTTAGAGCAGAAGCTGAGATTTTTTTTTTTTTAAACTTTCTGTCCCCAGCGCTTCAGACCTGCACTTGACCCAAGGTGACTGCCAAGGTGGGTGCCATAAGGTTCACCCGCCCCCCAACCGCAAAGCCCATCAGGAAGAAAAAACGCAAGTCACCCGGTGAAAGAAAGGGGAACTGGCACTTTCCTGAACAGCGCCTCAGATACCGAGGTTTCAGTATGCAAAGTCAACGCAGCTACACCACCTCACAACGTTTCCTCTCCTTCCTTCGGGCACGGCTGCTGGTGGGGTGACTCTAAATGAGGAGGAACCGCTGCAGCATGCAAAAGAAAACAACAATTTACAGATTTTTTTTTTTTTTAAGGGTTCCTTTTAGGTATTAAGGGCCCTCCTCCCGGCCCCCTCTCACAGCCCCTCAGCGGAGTCGCAGCCCCGACGGGACCTGGCTCCAGGCTGGGCTGCGGGGGCGGGCAGGGCCCTACCGTCAGCCCCACAGGCCTTCCTCGGTTGGTGTGAAGCGGCAGATACAGGGATTAGCCCCGCGGGAGATTTTTTTTTTTAATTTTTTTTTTTTTTGCTATTGACCCAGCCAAGGTGGGGGAATTGGGAACGAATAACAAAGGGACGCGTCCTCTTTAAACACCTCCCCCCGCCCCTCCCACGTGGTGCAGGGCAAAGGGCGGGGATTCCACGATACATCACTTCTGTTTCTGTCGTGGTGTAGAGGAGCCGCGCGCGGAGTAGGATGTGAGTGTTGGGGTTCTCTCTCGGGCGCAGTTGGGCCCGCCGCTATTTTCTCCATCCCCCATTCTCGGCTGTTGGGGGCTCGGCACCTTCCGGCCGGCGCAGGAGAGGCGCGCCGGGCAGCTGTGTGGCGAGGCTTCCCCATTTCCTCGAGTACCCGCTGTGCCCTGTGGGAGGAATGCCCCGCCGTGGAGCGTGCCTGGGGCGGGAGGAGGAACTGCTGCCATGTTGGGGGGGCAAAGAGAATTTGAGTGAGGGAGAAAATGGCGGTGGGGATCCGCCCCGCTCCGTTCCCTCTACGCCGGGATCTGATCCTGCCTGCTGACGATCCCCGACTTTTTGTTTTGTTTTTTGTTGCCTTTTCTCTCCTTCGCTGCCGGTAACCTGCACCCTTTTTGCTGCCACCCTGCCCCGGGAGGACCTGAGCGTCCTTGCCCGCGCCCCCCTATTGGGCCCTCGCTCCTTTCCCCTGGGGGGGGCAACACGAGCCGTAGAAAAGAGGAAGAGGGGAGGAAAATGGCGGCTGGGATCCGCCTACCTGGTGTTCCTAGTTCGTACGCGCTTGTCTTTCTCATCTTCCTTTCCCTTATCCTCGCTTGGCCCGTCTCATTCCACCGTCGCTCTCCCCGGTGCTTCGGTGTCTCCTCACGCTCTGCCTGTCAGCTTCTCCCGAGGGGCACCCCCCCACCCCCCCTTCTTTTTCCTCCAGTTTCCGCCCCCACCTTCCTCCATATTACTCCCTCATCCTGATGTGGTTTCTGGGGTTATCCTCTGCTGGTGCCCCCGCGTATCAGACTCTTGTTCAGCTTCCTGATTTCATGTTATCGCTGTGCTTATTTTTGCATTGTCCCATTCCAGCTCTCCTCTGCCTTCATTCTGCAGCGTGGCTTATGTGTGCTTCCCATACTCTGTTTCATTTTCAGTGCTACAGCTTCCATCGTTGTGTTCCAAACTATTATAACAGAATTTGCCCTACTTTAGAACCACATTGATCCATTAGCATTATTCAGACTCTTTTTTTTTTTTTTTCCCTTTGCACGTGGTTTCATTGTCAGTTTAAAAATACTGCTGTTCCTTTTTCTTTCCTGAGATATGCTTCTTTAATCTTTTATTAGCCTTTCCTAGCTGTAGTTTATTTTATACAGTTTCTCCCTGTGATGCTTATTTTTATTCTGAAAGAACAAATGAGCTATTTTTTTGCTACAAAGAGTTTCTAGTAGCAGGCAAGATGTTCAACTGTTATATCTAACCACATGTTTGCATACTAGAGACACGTAGAAGCACACCTGGCAGCATGCATTCAAGGAAAGTTGAATGTCTGCTTGTCTGGCAAATGAATAGACTCTAGTGACTGATGTGGTAAAGCTGCAGTGGAAATATTAAGTGCAGTACTGTAGTTCACTGTAACTAAGATGCTTTTTCAAACTTTTGTATTATTGATAGGAACTTTAGCTTCATGTATGACAATTATGGAGCTGTTGCTTGCAAATTCAACTAGGTGAAATGCCCATGTAAGAAGATAGATAATGCTGGGGCCTTAATAGTTTATATTTATGAATGTAATATTGAGAATTCAACTGGAGGACAGTATTGTATTGTATTTTTTTTATATTATGGTTTCTACCATACCTGGGGGTATATGAAACTGGTGAAAAATTGTCCCTTTGTAAACAGTTCAGAATCTAAAACATTGCATTTAAGGCAGTTGCAGCAAAAAAGGGGAAGAGATATAAGAGGGAAGGGTGTTCACATTGTAGATCACATGTACAAAGTGTATTAAAGCTTATATGAAAAGGCAGGAAAGGAGGGTTTTGAATAAGATGAATAAGATGAGCCTTTACAAAGAGGTTTGAAGATGGCTTTCTAGTCATAATGGGACGTATTCGTTATATAGTGTTCTCATGTTATCTTTTTCTTCCTAGAATGCCTAAGTCAAAGGAACTTGTGTCTTCAAGCTCATCTGCCAGTGATTCAGATAGTGAAGTTGACAAAAAGGTGAACATTATATGCAGTTTATAACTACTGTATTAACTCTTATATTTCAGGCTGGGTTTAAGGAATTAGGTGAGCATTATGTCACAAAAATGCATGTCATTCCATGTGATTTATCAGACACTTAAAAAACAAACAAACCAACCACAAAACCCCCCGAAAACCCCCCAAAAACCAAAACATCCCTTCCA
Source organism: Pelecanus crispus (assembly GCF_030463565.1). Lineage (NCBI taxonomy): Eukaryota > Metazoa > Chordata > Aves > Pelecaniformes > Pelecanidae > Pelecanus > Pelecanus crispus. Next base: position 12,786,311 of record NC_134675.1, read on the forward strand.
ACCCCAAAACAACAAAACAAAACCCACCCCCCATGATTAGGGTTTGGGTGGATGCTTTTTGCTTTGCAGTAAACTTTTTTTCTTAAGTTGCATTTTGCTTTCTTCAGGATTTTCTGTATGGTATATCTAGCCACAAGCTTCCTGGAATTCTTTACTGCTTTGTGGCAAGTGATAGAAGGCTTCTGTATAAGCTGCCCCTGGTGGCAAGAATTTGGACTAATTTTGAGGACCCCCCACCCCCCTTCATTTTGGTATCTGGATTACTTGCAAGTCCAAAACAAAAGCCTACACTTGCCCTGTCATCCATGTGCCACTTGCTTATCTTGTTCACATGTTCTTTTTCTCTGTTTCAGATTCTTACGTTTACTGTAATACCACTGCTAGTTTCTCACTTAAAAGCTGAGCCAATCTGAATGTCTTTGAGTAGATAATTTTAACGTTAACTGTTTTAAACATATAAATTTAGTGTTCTCATTTATTTTTAATAGTTATTTAATTTATAAGTTTGTATAGATGTACCAGTCATTACAAACAAAAACTGAATACAACAGTGAATTTATCTTTTTAAGAAATGCTAGGTGGTAATACAGACATCAGGTCTTATAGTGCAGTATGTGAAGAGACTTGGTCTGCTTTACTGAATTGGTTCAAATGTGACTTGGTTGCACTTAGCAAATTGGGTGTTTTGACAAATATTAATATAAGAGAAAATGGTCAGGTGTGGGGTGTGGTTTTTTGTTGTTAGGGAAATGTATTCCTGAAAAGACATAGTCTGACAGTCTGCTTCAGTGGGCAGTAAGGTGTTTTTTTTTCCCCCATGACAATCTCCCATATTTGTTGGAACTGTTTGTCTTTAAAAGAGATTATCTACAATATGATTTGAGCAGGTGAGACTAATTTTTGGTGTCTTTGTATTACTCTTTCCTTGGGGCAGGAATGATTACTATATAACCATTAGTAATTAGAAATAGTAACTTTGTAGCATCCGCTAGCAAAGTAATCTGATTTACAGGTGATATTGTCTGAATGTTTTAAAAACATGTTTTATCATGCTATGGACAGAGATTGGACTCTGATTTAAAAAAAAAAATCAAAAAACAAAAAAACCTCCTCTGCTGGATTTGATTTCCAGATCCTTTTTTCATTATCTCATCTATTATTTTTTCTTTTTTAGAAGAGTTGTTAGCTGTCCTACATTTTTCATTTTACTTGGTGGAAAGGAAGGTGAAACTTCCATCAGAATTTTAATTAAAACTACTGAACTGACAATATTACTGCACAAAAAGAGTAGGCTTTTCAAAATGTATTTTGATCTAATTCAATTCTTTAAAGTCAAAGTGTTATGGTAAACTTCACTGGGAACCGAATTAGGGTCATTTGAAGATTTTTTTTTTTTGAAATTGCAGTCTAAATGTACAGTATTGGATTCCTGCCTTCACAGAAGGAAGGTGATAATGCGTATTGCATAGTAGTAGTTTGTGACCTCTAACGTAAACTTTTTTGTAACTTATGAAATGAGTTGTAGTTCATGCATTTCTTTCTTTTTATTCTTGTTCCAAGGCAAAGCGGAAAAAGCAAGCAGCTCCAGAAAAGCCTGTAAAGAAACAAAAGACTGGTGAAAGTTCAAAAGGTGCAGCTTCTTCTAAGCAAAGCAGTAACAGAGATGAGAATATGTTTCAGGTAAAATTGATGTGTCTCTTACAGCCTGGTTAAGGTAACCATTTACATCATATTCAGTATAAATCTTATGAGGCGATCTGAATATCTTGATAGCATAGTGCTTGATCTCCTGAAGCCTTGGCCAAAGGGGATTACAATGCTAGCGTGCAGATGAGATGCTCAGAAAAAGCATTGTCAGGTTTCAGCAGAGTAATAGAATCTGGCAATTGATTCTAACCTTCATGTCTTTGCCCATGGTAACTCTGGGTAGTCATTTTGTCTGTAAATACAGCACTTACCATGAGTATACTGTAAATATTAAATCGGGACTGTCTCTACATGGAAATGTTTTTTAATTGGTGCTCTTGAAAGAAAGGTTCTTGGAAACCAAAGTATGGACTCTTCATTCCTATTAACTAGATCAAGGGCAACTTGGCTTCTGTCTTATAAGACAGTGTCTTGGAATAAGCTTTGCTTGTTCCTTTATGATGCAGGATTATCACTGAACATCCAAAAAAATTGTAATTTTTGACGTTGTCCTTATTTTTAAGATGGTATGAATGTATATTTTTTTTCAGTAGCAAGAAGTATTTGTGAATTGAGGGTATTGCAGTTCTGGGGTTAGCCAGGGCAGTAGCAATGTATACTGAAAGCTGTGCAAGAATATATGTAAGCTCAGAATTACCTGTTTTAGGGGTGTGGATCAAGACTTATTAAATGTCTGTGACTAGCTGCCTTGAAAGGGGAGGGGATAGGAAAGGAACTTAAATTCTTAGAGACTTTGATTCTTAAGTTTGTGAAAGGGTATGGGAGAGGTGCCTTATAAGATGGTCCCAACACTGAGTAAGGCAAAAGAAATGGGTTTGGGCTGTAGCCGTGCAAAGTAATATGGCAAAAAAAAAAATCTTTTCTAGAGAGAAGACCTGCTTAACTGATACTGTAATACAGGGCATTTATTTTTAATGTATCAATTCTCACTTTCCTCTTCATGTATAACTGGAGGGAGAGCTTTAATTAAAGACACTGGGCATCAATGTCTGGACTTCCCCATTGAAGGAAGAATATAATATTTTTAGTTCTGTTGGGGCATGCTTTGATCCATGTAGGAAAAATGAGATAGTATCTTCTACACCTAATGAGGTGAACTGCAGTTAGAACTCAAAAAAACTCTATGTATAAGCTTTATGCTATGTTTGTAATAGGTTCAGAAATTCCAGCCTTGGGGAAAATGGTTAAAATTTTTAATGATCTCCTGGTGAAAAAAAAAACCACAACCCAAAACAAACACCCCCCCCCCCCCCCCCCAACCCCAAAGCACCCCCCCTTCAAATAAAAGCAAAAGTTTTTGTGTGCTCTGATTTCTTTCAACCTTTTTGACCCAAAATAATAAAAAGTTACTGAAACCAGACAGTAGAGGACTTGTATTAGTCTGATAAGAGCAGGATTCTTCCAGTGTTGAGTAAAATATAGAAAAAATATTTCAATATCACCTTGACCTAAACCATCAGTGTTCCTTAGTCTCTGCATGCCTTTTAGTACTCAATAACAAAAGTGGTTTTTTAGATTGCTTATTGTGTTATGTGAAGCATTGTGGGTTTTTTCATGCTACATCAGCTTATGTGCATAAACTAAGATGCAACTGTTTCAGTGTAGAAATAGCACTGGAGGTCTGAGGATACTTCCCCCCCTCTCCCCCCTACCCAGGAGAGCATGCTTAGAAGATCTAGTTGCGTGTTAATTTTTAAGTATGGTTTTGTTTCTTCTAGGACTATTAGTAATACTAGAAACTCTCCTTTCTGCTTCCCCATGGTAGTAAAATGATCTCTGGCAAGTGACTCTGCAGTATAACTTACAAGCGCGGCTTCAGTTGATGGAAATCAGGCTGTAAAGCATTCATAGTCAGAAGCTCTGTGGTGTCCATATTGTGTGTGGGAGTGGCAGCAAATGATGTGAAACTTGATGGTTTGCTGTTCTACACCTTTGGGCTGTGTTTTTAAAGTATACAGCTTCCCTTGATATTGAGCTCATTGAAAATGCTGAATCTTCTGAATACAGCAGTCATATAAAGATCTACGTTGTTATTTTTGTTTGAAACTACAGTTGGTGTAATGGTATTCTTGAAACTAATTATGAAGAATAGAATAACTGTAAGTAGAAGGGAATTAATTCAGTATAAGAGACCAAGTGCATTTTATTTATTTACATCTCAGCCTTTTTAGGTTTTATAGGTAGCCTAGTATACTTTGGAATTTGTTAAAGGATTTGGGTGCAGTTGGGGTGCAGAAATTTCTTACTCTTATTTGTGGTGTATTACTAGAGGCCCTAAGGACAAGCATTATTCATGTTAATGTGGAAGGGTTTAGTGTTGATACATTAGATGACTGTGGCTTCGAGCCAATGTGAGTTCTCCATGTGCTTTGGTTGGTTTGACAAATACTGTCATCTACCTATGCCTGATTTGGATAAGGATTGTTAATGCTGTCAGGATATGGTATTAATGACTACACAGAGTGGAACCACATGACGTGATCAGGTATTTCACAGAAATTCTTACTTGAAAAGTAGTTTGCCTGTTCTTCAGTTTCCCAGTGTAATGTCTTTACCTATTGTAGGCTCCTGAAAGTAGATAAATATTTCAGTTTGTGATGATCTGGAAGGTGATTGATGGAGAAATGCATTGGTGACCGCCTAAGTTTCAGAATTAATATGTGGTGTGGTTTAGCCCCAGCCAGCAACTAAGCACCACGCAGCCGCTCGCTCACTCCCCCTGCCCCAGTAGGATGGGGGAGAGAATTGGAGGAGTAAGAGTGGGAAACACTCCTGGGTTGAGATAAGAACAGTTTAATAATTGAAATAAAATAAAACAGTAGTAGTAGTAATAACAATATAATAATAGTGATAATAATATACAAAGCAAGTGATGCACAATGCAATTGCTCACCACCCGCCGACCGATACCCAGACAGTTCCTGAGCAGCAGTCGCTGCCCCCCGGCCAACCCCCCCCCCCCCCCCCCCAGTTTATATACTGAGCATGATGTCATATGGTATGGAATAGCCCTTTGGTCAGTTTGGATCAACTATCCTGGCTGTGCCCCCTCCCAGCTTCTTGTGCACCTGGCAGAGCATGGGAAGCTGAAAAGTCCTTGACTAGCATAAGCAGTACTTAGCAACAGCTAAAACATCAGTATGTTAAGGCCTGAGGTGTCATGGGCCCACCAGGCTATAAATAATTCACCCTTATGTTGCCAGTCCAGATCCACCTGAGCCGCTTCAATCTTAGCAGCCTGATCCACCTGCTGGTTGTTTTGATGTTCTTCAGTGGCCTGACTCTTGGGTACATGAGCATCTACATGACGTACCTTTACAACCAGGTTCTATACCTGGGCAGCAATATCTTGACACAATGCAGCAACCCAGATGGGTTTGCCTATGTGCTGCCAGTTGCTTTGCTTCCATTGCTGCAACTGTCCCCACAGGGCATTACACTTTCGCACTGGCCATATGGGACTGTTAAAGGGTGAGCGAGTATTGCTGATCACTCCCTGGCTCTCCAGTTGACGAATCAGGTTATGGATGGGAATCAGGGAGTCTCGGTTGGTGTGATATTGCCACTGGTGCACTGTTGTGGTAGCGATTGGCACCTGTTGTTCTTTGACCCTCAGCAACCCCACAGTAGAAGCTATACCAAAAGCCCACCAGTACCCTTTTGGGTCCTTGAAATACCCTCTCCTAAGGTAATCTATGCCGAGGATGCATGGACCCTCTGGGCCAGTCACAATGGGGTGCTTCTGCCACCCATTCCTGGTTAGGCTCGCTTCAGCCTCCAATACGGTTAGCTGTTGGGATCCCCCTGTCACTCCAGAAATACAGATGGGTTCTGTCCCTCTATAGTTTGATGGCATTAGGGTAAACTGTGCACTGGTGTCAACTAGAGCCTTCTACTCCTGTGGGTCTGACGTGCCAGGCCATCGAATCCACACAGGCCAGTAAACCTGGTTGTCTCTTTCCTCCACCTGGCTGGAGGCAGGGTCCCTCTAGCCCTGGTTTTAGTATTAATTGTTAACTTCTTGTAAATGTGCATTAAGGGTCCCTCGATTAATATCGGAAGTAAAATTAGCCCTCTTACTCTGTCTGGGGATCTGCTCACTGGAAACTGGAGCTGCAATTTTCCTGGGAGAACCGCCTTTTGTAATAGTTTTTCCTTGCAACTCAGGTACCTGTGCCTCTAAGGTTGAGGTGGGTTTTCCATCCCACTTTGTCATGTCCTCTCCGTGGTCACGCAGGTAAAACCACAGGGTGCCCCGTGGTGTGTATCCTCTATATCCTCTCTCTTGAGCATAAGGACATTGACTCCTAATGGCAGAGATAGTGGTCCGTACAGGTGGGGAGTAGGACATATCCTCTCTGAGTTGCTGGACCTCCCAGGACAGTTTTTTTCAGACAGTTTTTCCACAGCCGAGACACAGGCCTGTAGGGAGGAAGAGATACTTTCTTTGTATTCCTGGAGGCTGCTTGCCACTGGTGCCTCATCGTCTTTCCAGGCCAGTATTGCCAATGAGTTGGGATACGATGCTGGTGCGCTCTGTACCACCTTCCGCCACATGGGTCATGTGCACCTGACTTCATCTGGGTCTTTGGGTAACTGCTCATCATTCAGGTCACTGTAAATCACCTCCAGCACGCCTAATTCCCTGAGGAACTGGATACCTCTCTCCATGGTGGTCCGTTTGCCTGGGCAGTATATAATATCTTCCTTGAAGGGGGATACTTTTCATTCATGCTTGACAGCAGTTGCCTCCAGAGGCTGAGCGTTTTTGCCCCTTTTCCAATTGCTTTGTCAATGCCCCCTTCCCTGGAAAGGGATCCCAGCTGCTTGGCTTCCTTACCCTCTAATTCCAGGCTACTGGCCCCATTATCCCAGCATCGGGGCAGCCAGGTGATGATGTGCTCGCCTGGATGATGACTGAAATCTTTTTGCATATCTTTCAGCTCACTCAGATATAGTGATCAGGTGGTTACCAACTCATTTATGGGTTCTGCCTCTTCCTCCTCTGGTTCTTGTGATGGCCCTGGTTCATCTTCATCCCTTACTAAACGAGCTGATTTCCTTGTGTATTTTTTCTTGTAATGATACTGGCACGGGTTGGTTCTCTGGTTTAGCCACGCTGCCTGTGGCTGGGGTTTTAGTAGCTGTAGTGCTTGTCGTTTTGTCATCAGATCCAGAGACCTTCTCTTTCCCTTGAGGGTACTGATTAGTGTTGACCACGGCTCAATAGGCAAGGGGCAGTCCCCAGCATGTTGCAATGATTTGTGTCTCTCTGGAGCTACCAGGGTGACAACATACTTTTTCCAAATACTTTACTAATTCTTCAGGATTCTGCACTTGTTCAGGGGTGAAGTTCCAAAACACTGGAGGTCCCCACTGCCCTAGGTACTTGCCCATACTATTCCACACACCCTGCCACTCATAACTATCCAGCCTTGGGGTAGATCTCTGGATGATATTCTTAAACTGCTTACTGACCTTTATCAAAATGGAAACAACATTCCCAAGAAGTATCAATAGAAGTATCTTAACTGCCCAGGGGTGTTCAAGATACTGGAAAGTTGTTGTAATGAAGGAGGAAACATCATAGAAGAAGGTAGCAAAGGTGCCATTCTGTATTTCCTCCACAACAGATCTCTCGGAGGAAGAAGTATAATTGCTAACTCTCTCCATGAGGTGGTACCTGAAGTACAGTAATGACTTCTGTATGAAACCCAAATACCAAAGAATGCTCAAGGTCAGGGTTTTGATAAGGAATCTCCCAAGCAAAAGATCATGAATCACTGTAGAGCATGGCACATTGCACAAACAAACACCAATCTTTAACATGTACAGCAAAAAAAGGAGCATGGTGCAGATCAGATGAACTAATATTGTGACCGGCAACTGTTAACAGATTCCTTAATACACTCTGGTTAATCTGTTATTATCTCAAACCCTTTGAGCCCCATGTTGGGCGCCAAAAAGGACTGTTGTGGTTTAAGCCCAGCCAGCAACTAAGCACTACGCAGCCGCTTGCTCACTCCCCCTGCCCTGATGGGATGGGGGAGAGAATCAGAGGAGTAAGAGTGAGAAACACTCCTGGGTTGAGATAAGAACAGTTTAATAACTGAAATAAAATAAAGTAAAATAGTAGTAATAAGAATGATATGCAAAGCAAGTGATGCACAATGCAATTGCTCACCACCCGCCAACCGATACCCAGACAGTTCCCCAGCCAACTCCCCCCAGTTTATATACTGAGCATGATGTCATATGGTATGGAGTAGCCCTTTGGTCAGTTTGGATCAACTATTCTGGCTGTGCTTTCATTCCCGCTGGTGTCTTGTGCACCTGGCAGAGCATGGGAAGCTGAAAAGTCCTTGACTTGCATAAGCAGTACTTAGCAACAACTAAAACATCAGTGTGTTATCAACATTCTTCTCCTACTAAATCCAAAACACAGCACTATGCCAGCTACTAGGAAGAAAATTAACTCTATCCCTAGCCGAAACCAGGACAATGTGTTAAACCAATTTGCTGTGTTGCACATCTCAGCTGTTTACAATACTGTATTCTAGGAGTTTACATTAGCTTTTTGTGCTTCTTGTAATGCTATATGTATAGTTATCAGCTAAGAAAGAACGATGCTATTTTTGCTGTTTCTACTTCTACAACATGTATATAGTTTAATCAAGGCAAACTGGAAATAGGAGGAAAAATGGTGAAGAAGGTAGTTGCTGAAACTCATACAGGAAGTCAGTTGCATGGCTGTGAAAGAAACCTAGGCACAGTTCAGTGCATTTTAAGAAACAGAAATCTGGAAATAGTGGTTTTTAATGTCTTCTGATTTATTTAATTAGAGTAGTATATCTAAGGAGTTGTGATATTTAATAAAAAGCATATGAACTTTTCTGTGAATGTTGAACTGCAGTAACTACCCTGCTATAAATCGATACAGTCCTTGGAACACTAATGTGGTTACAGAGATATAAAGGTGTCTTAGATCAGTGAAATTATTCTAGGACTATCAGCTGCTATGTGAACAAAGAATTGTTCAGGAATGACTCGGTGCCAGAATTGCAGGTAACTGAACTTCAAGAAAGATCAGTTTACTTAAATAAATCTATATTTTGGTTGAGTTTTTTAAACTGTACTTTAGAAGCCTATTTAAAGCTTTTAGCAGCAGCAGTTGTTTTGCATAGAGTTCAGCTAAACATTTGAAATTTAATGTAAGCATTCAGCTGAAATCTAGACAGTGGCATAGAACCTAACTTAATTTCAGCTTTTTTAAATGAGACTGTTTACATTTAAGGTAGGCTTACTGACTAAGTAAATGATGTGTACTTTGTATTATTGCCCCTTGCCTTACTGTAGCTGAATTAAGACATGTAGTCTTATGTCTAATATTCAAATCCTATAACCTTTTACTGTATTTGCAGCTATAATCTGCTATATTGTATCAGATTTTATTTCTTAGAGCAAATCTGGAATTACTTGGCAATGCACTAATATTCTTTGATATAATGTTATGGAGTACTACTATGTGAAGCTGGTTTTAGAGGTGACCTTAAAAGTCACTGAAGCGTTATAGGGTAAAACCAAGAGATGTTGTTCATGTAGGCTATTTAGATATCTTTTGCCAGCAGTGCTGACGGACTTGGGCATGGTAACAATTTTGGTCTGAAAACTCAGCTACCATGACATCATACCTTATTTTTGAATGTTAATTTGTAGTACTGTGAAAGTATTTAATAAATTAATCACAAAATACTATCTTATAAACTTGTTCATTTTAAAGGATGCTTTGAATTAGGAAAACAACTGCTTCAGGCTTATGGCATCTAAAGATGTCCCAATTGTTTTAAAATACATTTTAGAGTTAATTTAGCATGATCTGCATAAGAAGAAAAATTACTTTAAGCAAACATAAAGCATATTTGTTTATATGTATTTTGTGAAATAACAGCTTTTATGACTTAAACATCTGTGGATGATTTTAATTGATTGGAGAGTTGTTCATGCTTTCTGGTCAGACTTAATGCTAGTAAGATGTGTTTGGCCCCCCATTAAACTATGTCAAAGTGCAAGATGCATAAGTTAAGGAAGTTGAAAACTAAAACTAATGGTTTGTCAGGAAGGAATATTGTATTTTTAAAATTTCTTACTTTAGAATGTGTTCTTTCTTCATAAAGTGTATCCAGAAGGTGCATATAGAATACTAAGAATTTTTTACATGAATTGTATTTGATTGTGTTTTTATTATCTAATTTCTGATTCTCAAATTCACATTATACTTTGAATTTATGTGAATGAATAGTTTTTTATCAAATCTGGAAAAATTTGATAAAGCCTAAATATGTAGTGTAATGCAGAATTGTCAGTGTGCCTGTTGTTTGTCTCCCCCCCCCCCCCCCCCCCCCCCCTTTTTTTTTTGTCCTAAGAAAAAAGAAGTCCTCATAATTCAGTTAAGCCACTGTGGTGTGAAATTATGAAATTCCAAAGTCATTTCATACTGTGCTACATGCTGGTAAACTTAAAGGATTTGGATGAGGGTTGTGTTTTGGTGGTGGTTTGGTGGGGTTTTTTTTTTGTTTTTGTTTTTTTTTTTTTTTGGAACATCTGGTACAGTGCAGTAGTCTTTTAACCACAGTTCTAATGAAGTGCCATGAGGACTTGGGAGCAGGCATGGGACAGTTGGTGGCTTTTGTTTCCATCTGTATTTACTGTGCTTAAAAAAAGAAAAAAGGGGGGGAGGGGGAAAAAAAATCTCTAGAAATTGTGCTTATCTCATGTGAATATCTAATTTGTTTTCTGTACATATGGCATGGACTAAAATTTAGATTTGGGAGTAGAGCTCCCTCTTCTCTGTTTGTTTACAATTGCTACTAACAAAGATGGTTATAATAGAGGCAAAATTTTATTTTAGAAAACAGTAAATTAGAGGGTTTTGTAAGAAGTAAGCTTGTTAAGAATATAGGTATTTTTATTCTAGGAGAGCCACTTTTGCATTGAGCATTGAATGCTCAACTGGTTTTAAGTCATTCATCCATTTATATTGTCATTACTTATTTGCCTACTGACTACTCTGGATTAAGCTCTTGATCTAGTTGTTTTTCTGGTGTCTAAAATAAGCTGCAATGTGCAACGTCACATGTCCAAGTCTGATACTGCTGGTAAAAGTGAATGCTGTAATACGTAAAATATCTAAAAGATATCCTCTTATGTGTTTTGACAGATTGGCAAAATGAGGTATGTCAGTGTTCGTGACTTTAAAGGGAAAGTCTTAATTGATATTAGAGAATATTGGATGGATCAAGAAGGTGAAATGAAGCCTGGCAGAAAAGGTATTGTTCTGCTTCATGTTATTTTGTATTAAAACATTGTCTGCAGTTTGCTGGAGAACTTTGTGTATCAGATTTTTATACTTTGTTACTACATGGTATTTTTAGAGTAATATTTTTACTCTTTTATAATTTATATTTTAACAAATGATTAGTTTTATCTGTAGATTATAAACAAAAGCAAAGTGGTTTCGTTGGCCTGAGTCTGTTTTCCTAAATGGACCCCCCATGATTTATGGAAAACAAGGCATCAAATACAAGCAAATTTTTTTATGGGAATTATATACATAGCCATACATTTTCCCATTGATTAACTTAACTCCATTTCTTGCTTTTATTACAATTAGATTTCTTATATCAAAAGTCACTGAAAAGATTTGTTATTCATTTGTAATAAGATGTTAATTTCTTTAAAACAATTATCTTCACTTTCTATCAAATTTTAGATTAAAATAATTAAAATATTTAATGTGACTAATTTTGTAAAAAATATTTCAAGATTTTAGTTCAGGTGAAAATACCTTAAGTGTTCAAGTTTTGGTACTGTACTTCTAATCTGCAACACAGCATAAGCCATTGTACCTTTAATTGCTACTCCCATACTTACTTTTTATGGCATGCCTTCACTGAACCATTTTCAGAACTTTACCACCTGCAAGATGGGGATGTGAGGATAGTTGCAGTAGTAGTGCTTTCCTTAATGTCATGTTGCTTCTGTTAGAAAAGCTTACTTTTAATATTTTTTCATATTGTGCCAAGGAAAGAGGTAAGTATGAAGCACCCTGTCCTGGAGATTGAAGACATTTAATGTAGAATCAGCATAAGGTTTGCTACATTCTCCTAGTGTGTCCAGGAGCAAATAGACGTTTGGAAAGCTTGAGAAACATTTTCAACAGCTCTTAAATAATTACTGAGAATAGGTTTGTATAAACAGGTGTACCAGTACTGTACAGGAAAATTTCTCAGTTGGGATGCGTTGCTGCTACTTAACAAAAAAGATTGCTCCAACTTCTAAGGACTTTAAACTGCTGTCTGTGTTTTGAGGTGGAAATCAAAAGTATATGCAGTCTGAGTGGTAAACTACAATGAAACTTGATGGGTATGCCAAGTGACAAAAATTACATGATGTAGATATAAATGTTTATCAATGTGGCAAAAGGATCTGAATTTTATTAGGATAAAACTAATAATAATCTGATACAGTATGTGAGTCTAATGATCCATTGATGCACTTATGAGCCCCTTATCTAGCTATCCTAAAACCAGTATGAACAGTTGAAATTGTGTAATAAAATATAGGGGGGGGAATCCAACATTTTATAATTGTTATATCAGATTGTTTCCAGCAGCAGGTCTGAACTGCATGCAGTTTATCTGATATGTTGTTCGGGGGCATCTTGATGATGTTTGGTCCCCTAATAATGGTTTAGCACACCTGGCCTAACTGTTTTCAAAAGAAATCTGCACTCTAAAGACTGGTGGAAAACTGCTTAGAATAGCTCCATGCAGACTGCTCGTTGTTCTGATAAGTGGTGCTCTGATAAGACAGTGATGGTAGAAGAAAAAAAAAAGGTGATGAGCCCCAAATGGAATTCCAAATTTCACCTGTTTTCAGGTCCTGCTCCACCTACAGGGAGAAAGCAATGAAGGAAGCCTGATCACTGAGGGGGGAGAGTGGGGGTAAATAGTAGAAGAGCCTTGCTAGAGAGAGTATGAGAGGTAGGCCTGTGAGTCTGTACTTGCATAGAGTTGGCATAGAGATTTTAGGGGTATGAGGAGACTAAAGCACAAAGGAAACATGTGCCTGGACTTGAACTTGAGGAAGTACAAATTTAGAACTGAGGAGATGGGTTATGGGGCACTGAATAATTACTGATTGAATGTCACTAGAAGCTATAGTGAACTTGAAGTGAAAAAATAACTTCTGTGTTGGTTTGTGAGTGCTAGGGAGTGGAACAGAGTCTCTCCAAAATGTTACTTATAGTATATGTTATTCACAGTGCTTTAAGAAACAGGAGGAAAAAAAAAACCCCAGAATTATGGTACTTTAAAAGTGCGTAGAAGTTCAGACCACAGATGTATGGCTTTTAGGAGCAAACAGGAATATGATTGATTTCCTACATTTCTCTTGTGCTGCCTTCTATCAAGGCCAGAGCTGTATTTCACTTCCTGTGTTTAGGCTAATGCTTGTGAATGGATTTGTTATACTGCACTCACTTTCTTTGTAAGTTAAACTTGTCCAGAGATAAGCCAAGGTCTAAAGTTAAACTGAAGTGTTCCAAATGAGTAGTTTATAACCAAGATGGTTACACTTGAGGTAGCTTAAGCACTAATAGTTGTGACATAGACTTTGTGTATGAAACCAGCCTTGACGATAATTATGCAAGGTCTTGCACTACAATTTTCTTTTTGTCCTAAGTATTTATTTTTAATGCATTTCAGGTATTTCTTTAAATCCAGAACAGTGGAACCAGCTGAAGGAACAGATTTCTGATATTGATGATGCAGTAAGAAAACTGTAAATACAGAGCCATACAGAAACCTTATCGTTTTAGTTGTTTTAAGTGGTCTTTTTACATTGGCTTTTGTTTTCTAAAATATTGTTTTCAAGTTGTTGTATATTTGGATTGCAAAACGATTTGTAAGATGAATACTTTTTTTAATGTGCATTAAAAGTGTATTCTGAGTGAGACTATTTGTGTATACTTTACTAAAAGGAAATGTGTTGCTTTCACCTCATGGTATAAAATAAACAAATCAAATAATATGTAAAGCATAGTTGTTTATGGCCTTTTGATTGAAGGTGTTTGCTGATAAGGCCACCTAATAGCTTTAGTCTTTGGTTTAGTTTCAGTTTAGTTAACTGATAATATGAATTTGTTTTCTGAGGAGATTTCTTAAAATGTCTCCATTTAATTTTTTTCTTTTATTTCATATTCTTTGGTATTGCCCTGACAGCTTTCTTCTTTAAGACTTGATACAAACAGTGAATACCTGGAAAAACACATTTTCGTAGATAATTTTAAATACTGTATTTGCTAATTTACTGTATTTATTCAGATGTAAACAGTCCTGAGTATATAGACTTTTTTGCATTACTTGCATGAAGTGCTATGCTAAACAATAGCACTTGAACACAAGCCACACACTATTTCTTCCTGTTTTTCTATAGCTTGCTTGACTTAGAAAATACAATTAACCTTTATTCTTGGACCCTAGATTTTAGAATGTGATGCATAAACTTTTACAGTAATAGACATATACCTCAGAGTAAGATAGTATTTAAAAGCTCCAAATGTGGTTATTAGTTAGGTACCCTTTTCAAGCTTTGCATTACATTCATTCTTGAACACATACTGACTATTCTATAGAAAAAAAAACAGTTAACCTGTCTTTGTAGGGCTTTTGTTCATTTGAGAGTATTGTGTAAACAATGATGCTTAAACTAGGCTGTAACACAGGTTAAACAGTCAAACAAGGTTAAAATTGCTCCAGCCAAAACATCTGGCTATCATGCTTCTGCCCTGTCTACACTGCCTGCCCAAACCATTTAACTTGGCTTGCCTTATGTGGCTTACATGCGCACAACTGTTTTATCTTTTGTACAGAAGATACTTAGCACTTACAATGGAGCACTGGTACATAGTGGATCATGATTCTAGCGAACTTCACTTGTCTACCAGTGTACTATTCTGGTAAGAGAAGCTTCTGTCCAGTGGAAGCTCTATTAGACTAGATGCTGCCCCAGTTGAAGGGCTTCTTGGTAGGTGTCACAAACTATGGAATGAAGAAGGGAGAATGTGATGTTTGAGTAGACCTTGGAGAGATAAGGGGCGTGCCGGTACAGAAGTTAATGGTGAAAGATCAAAGATAGATGACACATAACTACAGTAAAGAAATATATGTTAGCGGAATTGGAGAAGAGCTTATTTTCTGACTTAATTCAGTTAAATGAAGGAAGATGATGAAACAACTTCATAAAAATTGACATTTCAATACTATGTAGTGAATGTACAACTTATTGGTTCAGCTGTAATTTTCCCATTTGATGTTAAACTTAATGTATTTTTAAAATTTTGTATATGTAAACATGATTTACTATTTGTTTAATTTTGGAATATCTTAATATAATTGTTTATATTGCAGACATGCATGGAAGTCCTGTTCTGCTAAGTGCCATACACAAACTGTTCCTGTGCTGCAGAGTTTATAATTCAATACAAATGGGTATTAAAGGGTGAGGAAGGGTGACTTCATCAAATTAAATAATTATTATTTAATTTAAATATTATGTCAGATACCTCCACCTGCTTTTTAACTTATCCATCGTTGACATATTTCAAATAAAGTTAAGATCTGTTTTTGTATAGCTCAGGAAGTCTGAGTTCTTAAGAACTGCTTGAGGGTGAATAAAAGGTTGAAGAGATGTTTTGTGGTAGCAGCTGTGTTTTTGGGCACAACATTCTTTTTTGAGTGACTCTTAATGGCATGTAGGGGTATTTAGACCAAATAGAATAAATACAAAATATCTGCTAAAATTTCACAGATGAGTGAATGAAATAAATTGCTTCAGATGACTGTCAACAGATTCTAGGTGGGGTTTTTTTATTTGCAGTATATATGTATATGATTTTTTTTTTTCCTTTAAATCTGAAATTTTGCAACCAGATTTCACCCATTTTACCTCAAAACTTTCATGTGGCTACTTTAAAGTGCATGATTATCATAACAGAGGGAACATTGTCCTCACTTAGACTACTGTGGTAGTAGGTCATTGGATGGCAGTTGTGTATCAGAGTACAATATAATTGTGTTCAGGAAGGTGGAGAATTAAATTCGTTCATTTTGGGGGAGTAAGTGAAAAAGTTTTAATATAGTGATTAGTTCTCTTGTGGAAACTGATGGTAGAGATGTTCAAAGAAATTAGTATTTGTTAACCAAGAACTATTAGTTCCTCTTATAGATAACATCTTTGTTGAATTTGTGGTGATAATTACTCGAGATGTTTATCCCATTTTACTCAAGAAAACTTGGGGCAGTTTAAACACACAAGCTAAGTAAAATAAAAAATTAGTTTTCTACCTGCCAGTTATATTTCTACCTGTAATAATGATAAAATATATATTTTACCTGAGCCAGTCTTAATGTCTGCATGACTGTTCTACAAAAAAGGTAACTAATAAACTAGTCAGTTTCACAAATGAACTCAAAATGGGACATGTTTAATTGTGAGGGAATTCATTGCACCTCAGATGACTCATGTGCTGGTTACTTGATAAAAATTTGACACATTCAATGTTATTTTGAAATAAATAGTTGGTAGTGATTTGTCATGTAATTGTCTATGGCTGTAGTCTTTCTAATTTGAGAAGAAAATTCAGATTTTTTTTTCAATAAATATTATTTTCTTGCAGACAGAATGGTAGTTAGGATACATGTAGAAGTGTCCATGGAAGAAAATTGTGCATGTATGAAAAGACTGTGTAATAAGAGATAAAAACACTGCTCCCTTTCCCATTGAAGTGGCAAAAGAAAGATGCATTTGATTCTTGGTATTTATGCTGGGCATATTAGCAATATGTTTTATAAATTAAACCTACTATGGAGCTTAGGAGGAAAAATACATCACAGTTAGAGCTGCCAAAGTACCATATGTGTGCTAAATCAAACTCATGTACAATGTTGCTCTTTATGTAGAGATGTTCATATTGAAGTTAAACAAATGCAGTACTAAGTTTGATATTTCTGTTAAAGGAAATGCCCCAGTTATGTACTACTTATGTGATCTGTTAGCAAAAAATTGATGATTGTAATTTTGGTAACTCAAATGTCATATTGTTAACCATGTGGAATGTTTCATGTTTTATGTTTTGTTCTGGTGGTATCTACTGCAGAGAGGCCACTGGAAATATGCGCCCTCCAACTGTAATTATCTTAATGTTCAAATAAAAAGTAGTTAAATGGCATATATGTAATAACAATTTGAACACTTGGAAATAAATGAAGACTTCCATTGTCATAGTGTTATTTTTAATAGAAATTTAGCTGCACTAAAACTTATTTTTTCTTAAATAGCTGTTTTCATAACAATTTGTTTCTTGCAACTGTTATAATTTGGAAATTTGAAAACTTAATCATCTTATACTTGGTCTGTGTTTGCGGGTGGGTGGTTGCTTGTGTTAGCCCAGAGGCATAGAAGTTTTTCATTATGATAGAACAACAAGTGTCATGTGAATATGGAAGCAGCAGGTATAAACACTTTCAAACACCAAACAGAAGGAAAGTGCCTGATAAGTTGCTACTGTTAAGAAAATGGCTGATTATCTTTTGAGTGGAATTTCTTTTTGATCTGACAATAAATGTAACCATAGATTAGACAGAAAAAAAAGCTCACCCATTTATTTATCATTGGTCATAGATTAGTGTAGGCTTCGTTAGGAAGGATATTTGTTTTTCACATGCTTGCTGTGACTGATCTGTAGGGAGTGGATTAACTGATTGTAGCCAGTTTTTTCTTCAAGTAATTTTGATTAATTTAGCAATTTATAGCCATGGAATCAGAAGTTACCTTGGCTCAAAGGAGGGAAGAAATGCAGTTTGGGGTTGATGGAGGGTCATCGTGTCCTACCTATTTCTCATTTGCTGCCATCCACTTATTGATAGGATTAATCTTTGACTATAGCTCTGGTGACTACATATGGAAGAGAAATCTGATAGGCAATGTTTTTCTTGTTGTGAATCAAGTTATTGTCCCCTGCTCTGAACTTAATATTGTTATCTAAAAATGTGAAGACACCTGCTGAAGAACTGAAATAAATGTTCCTTGGCTCAGTGATGGTTTGTCAGGGAAGCTTAAATTGTGCCATCTTGTGAGAAGAGGGACATGCCATTAGTCATGGGGATAACTTAAAGGCTGAGAACTTGGTAACGCAGCTGTTCCCTTGGTATGGCACTTCATTGAACAAAAATGTTACAATTTTTTGTAAGATCTGTACTTTTTGCTTTGAATGAATCCATGTGCTTGTCATTGATGGGATGGCAAATGAGGTAGGAACTGAGGTTGGGTTGAGGAGTCAAGTTTTTAAAAACATTATTGTCCTTTGGAAGGAGGTGGGCTCTCCATAATCCTAAAGGTGAATAGTTTGCTGTAAAGCTGCAAAAGTTGGTGCAATGCACAGACTATGTTCTTGGGAATATCTAGGTGTATTTGATAAGGCTAAACAAGAAAAACATTTTATGCCTCCTTGGCCAGCATGCCTAGTAGACTGTTGTTAGATATGAGTTCGCTTGGGCAGAAGTTAATGAGGTAAAAATTGCTGAAGTAAAGAAATGGTAAGATTTTTATATAACCCTGTTACTTCTGTTGCATAGAAAATAGCTATCTAAAGAACAACTGTTTCACACCTTAAGAATTTAAATGTTTCCTGCTTTCACTAATAGGCTAATGTGTCAGAATAATTTTCAGACTGTTGAAAATAAAGCCCATTTCATCTTAGGAATGAAAAGACCTGAGTTGTTCTAGTCACTAAAATATCATCACACAATATATCTGAGGGAGAGATGAATAACACTGTATATATTAAGAACAAACTGGAGATTGAGGCAACCCTAACAATTAACTACTTGAAATTGAAACTTAGGTTGCATATAGCAATAAAACTTTGCAGTCTGCTCGTGGTGTTGGTTTTATGTAATCTTTGAAGCTTTTTGCTAGCTATCTCAATGTGAAATGGCCTCGCAGAGCTCTGCTGTTTCCTCTGCTTTCCATTTGCCATCCCTTACCCGAGACCTACAGCTCCCTTTGCGTTTCCTCTATTATTTGTATTCTGATTGGAAGCATCTTTCCATCTCTTGGAACACAAGCATCTCTGGCTACACTCATTTTATCACAAGACAAGGAATATCTTAACAATTGGATCCTAATGATAGTTGGCAGATATAGCTACTATTGCTAACACAGGCAAATTAATGGTCATATATCTTTTTTTTTAACATTGTGATAAAGTATGCTTAAAATAGTTGGGTTACTTTTGCCAACATGCATACTTCCCAAAGGAAATAATTTTCTTCATACTAGCTTGGATTATTCTCTGCAGTAAAAGTACTGGACAAATGTTTTTTCCCCTGAAGTGATTATTAACAACTTGGAAAATGCTACAAAGAGACAGTTTCTGGGGTAAAAATGAATGGAGTT
The DNA here is from genome assembly GCF_030463565.1 of Pelecanus crispus. Taxonomy (NCBI): domain Eukaryota; kingdom Metazoa; phylum Chordata; class Aves; order Pelecaniformes; family Pelecanidae; genus Pelecanus; species Pelecanus crispus. The sequence goes on from NC_134675.1 coordinate 12,805,535, forward strand.
GTCACCTAGACATCCGCTTGCCATAAGCAAGGGTATCTGTAATTGCAATGGTTTGTTTAACGGAAAGAAAACTCAGTTGCTTGGGTAGCCTGAAAGAAGTTCCTAAAGTGCGATGTAGAACATTTATGATGTAAAGACTGCTCTCCTGTCTGTTCAAAGGAAGCTTTGATCAATGTTGACTTGCTGCATGCTTGTCCCTACATATACCCTACTTTTTTAATCCATGATTAATTTTAATTTTTATTTTTAGAGATTTGTCAGCATACGTTGTGTAGTCCTGTTTCAGTAGTAGAACTAGTCAGCCTGATTTACTCTGAGATTGCTATAAGGAAAGTGCATATCTTTTTCTCATTTTCACACAGCATCTATTATATTACTATTTCACAGTAATGCGCCTTTTATCTATCAAAACAATTTGTAGTAACCTGTGGAAAATGTTTGGGGACAGACATTTTGGGTTTTGGGGACAATTCTTTGTAAATAAGTTATCTAGCTCTTTCCCCTGCACCTCCTATAAATTTGTTCATGCCTTGGTATTTTAATTTTGTGGCATTGTTTTGCAGGAAACTGAATTTTTTTTTTTTTCTGTGATCACTAAGGAGTTTTGCAACTCCTTATTTTTTAACGTGCTCCAGTTGTAGCTTTTGAAAATGGACTTGCAAAGGTCATGCTTGGATGCATTTCTTACTAGATTTTGTTAGATTCCTAGATTATCTGACTGAGACTGTTTGCTCTGTAGTCTGAGCACCTGTTGAAAAGAGATAGAAGTGACTGTCAGGACTATAAAATTGCAAGCTTGTGATATGCCTTGTGAAAAGGTGAGAGGGACATGTGCAGCTAAAGAAATGAGTTATTTTCAGAACTTTTTCAGGACATGTTCCAGAAACAATATTTTTCTCATTTTGAAGGCAAAAACTAAATCCAAAACTGTTTAAAAAATGCTAAGCTTCTACTCAAATGTGAGTTCATCAAATATGCCCTTTTTTAATGCAATATTTTTGAAAAAGTTATAGCAATGAATTTTTCTAAAAAAATCTGCCTAGATAACACTATGTTTAGCACCACAACATTTTTAAAGCTAATTGAGTCTATAACAATATATAGTTTTTAAGTGGTTTTATTTGTGCTTTTGATACTTTGAAGCATTCATCTTGACTGAGTAGGTAAATTTCTATGAAGCTTTGTGAGAACTTTGGAGCCTTCCATAGATGGTGGTCGCATCCTTGGCTGAAGGAAGAGACCTGTTAACTTCTTGTATGGAAGTTGTTGGGCTGCTGTGTGCTTTGGGCAATGACTTTGATCTGCTTTAGGTCAGTATTGCCTCAAAGCCTTGGTATTAGCAATCTGCTATATTAATGAAGGACACAACTCACATTTTTAGTTTTTGGTGTATTTATTCTATTGAATTCAACTTTGGATATTTAGCTTTTTTAATTACACATTCTATTTTGTGTGGTTTTTGTCTTCAAGAGAATTGAGATTAGCACATAGTCAAGAAATTTATAATTCTGCTAATTGATACATAGTTTAGATAATTTTCCAGTTCTATTTTGCATCTGGTTACATTTCTGCTTGAGGCATTGCTGATGTACTTCCATAGGCATCATTGGTACAGCATTAAGGATGGGAGTCATGGTGCAAGGTAAGGTAATACTGTTCTGTTGCTAAGCAGATCTTTTTTCATTATGGATCTTTCAAATGCAACATGTATGGAAGGCGTAAAAAGTGGAATAGAAGAATTCAAATCACTGCTTTTCACATTAAAAGTATACAAGATCTGAATTGAAAATCTTTGTATAAAACAGTTTGTCAACCTGTTGGTAAATCTCCAACAGTGTGCGTGATATTTCAGAGAGGTAGGATTTTTTTTTTTTTGGGTAAACCTTGATAATTACTTTTTCATAACTGTTATATTTTCTCTAACAAATATTCATACAAATCTCTATATAAAGTGGCTACTAAATGCAAGTTCTGTGCTGACAACAACGCTTAAGTAATAATTCAGTATAGGTTAGTGCAATGTATGTGTGTACTGCAACTATAAATTTGTAAGTGGTACTAAGTCTCAATCTATGCACTTGGATTTCTTGGATGTTATAGAGTAGAAAGGTCATGGCAAGTATTTGTTGTAGAAAAACTGAAAATCTACATTGCGTGCAGTCCATAACAACACTCCATTATTGGATTGGAATCCTTCACTTGAAAGTATTTCTAAACCTCCTAGATACTTTCTGTACTTTGCTTGATCTTTAGAGGTCGTCAACCTCCTCCATGTTTTATGGAGGACTCTGCTGTGAAAAGAGTAAAGTCTGCAGCTAGCTCAGAGGGAGTATTAGGTTATGATGGCAAATAGTTTTAAATAAAGCTTGTTTGAGTGTTCTGTACTGCTGGCTGCCAATAGTGCCGAGGCACTTGCAGCATTTAGAAATTAAACGTCTGTTGGAGTGCTTTCCTCCACTTCTTAACACGTGAACCTTTGGTCAATACTTTGACTTCAGTGGGACAAGGATTTGAGTCATTGTTTTCAAAGTAATGAGAGCTGAAATTAAAAGCGTTGTCTTGAATAACACCCTCTTATTGTGTTAATGATGGGACTGGGGATATTAGAAAATGGTTGTCTTCAGCCCACAGGAAAAACATTCCTGTGTCAATTCCATTTGATGACTCAATTGGCCAATGTTTTGCAGATACGTTTTTGTGACTACATTGAGCAATATGTTCAAACAAGACAATGTTCACTGTTCAAGACATTTAGAATAACATACGTGTTTACTTGTTGCTAAGAATTTTGTTTCAGCCTGTAGGAAAGTTGCCAGAGCAATGAGATGAAAACCAGCACAATCACACTGGCCACATAGTGCCTCTATTGCCTTGGGACTTTGCTATTTCAGACAGCACCTGAGCATTTACTGCTGTAAAATATATGAAAATTTGAGGAGTCCTTTGCAAAATTTGTGAAAATGGGTTACTGCATGTGGGCTTCTTGGCTTGTCCTCTGATGAGGTGGGCTTTGCTCATATCTGTTGTTCTGGTACTGAAATATGGTATTTTTTTGTGACATGAAGTGTGAATTCATCTCTCTACTGCGTACAGGTTTTCTTGAATGATCAGCAATCTTACTATGGTCCTACCTTTTGTAATTCTCCCTAAAGTATCTTTCACCCTGTCATTTTCTCAGTGCCAGTGGGCATACCTCAGCAGCAATGGCACCTATGAGATCTTGCTGTCTGCTTTGATACCTGTTATCTCCAGCACTCCTTGGCACTTGGAAAAAGGAGAATAGCCTTCCTCCACCAAAGTGCTACAAAACGAGGCAAGGTACTGCTGCAAAGTACAGCAACGGTCTCTTTGGACTCTTCTTAGTAGGGGAAAAAACCAGCTGTATGGTGTCTCTAGTCCAATAACTTGTTTCTAGACAACATGTCTTACAGAGATGAGCCGGGGCTCCTGAGGTAATAGGAGCCAACAGGGAAACACCAGTGAAATACCTCAAAGGAATTAAGGTGTTTTTCTCTAAAAAAGTGACATGGCTGACAGCCCAGCTGAAGTGCCTCTACACCAATGCACACAGCATGGGCAACAAACAGGAGGAGTTGGAAGCCACCGTGCTGCTAGAAAGCTATGACCTAGTTGCCATTACTGAAACTTGGTGGGACGAATCCCATGACTAGAGTGCAGCTATCGATGGCTACAGGCTGTTCAGGAGGGACAGGAGAGGAAGGAGAGGTAGAGGGGTTGCCCCCTTCGTCAAGGAATAGATAGATTGTGAAGAGCTATCTCTGAAGAATAGCCACGAGCAGGTTGAAAGCTTATGGGTAAGAATCAGAGACTGAGGCAACAAAGGGAACCTTGTGGTTGGTGTCTACTACAGGCTGCCCCATCAAGGGGAGCCTATTGACGAAGCCTTCTTACTCCAGCTACAGGAGGCATCACGCTCACAGGCTCTCGGCCTGCTGGGGGACTTCAACCACCCCGACATCTGCTGGAAAAGTAACATGGAGAGCTGCAGGCAATCCAGGAGACTCCTGGAGTGCATCAAGGATAACTCCTTAAGCCAGGTAATAGACAGCCCTACCAGAGGGGATTAGATATGGGACCTGATGGTCACCAACACAAGCGAGCTAATCAGTGATGTCAAGACTGGAGGCAGCCTGAGCTGCAGTGATCATACACTGGTGGAGTTCACAGTCCTGAGGGATATGGGTCAGGTGAAGAGTAAAGTCAGGACCCTGAATTTTAGGAAGGCAAACTTCCAGCTGTTCAAGGACTTAGTCAGTATGACCTGCTGGGAAACTGCCCTCAGGGAAAAGGGAGCAGAACAGAGCTGGCAGATCTTTAAGGACGCTTTCCATAGAGCGCAAGAGCTCTCAATACCCATGTGTAAGAAATCAGGAAAGGAAGGGAAGAGACTGGCATGGCTGAGTCAAGACCTGCTGGTCAAACTAAAGGGCAAGAAGGAAATGCACAGGCAGTGGAAGCAGGGACAGGTATCCTGGGAAGAGTATAGGGACACTGCCTGGTTGTGTAGGGATGGGGTGAGGAAGGCCAAGGTGTGGCTGGAGCTGAACTTGGCAAGGGATGCAAAGAATAACAAGAAGGGCTTCTATAGGTATGTCAGCCAGAAAAGGAAGGTCAAACAAAGTGTACCCCACCTGATGAACACGATTGGCAAACTGGTAACAATGGGAGAGGAGAAGGCTGAGGTACTCAACAACTTTTTTGCCTCAGTCTTCACTGGCAATCTCTCTTCCCACACCTCTCGAGTGGATGGACCAAAAGGCAGGGACTGGGGGAGTAAAGTTCCTCCCACTGTAAGAGAAGATCAGGTTCAAGACCACCTGAGGAACCTGAACATAGATAAGTCTATGAGATCTGACGAGAGATCCCAGAGTCCTGAGGGAACTGGCTGATGTAGTTGCCAAGCCACTCTCCATGATATTTGAAAAGTCATGGCAGTCAGGTGAAGTCCCCAGCAAGTGGAAAAAGGGAAACATTGCACACCCATTTTTAAAAAGGGAAGAAAGGAGGACCCTGGGAACTACTGACCTGTCAGCCTCACCTTTGTGCCTGGGGAAGATCATGGAATAGATTCTCCTAGAAGCTATATTAAGGCACATGGAGGACAAGGGAGGTGATTCGAGACAGCCAGCATGGCTTCACCAAGGGCAAGTCTTGCCTGACCAACTGTCCTGGTTTTGGCTGGGATAGAGTTAATTTTCTTCCTAGTAGCAGGCATAGTGCTGTGTTTTGGATTTAGTAGGAGAATAATGCTGATAACACACTGATGTTTTAGTTGTTGCTAAGTACTGCTTATGCTAGTCAAGGACTTTTCAGCTTCCCATGCTCTGCCAGGTGCACAAGAAGCTGGGAGGGGGGACAGCCAGAATAGTTGATCCAAACTGACCAAAGGGCTATTCCATACCATATGATGTCATGCTCGCTATATAAGCTGGGGGGAGTTGGCTGGGGGGCAGTGATCGCTGCTCGGGAACTGTCTGGGTATCGGTCGTCGGGTGGTGAGCAATTGCATTGTGCATCACTTGCTTTGTATATTATTATTATTATGCATCCTTGGCATAGACTACCTCAGGAGAGGGTATTTCAAGGACCCAAAAGGGTACTGGGGGGCTTTTGGTATACCTGCCTTGGAGACAGAGGAAATTAAACAGTTGTCCACCTTGCCTGGTCTCTTGGAGGACCCTTCTATTGTGGGGTTGCTGAGGGTCTGTCCTGGTTTCGGCTGGGATAGAGTTAATTTTCTTCCTAGTAGCAGGCATAGTGCTGTGTTTTGGATTCAGTAGGAGAAGAATGTTGATAACACACTGATGTTTTTAGTTGTTGCTAAGTACTGCTTATGCTAGTCAAGGACTTTTCAGCTTCCCATGCTCTGCCAGGTGCACAAGAAGCTGGGAGGGGGCACAGCCAGAATAGTTGATCCAAACTGACCAAAGGGCTATTCCATACCATATGACGTCATGCTCAGTATATAAACTGGGGGGGGGGGTTGGCCAGGGAGCAGCGATTGCTGCTCAGGAACTGTCTGGGTATTGGTTGGCGGGTGGTGAGCAATTGCATTGTGCATCACTTGCTTCGTATATCATGATTATTATTATCATTATTATACTGTTACTATTAGCATTACTATTTTACTTTATTTCAATTATTAAACTGTTTTTATCTCAACCCAGGAGTGTTTCTCACTCTTACTCCTTCAATTCTCTCCCCCATCCCATCGGGGTAGGGGGAGCGAGCGAGCGGCTGCGTGGTGCTTAGTTGCTGGCTGGGGCTAAACCACGACAGGGTCGAAGAACAACAGGTGCTGATGGCTACCACAACAGTGCACCGGCGGCAATATCGCACCAACCGAGACTCCCTGATTCCCATCCATAACCTGATTCATCGACTGGAGAGCCATGGAGAGATCAGCAATACTCGCTCACCCTTTAACAGTCCCATACGGCCAGTGCGAAAGTCTAATGGGGAGTGGAGGCTAACAGTGGACTATTGTGGTCTGAATGAATTCACACCACCAGAGTGCTGCCGTACCGGACATGCTAGAACTTCAATATGAATTGGAGTCAAAGGCAGCCAAGTGGTATGCCACAAGTGACATCGCTAATGCGTTTTTCTCAATCCCCTTGGCAGCAGAGTGCAGGCCCCAGTTTGCTTTTACTTGGAGGGGTGTTTAGTACACCTGGAATCGACTGCCCCAGGGGTGGAAGCACAGCCCCACCATTTGCCATGGACTGATCCAGACAGCACTGGAACAGGGTGAAGCTCCAGAACATCTGCAGTACACTGATGACATCATTGTGTGGGGCAATACAGCAGAAGTTTTTGAAAAGGCGAAGAAAATAGTCCAAATCCTTCTGAAGGCTGGTTTTGCCATAAAACAAAGTAAGGTCAAGGGACCTGCACAGGAGATCCAGTTTTTAGGAATAAAATGGCAAGATGGACGTCGTCAGATCCCAATGGATGTGATCCACAAAATAACAGCTATGTCCCCATCAGCTAGCAAAAAGGAAACACAAGCTTTCTTAGGCGTTCTGGGGTTTTGGAGAATGCATATTCCAAATTACAGCCAGATCGTAAGCCCTCTCTATCAAGTGACCCGGAAGAAGAAGAATTACAAATGGGATTCTGAGCAACGACAAGCCTTTGAACAAATTAAACGTGAGATAGTTCATGCAGTAGCCCTTGGGCCAGTCCGGGCAGGGCATGATATTAAAAATGTGCTCTACACCGCAGCCGGGGAGAATGGCCCTACCTGGAGCCTCTGGCAGAAAGCACCAGAGGAGACTCGAGGTCGACCCCTAGGGTTTTGGAGTCAGGGATACAGAGGATCCGAGGCCCGCTATACTCCGACTGAGAAAGAGATATTGGCAGCATATGAAGGGGTTCGAGCTGCTTCAGAAGTGGTTGGTAATGAAGCACAGCTCCTGCTGGCCCCCCGACTGCTGGTGCTGGGCTGGATGTTCAAAGGGAGGGTCCCCTCTCCACATCATGCAACTGATGCTACGTGGAGTAAGTGGGTTGCACTAATCACACAGTGGTCTCGAATAGGAAACCCCAGTCGCCCAGGAATCTTGGAAATGATCATGGACTGACCAGAAGGCAATAATTTTATATTCTCACCAGAGGAGGAGGTGACGTGCTGAGCAGCCCCCACTGAATAATAAACTGCCAGAAAATGAGGAGCAATATGCGCTGTTCACTGATGGGTCCTGTCGTCTTGTGGGAAAGCATCAGAGGTGGAAATCTGCTGTATGGAGTCCTATACAATATGAAAGCCATCCAGCTGGCTTTAGATATTGCTGAACCAGAAAAGTGGCCAGTCCTTTATCTCTATACTGACTCATGGATTGTGGCAAATGCCCTGTGGGGATGGTTGCAGCAATGGAAGCAGAGCAACTTGCAGCGCAGAGGCAAACCCATCTGGGCTGCTGCACTGCGTCAAGATATTGCTGCCCAGGTAGAGAACCTGGTTGTAAAAGTTCGTCATGTAGATGCTCACGTACCCAAGAGTCAGGCCCCTGAAGAACATTAAAACAGCCAGCAGGTGGATCAGGCTGCTAAGATTGAAGTGGCTCAGGTGGATTTGGACTGGCAACATCAGAGTGAATTATTTATAGCTCTGTGGGCCCATGACACCTCAGGCCATCAAGGAAGAGATGCAACATATAGATGGGCTTGTGATCGAGGGGTGGACTTAACCTGTGCAATACTGTCCATAGTTAGACATGAATGTGAAACGTGCTGCAATCAAGCAAGCCAAGCGGTTCAAGCCTCTCTGGTATGGAGGGTGATGGCTGAAATATAAATATGGGGAGGCCTGGCAGATTGATTATATCACACTCCCACAAACCCACCAAGGCAAGCGCTATGTGCTCAGCATGGTGGAAGCAACCACCGGATGGCTGGAATCATATCCCGTGCCCCATGCCACCGCCCGGAACACCATCCTGGGCCTTGAAAAGCAAGTCCTGTGGCAACATGGCACCCCAGAAAGAATCGAGTCAGACAACGGGACTCATTTCCGAAACAACCTCATAGACACCTGGGCCAAAGAGCACGGCATTGAGTGGGTATATCACATCCCCTGTCATGCACCAGCCTCTGGGAAAATCGAGTGATACAATGGATTGTTATAGAATACCCTGAGAGCAATGGGTGGTGGGATATTCAAACATTGGGATACACATTTAGCAAAAGCCACCTGGTTAGTGAACACCAGGGGATCTGCCAATCGAGCTGGCCCTGCCCAATCAAAACTTTTACGTACTGTAGAAGGAGATAAAGTTCCTGTAGTGCACATGAAAAATATGTTGGGGAAGACAGTCTGGGTTACTTCCCCCTCTGGCAAAGGCAAACCCATTCGTGGGATTTCTTTTTCTGAAGGATCTGGGTGCACTTGGTGGGTGATGTGAGAGGATGGGGAAGTCCAATGTGTACCTCAAGGGAATTTGATTTTGGGTGAAAATAGCCAATAAACTGAATGGTATGATGTTAATTACTCTATAATACTGTATGTTTTCTCTTCTATGGTTGCTATATGCCATATCAATGGTATTGCAGTAAGAATTGCCCAGCTTAATGAAAATGAACTTTGATGAAACCGTGTTGGAATGAGAACTAGCTTCAGCATGCAACAATCCAACACTGCACACCACCTCTCCTGCTCTGAAAGACTGTGATGACAGATGGAACCAAAGTCATGGACTAAATGAGCTCAATGGACATTTTAGAGGGATGGCCCATAGACAAAGGGAATGATATCTGTGTGTATATATCAAAATAGGGAAAGTGGTGGTGATTAATTAGAATGCATTGGAAAGGTGTAGGACCTGTGCATGACGTAGATGGTATTGAATAAGGGGTGGATACTGTCCTGGTTTCAGCTGGGATGGAGTTAATTTTCTTCCTAGTAGCTGGCATAGTGCTGTGTTTTGGATTTAGGATGAGAAGAATGCTGATAACACACTGATGTTTTAGTTGTTGCTAAGTAATACTTATGCTAATCAAAGACTTTTCAGCTTCCCATGCTCTGCCAGGTGCACAAGAAGCTGGGAGGGGGCACAGCCAGAATAGTTGATCCAAACTGACCAAAGGGCTCTTATGTACCATATGACATGATGCTCAGCATATAAACTGGGGGGAGTTGGCCAGGGAGCAGCGATCGCTGCTTGGGAACTGTCTGGGTATTGGTCGGTGGGTGGTGAGCAATTGCATTGTGCATCACTTGCTTCGTGTATCATTATTATCTTTATTATATTGTTGTTATTATCACTACTTTTTTACTTTATTTCAATTATTAAACTGTTCTTATCTCAACCCCGAAGTGTTTCTCACTCTTACTCTTCCGATTCTCTCCCCCATCCCATCGGAGTAGGGGGAGTGAGCGAGTGGCTGTGTGGTGCTCTAGTTGCTGGCTGGGGCTAAACCACGACACCAACCTAGTGGCGTTCTATGATACAGTGAGTACATCAGTCGGTAAGGGAAGAGTTACAAATGTAATCTATTTGGACTTCTGTAAGGCCTTTGACACGGTCCCCCGCAATATTCTTGTCTCTAAATTGGAGAGATAAGGTTTTGACGGATGGACTGTTTGGTCAATGAGAAATTGCCTGGATGGTCGCATCCAGAGGGTAGTGGTCAGCAGCTCAATGTCCAGATGAAGACCGGTGACGAGTGGTGTTCGTCAGGGGTGAGTATTGGGACTGCCACTGTTTAACATCTTTGTTGGGGACATAGACCATGGGATTGAGTGCACCCTCAGCAATTTTGCTGATGACACTAAGCTGACTGGTGCGGTCGACACGCTGGAGGGACGGGATGCCATCCATGGGGACCTTGACAGGCTAGAGAGGTGGTCCTGTGTGAGCCTCATGAAGTTCAACAAGGCCAAGTGCAAGGTCCTGCACCGGGATCGGGGCAACCCCCGGTATCAATACAGGCTGGGGGATGAAGGGGTTGAGGAGCAGCCCTGCGGAGAAGGACTTGGGGGTACTGGTGGATGAAAAGCTGGACATGAGCCGGCAATGTGCGCTCGCAGCCCAGAAAGCCAACCGTATCCTGGGCTGCATCAAAAGAAGCATGGCCAGCAGGTCAAGGGAGGTGATTCTGCCCCTCTATTCCGCTCTCGTGAGACCTCACCTGGAGTACCGCGTCCAGCTCTGGAGCCCTCAGCACAAGAAGGACATGGACCTGTTGGAGCGGGTCCAGAGGAGGGCCACAAAAATGATCCGAGGGCTGGAGCACCTCTCCTACGAGGCCAGGCTGAGAGAGTTGGGGTTGTTCAGCCTGGAGAAGAGAAGGCTCCAGGGAGACCTTATTGCAGCCTTTCAGTACTTAAAGGGGGCTTATAAGAAAGATGGGGACAAACTTTTTAATAGGGCCTGTTGCGATAGGACAAAGGGCTAATGGTTTTAAACTAAAAGAGGGTAGATTCAGACTAGATATAAGGAAGAAATTTTTTACAGTGAGGGTGGTCAAGCACTGGAACAGGTTGCCCAGAGAGGTGGTAGATGCCCCATCCCTAGAAACATTCAAGGTCAGGCTGGATGGGGCTCTGAGCAACCTGATCTAGTTGAAGATGTCCCTGCTCATTGTAGGGGGGTTGGACTAGATGACCTTTAAAGGTCCCTTCCAACCCAAAGCATTTTGTGATTCTCATCTCACTAGAAAACAGCACAACTCAATTTCCAGCAGGAAGGCTGAGTTGCTTGTCTCTGGATTATCTGTTTTACTCCTGTACCAGATAAGATGCAGGATCAGCTTATGCTTTTCTACTGCCAAATGCTCTTCTAACAACCAACATTTTGAGAAAATTTCAGGTTCGCTTTGCATAACTCTGAAGAGAGGGAACCATCTCACAGTTTAGTCAGCATGTGTATATATATATAGGTAGCTTTCCAGTCTCATCTTCAAGGGCCTCACATTTAGGTTGTGCTGGAAAATTTAAGTGCACTGCATAAGTTAAAGGTTCTATTTTTGCTTTTTAATACATCAGGAGGCAAATGAAGTGTGGGAGTGGTGTATGGGCAGTAATGTTAATTTGTTGGAGATATATCTATTTAGATTTTTCCAGTTTTCTGGCAGCTAAAGTGAGCAGAGTTGCAGTCCTGGGCCAACATGAGATCCATGCAAATGCCTTTGCAGAACTTTCTTATAAATAGGGTCATCCTCATAAAGCTATATTTGAGTTATAGCTTATAGGTGTATCAACAAAAATCTCACTGTCCAGATAAGACAGGACAAGGCATTGTTAATCTTAATTTCCCTGGATGGGTTTCAGGCTCCTCTTTGGCTATCTTTGGGGTCTCTCAAGGTCCTGGCTTTTTCAGGGTGTGTTCTCTTAGTATATGCGTCACTTAAGATATTTCAATCCAGAAAGTCTCCTCCCCACTCAAATCAGGAGCAGCAGTGCTGTAGTGCAGAGCCAGCCAGCGGCCATATGCTGCGAGGGGGCCTGTTAGCTGGCACTGAGGAGTAATTGGGGTAGGGTTAGTATTTGATGTGCCTCACTCCAGCTCATCAAATCTTACAATTTTCAAGCACCTGATATTTCTGGGGAAGTCTGGACCCTTCTTTAGTTTTCTTCAGCTCCAGTTGGCTGCAGTCTTGACCCCATCAGCTTTTAATCATCTGGTTTCTAATTTCTTTTATCCCATGGTGATTTCCATCTACAAAAGGGGAAGAATAATATTTTCTTCCTCTCCTTTTTTTGCCCTTCCTTTTTTATTTAATTTATGGTTGCTGCAGAACCAGGATGCATTTTCTTTGTTTGAATAGTGCACGACTGGGAGGGATGTGACACTTCCAGCTGGAGCCTCTTGCCTCCAAAGGGTAAGAAATGATGCTGAATGCAGACAGACATAGCCTTAAGATCTGCACAGACATGTATGAGTGCAGCCAGCCAATAGATGTCAGCGTTATTTTAAATATTAACAGCTGAGATATACCACTTGGCCATTCCTGTTTAAAATGTGTTCAAGTGAAGTTGATTTCTGACAACATGAGACTTGGTAACTAGTAGTAAGAGGCTTCTGAATTTGTGAAATGCTCAGTGAAACCCATGTTGTTAGCAGCATACCAGGGTGAATTTTCCTAATAATTCCCCATGTTTTAGTCCTCATGAGAAAGACATTGCTACCTGCTAAAATGTCTAAGAACAAAGTGAGATTTAATTATAACAGTTTTGAAGTTCAGTAGTACTTGCATTCAAGCATGGATCCATCAGAGAGGTGAGGGAGACTGCAGACACCTCCCGAGCAGCTCCCTGCCAGCAAAAATTATTTTGCATCACAGAGCCCCTCAGCAAAGCTGAAAGACCTTTTGTGTGCAGATTAGGGCTGCATCTAGGGGAGGAATTGGCTAAACCAATTTAATGGCTCACTGATGCAGAAAAGATACAGTCCCACTCCTCTCTCCATTGCTCTTCAAGTGGCTAATTTGACAGAAAAATAACCCAGCAGGAACAAGCAAGTAGTTTTCTTTTGGGGAGAATACAACTCCTCTCTGATCAGACGCGTCAGCACCAAGGGTGAGACTGTGCAGCTGAGGGCAGAGAAAGACAGAGGGGCAACTCTTTTTGACAAATGTGAGTCATTAGGTTTTTCCTAATTTCTGTTTGCTCTCTTTGCCCAAGAGGCACAATATCTACCTTTCCTGTATGAGACTCAATTTCTACACTCCCTTGCTCCTTTTGCTTTTCATGGCTATTCCTGCCCTTTTCTGCCTTATCAAAGATGCTGGGTAGAGATCTACAAGTGTTTTCTGCAGTTCTCTACTCTGTGCCAGTTTTCTTGTCCTCAAGAGAGGACTAATCCATTGTTTCACTAATCCATCTCTTCCCATTCAAATCACTCTTAAACATTTCCTTTTTCTGTATTTCACAGAATCATAGAATGTTTTGGGTTGGAAGGGACCTTTAAAGGTCATCTAGTCCAACCCCCCTACAATGAGCAGGGACATCTTCAACTAGATCAGGTTGCTCAGAGCCCCATCCAGCCTGACCTTGAATGTTTCTAGGGATGGGGCATCTACCACCTCTCTGGGCAACCTGTTCCAGTGCTTGACCACCCTCACTGTAAAAAATTTCTTCCTTATATCTAGTCTGAATCTACCCTCTTTTAGTTTAAAACCATTAGCCCTTTGTCCTATCGCAACAGGCCCTATTAAAAAGTTTGTCCCCATCTTTCTTATAAGCCCCCTTTAAGTACTGAAAGGCTGCAATAAGGTCTCCCTGGAGCCTTCTCTTCTCCAGGCTGAACAACCCCAACTCTCTCAGCCTGGCCTCGTAGGAGAGGTGCTCCAGCCCTCGGATCATTTTTGTGGCCCTCCTCTGGACCCGCTCCAACAGGTCCATGTCCTTCTTGTGCTGAGGGCTCCAGAGCTGGACGCGGTACTCCAGGTGAGGTCTCACGAGAGCGGAATAGAGGGGCAGAATCACCTCCCTTGACCTGCTGGCCATGCTTCTTTTGATGCAGCCCAGGATACGGTTGGCTTTCTGGGCTGCGAGCGCACATTGCCGGCTCATGTCCAGCTTTTCATCCACCAGTACCCCCAAGTCCTTCTCCGCAGGGCTGCTCCTCAACCCCTTCATCCCCCAGCCTGTATTGATACCGGGGGTTGCCCCGATCCCGGTGCAGGACCTTGCACTTGGCCTTGTTGAACTTCATGAGGCTCACACAGGACCACCTCTCTAGCCTGTCAAGGTCCCCATGGATGGCATCCCGTCCCTCCAGCGTGTCGACCGCACCAGTCAGCTTAGTGTCATCAGCAAAATTGCTGAGGGTGCACTCAATCCCATGGTCTATGTCCCCAACAAAGATGTTAAACAGTGGCAGTCCCAATACCGACCCCTGAGGAATGCCACTTGTCTCCACTTGTACATTGAGCCATTGACCACAACTTTTTGAGTGCAACCATCCAGCCAATTCTTTATCCATCAAGTGGTCTATCTGTCAAAACCTTATCTCTCCAATTTAGAGACAAGGATGTTGTGCGAGACAGTGTCAAATGCTTTGTACAAGTCCAGCTAGATGACATCAGTTGCTCTTCCCTTATCCACCAACGCTGTAACCCTGTCGTAGAAGGCCACCAAATTTGTTCAGGCATAATTTGCCCTTAGTGAAGCCATGTTGACTGTCACCAATGACCTCCTTTTTTTCCATGTGCCTTAGCATATTTTCCAGGAGGATCTGCTCCATGATCTTGCCGGCCACAGAGGTAAGACTGACTGGCCTGTAGTTCCCCGGGTCTTCCTTTTTTCCCTTTTTAAAAATGGGCATTATGTTTCTCCTTTTCCAGTCAGCGGGAACTTCACCGGACTGCCACGATTTCTCAAATATGATGGATAGTGGCTTAGCAATTTCATCCGCCAGTTCCCTCCGGACTCTGGGATGCATCTCATCAGGTCCCATGTACTTGTGCACCTTCAGGTTCCTTAGATGGTCTCAAACCTGATCTTCTACAGTGGGTGGTTCTTCATTCTCCCAGTCCCTGCCTTTGCCTTCTGCGACTTGGGCGGTGTGGCTTGAGCACTTGCCAGTGAAGACTGAGGCAAAAAAATCGTTGAGTACCTCAGCCTTCCCTATATCCCGGGTAACCAGGTCTCCTGTTTCCTTCCGGAGAGGGCCCACATTTTCCCTAGTCTTCCTTTTACCACTGATGTACCTATAGAAGCTTTTCTTGTTGCCCTTGATGTCCCTTGACAATATAATTCTATCGGGGCTTTAGCTTTCCTAACCTGATCCCTGGCTGCTTGGACAATTTCTCTGTATTCCTCCCAGGCTACCTGTCCTTGCTTCCACCCTCTGTAGGCTTCTTTTTTTGTGTTTGAGTTTGTCCAGGAGCTCCTTGTTCATCCATGCAGGCCTCCTGGTGTTTTTGCCTGACTTCCTCTTTGTTGGGATGCATTGCTCCTGAGCTTGGAGGAGGTGATCCTTGAATATTAACCAGCTTTCTTGGGCCCCTCTTCCCTCCAGGGCTTTATCCCATGGTACTCTACCAAGCAGATCCCTGAAGAGGCCAAAGTCTGCTCTCCTGAAGTCCAGGGTAGTGAGCTTGCTGTGTGCCCTCCTCGGTGCCCTAAGGATCTTGAACTCTGCCGTTTCATGGTCACTGCAGCCAAGGCTGCCCTTGAGCTTCACATTCCCCACCAGCCCCTCCTTGTTGGTGAGAACAAGGTCCAGCATAGCACCTCTCCTTGTTGGCTCCTTTATCACTTGGAGAAGGAAGTTATCATCAATGCATTCCAGGAACCTCCCGGATTGCATATGCCCTACTGTGTTGTCCCTCCAACAGACATTGGGGTGGTTGAAGTCCCCCATGAGGACCAGGGCTTGTGAATGTGAGGCTGCTCCTATCTGTCTATAGAGGGCCTCATCTGCTTGGTCTTCCTGGTCGGGTAGCCTGTAGCAGATCCCCACTATAATGTCACCTGTCCCTGCCCTCCTTTTAATTCTGACCCATAAGCTCTCGGTCGGCTCCTCATCCATCCCCAGGCGGAGCTCCATGCCCTCCAGCTGGTCATTGACACAGAGGGCAACACCCCCTCCTCATCTCCCCTGCCTGTCCTTCCTAAAGAGCCTGTATCCTTCCATTCCAACACTCCAGTCATAGGAACCATCCCACCATGTCTCTGTGATGCCAATAAGATCATAGCCCTGCAGGCGTGCACATGTCTCTAACTCCTCTTGTTTATTCCCCATGCTAGGTGTGTTTGCATAGAGGCATTTAAGTTGGGCCCCCGATGAAACTGACTGGAGTGGCTGGAATTCCTTTGTGCTGCTCTTCAGGTGGTCTCCTGCTGACCTGTGATCCTTCTCCAGGCTCTGGGCATCTAACTGGTAAGAGTGGGATGGACTGAGGTTCCCCTCCCCCAGCAACTTTAGTTTAAAGCCCTCTTCACCAGCTTGGCAAGCCTATGACCGAAGATGCTCTTCCCCTTCTCTGACAGATGGACCCCATCAGCCCCTAATAGACCAGGTTTCTCAAAGCGAGTCCTATGGTGTAAGTAGCCGAACCCCTGGCTGTGGCACCAGTCCTGTAACCATTTGTTGATTCGTCAGATTCGACTGGCCCTTTCAAACCCCCTCCCTTTGACTGGAAGGATTGATGAAAAAACTACCTGCGCTCCAGAGTCCCTTACTGCTGCTCCCAGGGCTCTAATCCTTCTTGATACTCCTCAGACTGCTCCTGGCTGTATCACTGGTACCTACATGAAACAACATCAGCGGATAATAGTCAGTGGACTGTATGATGCTTGGTAGACTCTTGGTGACATCCCTGATACGAGCCCACAGTAAGCAGCACGCCTCTCTAGAGAGTGCATCAGGTCAGCAAATGGGTGCCTCTGTACCTCTCAGAAAAGAGTCGCCTACTACTATCACCCGTTGCCTTTTGTTAGTTGTGCTGGTTGTTATATAGGGACCAGATCCGGCTGCCTTACTCAGCTCCAGTGCCTCTCCTGGTGTGATGGGTCTTTTCAGTCTGCAGAGTGGTGAAGCGGTTCTGCAAGGGCATCTCAGGCTTCGGGGGAAGTCTCTTCCTCCTGCTGGTCCTTGCTGTTGCAACCATCCATTCTTCTGTGTTATTGGCCCCCCTCCCTTCTGTGTGTGCCAGTGGGGGAATTTTTGGCTGTTTGGCCATGGGCTGTGGGTCCACTGCAGACTGCACTTGGAACCAGCTATCTAACTCCTTCTCAGCCTCCCTGATGTTATGCAGCCTTCTCACCGCCTCCTGTAGCTCAGCCACCTGCTGCAGGAGGTCCTCCACCTGGGCACACCTTTTGCAGGCAGGTCTGCCACCTGTCCCTGCCCCAGGAGAAAGGTCTAGGTGCTTCCTGCAGTCTGAGGTCTGCACTGCAGCCTCTCCCTTCAGCAGCTCCATCTGGGTGGAGGCATCAGCCACCGCTGGGGTAGATGACACAGACCCCCCAGCCGGTGAGGGCTTACTATTTCCCACAGTAAATAATTTGTAAAAGTGCAATTAACTCTTTCTGTATTTCTAGCCTCTATCATTTCTTCATTGTGTTTTTTCATGCCGTCATTGGGTTTGTGTTGGAAGCTCTCTTTATCCATCGTCATGTTAGGAGTCTGAGAGGACTTAAGAGTTGGCTGGAACAAATGGCAGAGGGCCTGCAACTGTAAATCCATTAGGACAAGGGCTCTCTGGCAAAAGACTGAATGCAACATCAGTGCTTACAACTAATAAACGATAACATGATAATAACTCATCTTGGGCTCTGCTTCATATCAGCATTGAAACTAACTCTGCTGACTTGCAAAGGATGTATAAACTTCCGTTCTCTTCCTTTTTGGTATATTTGTCCTGGTTTCGGCTGGGATAGAGTTAATTTCCTTCCTAGTAGCAGGCATAGTGCTGTGTTTTGGATTTAGTAGAAGAAGAATGCTGATAACACGCTGATGTTTTAGTTGTTGCTAAGTACTGCTTATGCTAGTCAAGGACTTTTCAGCTTCCCATGCTCTGCCAGGTGCACAGGAAACTGGGAGGGGCACAGCCAGAATAGTTGATCCAAAGTGCCCAAAGGACTATTCCATACCATATGACGTCATGCTCAGTATATAAACTGGGGGGGGGTTGGCCAGGGAGCTGCGATCGCTGCTTGGGAACTGTCTGGGTATCGGTTGGTGGGTGGTGAGCAATTACATTGTGCATAATTTGCTTTGCATATTATTATTATTATTATATTGCTATTATTACTACTCCTTCTCTTTTAGTTTATTTTATTTCAATTATTAAACTGTTCTTATCTCAACCCAGGAGTTTTCTCATTCTTACTCTTCTGATTATCTCCCCCATCCCACTGGGGCAGGGGGAGTGAGCGAGCGGCTGCGTGGTGCTTAGTTACTGGCTGGGGCTAAACCACGACAGTCTTTGTGGCGCCCAACGTGGGGCATGAAGGGTTTGAGATAATAACAGATTAACCAGAGTGTATTAAGGAATCTGTTAACAGTTGCCGGTCACAATATTAGTTCATCTGATCTGCACCATGTTCTTTTTTTTGCAGCACATGTTAAAGCTTGGTGGTGGTTTGTGCAGTGTGCTATGCTCTGCAGTGATTCATGATATTTTGCTTGGGAGATTCCTTATCAAAACCCTGACCTTGAGCATTCTTTGGTACTTGGGTTTCATACAGAAGTTATTACTGTACTTCGGGTACTACCTCATGGAGAGAGTTAGCAATTATACTTTTTACTCCGAGAGGCTTGTTGTGGAGGAAGTACAGAATGGCACCTTTGCTGCTTTCTTCTATGATGTTTCCTCCTTCGTTACAACAACTTTTCAGTATTTTGAACACCCCTGGGTAGTTAAGATACTTCTATTGGTACTTCTTGGGAGTATTGTTTCGGACTTGATAAAGGTCAGCAATCAATTAAAGAATATCTTCCGGAGATCTGCCCCAAGGCTGGATAGTTATGAGTGGCAGGGTGTGTGGGATCGTATGCGCAAGTACCTGGGGCAGTGGGCACCTCCAGTGTTTTGGAACTTCACCCCTGAACAAGTGCAGAATCCTGAAGAACTAGTAAAGTATTTGGAAAAAGTATGTTGTCACCCTGGCAACTCCAGAGAGACACAAATCATTGCAACATGCTGGGGGCTGGCACATGCCACGAGCCGTGGTCAACACTAATCAGTACCCTCAAAAGAAAGAGAAGGTCTCTGGATCTGATGACAAGATGACAGGCACTGCGGCCACTCCAACCCCAGTGACAGGCAGCGTGGCTAAACCAGAAAACCAACCCATGCCAGTATCAGTTGCCCCTATACGCAAGAAAAAATACACAAGGAAATCAGCTCGTT
This sequence comes from Pelecanus crispus, assembly GCF_030463565.1. Taxonomy (NCBI): domain Eukaryota; kingdom Metazoa; phylum Chordata; class Aves; order Pelecaniformes; family Pelecanidae; genus Pelecanus; species Pelecanus crispus. The sequence continues at coordinate 12,824,864 of NC_134675.1, forward strand.
TAGTAAGGGATGAAGGTGAACCAGGGCCATCACGAGAACCAGAGGAGGAAGAACCCATAAATGAGATGGTAACCACCCGATCCCTATCCCTGGGTGAGGTGCGAGATATGCGAAAAGATTTCAGTCGTCATCCAGGTGAGCACATCATCACCTGGCTGCTCCGATGCTGGGATAATGGGGCCAGTAGCCTGGATTTAGAGGGTAAGGAAGCCAAGCAGCTGGGATCCCTTTCCAGGGAAGGGGGCATTGACAAAGCAATTGGAAAAGGGGCAAAAGCCCTCAGCCTCTGGAGGCGACTTCTGTCAAGCGTGAAGGAAATGTATCCCTTCAAGGAGGATGTTATATATCGCTGTCCTGGTTTCGGCTGGGATAGAGTGCACAAGGACCCGGGAGGGGGCACAGCCAGAATAGTTGGTCCAAACTGACCAAAGGGCTATTCCACACCGTATGATGTCATGCTCAGTATATAAACTGGGGGGAGTTGGCCAGGGGGCAGCAATTGCTGCTCGGGAACTGTCTGGGTATCGGTCGGCGGGTGGTGAGGAATTGCATTGTGCATCACTTGCTTTGTATATTATAATTATATATAAACATTTCTTTTTTCTGTATTTCATAGAATCATAGAATGGTTTGGGTTGGAAGGGACCTTTAGACGTGATGACTATGTCATGTGCAGCGTGCCTGGCCAGCAGGCGCATGCGCCATAGGCTCCCTTTGTTGCAACCAAAGCGTGTTTTCGGCACTCGCTGGGCACGTGTGTCGAAACCTGTTTCTTCTGCCATATAAATACTGGGATTTCCTGAAGAGGCAGGTGGATGGTGAGGTCACCCTTGCATCCGTGTGGACGCCCACATAAAGCTGGCACCTACTGACCGCTGGGCTGAGCTTGCAGTGCAAGACGGCACTAGATTGTACGGATGGACCATCTTCCTCTCAGTCCTCGGGTCGGTAAGACTATTGCTTTGCTGGACGCTTGTAGTGTAGTTAATAAAGAGTTTTGTGCTGCTAGATAGTCTGTGTGTGCGTGCCATTCTTTCCCCAGGAATCCTCGAAACCACTCTAAAACAAGACCTTTAAGATCATCCAGTCCAACCATTAACCTAACACTACCAAGTCTACCACTAAACCAGTAAGGGCAGAGTAGCAATTTCATGTTTCCTGGGTTGGTGGCTGGATTATTTTTTTAATGAAAGTAAAAGCTAGGAATCATTAAGGTTGGAAAGGATCTCTAAGACCATCAGTCCAACCATCAACCCAACACCACCATGCCCACTAAACCATGTTCCAAAGTGCCACGTCTACCTGTTTTTCGAACACTTCCAGGGATGGTGACTCCACCACCTCTCTGGGCAGCCTGTTCCAATGCTTGACTACCCTCTCCCTCTAAATCTCCCCTGGTGCAGCTTGAGCCCATTTCCTCTCGTCCTATCACTGACTACTTGGGAGAAGAGACCAATACCCACCTCACTACAACCTCCTTTCAGGTAGTTGTAGAGAGCGATAAGGTCTCCCCTCAGCCTCCTCTTCTCTAGGCTAAACAATCCCAGTTCCCTCAGCCACTCCTCATAAGACCTGTGCTCCAGACCCTTCACCAGCTTCGTTGCCCTTCTCTGGACACGCTCCAGCACCTCAATGTCTTTCTTGTATTGAGGGGCCCAAAACTGGACACAGTATTCCAGGTGCGGCCTCACCAGTGCCGAGTACAGGGGGACAATCACCTCCCTGCTCCTGCTGGCCACACTATTCCTGATACAAGCCAGGATGCTGTTGGCCTTCTTGGCCACCTGGGCACACTGCTGGCTCATGTTCAGCCAGCTGTCAACCACCGCACCCCCAGGTCCTTTTCTGCCGGCCAGCTTTTCCAGCTTCCCCAAGCCTGTAGCATTGCATGGGGTTGTTGTGACCCAAGTGCAGGACCTGGCACTTGGCCTTGTTAAACCTCATACAGTTGGCCTTGGCCCATCGATCCAGCCTGTCCAGGTCCCTCTGCAGGGCCATCCTACCCTCGAGCAGATCGACACTCCCACCCAGTTTGGTGTCATCTGCAAACTTACTGAGGGTGCACTCAATCCCCTCATCCAGATCATCGATAAAGATATTAAACAAGGCTGGCCCCAAAATGGAGCCCTGGGGAACACCGCTCATGACCGGCTGCCAACTGGACTTAACTCCATTCACCACTACTCTCTGGGCTCGGCCTCCCAGCCAGTTTTTTACCCAACGAAGAGTACGCCCGTCCAAGCCATGAGCTGCCAGCTTCCCTAGGAGAATATTATGGGAGACTGTGTCAAAGGCTTTGCTGAAGACCAGGTAGATGACGTCCACAGCCTTTCCTTCATCCACCAGGCGGGTCACCAGGTCATAGAAGGAGATCAGGTTGGTCAAGCAGGACCTGCCTTTCATGAACCCATGCTGGCTGGGCCTGATCCCCTGGTTGATCTGCACTTGCCTGTTGAGTGCACTCAAGATGAACCTCTCCATAATCTTTCCCAGCACCGAGGTCAGGCTGACAGGCCTATAGTTCCCCGGGTCCTCCTTCCGGCCCTTCTTGTAGATGGGCGTCACATTGGCAAGCCTCCAGTCATCAGGGACCTGTTAACCCTGTTAACCAGGACTGCTGATAGATGATGGAAAGTGGCTTGGCAAGCTCCTCCGCCAGCTCCCTCAGTACTCTCGGGTGGATCCCATCTGGCCCCATAGACTTGTGAGCATCCAGGTGGCATAGCAGGTCATTAACTGCTTCCTCCTGGATTATGTGGGCTCCATTCTGCTCCCTGTCCCTGTCTTCCAGCTCAGGGGGCTGAGTACCCTGGGGATAACTGGTGTGGCTATTAAAGACAGAGGCAAAGAAGGCGTTAAGTACCTCAGCCTTTTCCTTGTCCTCGGTGACAATGTTCCCCCCCACATCCAGCAAAGGATGGAGATTCTCCTAGCCTCTCTTTTTGTTGTCAATGTGCTTGTAAAAATATTTTTTATTATCTCTTACAACAGTGGCCAGATTGAGTTCTTGCTGGGCTTTTGCCTTTCTAATTTCCTCTCTGCATGACCTAACGAGATCCCTGTACTCTTCTGGATTTGCCTGCCCCTTCTTCCAAAGGTGGTAGACTCTCCTTTTTTCCCTGAGTCTCAGCAAAAGCTCCCTGTTCAGCCAGGCCGGTCATCTTCTCCGCTGGTTCGTCTTACAGCACATGGGGACAGCCCGCTCCTGCGCCCTTAAGACTTCCTTCTTGAAGAAGGCCCAGCCTTCCTGGACCCCTTTGCCTTTCAGGACTGCCTCCCAAGGGACTTTCCCAACCAGGGTCCTGAAGAGGCCAAAGTCTGCCCTCCGGAAGTCCATGGTAACAGTTTTGCTGCCCCTCCGCTTGGCATCGCCCAGAATTGAGAACGCTATCATATCGTGGTCTCTAAGCCCAAGACTGACTCCGACCACGACATCTCCCACAAGCCCTTCTCTGTTTGGAAACAGCAGGTCAAGTGAGGCACCTCCCCTGGTAGGCTCCCTTACAAGCTGCGTCAGAAAGTTATCCTCCACACACTCTAGGAACTTCCTAGACTGTTTCCTCTCTGCTGTGTTGTATTTCCAGCAGATGTCTGGCAAATTGAAGTCCCCCATGAGAACAAGGGCTGGCGATTGCAAGACTTCTGCCAGCCGCTTGTAGAACGCTTCATCTATCTCTACATCCTGGTTGGGTGGTCTGTAGCAGACTCCCAACAGGACATCCGCCTTGCTGGCCTTCCCCCTCATCCTTACCCATAAGCACTTGACCTTGTCATCTCCACTGTCGAGCTCCATACAGTCAAAACACTCCCTAACATACAGAGCCACCCCACTGCCTCTCCTTCCTTGCCAATCCCTTCTGAAGAGCTTATAGCCATCCAGTGCAGCACTCCAGTCATGAGAGTCGTCCCACCACGTTTCTGTGATGGCGACTATGTCATAGCCATCCTGCTGCACAAGGGTTTCCAGCTCCTCCTGTTTGTTGCCCATGCTGCGTGCATTGGTGTAGATGCACTTGAGCCGGGCTATCGATTTCACCCCCAACGTTGCCATGCCGCCCATGGGCTCCTCTCTAGTGAGCCTGGTTATATCCCCTTCCCCCTTCAAACCTAGTTTAAAGCCCTCTCGATGAGCCCTGCCAACTCATGGGCGAGGATCCTTTTCCCCTTTCGAGACAGCTGATCTCCATCTGCTGCCAGCAGGCCTGGTGCCATGTAAACCTCCCCATGATCAAAAAAACACAAAATTCCACTGACGGCACCAGCCTCTGAGCCACTTCTTAACCAGGTGAGTTTTCCCGTTCCATTTAGCATTCTTCCCTGCTACTGACAGGATTGAGGAAAACACTACCTGTGCTCCCGATCCTGCAACCAGTCACCCCAGTGCCCTGAAGTCTCTTTTGATCGCTTTAGGACTTCTCTCTGCAACCTCATCACTGCCAACCCTTATGTTTTGAGTTGAATGATACAATCCCTTATGTTTTGAGTTGAATGATACATTCCAGTCTTTGTAGGACACCGCTTCAGCTGAGATGGCATTCAGCTGTAGTTACTATGACAAACAGAGAAGAACTGGCATGTGGCATGCTTGGATGAATATCTAATAAATATATATACATCTGTCTATAAAAATGAATCAGATACTGCCTTGCCATCTATTGCATGTTCAGTGGTCCATGGTACTGAAAATAAACAATATTTATAAAAATTTTATGGGTCGTTATAAAAATTCACTGCATTTTACTTTCTAACTTTATAGGATGCTTTTCAGCTTGTGTTCCTTTACAAAAAAAAATCTTTATTAATTTTTTTCTTTTAGTGTGGAAAATGGTTTCAGACTCAACAAAGATGAGAACACAATACAATATTTGATTAATATTCTTTATTATTGTATCTCATTTCTCCAAGTTGAAAAATGTACTGGTATTCCCAGAACTTGGTTAGAATAGCAAACCAGTCTCTGCAGGGTAACCCTGAATCAAGCATCTTCTCTCATATGCCCAGTCATCGGTCAAAAGGAGGGGACAAAAGCAGGACACACAGTGGGTCATATGGCATTAATGAGGTTTCTAAGGACAACTCATTATTAGTAGTAGTAATAATATTTTTATTTCTTTATGTCTAGAGGCCTCAAGCTAGATGGTGGGCTGAGGGCACAGTGGACACATTCCTTACATGAAATAAAAGACAGTCCCTGTCTGAAGAATTTTGGACTGAGTAAAGGAGAGAACATGCAGGGAAGAAGAGTTAAGGATCCAGAAAAAGATGCAGAGGTCTGAAACAGGTTGACCATAGGTGCCTAAGAGAAAAGTTCAAATCCCCAAAAGCCTTTTTTAGTAGTTGCTTGACTCTGCAAGTGCCTAAAATTATCAGGCACTGCCATATGTGACCTGGAAGTGTCCTTTGATACCAGTCACAGATTCAGCAAGGAGAGTGTTCCTCCCTTTGCCCCTTGTTCCAGCCAAATCTCTATCAGGGAGGATGGATTCAAATGCTTGCATGCAGAGGGATGAGGGAGCCTGGCCACCCTGCACACACTCTCTTGGCCAGCATGGCTAAGGGACATCAATGTGATCCAGAAAGGATGTGAAGAGGATCTGCAGGTGTTAAATGAACTGTGTTATAACCCTCTTTTTTTCTTATTTCTCTAGTTTTCTTCACAAACAGGCAGTTTTCCTGAGGAGGGAAACCTGAATACTAATTTGCCCATCCCTGCCATAAATGCATTCTCAAGACCAAGGGCACACGTATGGATCTATGAATGCACACCATAACTAATAAACAATCACAAACCCTTGTATTAATTGTGACCTATATGGCTGTGTTTGGGAACAGAGTTTCAAAGACTAAATTGAAGTCTGCACTGGCTTTGCACACCTCAGCTGGATGGCAATGGGGGGACATTTTCTTTTATAACACCCTTCTGCATTGGGTTATAATCAAAGTGATCTAAAATTCGGTGAGTTTAACTATTTCCAATTATTTTGCCTCTTACCACTTGGCAACCTTTACTAGATAGTTTCTGCTTTACCAGCTTTTTTGCATGTATTTTTTAAAATTAACTCTGAACCTTTTAACGATGAACTAGTGAGCTGGTTTTCAGCAGAGACTGTCAATTACTATTTGATTCTAGACATTTTGCTGCTCTTTCTGTGAGCAATTAGGGATGAACTGCAGCAGCTCAGACCATTTGTCTTAATGAACAGTGTAGGTCAGGGAGATGTTACAATTATAATCCTTTGTAGGTAACATGACTGGATGACATGCAGTAAAAACAGAGTGGGTCAGCGTTTCACAGACAGTTACTTACATGGCAATTTAGTGTATAACAAGTCATCTCAGCAACAGAAAACACTGCAGAAATGTTATGTGACATTTTTACAGTGAGAAAAGCTGAAGGGAAATTATAGACACTTCATTCCTCCAACATTGTTGGCATGTCATTAGCCACACTGAGAATTGTACTAACAAGGCTAGAAAGGCCCAGTCTGGTGGATTGTCTGGCCCAATTGTTTATAGAATCATAGAATTGTTTAGGTTGGAAAAGACCTTTAAGATCATCCAGTCCAACCATTAACCTAACACTACCAAGTCTACCACTAAACCAATTAAGGGCAGTAATAATTAATTTCATGTTTCCTGGCTTGGTGGCTGGATTATTTTTTAATGAAAGTGAAACTAGAATAGAATCATTAAGGTTGGAAAGGACCTCTAAGATCATCAGTCCAGCCGTCAACCCAACACCACCATGCCTACTAAACCATGTCCCAAAGTGCCACATCTACCTGTTTCTTGAACACTTCCAGGGATGGTGACTCCACCACCTCTCTGGGCAGCCTGTTCCAATGCTTGACCACTCTTTCAGTAAAGAAATTTTTCCTAATATCCAATCTAAACCTCCCCTGGCGCAGCTTGAGGCCATTTCCTCTTGTCCTATCAATCGCATGAGATAATGCTCTTTTACCATGATTTAGTATCAAGGACGATGTCTCCTTCTGTCCTGGTTTCGGCTGGGATAGAGTTAATTTTTTTTTCCTAGTAGCTGGCATAGTGCTGTGTTTTGGATTTAGTATGAGAAGAATGTTTGTAACACACTGATGTTTCAGTTAGAATATCCCTGGCCAAAGGGATATTCCATATCATATGACATCATGCTCAGTATATAAACTGGGGGGAGTTGTCCGCGGGGGGACACTGCTGCTTGGGAACTGGCTGGGTATCGGTCAGCAGGTGGTGAGCAATTGCATTGTGCATCACTTATTTTCCATGTTCTTTTATCATCATTGTTATTATTATTATCTGTGGTGGTGCAGCCCCCCCCCCCCCCCCCCCCCCCCAGGCCACTCTGAGATCCCAGGATAAGCCCTATTGTGCTGTTATCTTGGTCATAACAACTTGGGCGTCAAGCACTCCCTGTCCACACCTGGGCCATCTGCTCCCTGAATTGTGTACCAGAATGACAGCACGAATTGTGGCCAGAATGTAAAATACTGACCAAAGCCAATCATCTCGAGATCCTATAAATAGTGATCCAAGAGGGAGACCTTTTTGAGCTCTCTGGGACTGCAGTGGGCTATGTGACCCAGTATCTCCCCCTGAGCTGGGACGCCTCTCAGGGTAGATTTTGCGAGGACTGAAGGATTGTCCATCGACAATTTCGCGAGGACTTAAAGGACTAATTTTGCGAGGTTCACCAACCATGCGTTGATGAATGCCAGCACATAAAAGTGAGTAATTCATGAAACTCACAAAAGGGGAAATTTTAATCACAGGTTAACCTTGGGGTGTGTGTGTGCAATTTGACTATATATACATATATATTATCCTTATTCACATAAACTGTTGTCCAAGTCTGAGACTAAGATTGGACCTAGCTGCACCTAGATTCCTCTCTGAAAGGAGTTTAGAAAGCAAGGGGGTCTATTCTGAATCTCATGACTCAACAGGAGGGTCCTCCTTATCCCCTGCACCCATGATCTCTCTGTGAATCATTCTAACTTGAGTGTAACTGAATTTTCCTTTGTGCACTTCTTCCATGTAAGTAATAGAGTGAACCTTGCCATTCTCGAATCTTTAACTAAGTCGCTATCTTGATTGTAACAAATTCTATCAAATTGCTGTTTTAAATTGGCTGATGCTTAAGTGCTGTTAAGAATTATACAACCTAATACTGTGATCTATCTCAAAAATATTAATAAATCTTAAATTGCTGCTAAACCAAAGCCATGTAAAAAAATCATATTCGCAACAAATTGGCGTAGTCGGCAAGATCCACAAATCTGTATTTGCGACATTAACCCATGAATTTTGCTTTTTTTTTCCCCCCGATTCTCTCCCCCATCCCACTGGGGAGGGTGGGGAGTGAGCGAACGGCTGTGTGGTGTTTAGCTGCTTGCTGGGTTAAACCACAACACTTTCTAATTATTGACCCCAGCAACATACTATCCTACTAATTGCTCCTAAATAGGGTTTGAGGTATCATACGAGGCCCCATGTATGACACATGCTAATAGCTTTAGTATTCACTTGTGTGTGGCAGAACCAGACGTGTCACTACATCTGTCCAGATCGCTTACACTTGACCTCCATGGCAAGCTGTAAACTTGCTGCTACCCATGAGAGGTGCTCCCTCAAGGGAAGAAATGTAGGACAAAGCAATTGAAACTGCAGCCATTTCAGTGTCCATCTCTTCCACATGGAAAAGCCAGTGGATGGAGCAAAGATGGTTTAATTCCACATTACTTGTGTTCACTTAGAAGCATAGGCAAGCAACTTATCACTGCCGCGATCAATAGGTAGCAACCACAACTGATACCCCAAATGATGGAAAGACTGAGTAAATTAAGACTATGTAAATGGAAAAGACAGAAAAGGAGAGGAAAGCATCTTTGGAAAAATACACAGTGATATAGCAGTTGGGGGAGGAAAAACAACTGCTGAAGTAAACAAAAACATTACCAGCCTCAAACAGAAGTCTCAAAAAAACCTATAAAAGTGAGGAGAACAAAGAACCTGTGAACACTTTGGATACATGAATGTAAGGGTTGAATCTGCAGCAAGTCCTGCAGTCTCCAGCTTCCCAAGACCTGCCCAGGGGATGGGATTGCACATCACTACCTAGTTTTGCATAGTTGTGTGTGTGTTCAAGGCAGCTGGTTCGTTAGATGGTCTGTTTTTCTCTTGGCTGCTAACTGCTGCTCAGTTGTGCCCTACCTGCAGTTACCGCTTTGTCAATTGCATGCCCACGTTTTGAAGGTTCCTGGTCCAGGCATTTGAAATATAGCCAAGGTGCATCACTGCTGCTGCTCAGAAATAGATGTAGTAATAGTGGGTGATAGCTAAAGACTTGTTTTCACTTGTAAAACCTAGATATGCTCCCAGCCTGCAAACAGAACATTATTATTAATTTGTGTCAGTGTCTGCCACATGCCAGGCATTTTATAGACAAGCAAGAAATGATAAATTTTTTTGCATGGTTAGACAGAGCAGCAGACAGCTGCAAGGGTGGGAGAATAACAACAGATTATTTCAGTGTAAAGTTAGCACAAGCCTCTTAAAGCAGAAAGATTGGAGTGAATTTTCTAAAACTACATGAAAAGAGGTGCAGAGGTAGTGGCTGAAGAGACAGACAAAGGAGCCTGGAAAGATGGGGAGGCTAACGGATTACAGAGTGTTGGGGATGGCTTCAAGTGTGATGTCTGTAAGAAGGATGTGACCAGCAATATAAATATGATCAGAAAGGAGATGGTCAGCTTTTTTGCGTTTGGTTCTATAAAGCTGGGAGGTAAGCACATTTTCTAAATGTGGACAGATTTTGGTGTTGCCAGCTACACTAATAGGATACACCATTCAAGCTTTTACACTCCTCTGCAAGCAGTCAGCCATTTGGGATCACATCTTATGGGACATTTGATCAGATCTGAAACTAGCCTAAGCTAAATATTTATTGGAATTGTAAATACAGATAAATATGGTTTGGAAGCTCTCATCCACAGCCCTTCTCTAATGGAAACAGAATGTCTCATGTGAAACAGTGGTCTTACGTGATTCACTTATCCCCACCCTTAGGAAAAATATATTTTGGATGCCTCTCTTTTAACCTGACTTTAATTTTCTTGAAAACATGTCTGATAGCTTTGGAGACAATATTGGTATGTTCTGTACAGAAATTTTACTAGCTGCTATTTTTTTTCCTTTGGCATCAACTTGAAAGAATTGTTAGAAGATGACACCTGCTGGAAACATTTATCCATTTCATTTTAAGAATGTGAGTAATTGTATAGTGTATGTCATGCATATTAAATGTTTCACTATGAAAACAAATTTTACTCATTATTGCTTCTTATGACATTCCAATATGTTCTCTTAGAATACACTTCACTTTCTGCCATCTGTCTGGTTCTGGAATGCAGGACTGATCCAATACTTTGTACAAATCTCAATGGTTTTAAGATTAGGCTTTGCAAGAATGCTTTCCACCAGCTCTCCAGCCTGGAACCGACAACAAAATAAGTATGTGGTGGCAGGAAGGGACACAGCCTGTTGGAAGTTTTGAATCGTGTGATACAATGATTGAAGAATGTTGTTAAGTCTATTCCCTGGCAGACAGGTTGTCAGTGTAAGGAGCAGCTTAATCTGAAGGCATGTCATATTTGCATTAGACTGGTGGAGCTACCAATTTTTATAGAACTTCTTTTTTCATTAAAATCTTAGATTTTTTTAGTCCCTGTGCAGTCTTGTTCCGAGCATGAACAAGTACGCCTAAGACAGCAGAAAGGCTATACAAAGTTATAGTTCAAAGACTATATGAAGTTATAGTTCAGAGGTCCCAAATGCAGAGCAACAGACAGAAAGCATCCTTACAGATGCTATGTCATGCAGGTATCACAGAAACAGTGGTGGGGAGAGACCTATGGAGGTCCTGCAATTCAAAGATCTAGCCCAGCCTCCTGCTTAGATCAGGACTATTGCCAACAATAAATCTTATTTCTATGTATCTGTCTAGGTGAATCTTGAAAACCTCCATGGATGGAGAATCCACAGGAGGGTAAATAACAAGGTAGCAATGAGGGAAACTGCTGGACATGAGGGCAAGCACTTAACCAACCCAACCTGGGGTTAAATTAATAAAACAATAGTGGGTGAAACTTTTAGACAAAAGATGTGAAAGGAGGCATTGGGAGCTCACTTAGGTAAAGAATGCTGAAAGATGGTAAAAGCAGAGTGGAGTTGCTGACCAAGGCCAAAATTAAAAATAAGAGTGTAAAATAAGTAAAGCTAGGACCAAAGGGGAAAGTTTAAAGCAGGGTAGGTTGTTTATTTGGGAGGGAGAGAAAGGAACTTAGGCAAAGCAAAGCAGCTGATTAGGTCTGAAAAGGGGAAGCAGGTCAGGAAAAGGGAGTTTGGCTATAACTGAGTCATTGCTTGGGAATGGCCTCTGTGGCACACATTGTGGCAATTCCATGGCTCTGAAGCCACAAGTGGCTCTAAATGAGTGGTGGCTTGTCCATGAGGCAGTAGTCCCCAGCTGCAGGAGGCAGGGAGCCAGCAGGTCTGCCCATGTCCCCATCAGCGGGTCACTTCTTGAGACAGCTATGGAGCTGTGCAAAACCTAGACTTTTCCCTCAGGAACTCCCCAAAGGTGGGCTTCATGGGGTCAATCGGAGGCATCTCTGTTCTATGAGCACCATGCTGTGTAATGCTCAGGGTCAGGAAGACTGACTGCCTTTAGCATTTGGGAATAGTGGCAATGAAAGGGCTGATGTTTGAGAATACAAACACTAGCCTGAAATGTGTTCATGTGTTGGGAACCCAATCACCAGTAAATGTAACTGCCCTTTTAAAAGATTTGTCCTGAAATACAGCAGCTCCTGGAAGGTCCTGATGGTGCTTGGAAGCCCAGCTGAAGCCTTGCAGATACATCTTCCTCTTTCTTCAGTTCTAACCTCCAAAGTTAGTTTACTATTTTTATTAAAGACTTGACATTATTATGAGTGCCAACACAGGTTCTTATTAGTGAGCAACTAAGTGATGTCCTTTTTGGTTCCAGATAATTAAGACCTGTTGTTGCTGTTCCTACTATAGCTGCTGCAAGCTCTTGAACACTGAGTTCCCAAAGAGAGCTGTGTCAGTATTATTACCCAGGGTGTCGCAGATGCTAAGCATAGATTAAAGATAAGCAGAACTGGACAGTCTGCATATCAGAGATGATGGTAAGGTAATATTCTGAAGAGACTCATCGCACATAGGCTGCTTTTCTGCAGTGCTCAACCATCCTTCTTTGTAAGCTGCAAACTGCACAGAGCAGTTCTCTCCTGAGGTTCTGCATTAGAGGGAATAATATCAAGTTTTGAGAAAAGAAAACCAGCTTGAAATCCTGTGGAGTGTAATATTCTCCCTCCGTCGCATCAAGCCTTAAGTCCATCCACATTCTGAATGCATCTTTATCTGTATCCCAAGTCTGCAAGGTCAATATGAATATTTCTTTCTCGCACCAACCTCTGGGAGAACATTTGGATGAATGTTATTAATCCCCTTGGTGCCCTGCATGTCTAGGAGATGTCTACAAAACAGCACGCAAGCAATGCTTGGAATGAACATAATGAGGCAGGTCTGTTCCAAATAACAACGTAAGCCCATCACACACCTAAATAAACAGGCAAGCATGCCAATGAACACAGTCGTTTGCAGGGTGATGTTAGTGGTAGGAGTAGCATGTTGCTGCCTGGATATTCAGGCTGAAGGCTCTTTAACACACAAATGACATGACTTGTTCTGCTGGGCTCAGCTGCCAGACTCTGGTTTATCGAGAGCACCATGGAAGTGCTGTGGCATTGCTGTCAATCCTCTCCAGCCTCTCTAAGCACTGGACAAACACTGACTTCTGTCTCCACTGCAGTGAGACGCTGTGTGATTTCCTGTTCTGCAAGTGGGGTAAGGAAGCACAGCTATGCTGGCTGCTCTGTAAACAGAGCAAAGCAAACACCCCCCTCCCCACCCCAGCTCTAAGGTGGACACAGAGAAAAGTAGCCAGAGACAGCAGCAAGGAGTCAGCAACTCTGCCACAGCAGGTCACAGGCTGTGGGACCTCAAGCGTAGGTATGTGTGTCTGATAGTGTCTTGTAACGCTCGCTGCTCCGAGTTGGAGACTTTCAAAAACAGAAAGCAGAAGAGGAAACATGGCCCTAGGTGATCTGTACATTAGATGTAGCTGCAGTTCAGCTGAGGAGCAAGGAGCTGACTCCTAGCTTCATCAGGACCTACCTGGGAGAGTTTGGAAGGAAGATACCAACTTGAACTGAAGTAGGAGAAACGGATGAAGGTGAGGGCAGGGTTTGGGTGCCCTGTTGCACACAGCTAGTAGAGAGGAGCAGCATGAAGGGGATAGGGAATCATGTCTGCTAATTCCCAGTGCATCTGGTTCCTCCACAAGGCAAGGCAAAGGCTGGGAAAATCTGGTGGTGGAGTATAACCACCAGCACTCTGCCTTGCTCTTGGGGCATATGCAGAACCTATATGCACGTAGTCTAATGATCTGTGTGCATTTGCCCTTGTCCCTGTAGCCAGTCTAGAGAAGATGAGGGTCTACTATAAACTCTGATTAAGAGCCTGGCTTTTTATCACCCCTTTTTCTGGCCATGCAAAATGGGGCCTGTCTGTGCATAGACAGCTCTGCAAGCTGTCACCTCAAAGTCACAGGCAGATCCGAAGCAATCCAGGAGCTCATGGTGGACCTTGGGAGGGTGTCCTGGATGACCAGGACATTTCATTTGAGCTGTATAAATAAAGGAGCCAACTATAGTGAGGCAGATCTGGGAAAGCCATAACATGGGATTCACAGCATGAGGACCCCTAAAAGCATATTTTAAATTGATCAATTTGAAACCTGTCTCTTTAACTATAAAATTGTAATATTTTGATATCAGCTCAAAAGCAGCTCTTGTCTGCAGCTGTACATTTAATTAAGGACTTTGTCTATAGTAAGTCAATCTATGTCCCTGGTCAATCAGATACAGCACCTGCATTTTAAATGTGTATTTTCTATTTTCTATTGTGGATTTTTGCTTCTAGCCTTATTGTCCCCCAGTTATCTCTTCTAGACTATGTTTGATAGCTGCTTGGTCCAAATACTTGGATAGACTCTTGCATTCTTTTGTATCTGAGTAGAGATTTGCTAAGTCTAAATAGCAGACCTGGAAAACTTGCTTTTGCATTTGTGCTATTTAGTTACACAAATCAAGAGGCCAGGACTTCCTAGTGATTCTGTTCTGTCCTTTGGTACTCTCATTTCATCTCCACATCCTCTCTGTTAATCTACATAATTCAACCAACACTGACTTCAGCCTTCACTCTTGAAAGGCATCAGGCAGCTTTACTTGTGTGACAGCTGCAAATCTCCAGGCAGGCGTTTCAACCACATATCCTGCAATGCCCTTAAAAACTTTCAGTTTTGATCAGCCAAGGCAACATGGCTACAGGAGCTATGCTTTGAAAAACACCCCATCTGCATGGCCTAAGCCCTTAGCATGGTTTGTAAGTGTTTTGTCACAAGTTAAATCAAACTAATCCTTTTACTTCCCACTATATTCATGCTACTGGAAAAATAAGTTTGTTTACCTAGCTCTTAACAACTTTTACAGGAACAATGAAATCAAGAATTTATGCAATTTTTGTTCTCCTTCAGCACCTTCCTTTTCAGGATCACGTGTCCCCTGGCTGGGTTAAGGAAACTTCCTGTATTACTTGCATTTAATTAAATTACTTGCATTTAATTAAATTACTTGCTCATCGCATGCAAGTAGGAAGGCAGCCCCTGTCACCGGACTCCTGTGCTCTTACATAGGATTCAGCAACTTCAAAAAGCTTTACAGAGCAACTTCATTTAGAGACTTTGGTGGATTATTCCTTTAATTAGTTAAGAATCCTTTAAGTTTTCCTTCTATATTTTAGCAGTTTAAAAAGTGTCCTTTTTTCTCTGCTGCATATAACTACATAAAACCAATGCCCCAAAATTCAAGCTCTCAGCACCTTGATGCATTATTTCACATTTCTCTCCTGACACCTCTGCCTGTTGCCCTCTGAAGCTGTGGCTCACTTTCCTAGTGTGAAAGCAGCAGAGGAATAGCTTGATGCCCTCTTTTATTTATTGTCCGTTTTATAGGGTTCCTTCTGTCCACATGAGGTTCCTGTGTGTCTCGTTCCCAGCCATGCTCCTGCCTATGTGCTATTCTGCTGCTTTCAATAATCCCTTTGAGCTTTAGACCCCGGGAGTCAGGATTTCCTGGTGTTGGCTGCAGACACAGATTCCTGGTGCTGCAGTGCTCGGTGTGAGAATAGGGGAAATCGATGACTTCTGATGGATAAGTTATTGCTTTTTGTTTATTTTGGCTTTTGTTTGTAAGCCATGCGATGCGCTGCGCATTTCTTTAACTCTTTCATCACAAGCTTTCTGGGCAAAGTGAAAGGTGCTCATGTTTGCTCAAATTGCCTGTTCATCATTTTTGATGTGATGCTCACTACAGCTGCTGTTAATCTGCCTGCAGGTGAATGGCTCTGCAGTGAGCCTCTCAGTCTCAAGTCTGGACATGCACATGAGACCAAACCTTCCCAGCCTGTTACTCAGTGTATCTGCCTGGTATATCGAGCAGGAGAAAGCCCGTAAAAGAGGGCTGAGGTTACATGGTGCTATCATACCCACAGCCTTCTTTGCAATCCCCACTGTGCTTGTTGTCCCTCTGAGCTGCTGAATAACTGAAATCCCACATGAATCATGCACTTTTTTTCCCCCCTCTCTCTGCAAATCTCTTATCTGTATAAACACTTCCTGGACTGCCTGAGTTCTCATACTGCCCAGGAGCTCAAACACAATTTGACTGAACAGACTACTGAACTGGGAGATTTATGATTTTTGTGATGAGGCTGCAGGTTGTTTTTGTTCCAATTAAACAATGGAAATAAGGAAAAACAAATGGTGCTCTTAAAATAATCACAGAATCCATGTGATGTGGGGGACAGAAATGAAGTTCACTGCTACTTTGCATTTATGTGCATACTGCACATCCATGGATGTGTTACCTGTGACAAAAAATTCAATCACAGAATCATAGAATCATAGAATGGTTTGGGTTGGAAGGGACCTTTAGAGGTCATCTAGCCCAACCCCCCTGCAGTGAGCAGGGACAGCTTTAACTAGATCAGGTTGCTCAGAGCCCCATCCAACCTGACCTTGAATGTTGCCGGGGATGGGGCCTCTACCACCTCTCTGGGCAACCTGTTCCAATGCTTGACCACCCTCATTGTAAAAAACTTCTTTCTAATGTCTAGTCTACATCTATTCTTCTTTAGTTTAAATCCGTTATTCCTTGTCCTGTCACAACAGGCCTTGTTAAAAAGATTCTCCCCATCTTTCCTGTAGGCCCCCTTAAAGTACTGGAAGGTCACAATAAGGTCTCCTCACAGGCTTCTCTTCTCCAGGCTGAACAACCCCAACTCTCTCAGCCTGGCCTCATAGGACAGGTGTTCCAGCCCTCGGATCATTTTGGTGGCCCTCTTCTGGACCCGCTCCAGCAGGTCCATGTCCTTCTTGTGCTGAGGGCCCCAGAGCTGGACGCAGTAGTCCAGATGAGGTGTTACCAGAGCAGAGTAGAGGGGCAGAATCACCTCCCTCGACCTGCTGTCCATGCTTCTTTTGATGCAGCCCAGGATACAGTTGGCTTTCTGGGCTGCAAGCACACATTGCCAGCTCATGTCCAGCTTTTCATCCACCAGTAACCCCAAGTCCTTCTCCACAGGGCTGCTCGCAATCCCTTCATCCCCCAACCTGTACTGATATCGGGGGTTGCCCCATCCCAGGTGCAGGACCTTACACTTGGCCTTGTTGAACCTCATGAGGTTCACAGAGGCCCACCTCTCCAGCTTGTCCAGGTCCCTCTGGATGACATCTTGTCCTCCTGGTGTGTCAACGGCACCACTCAGCTTGGTGTCATCTGCAAACTTGCTGAGGGTGCACTCGATCCCACTGTCTATGTCATTGATGAAGATGTTAAATAGCACCGGTCCCAGTACGGACCCCTGAGGGACCCCACTTGTCACCGGTCTCCATGTGGACATCGAGCCATTGACCACGACCCTCTGGATGCGACCATCCAGCCAATTCCTTATCCATCAAACAGTCCACCCATCAAACCCATATCTCTCCAATTTAGAGAGAAGGATGTTGTGGGGGACTGTGTCGAACGCTTTACAGAAATCCAAGTAGATGACATCCATTGCTTTTCCCTTGTCCACTGATGCAGTCACTCCTTCATAGAAAGCCACTAGGGTGGTCAGGCAGGACTTGCCCTTGGTGAAGCCGTGCTGGCTGTCTCGAACCACCTCCCTGTCCTCCATGTGCTTGAGCATAGCTTCTAGGGGGATCTGTTCCATGATCTTCCCAGGCACAGAGGTGAGGCTGACAGGTCGGTAGTTCCCAGGGTCCTCCTTTCTTCCCTTTTTAATAATGGGCACAACATTCCCCTTCTTCCAGTGAGCAGGGACTTCACCTGACTGCCATGACTTTTCAAATATCATGGAGAGTGCCTTGGCAACTACATCAGCCAATTCCCTCAGGACTCTGGGGTGCATCTCGTCAGGTCCCATAGACTTGTGTACATTGAGGTTCCTCAGGTGGTCTCGAACCTGATCTTCCCTTACAGTGGGAGGGGCTTTACCCCCCTGGTCCCCATCTTGCGGTCCATCGATTCGGGAGGGGTGAGGAGAGAAGTTGCCGGTGAAGACTGAGGCAAAGAAGTTGTTGAGTGCCTCAGCCTTCTCCTCGTTCGTTGATACAAGTTCGCCTTTTTGTTCATCAAGGGGGGTACGCTTTCTTTAACCTTCCTTTTCTGGTTGATATACCTGTAGAAGCCCTTCTTGTTATTCTTTACGTCCCTTGCCAAATTCAGCTCCATCCTCGCCTTGGCCTTCCTGACCCCCTCCCTACACAACCGGGCCGTTTCCCTGTATTCCCCCCAGGACACCTGTCCCTGCTTCCACTGCCTGTGCCGTTCCCTCTTACTCTTTAGTTTGACCAGCAGGTCTCGACTCAGCCATGCTGGTCTCTTCCCATCCTTGCCTGATTTCTTACACTTGGGGACTGAGAGCTCTTGTGCTCTATGGAAGGTGTCCTTAAAGATCTGCCAGCTCTGTTCCGTTCCCCTGTCCCTGAGGACCGTCTCCCAGGGGGTCCTTCTGACTAACTCCTTGAAGAGCTGGAAGTTTGCTTTCCTAAAATTTAGGGTCCTGACTGTACCCCTCGCTTTTCCCATGTCCCTCAGGAGCGTGAACTCCACCAACGCGTGATCACTGCAGCCCAGGCTGCCTCCAATCTTGACATCACCGATGAGCTCACTTGCATTGGTGACCATCAGAACCAGTATCGCATCCCCTCGGGTAGGGGTGTCTATTACCTGGCTTAGGAAGTTGTCATCTATGCATTCCAGGCATCTCCTGGATTGCCTACAGCTCGCCGTGTTGCTTTTCCAGCAAATGTCGGGGTGGTTGAAGTCCCCCAGCAGGACAAGAGCCTGCAAGCGCAAAGCCTCCCGGAGGTGGAGGAAGAAGGCTTTGTCAGCAGGCTCCCCTTGATCAGGCGGCCTGTAGTAGACACCAACCACAAGGTTCCCTTTGTTGCCTCTGTCTCTGACTCTTACCCATAAGCTTTCGACCTGCTCGTGGCTATTCTTCAGGGACAGCTCTTCACACTGTATTGATTTCTTTACATAGAGGGCAACGCCTCCGCTCCTCCTTCCTCGCCTGTCCCTTCTGAAGAGCCCGTAGCCATCGATAGCCACATTCCAGTTGTGGGATTCGTCCCACCAAGTTTCGGTTATGGCAATCAGGTCGTAGCTTTCTAGTAGCACAGCATCTTCCAGCTCCTCCTGTTTGTTCCCCATGCTGCGTGCGTTCATGTAGAGGCATTTCATCTGGGCTGTTGGCCGTGTCACCTTCTTAGTGGAACATCCCTTATTTCCCTTGGGGTGTTTCACGGAAGGTTTCCTTGTGAGCTCTAACTATCTCAGGAGCCCCCGGCTCATCTCTGCCAGACTTCAACTGTGCTGCAGTGTCCCCATCATGCCTCTGCGCAACAGGTTGAGGGCTCACAGTAGCACCCCGTCCCTCTAACCATTGCATACCATCCCACAGCTTGTCACAGGCAAGCCTGGTATGTTCCCCCTCCCCCTTCACATCTAGTTTAAAGCCCTGTCAATGAGTTTTATTGTATATAATAATATAATATATTTAACATATATTTTATATATAATAATATAATATAATAATATATTTATAATATATTTTTGTAATGTATTGCTTAATTATCAAATGCCCGGAGCTGCACTACATGCCTAGACCTTAATCTAAGTTCTGAATACTGAGTTCCTCTGGAAAGGTACCAGACTTTTGTTTTGCTTTGTTGTTATAGTATCTTATCTTATATTATGTTATATATATATCTCCTTAAAATCTTCCTATCACAATTGGTTTTGGCAAATTACCACTGCCTGAGCATAAGCAGAAGGGAGAGTTTAGTATTCCTTCCTGAATAAAGGAGTTTTTAAAATTTTAAATTGTTGAGAAATACTGACCTAGATTATCCCAGATTTTAAAAGAGAACTTGAACACTGTGGTTTTTTTTTTTTAAATTTTATTGTAGTGCTTAAAAGCCCACAGAACTATCCCCGGTTTTGGGAAAAAAAATTCAAGGCCATCTCGTGCCATATTGCAATAATGGCTTTCATTTACAATTAAATGAAAGGTAGGCCAAGCTTTGAATGTTCATTTAATATTTGTATTTCCCCTCATTTTGTTGCCTTGCCTGTGTGTGTCTGTGAGTGCGTGTTTGTGCTATTGTTTTTTTCTAACTGTTTTGCAGACACCTTCTGATGTCTTCTGGCTGACTGTGTGCAGAGAGCTCCAGCTGGGAAATGCTGTGCTAGGCCATTTATAGAGATATTTTTTTAATTGTTTAGGGCTTTGTTTAGGGCATGTCCCTAATGAAGTTTGCTTAATTGGGCAGGGGTAAATGAGGTACCTGCCTTTTCAGGCAGAGCAATAAAAGAAGCAGTATCAGTAAAAGGAACTCTGTCATAATTCACAGGGCCATGCCTGTTTATAACTTACCTGTAATACACAGGAGAGGATGCAATGCACATCTACAGCATACAAAAATATGTCTGGAAAAAAAATTCTGAGCAGATCATATGAGTTGTGCAAGAAAACAGAACATTTGTCTGTACAAAGAATAAATTATTTATATATCTAAGAATTGTTCTTTTCCAGATTACCATTAGATGTCTTCTCAGATGAGCTTTCTACAATACTATATAATTTACAGCAGGAGTCAAATTAGGTGCCCAGTTCTGCAATTATTTGAGAAAATAAAAGCATCTCTTCAGATAGAGGTCCTCATTTTATAGCAGAAACAGTAAGAGAAGTTGCAAAGTATCTTCAAATACAGTGGGATTTACATACCCCCTGGAGACCTCAATCTAGTGGGAAAGTGGAAAGGATGAATCAAACATTAAAAAGACAGATAGCAAAATTATGTCAGGAGACACATTTAAAATGGGTAGAGGTTTTGCCCATAGCCTTGATGCGTATTCGTACTACTCCTCAAGTTAAGGAAGGAGCAAGCCCTTTTGAAATATTGTATGGCAGACCCTATTCAATAAATTTGACCCGGAAAGCAGATCAAATGCATGAAACGGGTAATAAAATACTTACTATCTTTTATCTATGGCTAGAACTCTCTCTTCACTGCATAGATATCTAAGGACAAGAACGCCAATTCCATTGGATACTCCAGTGCATTTTTCGAACCAGGAGATCAAGTATACCTTCAGGTTTGGAAAGATGAGCCACTAAAGGAGAAGTGGAAAGGACCATATACAGTCTTACTCAAGACTAACACTGCAGTCAAAGTAGATGGAGTGGACTCCTGCATACATTATACAAGAGTTAAGAAAGCACCGACTCCGGAACAAAACCAATGGACTTCTAGAGAAACGGGACATTTAAAGTTAACTTTTTCTTGCCCCAAATGAATTGTACCTGGGATGTTAGTATAAGAAATGGAAGTGAGACTTATCGAAGAATTCAACTTCGATAAGTCTCAAAGGGGGGAAATTGTTATCCAAAACTGATGCTGCTATAGAATGTCCATTGTAAAGCCCTACCCTATCTATGCTTTTGTTTGCTTAATAGATTGCTAATGACAAATTGTCCAGGAACAGGACACAAGGTGATATATTATTATCTTGACTAGTAAACCATGAAGAGTTACTAAGGATCTGCCAAGAAGGAAAGTAGGGGAACAGTAATTCTGGCAGGGGGAGATTGCAACCACAGACTTAATTAAAAACTAGAAGGACTACCCCCCCGCTCTCCTTGAGCATGCGCAGTAAGTTAAAATCATACTGTACCTTTAAATTTAAGCGAAAAAGATATGAACCAGTAAGAGACAAGTATGCTTAGCTAATTTAATGATTATGTAGTAGATAGGTGTGGTGTGTTAATTGTAATGTATAAAAGTTAGACAAAATTTTGGTAGGTGTGCTAGCTTTGTGGAATTACCACCTAGCACCCAAACTTGCGCAACTTTGAAAATAAAACAATAGCTCGTCTCAGTGTGTGAAGATTGGCTTATTGCACACTGGGTAAATGAGCCCTATTTGGGATAACTATGTGAATGGTTTAAACCTCACTGACAGGAGCTTCTTCTGAGGTCTTTAAGTCTAGTGACCCAAAGAGATGGTGAGCATAATCAATCCCTCTCTGCCCCTTGCATCCCAGGAAGAAGCTGGAAAGGCATCAATTTGTCTGTGTTGTCCATGTCCTGTATGCACCAAGAGGGTCTGTAGCCTTGTCCCCCACCTCCTGGGGCTTGGGCTGCCTGGGCACATGGCCAGCTCTCACCTGATACAAACAGGCAACCTGGGATCAGACTGCTGAGAAAAAAGTCAGTGTGAAAGAGCAGTGAGAAGCCTGGCTGGTGTCTCCTCTGCTTTGCCTGGTAGCTGCAGTCAAGCTCCAGCCCTTAACCTTGGTGCCTTCCCGATCTGTGTTGCAGTAATGCCAGTGCCTAGTCTTGCACCTTGCTCATCCTCACCCCAACCCAGTGACTTGACTTCTTGGCTTGGCCTTGGCCCTGCTTCATCACTGTGGACATGTCTGGTGATCCCTGGGCTATGGCTGACCCTGAATATCGTCTCCGTACTTGTGGGATGGGGCTGTTAGTGTTGTCACCTCCCTAGTGGACTTGCTGTCACCCTCAGCTCTGGCTTGCCATCCCCTGCAGGGCATCCAGCTCTTGCTGCTCCCTGATATGCTTTCTGGTCTCATCAGTGCATTATCATCTTGTCAAGTCATTCTGGATTGATAAACAAGTCTACATATATTATAGCAATGTCCCCCCTTCCCCTCCCCAGCTCTACTGCATGTACAAGACCTACAAGTCAGCTGCTGGTCAAGCTGACAGTTTTAATCCTTTACTCACCTTTTGCTTTCATCCTATTGTATCCTCCACATGAATGACACAGCCTGACTCATATGGCTGTAAGCAAGCCTAATAACTGCAAGACATAAAATAAGGAAATTTTAAAATGCAGATATTCTTTCAGTTTCAGCATATCAGAGACATAAAGAGAATTATGATGACCTAGAAGTGTGAGAAAATGGCCCAGATTTATGGATCTGTTAATGTTTACAGTAACATAATTACATTATTATATTACTTCTCACTGTGGAAATTAAGGGCGTGGTAAGGTGATGATCTTACTGTCTGCACGGAAATATATACAAAACAATTCGTCTTTCAAAAAAAATGTATTTTGAAATGCTGTCAAAAGCTATATTTCCTTACAGTTCTGATGAAATGGTAAGTATCTTAGTTTATGGAGTTCTTTTACAGTTATTAGATTGAGAGCCATTATTTTTTTATCCTTTTACAAGTTCTTGTCTAAGCTATAAAGTGCAATGAAAGCATAGTGATAGCATTATTTGCTGTTTTGAAATGCTCTGTCCTGCCAGCTCACTCTAGCTCTCTGTTACAAATCCTTTGGCCCTGTTATGGGTTGCTAGGCAGAAGGGAAATAATGTTAAACAAAGCAGACAATGTCTGTCTTTGTAGACTTCGCACATTCTTTCAGTGGTGTGAAATCCATGTTAACAATTAGCTCACAGTGAAAAGGTCCCAGTTAAACATTACCACAAAACCTGCAAGGCTTGTATACCATCTGAAGGCACAAAAAATGCCATTTCCCAAAACTTCACCTGGATCCTTAAACTGGTCAGTGAGTTTGTTGCCAAGGTTTTCCAACCAGGAGAAGCAGGAATGTGAACCATGCTGCGTGTGGGAGAGGAGAACACAAGACAGACGTCTGGCAGGGAAGGCGACATAGTTCCAGCCTTCCACTAGATTAATTTTTTCTTCCCTTCCCCTCTGTTTGAGTTTTGCAGGTATTTTTCTGGGTATTTTAGATTGGTTTTCCCACTATAATTTGGTTAAGGAGAAATCCTAGCTGCCCTATGATAGCTCCCCTGTGCTTTCTGAACTCCACTTACTGCTGGGGTGCCCTGTGCAGTCCCAGGTCATAGATGGGCTTCATGCTTTGCTGAAAGATATCTTCTGGGACTGCTGGAGAGGGAAACTGCAGAAAATTAACTTCTTATCAAGTTTCCTACATCCCCTCCTGTCCTTAAGCCCCAGAGTGAAATTTCCACTTTTTTTCTTTCTTTCTTCTTATAGTTCTATCCTTTGAGTTGTCTTTCCTTGCTGAAACTTTGCCTTTTCCCTGCCTAGATTTCTTTGGAGTGAGGCAGTTCTTTGCCTTTGAAGGGAACGATTGCGGTATAGACATACATATTTAAAGCACTCGTATCTCAGCTTTCCAAAGGGAAAGAATGCAGCTCTGTTACTGAGACTCCATTGTGCCTGGATATATCTGACCTGAGGCTCTGTTGTGGTCATCAATTAATTGCTATGTGCTGACACCATCATGTACAGGGAATGTTGCATCTCTCTAACAGCTTGAGCCATACCAGCGTGTGACAGCAGAAAGGAATTTGAATAAATCTTCAGTAACCACCTACATGCCTTCTTAACACCTAGGCAGCAGCGTAATCCCCCTGAATTTCAAAGATATTGCTTCAGCTTCAGGCATTAGGGGCTAACTAGGCAACTTGAACCCAAGACCATCTTCTGTTGCTGCATTTTTGTTGCAGATTTGTAAGACCAGAAAGTGTTGAGATAATTTAATCTGTTTAAAATTCCCTGTATTAATAACTGATTTGAGTAGATGCTCCTGAGTTAGAGGATATTTTAAAAGAAAAGTCAACTTTGATTTACATTTCCAGGAACACAGAATCCGCCTCACTGGATAGCTGTGTTCAGCATTAAACCTTTATTTCCCTTTCCAGTTGAAGATGATTTAATACCTATTTTCAGTAGCTGGATCTTGTTCTGTCTCAGCTAAATTGAACAGCCCTCTCTCAAATGCACGCTTCCTTCTTAACACTTGCAGCTATAGACTGCAGTGAAATTTCCCCAAGCCTTCTGTTTAATAGGCTCTATAGATTGGTCTGGTCATTTTACAGCAAAGATCTTTTTTTTCACTGAATCATTCTCCAGACATTTTTCTAGACACTTCCATCATCTTTCTGGGGTTGCAGGTGGTACAACATCTCATTCCTGATCTCAACAGTGTCTAAAATAGATCAGTATAATGCCATTGTTCTAGTTTATATGTCCAACAACTGAGTTAGCCTCGTTAGTCTCAGATTTGCACTGGGAGGGGTGATCTGTCCATTGGCTAAATTTGTCCTTTGTTGCTTTTTATCATTTCTTATCAAAAGAGTCCCCATTTTATTTATATATTCATACAAATATAGATGTATGCATATGTATATCATTAGCTAGCTCTGTTGCCCTGAAAAGGAAGACTTGGTTTATATATGTGGGAGTGGAATTAAACCCATGGCAACTTGTTCACCTTAAATCACCACACCAAACACCATCCCCCATCAAAGTGTTTTCCCAAAGGCTTGGTGTTGTACCATCTTTTGGGTTTCAAAATGTCACTGTTAAGAAGCCCGTTTGCTATTTCACTGCACTAACTACAAAGCAGGCGTGTTGTGCTCTGCTCACTGCCCTGCCCTCTACCCCACACTGCTGTTCCACATCCATGTGGCATCACGGGTCCTGTCCTGCTTGTCTTGCCGGGAGGATTTCTGAGTCTTCCCCTCCCTCATCACCACTCACACGTCTGGCACTTGTCCTTTCTGCATTTGAATCCAGGAATTTGAATCCATTTGAACCTTCCACGTTGTCTCACCCCACTGAGATTGCAAAAGAGACAGATCCCTGGCTCTCCTTTCAGGTGCTTCGCCCTGTTGCAGACTGAGGAAGTCTGCAGCTGAAACTGCAATGGAAGTCCTGCTTGACCTTAGGTTGAAACCTGCTCAGGGAGGATGAAAATTTCAGGGGTTGAATTGATAAAATGAAAGGAATCTCTTAGTTATCCACTGAGCATGTGCAAATTGAGCTTTCCAAAGGTGTATAATGTAGCCAAATTTGGGCAGATTTTTCAAAAGGGCAAAAGGGATATCTCTGATGAAAGGCAACCCCCTAACAAGTTCCTGCTCCAAGGAAGAGGGATGCCAGAGCTTTTCAAAGAAAAAGGCACAATTTTTTTTTAACTTGGACAAACCAATGAATTTTTCCTTACCCTCATTATTGGACATTTTCCAAAAACTTCAGCCTGAGGCAGATACCTGGCATGGAAAATATCATTCCAAATGGTTGTAGTTTGGCAACACTGTAAGCGCTTGAAAATAGGGTCTTACAGTGCAAGGGATCAAGCTGTAATGTGAAAGGTCTAGCCACCGGCCCTATCTCCAGTCACAGCCCAACACCTTGCTTCGTCACCCATACTGCAAACAAAGTAGTGATGTACATTCAAGGTAGGGCTGAACACCTTTCAGGGGTTTATGTTCTGGCCAGAAGCAAATTACTGGGATCAATACTGAAGAAATGGGTTAAGGTGAACATTCTGTAATGTAAAAGGGTTTCCTTGCATAGAGGGGCTTCAGACTGCAAAGTTTACAGAGCTTCTTTCTGAGTTCTGCTTGTCTGCATTTACGTGCATTCATCCTCTTCAAATAAATGTGGTTTTCAGTTTATTGTCAAATGTGTTAGCAACAGCTTATCCTGCATCGTCCTGGTTTCCAACAAGCTCAAGTTGGTCTGTCATTACCATTAAATCAGCCATCCATTTCCCTCTTTTATCACACCACCACCTCCCCCTTGTCATGTTCTGGAGGGATGAATCCATAGGCACTAGCTCCCCTGTCCTGGTTTCGGCTGGGATAGAGTTAATTTTCTTCCTAGTAGCAGGCTGTGTTTTGGATTTAGTAGGAGAAGAATGTTGATAACACGCTGATGTTTTTAGTTGTTGCTGAGTACTGCTTATGCTAGTCAAGGACTTTTCAGCTTCCCATGCTCTGCCAGGTGCACAAGAAACTGGGAGGGGCACAGCCAGAATAGTTGATCCAAACTGACCAAAGGGCTATTCCATACCATATGACGTCATGCTCAGTATATAAACTGGGGGGGGGTGGCCGGGGAGCAGCGATTGCTGCTCGGGAACTGTCTGGGTATCGGTCGGCGGGTGGTGAGCAATTGCATTGTGCATAATTTGCTTTGTATATTATTATTATTATCATCATTATTATATTATTCTTATTACTATTATCATTTTACCTTATTTCAATTATTAAACTGTTCTTATCTCAACCCAGGAGTGTTTTTCACTCTTACTCCTCCAATTCTCTCCCCCATCCCATCAGGGTAGGGGGAGTGAGTGAGTGGTTGCGTGGTGCTTAGTTGCTGGCTGGGGCTAAACCATGACAGTCCTTTTTGGTGCCCAACGTGGGGCTTGAAGGGTTTGAGATAATAACAGATTAACAAGAGTGTATTAAGGAGTGTGTTAACAGTTGCCGGTCATGATATTATTTCATCTGGTCTGCGCCATGTTCTTTTTTTTGCAGTACATGTTAAAGCTTGGTGGTGGTTTGTGCAGTGTGCTATGCTCTGCAGTGATTCATGATCTTTTGCTTGGGAGATTCCTTATCAAAACCCTGACCTTGAGCATTCTTTGGTATTTGGGTTTCATACAGAAGTCACTACTGTACTTCGGGTACTACCTCATGGAGAGAGTTAGCAATTATACTTCTTACTCTGAGAGGCTTGTTGTGGAGGAAATACAGAATGGCACCTTTGCTGCTTTCTTCTATGATGTTTCCTCCTTCATTACAACAACTTTTCAGTATCTTGGACATCCCTGGGCAGTTAAGATACTTGTATTGATACTTCTTGGGAATATTGTTTCCGTTTTGATAAAGGTCAGTAAGCAATTTAAGAATATCATCCAGAGATCTACCCCAAGGCTGGATAGTTACGAGTGGCAGGGTGTGTGGGATAGTATGGGCAAGTACCTAGGACAGTGGGGACCTCCAGTGTTTTGGAACTTCACCCCTGAACAAGTGCAGAATCCTGAAGAACTAGTAAAGTATTTGGAAAAAGTATGTTGTCACCCTGGCAACTCCAGAGAGACACAAATCATTGCAACATGCTGGGGACTGGCCCATGCCTATCGAGCTGTGGTCAACACTAATCAGTACCCTCAAGGGAAAGAGAAGGTCTCTGGATCTGATGACAAAACAAGCACTGTGGCTACTCAAACCCCTGCTACAGGCACTGCGGCTACTCCAACCCCGGTGAAATGCACTGCAGCTAAACCAGAGAACCAACCTGCGCCAGTATCAGTTGCCCCTATACACAAGAAAAAATACACAAGGAAATCGTCTCATTTAGTAAGGGATGAAGATGAACCAGGGCCATCACGAGAACCAGAGGAGGAAGAACCCATAAATGAGATGGTAACCACCCGGTCCCTATCCCTGTGTGAGCTGCGAGATATGCGAAAAGATTTCAGTCGTCATCCAGGCGAGCACATCATCACCTGGCTGCTCCGATGCTGGGATAACGGGGCCAGTAGCCTGGATTTAGAGGGTAAGGAAGCCAAGCAGCTGGGATCCCTTTCTAGGGAAGGGGGCATTGACAAAGCAATTGGAAAAGGGGCAAAAACGCTCAGCCTCTGGAGGTGACTTCTGTCAAGCGTGAAGGAAATGTATCCCTTCAAGGAGGATGTTATATACCTCCCAGGCAAATGGACCACCATAGAGAAGGGTATCCAGTACCTGAGGGAATTAGGCATGCTGGAGGTGATTTATAGTGACCTGAACAATGAGCAGTTACCTAAAGATCCAGATGAAGTAAGGTGCACACAACCCATGTGGCGGAAGGTGGTACAGAGCGCACCAGCATCGTATGCCAACTCGTTGGCAATACTAGCCTGGAAAGATGACGAGGCACTAACGGTTGATGAGGTGGCTAGACTAGTCCGGGAATACAACGAAAGTATCTCTTCCTCCCTACGGGCCTGTGTCTCGGCTGTGGAAAAACTGTCTGAAAAAATATGCCAGGAGTTCCAACAACTCAGAGAGGATATGTCCTACTCCCCACCTGTACGGACCAGTATCTCAGCCATTAGGAGTCAATGTCCTTATGCTCAAGGGCGAGGATATAGAGGATACACACCATGGGGCACCCTGTGGTTTTACCTGCGTGATCATGGAGGGGACATGAGGAAGTGGGATGGAAAACCCACCTCGACCCTAGAGGCACGGGTGCGTGAGTTGCAAGGAAAAAGTATTACAAAAGGTGGTTCTCCCAGGAAAATTGCAGCTCCAGTTTCCAGTGAGCAGTTCCCCAGACAGAGTAAGAGGGCTACTTTTACTTCCGATCTTAATCAAGGGACTTTTGATTCACATTTACAGGAAGTGAACAACGAATACTATGACCAGTGTTAGAGGGCCCGTGCCCCCAGCCAGGTGGAGGAAAGGGACAACCGGGTTTACTGGCCTGTGTGGATTTGATGGCCTGGAACATCAGACCCACAGGAGTATAAGGCTCTAGTGGACACCGGTGCACAGTGTACCCTAATGCCATCAAGCTACAGAGGGGCAGAACCCATCTGTATTTCTGGAGTGACAGGGGGATCCCAACAGCTAACTGTACTGGAAGCTGAAGTGAGCCTAAGTGGGAATGAGTGGCAGAAGCACCCCATTGTGACTGGCCCAGACGCTCCGTGCATCCTTGGCATAGACTACCTCAGGAGAGGGTATTTCAAAGACCCAAAAGGGAACCGGTGGGCTTTTGGTATAGCTGCCTTGGAGACGGAGGAAATTAAACAGCTGTACACCTCGCCTAGTCTCTGGGAGGACCCTTCTGTTGTGTGGTTGCTGAGGGTCGAAGAACAACAGGTGCCGATTGCTACCACAACTGTGCACCGGCGGCAATATCGCACCAACCGAGATTCCCTGATTCCCATCCATAACCTGATTCATCGACTGGAGAGCCAGGGAATGATCAGCAAGACTCGCTCACCCTTTAACAGTCCCATATGGCCAGTGCGAAAGTCTAATGGGGAGTGGAGACCAACAGTGGACTATCGTGGCCTGAATGAAGTTACACCGCCGCTGAGTGCTGCCGTGCCAGACATGCTAGAACTTCAATACGAACTGGAGTCAAAGGTAGCCAAGTGGTATGCCACAACTGATATCGCTAATGCATTTTTCTCCATCCCTTTGGCATCAGAGTGCAGGCCCCAGTTTGCTTTCTACTTGGAGGGGTGTTCAGTACACCTGGAATCGACTGCCCCAGGGGTGGAAGCACAGCCCCACCATTTGCCATGGACTGATTCATATGGCACTGGAACAGGGTGAAGCTCCAGAACATCTGCAGTACATCGATGATATCATCCTGTGGGGCAATACAGCAGAAGAATTTTTTGAGAAGGGGAAGAAAATAGTCCAAATCCCTCTGAAGGCTGGTTTTGCAATAAACCAAAGTAAGGTCAAGGGGCCTGCACAGGAGATCCAGTTTTTAGGAATAAAATGGCAAGATGGACGTCGTCAGATCCCAATGGATGTGATCAACAAAATAACAGCTATGTCCCCACCAACTAGCAAAAAGGAAACACAAACTTTCTTAGGCATTGTGGGTTTTTTGCATATTCCAAATTACAGTCTGATCATAAGCCCTCTTTACCAGGCGACCCAGAAGAAGAACGATTTTTTCAAATGGGATTCTGAGCAACGAAAAGCCTTTGAACAAATTAAATGGGACATAGTTCATGCAGTAGCCCTTGGGCCAGTCCAGGCGGGGCAGGATATTAAAAATGTGCTCTACACGAGCCGGGGAGCACCAGGGGAAACTCGAGGTCGACCCCTAGGGTTTTGGAGTCGGGGATACAGAGGATCCGAAGCCCGCTATACTCCAACTGAGAAAGAGATTTGGCAGCATATGAAGGGGTTTGATCTGCTTCAGAAGTGGTTGGTACTGAAGCACAGTTCCTGCTGGCCCCCCGACTGCTGGTGCTGGGCTGGATGTTCAAAGGGAGGGTCCCCTCTACTCATCATGCAACTGATGCTACGTGGAGTAAGTGGGTTGCACTGATCACACAGTGGTCTCGAATAGGAAACCCCACTCACTCAGGAATCTTGGAAGTGATCATGGACTGGCCAGAAGGCAAAAACTTCAGAATATCACCAGACGAGGAGATGACACGTGCTGAAGAGGCCCCACTGTATAATAAATTGCCAGAAAATGAGAAGCAATATGCCCTGTTCACTGATGGGTCATAGAATAGAATCATAGAATCATAGAATCGTTTAGGTTGGAGAAGACCTTTAAGGTCATCCAGTCCAACCATTAACCTAACATTACCAAGTCCACACTAAACCAATCAAGGGTAGACTAGACTAAACCATGTCCCAAACTGTCACGTCTACCTGTTTTTTGAATGCTTCCAGGGATGGTGACTCCACCACCTCTCTGGGCAGCCTGTTCCAATGCTTGACTACCCTTTCCGTGAAGAAATTTTTCTTAATATCCAACCTAAACCTCCCCTGGCACAGCTTGAGCCCATTTCCTCTCGTCCTATCACTAACTACATGGGAGAAGAGACCAACACCCACCTCACTACAACCTCCTCTCAGGTAGTTGTAGAGAGCAATAAGGTCACCCCTCAGCCTCCTTTTCTCCAGGCTAAATAACCCCAGTTCCCTCAGCTGCTCCTCATAAGGCCTGTGCTCCAGACCCTTCACCAGCTTCGTTGCCCGCCTCTGAACACGCTCCAGCACCTCAAGGTCTTTCTTGTATTGAGGGGCCCAAAACTGGACACAGTATTCCAGGTGCGGCCTCACCAGCGCCGAGTACAGGGGGACAATCACCTCCCTGCTCCTGCTGGCCACAGCATTCCTGATACAAGCCAGGATGCTGTTGGCCTTCTTGGCCACCTGGGCACACTGCTGGCTCATGTTCAGCCAGCTGTCAACCAACACCCCCAGGTCCTTTTCAGCCAGGCAGCTTTCCAGCCACTCTTCCCCAAGCCTGTAGTGTTGCATGGGGTTGTTGTGACCCAAGTGCAGGACCCGGCACTTGGCCTTGTTAAACCTCATACAGTTGGCCTTGGCCCATCGATCCAGCCTGTCCAGGTCCCTCTGCAGGGCCATCCTACCCTCCAGCCGATCGACACTCCCACCCAGTTTGGTGTCATCTGCAAACTTACTGAGGGTGCACTCAATCCCCTCATCCAGATCATCGATAAAGATATTGAACAAGGCTGGCCCCAAAACAGAGCCCTGGGGAACACCGCTCATGACCGGCTGCCAACTGGACTTAACTCCATTCACCACTACTCTCTGGGCTTGGCCACCCAAACAGTGTTTTACCCAACGAAGAGTACGCCTGTCCAAGCCATGAGCTGCCAGCTTCCCAAGGAGAATATTATGGGAGACTGTGTCAAAAGCTTTCCTAAAGTCCAGGTAAATGACATCCACAGCCTTTCCTTCATCCACCAGGCGGGTCACCAGGTCATAGAAGGAGATCAGGTTGGTCAAGCAGGACCTGCCTTTCATGAACCCATGCTGGCTGGGCCTGATCCCCTGGTTGATCTGCACTTGCCTGTTGAGCGCACTCAAGATGAACCTCTCCATAATCTTTCCCAGCACCGAGGTCAGGCTGAGAGGCCTGTAGTTCCCTGGGTCCTCCTTCCGGCCCTTCTTGTAGATGGGCGTCACATTGGCAAGCCTCCAGTCATCAGGGACCTCCCCTGTTAACCAGGACTGCTGATAGATGATGGAAAGGGGCTTGGAAAGCTCCTCTGCCAGCTCCCTCAGTACTCTCGGGTGGATCCCATCCAGCCCCATAGACTTGTGAGTATCCAGGTGGCGTAGCATGTCGTTAACTGCTTCCTCCTGGATTATGTGGGCTCCATTCTGCTCCCTGTCCCTGTCTTCCAGCTCAGGGGGCTGAGTACCCTGGGGATGACTGGTCTGGCTATTAAAGACAGAGGCAAAGAAGGCGTTAAGTACCTCAGCCTTTTCTGTGTCCTCAGTGACAATGTTCCCCCCCACATCCAGCAAAGGATGGAGATCCTCCTTGGCTCTCCTTTTATTTTTGATGTACTTATAAAAGCATTTTTTATTATCTTTTACAGCATTGGCCAGATTGAGTTCTAGCTGGGCTTTTGCCTTTCTAATTTCCTCCCTGCATGACCTAACGAGATCCCTGTACTCTTCCTGAGTTGCCCGCCCCTTCTTCCAAAGGCAGTAGACTCTCCTTTTTTCCCCCTGAGTCCCCGCAAAAGCTCCCTATTCAGCCTGGCCGGTCGTCTTCCCCGCCGGTTGGTCTTACAGCACACGGGGACAGCCCGCTCCTGCGCCCTTAAGACTTCCTTCTTGAAGAAGGCCCAGCCTTCCTGGACCCCTTTGCCTTTCAGGACTGCCTCCCAAGGGACTTTCCCAACCAGGGTCCTGAAGAGGCCAAAGTCTGCCCTCTGGAAGTCCATGGTAACAGTTTTGCTGCCCCTCCGCTTGGCATCGCCCAGAATTGAGAACGCTATCATATCGTGGTCTCTAAGCCCAAGACTGACTCCAACCACGACATCTCCCACAAGCCCTTCTCTGTTTGTAAACAGCAGGTCAAGTGAGGCACCTCCCCTGGTAGGCTCCCTTACAAGCTGCGTCAGAAAGTTATCCTCCACACACTCTAGGAACTTCCTAGACTGTTTCCTCTCTGCTGTGTTGTATTTCCAGCAGATGTCTGGCAAATTGAAGTCCCCCATGAGAACAAGGGCTGGCGATTGCAAGACTTCTGCCAGCCGCTTGTAGAACGCTTCATCTATCTCTACATCCTGGTTGGGTGGTCTGTAGCAGACTCCCAACAGGACATCCGCCTTGCTGGCCTTCCCCCTCATCCTTACCCATAAGCACTTGACCTTGTCATCTCCACTGTCGAGCTCCATACAGTCAAAACACTCCCTAACATACAGAGCCACCCCACTGCCTCTCCTTCCTTGCCAATCCCTTCTGAAGAGCTTATAGCCATCCAGTGCAGCACTCCAGTCATGAGAGTCGTCCCACCACGTTTCTGTGATGGCGACTATGTCATAGCCATCCTGCTGCACAAGGGTTTCCAGCTCCTCCTGTTTGTTGCCCATGCTGCGTGCATTGGTGTAGATGCACTTGAGCCGGGCTATCGATTTCGCCCCCAGTGTTGCCATGCCACCCCTGGGCTCCTCACTAGCGGGCCCATTTATATCCCCTTCCCCCTTCAAACCTAGTTTAAAGCCCTCTAAATGAATCCTGCCAACTCATGGGCGAGAATCCTTTTCTCCTTTGGAGACAGCTGATCTCCATCAGCCGCCAGCAGGCCTGGTGCCATGTAAACCTCCCCATGATCAAAAAAACCAAAATTCCACCAATGGAACCAGCCTCTGAGCCATCTGTTAATCAGGTGAGTTTTCCCATTCCTTTCAGCACTCTTAACTGCCACTGATGGGATTGAGGAAAACACTACCTGCACTCCTGATCCTGCAACCAATCGCCCCAGTGCCCTGAAGTCCCTCCTGATTGCTTTAGGACATCTCTCTGTAATCTCATCACTGCCAACCTGTACAACCAGCAATGGGTAATAATCGGAAGGCCTCATGAGGCCAGGGAGTTTCCTAGTACTGTCCCTAACCCGGGCCCCAGGGAGGCAGCAGACTTCCCTGTGGGATGGTTCCAGACGGCAGATTGGGCCCTCAGTTCCCCGCAGGAGGGAATCACCCACCACAATTACCCTCCTTTTTTTCTTAACAGGGGCAGTCGTAATCCGTGGGGTTGACTGACTGGCCCTCGGCAACCCCCTGGCTGGACCTTCGCCTTCACCTCCCTCCCCGCTTGCCTGGCCCTCAACTTCTAGAGCCCCATATCTGTTATGTAAGGGCAGCTGGGAAGGTGAGGGAGGCCGGGAGGGGATTCGCCTGCCTCCCCGGGCAGGGACCTGTTTCCATTCCCCCCCCATCTCTTGGATCCCCTCCTTCTGCTTGCTGGCAAGAGGGTAGGGGATCCTCCGCTCGTTGTGGGGCCTCCGCCTGCTGCCTTGGCCCCAGGGACGGTAGGGTGCGGCTCCACCAGTCTATCTCCCTCTCATACTCCCTGATACTCCTCAGCCTTTCCACCTCCTCCTTCAGCTCTGCCGCCAGGCTGAGAAGATCATCTACCTGGTCTCACCGAAGACATTTGCTGTCTCCGCTGCCCTCCGGTACAAGTGACAGGCTCAGGCACTCCCTGCAGCCGGCGACCTGGACAGCTGCATGTTTGTGAGGGAGCTCCGTCCGGGTCGCCGCATTCCTTCTGGTGGAGGCTTTCGGGCGGGTGGTAACCATAGCTGCCAGGTATTCTCCTGGGTGGACGATGACCACTGCCTGAGTTTCCCTTTGGAACTAGGAGCGGGGGCACTGGTCCTTCCCTGCGCGCAAACTGACGCGCCACGCCCTTCTGACGTGCTACACCCTGTTTGCTTGTCCTGTTCGCTGCGCTCCCTGGGGGCTGCTTTTATAGGTGGGGGTTTGGCCTCCGTCACTCCTGGCCCCGCCCACGCTGCGTCAGAGCTGCCCCACGTCAGCAGCTCGCCCTTTCCCGCTCTTCCCTGCTCTAGGCGGGGGGCTGGGCTGCCCGCTCTCGCCCTGCGCTTTTTGCCACCTTAGCAAGGGTGCCCCGGCACAAGCGTACGCTCCGGAGCCCTTCGCCTCGGTGACTCGGGTCCTGTCGTCTTGTGGGAAAGCATCGGAGGTGGAAAGCTGCTGTCTGGAGTCCTATTCGACAAGTCGCAGAAACTGCTGAAGGAGAAGGGGAGTCGAGTCAGTTTGCAGAGGTGAAAGCCATCCAGCTGGCTTTAGATATTGCTGAACAAGAAAAATGGCCAGTCCTTTATCTCTATACTGACTCATGGATGGTGGCAAATGCCCTGTGGGGATGGTTACAGCAATGGAAGCAGAGCAACTGGCAGCGCAGAGGCAAACCAATCTGGCCTGCTGCATTGTGGCAAGATATTGCTGCCCGGGTAGAGAAACTGTTTGTAAAAGTTCATCACGTAGATGCTCACATACCCAAGAGTCAGGCCCCTGAAGAACATCAAAACAACCAGCAGGTGGATCAGGCTGCTAAGATTGAAGTGGCTCAGGTGGATCTGGACTGGCAACATCAGGGTGAATTATTTATAGCCTGGTGGGCCCATGACACCTCAGGCCATCAAGGAAGAGATGCAACGTATAAATGGGCTCGTGATCGAGGGGTGGACTTAACTATGGACAGTATTGCACAGGTTATTCATGAGTGTGAAACATGCGCTGCAATCAAGCAAGCCAAGCGGTTCAAGCCCCTTGGGTATGAAGGGCAATGGCTGAAATATAAATATGGGGAGGCCTGGCAGACTGATTATATCACACTCCCACAAACCCACCAAGGCAAGCGCTATGTGCTCAGCATGGTGGAAGCAACCACCGGATGGCTGGAAACATATCCCGTGCCCCATGCCACCGCCTGGAAAACTATCCTGGGCCTTGAAAAGCAAGTCCTGTGGCGACATGGCACCCCAGAGAGAATCGAGTCAGACAACGGGACTCATTTCCGAAACAACCTCATAGACACCTGGGCCAAAGAGCATGATATTGAGTGGGTATATCACATCCCTTACCATGCACCAGCCTCCGGGAAAATCGAACGATACAATGGACTGTTAAAGACTACCCTGAGAGCAATGGGTGGTGGGACATTCAAACATTGGGATACGCATTTAGCAAAAGCCACCTGGTTAGTCAACCTCATGGGATCTGCAAATCGGGCTGGCCCTGCCCAGTCAAAACTCTTATGTACTGTGCAAGGAGATAAAGTACCTGTAGTGCACATAAGAAATATGCTGGGGAAGACAGTCTGGGTTACTTCCCCCTCTGGCAAAGGCAAGCCCATTTGTGGGATTGCTTTTGCTCAAGGACCTGGGTGCACTTGGTAGGTGATGCGAAAGGATGGGGAAGTCCAATGTGTACCTCAAGGGAATTTCTTTATGGTTGAAAATAGCCAATGAACTGAATTGTATGTTGTTAATTGCTTTATAATACTGTATGTTATCTCTTAACTGTTTGTTATCTCTTACTTTATGTTCTCTCTTAACTGTATGTTAATATAGTAATAGAGTATAATGCTAATATAATAATATATTATGTTAATGTTAAGTATATAATACTGTATGTTATGGTTGCTATATGCCACATCAATGGTATTATAGTGAGAATTGCCCAGCTTAATGAAAATAAACTTTGATGAAACCGTGTTGGAATGAGAACTGGCTTCAGCATGCAACAATCCAACACTGCACACCACCTCTCCTGCTCTGAAAGACTGTGATGACAGATGGAACCCAAAGTCATGGGCTAAATTAACTCAATGGACATTTTAGAGGGATGGCCCATAGATGAAGGGAATGATATCTGTGTGTATATATCAAGATAGGGAAAGTGGTGGTGACTAATTAGAACACATTGGGAAGGGGAGGGCCTGTGCATGACGTAGATGGTATTGAATAAGGGGTGGATACTGTCCTGGTTTCGGCTGGAATAGAGTTAATTTTGTTCCTAGTAGCTGGCATAGTGCTGTGTTTTGGATTTAGGATGAGAAGAATGCTGATAACACACTGATGTTTTGGTTGTTGCTAAGTACTGCTTATGCTAGTCAAGGGCTTTTCATCTTCCCATGCTCTGCCAGGTGCACAAGAAGCTGGGAGGGGGCACAGCCAGAATAGTTGATCCAAACTAACCAAAGGGCTATTCCATACCATGTGACGTCATCCTCAGTGTATAAACTGGGGGGAGTTGGTCCGGGGGCAGTGATCGCTGCTCGGGAACTGGCTGGGTATTGGTCGGCGGGTGGTGAGCAATTGCATTGTGCATCACTTGCTTTGTATGTTATTATTATTATCATCATTTTTGTCTTATTATTATCATTACTATTTTACTTTATTTCAATTATTAAACTGTTCTTATCTCAACCCAGGAGTGTTTCTCACTCTTACTCCTCCGATTCTGTCCCCCATCCCGTCGGGGTAGGGGTGAGTGAGCGAGTGGCTGCGTGCTGCTTAGTTGCTGGCTGGGGCTAAACCACGACAGCAAGGTAATGAGAAATAAAACCAAATCTTAAAACACCTTCCCCCCACCCCTCCCTTCTTCCTGGGCTCAACTTTACTCCCGATTTTCTCTACCTCTTCTCCCCAAACAGTGCAGGGGGACGGGGAATGGGGGTTCCAGTCAGTTCATCATGCATTGTCTCTGCTGCTCCTTCCTCCTCAAGGGGAGGACTCCTCACACTCTTTCCCTTCTCCAGCATGGGGTCCCACCCATGGGAGACAGTTCTTCATGAACTGCTCCAACGTGGGTCCGTTCCACGGGGTGCAGTCCTTCAGAAGCAGACTGCTCCACCATGGGTCCCCCACAGGGTCACAAGCCCTGCCAGCAAACCTGCTCCAGCATGGGCTTCTCTCTCTCCATGTGTCCACAGGTCCTGCCAGGAGCTGTCTCCAGCACAGGCTTCCCACGGGGTCACAGCCTCCTTCGGGTGCATCCACCTGCCCCAGCATGGGGTCCTCCACGGGCTGCCAGGTGGATATCTGCTCCACTGTTATCCTCCATGGGCTGCAGGGGGACAGCCTGCCTCACCATGGTCTTCACCACGGGCTGCAGGGGAATCTCTGCTCTGGCGCCTGGAGCACCTCCTCCCCCTCCTTCTTCACTGACCTTGGTTTCTGCAGACATTCTCTCCCATATTCTCACTCCTTACTGCAGCTGCAGTTTGTGTCCTGGTGTTTTGGTTTTTTTTTTTTTCCCTTCTTAAATATGTTATCACAGAGGCATTACCACCGTCGCTGATTGGCTCGGCCTTGGCCAGTGGCGGGTCCATCTTGTAGCTGGCTTCTAGCAGCTTCTCACAGAAGCCACCCCTGTAGCCCCCCTGCTACTGAAACCTTGCCACGCAAACCCATTATAGGCTTAAGTCATGGTAGTGGTATTTTTTATCTTTATGCAACCGAGAATAAGATTGAAGCTACTAATTCATTCTATATGCAGCCTGGAACAACCACTAAATCTTGACATGCTTTTCCCCTTTCCAGTTCAACTCAGTGATAATTCCATCATCCCAGAAAAATTGGGTTTCTCCAGCTGTCTTACTGGGAAATGATAAAAGAACACAGTGGAAAACCAAGTAAATATCTTTTTTTTTTCTTTCAAGTTAAACTGAGACAGTGCTTTGAAAGAGTTAAACCAAAATGTGACACAAGAATTTGTTCAGCTGCCTTCTCAGTTCTATAGGTTTGCTCTGGAAATTTCATACATTTTGGCAGCTCAGCTGCTGCAGAGGGTGAATGCATCATAAATGCATGTGTGGAGCCTGGGCTCCTTCCTTTGGTACCTTCTGCAGGTTACAGACAT
Source organism: Pelecanus crispus (assembly GCF_030463565.1). Taxonomy (NCBI): domain Eukaryota; kingdom Metazoa; phylum Chordata; class Aves; order Pelecaniformes; family Pelecanidae; genus Pelecanus; species Pelecanus crispus. The sequence goes on from NC_134675.1 coordinate 12,863,821, forward strand.
GCTCTCTGCCCCCCCGCCCCCCGGCCCTACATCCAGAAGTTGTTCACTCTCCTCTGTTTTAATACTGATGAAACATCATTGCCATGAACCTCCTTCTAATAAAAGTCCAAAAAGGGAAGAAACAACTTAAACCTTTAACACCCATTTTCAGTTTTGTGCTGAATTTAGGATAGTTCACAATGGAAAACTTCAAAATGAAACTTTAAATTCCATTAAAATAATAATTAAAAAACCCAAAACCAACCCACAACCCGAAGCCTTTCTCATGAAAAGCAGTATTGTAGAATCATAGAATCGTTTAGGTTGGAAAAGACCTTTAAGATCATCCAGTCCAACCATTAACCTAACATTACCAAGTCCACACTAAACCAATTAAGGGTAGACTAAACCATGTCCCAAAGTGCCACGTCTACCCGTTTTTTGAACACTTCCAGGGATGGTGCCTCCACCACCTCTCTGGGCAGGCTGTTCCAATGCTTGACTACCCTTTCCGTGAAGAAATTTCTCCTAATATCCAATCTAATTTTGTGATCCTGATTCTGATTGTATAAACCAAAATAGATCAACAAAAAAAAGCTAAGTGTAACTTACCCCTCTGACAGGGAAGAGAATCAGCTCCCATCCCTCAGATCCTGAAGGGAAGCAGAATCAGTGCAGGGCAAGTCAAGGGAAAAGACCTATTGAGATGCAGGCTCCTGACAGGCAGGGACAGTGCTTGTGGCTTTGGGCTGCCACCTCTCTGCAGACCATCATGTCCCATATGGATTGACCAGGCTAATGTTGTTCTGTCTCAGGAGCCTAGAGCCAAGACTCAATGGAGACATGCCCTTTGGGGGTCTCTTTGACAACTTAGTTTCACATTGGGCATCTTAAACTCCCAGGAGCCTTTTTAGAATTGTAAATATCATCAGAATCTTAGTGCTATGTTTTGTTCTTTTCCTTTTCCTTCTGTGTGATTCCAGCAAGAATCCTTAACATTGATACTGCAAGAAAATTACAAGTCATGGCTCCCTCCTGATTTTTCTGATAGGTGTGGTGGTGCACCCCCCCCCCCCCCCCATTCCTCTTTCTCTTCAACGGCTTCACGATCTCAGGAATTCCAGGCCGCTGCTTTTGTGTAGTGAGTTAGTCAGTTAAGCACCCCTTAATTGTAGTAGGAACTCCTACATGGCTGAAGCAGAGAGCAGCCCTGTCCTTATCAAAATCTTCGTATTATGGCTAACAAGGGGAGCAAGAACAAACAGCTACCCCAACAGCCTTGAAACAGAGTGGTATCATCGTTACTGGAATTCCAGCAACTACCGATCCGAACTGTGCCTCGGATGGAAATTTACTGGTGATTCAAGTCAATCATCTCACAATCCTATAAACAGCAGTCCTAAGTGAGGCCCTTTGAGCTCTCCTGGACTGCTGCGGGCTGCACCAGCATCTCCCTCTGAGCGAGACGCCTCTCAGAGCCAGCAAACTCTGAAAGTTTGCTACAACCAGAAATCCATTGCCAAAGACTGACAGTGGAGCCTGGGCTGAAACCCTTCACTCCTCGAGACTCAACCCTCGCCCATTGAGAAATGCCAAGAAATTAGACGTGAGTATTTCACTGAACTCGAGGGGAATTTTTTAACAGGCATACCATTTTTATATATGCATTCATGTTTGTGTGTATGCATGTGTGAATCAGTCTAAGTAGTCTGTAGATGTATGATTTAATTTCAAAGTGAGTCTTATACTGCTGCCTTATCCTTATTCCTATTAAACCGTTGACCAAGTCTGAGACTAAGAGTGGGCCCAGCTGCACCTAGACTCCTCTCTGAGAAGGAGTTTAGAAAGCAAGGGGGTCTATTCTGAACCTCGTGACTCAACGGGAGGGTTCTCCTTATCCCCTACATACGTGATCCCTTTGTGAATCATTCCAACTCAGTGTAATTTAATTTTCCTTTATGCGCTTCCATGTAGTAATACAGTGAACCTTGCCATCTTCGAATCTGTAACTAAGTCACTGTTTTGATCAATTTTGTCTAATCACTTTAGTAATCTTTGATGGTTGAGTGCTATTAAAAATATTACAATCAAATTCTGCGATCTGCTACAAGTAAATTCTGTTACTAAATCAAACTGTGTAAAGTCGCTCATTCATAGTGAATTGACATAATCAGCAGGATTCACAAACCTGCATTAGTGACAGTATGCTCTGAAAATAAGAAGTAGAACAAAACAAGAATATACATTCTTATGTAGGTGTCCATAATGGTCCACTGACAATGTGATCTTTATTAACAACTTACTCCCTGGTTTAAGATAACAAGTGTGCAATGTGAGGTAGACATGTTCACAACTTTGGTAGGTGGGTTGGCACTGGTTTTTTGGAACCTGTAGGGGTGTAATGAGGTGCAAATCTCCAAAGGCTTTATATTTAGGTTGGGTTTCCATATGGATTTAAAATGTATTAAAACATCTTGAATAAACTGAGAGGAGAGCAGCCTTCGTCAAGACATTTGGCACTATAGATGCAATCAGAAACCAAAAGTGGAAAAAACTTATTGAAATGGTTCAAAACTTCAAAAAACAGTGCAATTTGGAGGTAGTTGTAGGAATGGGGAAGGTTCAAGGGTTATAAGAAATACAGAAACCTGTCTGCATGTGACCATCCAGTTCAAACCTCTGTACCACCAAATCCCTTCACCACTTTAGCCAGCTTTGTTAGCTTTCCTCATGCTGAACACTGAGAACAGTTAGAGCTGTCAAACTTTATTCATCTATCCTTCTTTAATGTCAACATTAGGTTTTGGTATAAAGATGAATCAAAAGGCTTTTACCTGCCAAGAACTGAGTCCGGAGTTCTGGATTTCTTCTGCAACAGCAGATAATTTTGCTCACACCTAAAGCATATGCTCTACTTTATGTATTAGTTTCTCATACAGTAGAAATCCAGAAACATGCAGTTAGGTCCTGGCAATAAAGAGGGGTGCTGATTTGCAGACACTTGATTTTAAAATAAATTTGGTAGAAATTTATCTATATCCAAGTATTCTGAACTTGCATCTGGTTCCTATTTTTCTTACTGTCAAGACCAAAATCATTGTACTGAACACCCGACCTTTTGGGAAGTGTGAGTGTGGATTTAAACTTTGTGTCTCAGTCCCATTCCTGGAGTTAAATTGAATGTACAAGTCTATCCATATTGGACTGAATTTGATCTCACACTGAGGCAGGTCAGAGGTAACTGTACTGAAGTCAGTGGAACTGACCCTAACCTCATAACTTCTGTATTGATTGAATTTCACTTACTTCAGTGGAGTTGATTTTGATTTACACTGATTGAATGAAATCAGAGTTAGACCTCCTGTTAAAGTCATTATTTTCCTTTTGATTTTAGTAAAAATCCCAATACAGCAATTCAGAAATAGGATTAGATTTTTCTGCTAAAAATGCTGGTTAAGTTTCTTTAAAGTAAACACATGAAAAGTTTTGTATCGTGTCTATATAGAAATGCATGCTGTCAGCTGAGAGAGAGGAGAAACATTCTACAGCATTAAATCGTATTTTATAGTTCAATCATCTGGAAGATTTCCATATGTCATATTTACATTCATTTCCTATTTAATGCAATACAGATTTTTTACATGCATTGACCTTGAAAGAAAATAACATATGGAGAAGCCTATGTAATTATTTTGTTTAATGAAATGGTATGCTTTTTTTTATAAAAGAATTTTAATGAGGAGAGTGCAAGACCCTGAAACAAGACAGTGTTTCTTTAAATCAACTTTTTTCCATTTTCATTGCCCTGCTCAAGCTGTGAAATAGTCCCAGAAAATGTGAAGGTTTCATGTATTCTGTCCAAGTCAATGATTTATCAAATTCAGTAATCACAATGAATGAATGCAAAGTTGTACTTGAATACTTGATACTGAAGCTTGAATATCCCAAAGTGTCCGTTTACAGTCCCTGTGCTGGTCTTAAAAATGCAAGTCACTTTAATTCCACTCTGAAATGCTTCCTGATAATCAACTGCTGCTGTTGTAACCTAGGATGATTTATAAAGACTGGGTTTCTGAGCATGGTCCATTTTAACCTTTATGGATAAAATGTGCAGTAGCACATGTTTCTGTTGAAGAAAGGAGGACTATTTTAGGGGCTGCAGGAGGTGACAAGGTAGAGATTGAATCTGTGAGCTTATAAAAAAAAAAATTGGAGCCACAGTCTGCTCCCAGTTAGAACTATAAAATTCCACTGAATTGTATAAATCAGGATTTAGCCTGAAGAGTTTTGTGTACTTTATGTCAAGGCATCTTGAACTGATGGAGCTATTGTGGAGCCACGTGATTACAAATAAAAAAAATGCAAAGAATGAAATGTAGCTATGTTTGTACAAACAGATTAGCTTTAGAAGTCAGCCATCACATTCAAATCTGGTGGAAGTAAATGCAGCTCCTATGGAAATGTCTGGGTGGCATTCAATATGGTTCACAGAATGTAAGCTGGACAGAAAAAAAGATGATCCTAGTTGTCTCTTACTACTGTCCTGAGGAAAGCTTGCATTTTTTTGGCTTGATTCCTTGGCCTTTAATGGAGGAGGTTTGGAGGTACACCAGTATCCTTTCAAGATGGTTCAGTCCCTTTACAATTACTTATTTTATTATTAAGAAACTTGACAGAATAACAGTCAAATTTCTGTGTATTTGTTTGTGTCTGTGTGTGTGTGTTCAGCATCCTGTCTAGTTCATGTTAATCACTGCATCATCAAAAACTGGTCCATTAATTTGCTGCTGAGTACTTAGGCAAGACGACTGCTTTTCTCAAATGAGAATGTTACAAAAGACCCAGTGCCCAGTTTCTATACTGGAACAACACCTCTCTGCAAACAAAATATGCTGAAGTGCTTAAAGGTGGGAATGACTAATAATGCAAGAAGACTGTGATCCCACCAGACTTTGGGGAATGGCCCCTCTAGGTAGATGTAGTGTTTGCTGTTAGATTTGCCATCCTGGACAAAGGGCAGACTAGTGGAGACAAAAACAAGCTTCAAACACACTAGTACACTTTATGTAAGAAAGCAAAACAACTTGAACTCCACTTGCTTTTCCTTAAATAACAAGAAAATTGTTTGGTGTTCTTGACTGTTTGGTTAGTATTGAAAATAACTGTCCAATGCTGAGTAATTACTGGGTCAATACTATGAATGCATGTAACCTGTGGCTCAGAGGCAAGCCTTGTGGCTCTGTCCCCATTAACCTCAGGACTTTGCCAGGATAGAGACACTTATACTAATTTTGGGGAGGCCAGCTGGGGTCTGGAAGCAGCCAAACACTGTGTCTCTGGCACCATACATACTGCACAACTTACAAGGATTGGTTAGACACAAGCTGATCCATATGCCTGGTTTTGCACTGCATTAAGCTGCATTGAGTGGGTTTATTGTCTCAGGTTCCTCATGTATAGTAATTCCCTGAACCTCCTTTTGTTGCATGCATGCATACAGCCTATGTGAAGTGCTGGTCTTTTCGCATGTTCAGGGCATGCAGGTGAAGGTATTTCTCTTCCATTTTGAGAGGGCATCCCAAATCCTTCATTTTGAAGTTTTGTTTCAAGAAAACATCATCTTCAAAGTCATTGGCTTGATTGTGGTTTTGCATCAAAAATGTGGTTTTGAGCTAAGTCGGTAAGGCAGCAACTGTAAATCACTCAAAGCTGTCCAGAAACTTTTGGAAGAACAGTTCATGACCTGAATAAACCTGGCCTCAGTTTAAAGTTTGCAACAAAGTCCAAGGTAATTTGTTACTGAATGTTTCATGTAATGTTTAAGATTCCATATCCATCTCCTTAATGACCAACTCATCACTATTGTTCATATGGCTGTACCAGCAAAGGGACACACTGCAGCACAGGCACAAACTTTAAAAGTTAGGCTTTATCTAAACACTTGCTGTGGTTTAACCTGGTAGGCAGCTAAACACCACACAGCCCTTCGCTCACTCCCCCCATCCCCAGTGGGATGGGGTGAGAACTGAGAAAAAAAAAAAATCGTGGGTTGAGATAAAGACAGTTTAATAAGACAGAAAAGGAAGGGGAAAAAAAAATATACAAAATAAGTGATGCACAATGCAATTGCTCACCACCTGCTGACCGATACTCAGACAGTTCGTGAGCAGCGATCCCTGCTGCCCATCCAACAACCCCCAGTTTATATACTGAGCATGACATCATATGGTATGGAATAGCCCTTTGGCCAATGTGGATCAACTGTCTTGGATGTGCCCCCTCCCAGATTCTTGTGCACCTGGCAGAGCATGGGAAGCTGAAAAGCCCTTGACTAGCATAAGCATTACTTAGCAACAACTAAAAACATCAGTGTGTTATCAGCATTATTCTCATACTAAATCCAAAACACAGCACTATGCCAGCTACTAGGAACAAAATTAACTCTATTCCAGCAAAAACCAGGACAGTATCCACCCTTTATTCAATACCATCTACGTCATGCCCAGGTCTTATCCATTCCAATGTGTTCTAATTAATCACCACCACTTTCCCTATCTTGATATATACACACAGATATCATTCCCTTTGTCTATGGGCCATCCCTCTAAAATGTCCACTGAGTTCATTTAGCCCATGACTTTGGGTTCCATCTGTCATCACAGTCCTTCAGGGAAGGAGAGGTGGTGTGCAGTGTTGGATTGTTGCATGCTGAAGCCAGTTCTTGTTCCAACACTACTGCACTTTGCTCGGTTTCATCAAAGTTTATTTTCATTAAGCTGGGCAATTCTCACTGTAATACCATTGATGTGGCATATAGCAACCATAGAAGAGATAACATACAGTATTATATAACAATTAACATCATACCATTCAGTTTATTGGCTATTTTCACCCAAAATCAAATTCCCTTGAGGTATACATTGGACTTCCCCATCCTTTCGCATCACCCACCAAGTGCACCCAGGTCCCTGAGCAAAAGCAATCCCATGGATGGGTTTGCCTTTGCCCGAGGCAGGAATAACCCAGACTGTCTTCCCCAGCATATTTTTCATGTGCACTACAGGGACTTTATCCCCCTCTGCAGCATGTAAAAGTTTTGATTGGGCAGGTCCAGCTCGATTGGCAGATCCCCTAGTGTGGTCTAACCAGGTGGCCTTTGCTGAATGTGTATCCCAATGTTTAAATATCCCACTACCCATTTCTGTCACGGTAGTCTTTAACAGTCCATTGTATCATTCCATTTTCCTGCAGGCTGTTGCATAGAATCATAGAATGGTTTGGGTTGGAAGGGACCTTTAGAGGTCATCTAGCCCAACCCCCCTGCAGTGAGCAGGGACAGCTTTAACTGGATCAGGTTGCTCAGAGCCCCATCCAACCTGACCTTGAATGTTGCCAGGGATGGGGCCTCTACCACCTCTCCGGGCAACCTGTTCCAATGCTTGACCACCCTCATTGTAAAAAACTTCTTTCTAATGTCTAGTCTACATCTATTCTTCTTTAGTTTAAATCCGTTATTCCTTGTCCTGTCACAACAGGCCTTGTTAAAAAGATTCTCCCCATCTTTCCTGTAGGCCCCCTTAAAGTACTGGAAGGTCACAATAAGGTCTCCTCACAGCCTTCTCTTCTCTAGGCTGAACAATCCAACTCCCTCAGCCTGGCCTCATAGGAGAGGTGTTCCAGCCCTCGGATCATTTTGGTGGCCCTCTTCTGGACCCACTCCAGCAGGTCCATGTCCTTCTTGTGCTGAGGGCCCCAGAGCTGGACGCAGTAGTCCAGATGAGGTCTTACCAGAGCAGAGTAGAGGGGCAGAATCGCCTCCCTCGACCTGCTGGCCACGCTTCTTTGGATGCAGCCCAGGATACGGTTGGCTTTCTGGGCTGCAAGCGCACATTGCCAGCTCATGTCCAGCTTTTCATCCACCAGTACTCCCAAGTCCTTCTCCACAGGGCTGCTCTCAATCCCTTCATCCCCCAGCCTGTACTGATACCGGGGGTTGCCCCGTCCCAGGTGCAGGACCTTGCACTCGGCCTTGTTGAACCTCATGAAGTTCACAGAGGCCCACCTCTCCAGCTTGTCCAGGTCCCTCTGGATGACATCTCGCCCTCCTGGTGTGTCAACGGCACCACTCAGCTTGGTGTCATCTGCAAACTTGCTGAGGGTGCACTCGATCCCACTGTCTATATCATTGATGAAGATGTTAAATAGCACCGGTCCCAGTACAGACCCCTGAGGGACACCACTTCTCACTGGTCTCCATGTGGACATCGAGCCATTGACCACGACCCTCTGGATGCGACCATCCAGCCAATTCCTTATCCATCGAACAGTCCACCCATCAAACCCATATCTCTCCAATTTAGAGAGAAGGATGTTGTGGGGGACTGTGTCGAACGCTTTACAGAAATCCAAGTAGATGGCATCCATTGCTTTTCCCTTGTCCACTGATGCAGTCACTCCTTCATAGAAAGCCACTAGGGTGGTCAGGCAGGACTTGCCCTTGGTGAAGCCGTGCTGGCTGTCTCGAACCACCTCCCTGTCCTCCATGTGCTTGAGCATAGCTTCTAGGAGGATCTGTTCCATGATCTTCCCAGGCACAGAGGTGAGGCTGACAGGTCGATAGTTCCCAGGGTCCTCCTTTCTTCCCTTTTTAATAATGGGCACAACATTCCCCTTCTTCCAGTCAGCAGGGACTTCACCTGACTGCCATGACTTTTCAAATATCATGGAGAGTGCCTTGGCAACTACATCAGCCAATTCCCTCAGGACTCTGGGGTGCATCTCGTCAGGTCCCATAGACTTGTGTACATTGAGGTTCCTCAGGCGGTCTCAAACCTGATCTTCCCTTACAGTGGGAGGGGCTTTACCCCCCTGGTCCCCATCTTGCGGTCCATCGATTCGGGAGGGGTGAGGAGAGAAGTTGCCGGTGAAGACTGAGGCAAAGAAGTTGTTGAGTGCCTCAGCCTTCTCCTCGTTCGTTGATACAAGTTCGCCTTTTTGTTCATCAAGGGGGGTACGCTTTCTTTAACCTTCCTTTTCTGGTTGATATACCTGTAGAAGCCCTTCTTGTTATTCTTTACGTCCCTTGCCAAGTTCAGCTCCATCCTCGCCTTGGCCTTCCTGACCTCCTCCCTACACAACCGGGCCGTTTCCCTGTATTCCCCCCAGGACACCTGTCCCTGCTTCCACTGCCTGTGCCGTTCCCTCTTACTCTTTAGTTTGACCAGCAGGTCTCGACTCAGCCATGCTGGTCTCTTCCCATCCTTGCCTGATTTCTTACACTTGGGGACTGAGAGCTCTTGTGCTCTATGGAAGGTGTCCTTAAAGATCTGCCAGCTCTGTTCCGTTCCCCTGTCCCTGAGGACCGTCTCCCAGGGGGTCCTTCTGACTAACTCCTTGAAGAGCTGGAAGTTTGCTTTCCTAAAATTTAGGGTCCTGACTGTACTCCTTGCTTTTCCCATGTCCCTCAGGAGCGTGAACTTCACCAGCGCGTGATCACTGCAGCCCAGGCTGCCTCCAGTCTTGACATCACCGATGAGCTCACTTGCATTGGTGACTATCAGAACCAGTATCGCGTCCCCTCGGGTAGGGGTGTCTATTACCTGGCTTAGGAAGTTGTCGTCTATGCATTCCAGGCATCTCCTGGATTGCCTACAGCTCGCCGTGTTGCTTTTCCAGCAAATGTCGGGGTGGTTGAAGTCCCCCAGCAGGACGAGAGTCTGCAAGAGCAAAGCCTCCCAGAGCTGGAGGAAGAAGGCTTCGTCAGCAGGCTCCCCTTGATCAGGCGGCCTGTAGTAGACACCAACCACAAGGTTCCCTTTGTTGCCTCTGTCTCTGACTCTTACCCATAAGCTTTCGACCTGCTTGTGGCTATTCTTCAGGGACAGCTCTTCACACTGTATTGATTTCTTTACATAGAGGGCAACGCCTCCGCTCCTCCTTCCTCGCCTGTCCCTTCTGAAGAGCCCGTAGCCATCGATAGCCACATTCCAGTTGTGGGATTCGTCCCACCAAGTTTCGGTTATGGCAATCAGGTCGTAGCTTTCTAGTAGCACAGCATCTTCCAGCTCCTCCTGTTTGTTCCCCATGCTGCGTGCGTTCATGTAGAGGCATTTCATCTGGGCTGTTGGCCGTGTCACCTTCTTAGTGGAACGTCCCTTATTTCCCTCGGGGTGTTCCACGAAGGTTTCCTTGTGAGCTCTAACTATCTCAGGAGCCCCCGGCTCATCTCTGCCAGACTTCAACTGTGCTGCAGCGTCCCCATCATGCCTCTGCGCAATAGGTTGAGGGCTCACAGTAGCACCCCGTCCCTCTAACCATTGCGTACCATCCCACAGCTTGTCACAGGCAAGCCTGGTACGTTCCCCCTCCCCCTTCACATCTAGTTTAAAGCCCTGTCAATGAGCCCTGCAAGCTCCTGTGCAAAGACCCTCTTTCCTCTTTGAGAAAGGAGGCTCCCATTTGTCGCCAGCAAGCCTGGTGCCATGTAGGCCGTCCCATTGTCAAAGAACCCAAAGTTGTGATGGTGGCACCAGCCTCGGAGCCATGTGTTAAGAGATTGGATCCGCCTGTTCCTACCAATGTCACCTCCCACAACTGGAAGGAGGGAAGAAAAGATGACCTGTGCCCCCGATTCCCTCACTAAGCGTCCCAAGGCCCTGAAGTCTCTTTTAATCACCCTTGGGCTGTGCACTGCAACTTCATCACCACCCACATGGAAGAGCAGTAAGGGGTAGTAGTCTGAGGGCCGTACCAGGCTGGGAAGTCTCCTGGTGATATCTCTGACCCGGGCTCCTGAGAGGCAGCAGACTTCCCTATGAGGAGGGTCCACCCGGCATATTGGACCCTCCATTCCCCTCAGGAGGGAGTCTCCTACAACTATGACCCGTCTTGTCTTTCTTGTGGACGTGGTAGTAATACGGGGGGTAGGTCTTTGTGGTCTTGGCAACTCTTCGGGTGTAGATGGATCGACGCCCACATCGTCCACTGACTGGTCCTCCACATCTAGAGCCTCATACCTATTGTGCAGAGGCACCTGGGGGGGCACGGTGGGCAAGGAAAGGGTTCGCTTGCCGCCCCAATTGCGGACTTGTTTCCACTCACCGCTTCCCTCTAAGACCCTGCCTACATCTTGGTGGGGGGAGGATACTGGCTCCCTTTGGTCACAGGCTTTTTCTGGAGGCTGTCCCTGGTCAGGTGTCTGGGAGCTCAGAGTGTGGTTCCACCTGTCTATCTCTTGCTCAGACTCCCTGATGCTCCGCAGCCTGTCTACTTCCTCTCTTAGCTCTGCCACCAAGCCGAGTAGATAGTCCACTTGGTCACAGTGTACACAGCTGTTTGCTCCACTGCCATCTGTTCCCAGAGCAAGCTGGTGGCACTCCCTGCAGCCAGAGACCTGGACGGCTGTGTGTTTCCCTGGCAGCTCAGTCTGGGTAGATACATCCTTTCTGGCTAGTGCAGAGGATACAGCCTTCCGCTGGGTGGACACCATGGCCATGCCTAGGCTCCCTCTCACCAGCTGAACTTACCGAACCTACCTCTTGAGCTAGGAGCGGGGTCACTCGGCCTTCCCCCGCGCGCCCTGCCTGCGCGAACTGACGCGCCACGCCCTTCTGACGTGCCACGCCCTGTTTGCCCATCCTGGTCGCCGCGCTCCTTGTCGCTCGCGCTCCCTGGGGGCTGCTTTGATAGGTGGGGGGTTAGGCCGCCGTCACTCCTGTCCCCGCCCACGCTGTGTCAGAGCTGATGCACGTCAGCAGCTCGCCCTTCCCCACTCTAGGCTGGGGGCTGGGCTGCCCGCTCTTGCCCTGCGCTTTTTTGCCGCCTTAGCAAGGGTGCCCCGGCACGAGCGTCCGCTCCGGAGCCCTTCGCCTTGGAGACTGCACTGAAATGGCAGTTACACCGGGTTTTAAACTGCCACCGTCATTCCTGGCCCCGCCCATGCTCTGTCAGAGCTGATGCACGTCAGCAGCTCGCCCTTTCCCGCTCTAGGCTGGGGGCTGGGCTGCCCGCTCTTGCCCTGCGCTTTTTTTGCCGCCTTAGCAAGGGTGCCCTGGTACGAGCATCCGCTCCGGAGCCTTGGAGACTGCCCTGCATGACAGGGGATGTGATACACCCACTCAATGCAATCGTCGTTGACCCAGGTGTCTATGAGGTTGTTTCGGGAAATGAGTCCCGTTGTCTGACTCGATTCTTTCTGGGGTGCCATCTCGCCACAGGACTTGCTTTTCACGGCCCAGGATAGTGTTATCCTGGGATATGTTTCCAGCCATCCAGTGGTTGCTTCCACCATGCTGAGCACATAGTGCTTGCCTTGGCGGGTTTGTGGGAGTGTGATATAATCAGTCTGCCAGTCCTCCCCATATTTATATTTCAGCCATTGCCCTTCATACCAGAGGGGCTTGAACCGCTTGGCTTGCTTGATTGCAGTGCATATTTCACATTCATGAATAACCTGTGCAATACTGTCCATAGTTAAGTCCACCCCTCGGTCACGAGCCCATTTATATGTTGCATCCCTTCCTTGATGGCCTGAGGTGTCATGGGCCCACAGAGCTATAAATAATTCACCCTGATGTTGCCAGTCCAGATCCACCTGAGCCACTTCAATCTTAGCAGCCTGATCCACCTGCTGGTTGTTTTGATGTTCTTCAGTGGCCCGACTCCTGGGTACATGAGCATCTACATGACGAACTTTTACAACCAGGTTCTCTACCCGGGCAGCAATATCTTGCCATAATGCGGCGGCCCAGATGGGTTTGCCTCTGTGCTGCCAGTTGCTTTGCTTCCATTGCTGCAACCACCCCCACAGGGCATTTGCCACCATCCATGAGTCAGTATAGAGATAAAGGACTGGCCATTTTTCTGGTTCAGCAATATCTAAAGCCAGCTGGATGGCTTTCAACTCTCGACTCCCCTTCTCCTTCAGCAGTTTCTGTGACTTGTCGTATAGGACTCCAGACAGCAGCTTTCCACCTCCGATGCTTTCCCACAAGACGACAGGACCCATCAGTGAACAGGGCATATTGCTTTTCATTTTCTGGCAATTTATTATACAGTGGGGCCTCTTCAGCATGTGTCACCTCCTCCTCTGGTGATATTCTGAAGTTTTTGCCTTCTGGCCAGTCCATGATCACTTCCAAGATTCCTGGGCGACTGGGGTTTCCTATTTTGAGCCTGCTGTGTGATCAGTGGAGCCCACTTACTCCACGTAGCATCAGTTGCATGATGTGTAGAGGGGACCCTCCCTTTGAACATCCGGCCCAGCACCAGCAATCAGGGTGCCAGCAGGAGCTGTGCTTCAGTACCAACCACTTCCGAAGCAGCTCGAACCCCTTCATATACTGCCAAGTCTCTTTCTCAGTTGGAGTATAGCGGGCCTCGGATCCTCTGTATCCCCGACTCCAAAACCCTAGGGGTCGACCTCGAGTCTCCCCTGGTGCTTTCTGCCAGAGGCTCCAGGTAGGGCCATTCTCCCCGGCTGCGGTGTAGAGCACATTCTTTATGTCCTGCCCTGCCCAGACTGGCCCAAGGGCTACTGCATGAACTATCTCCCGTTTAATTTGTTCAAAGGCTTATCGTTGCTCAGAATCCCATTTGAAAAAATCTTCTGGGTTGCCTGGTAAAGAGGGCTTATGATCAGACTGTAATTTGGAATACGCATTCTCCAAAACCCCACAACGCCTAAAAAAGCTTGTGTTTCCTTTTTGCTAGTTGGTGGGGACATAGGTGTTATTTTGTTGATCACATCCATTGGGATCTGATGACGTCCATCTTGCCATTTTATTCCTCAGAACTGGATCTCCTGGGCAGGTCCCTTGACCTTACTTTGGTTTATGGCAAAACCGTCCTTCAGAAGGATTTGGACTATTTTCTTCCCCTTCTCAAACTTCTTCTGCTCTGTTGTCCCACAGCATGATGTCATCGATGTACTGCAGATGTTGTGGAGCATCACCCTGTTCCAGTGCCGTCTGGATCAGTCCATGGCAAATGGTGGGGCTGTGCTTCCACCCCTGGGGCAGTCAATTCCAGGTGTACTGAACACCCCTCCAGGTAAAAGCAAACTGGGGCCTGCACTCTGCTGCCAAAGGGATTGAGAAAAATGCATTAGCAATATCATATTGCCACTGGTGCACTGTTGTGATAGCAATCGACACCTGTTCTTCGATCTTCAGCAACCCCACAACAGAATGGTCCTCCCAGAGACTAGGCGAGGTGGACAGCTGTTTAATTTCCTCCGTCTCCAAGGCAGCTATACCAAAAGCCCACCAGTACCCTTTTGGGTCCTTGAAATACCCTCTCCTGAGGTAGTCTGTGCCAAGGATGCACAGTGCGTCTGGGCCAGTCACAGTGGGGTGCTTCTGCCACTCCTTCCCACTTAGGCTCACTTCAGCCTCCAATACAGTTAGCTGTTGGGATCGCCCTGTCACTCCAGAAATACAGGTCGCTTCTGCCCCACTATAGCTTCATGGCATTAGGGTACACTGTGCACTGGTGTCCACTAGAGCCTTCTACACCTGTGGGTCTGATGTGCCAGGCCATCACATCGACAGTCCAGTAAACCCAGTTGTCCCTTTCCTCCACCTGGCTGGAGGCAGGGCCCCTCTAGTCCTGGTCATAGTATTCGTTGTTCACTTCTTGTAAATATGAATAAGAATTCCCTTTATTGTGATCAGCGGTACAATCAGCCCTCTTACTCTGTGTGGGGAACTGCTCACTGGAAAGTGGAGCTGTAATTTTCCTGGGAGAACTGCCTTTTGTAATAGTTTTTCCTTGCAACTCAGGCACCCGTGCCTCTAGGGTCAAGGTAGATTTTCGATCCCACTTCCTCATGTCCTGTCCATGGTCATGCAGGTAAAACCACAGGGTGCCCCGTGGTGTGTATCCTCTGTATCCTCTCTCTTGGGTAAAGGGACATGTACTCCTAATGTCTGAGTTACTGGTACGTACAGGTGGGGAGTAGGACATATCCTGTTCGACTTGCCGGAAGACTCTGGACAGTTCTTTGGATAGTTTTTCCACAGCTGAGACACAGGCTCGTAGGGAGGAAGAGAGACTTTCTTCGTATTGCCAGAGTTGGCCAGCCAATTCATCCACTGTCTGTTCATCTTCGTCTTTCCAGGTCATTACTGCCAACGAGATGGCATGTGACGACGGTGCACTTCGTACAAACTTCCGCCACATGGGTTGTGTGCACCTGACTTCATCTGGATCTTTGGGTAACTGCTTGTTTTTCAGGTCACTATAAATCACCTCCAGCATGCCTAATTCCCTCAAGTACTGGATACCTTTCTCTACGGTGGTCCATTTGCCTGGGCGATATATAACATCCTCCTTGAAGGGATACATTTCCTTCACGCTTGACAGAAGTCGCCTCCAGAGGCTGAGAGTTTTTGCCCCTTTTCCAATTGCTTTGTCAATGCCCCCTTCCCTGGAAAGGGATCCCAGCTGCTTGGCTTCCTTACCCTCTAAATCCAGGCTACTGGCCCCGTTATCCCAGCATCGGAGCAGCCAGGTGATGATGTGCTCGCCTGGATGACGACTGAAATCTTTTCGCATATCTTGTAGCTCACTCAGGGATAGGGATTGGGTGGTTACCATCTCATTTATGGGTTCCTCCTCCTCTGGTTCTCGTGATGGCCCTGGTTCATCTTCATCCTTTACTAAATGAGCCGATTTCCTTGTGTATTTTTTCTTGTGTATAGGGGCAACTGATACTGGCGCAGGTTGGTTCTCTGGTTTAGCCACAGTGCCTGTCACCGGGGTTGGAGTGGCTGCAGTACCTGTGGTGGGTATTGGAGTAGCTGCAGTGCCTGTGGCCGGGGTTGGAGTGGCTATAGTGCCTGTCATTTTGTCATCAGATCCAGAGACCTTCTCTTTCTTTTGAGGGTACTAAATAGTGTTGAACAGGGCTTGATAGGCATGGGCCAGCCCCCAGCATGTTGCAATGATTTGTGTCTCTCTGGAGTTGCCAGGGTGACAACATACTTTTTCCAAATACTTTACTAATTCTTCAGGATTCTGCACTTGTTCAGGGGTGAAGTTCCAAAACACTGGAGGTACCCACTGTCCTAGGTACTTGCCCATACTATTCCACACACCCTGCCACTCATAACTCTCCAGCCTTGGGGCAGATCTCTGGATGATAATCTTGAATTGATTGCTGACCTTTATCAAAACCAAAACAATATTCCCAAGAAGTACCAATAGAAGTATCTTAACTACCCAAGGATGTCCAAGATACCGAAAAGTTGTTGTAATGAAGGAGGAAACATCATAGAAGAAGGTAGCAAAGGTGCCATTCTGTATTTCCTCCACAACAAACCTCTAAGAGATTCTATGATTCTATGATTCTAAGAGGAGGAGGTATAATTGCTAACTCTCTCCATGAGGAGGTACCCCAAGTACAGTAGTGGCTTCAGTACAAACCCCAAATTCCAAATAATGCTCAAGGTCAGTGATTTAATAACAAATCTCCTAGGCAAAACATCACTAATCACTGCAGAGCACAGCAAACTGCACAAACCAACACCGATCTTCAACATGTACAGCCAAAACAGGAGCATGGTGCAGATCAGATGAACTAATATTGTGATCGGCAACTGTTAACAGACTCCTTAATATACTCTGGTTAATCTGTTATTATCTCAAATGCTTCGTGCCCCACGTTGGGCGCCAAAAAGGACTGTCATGGTTCAACCCCAGCCAGCAACTAAGTACCACGCAGCCACTCTCTCACTCCCCCTGCCCCAGTAGGATGGGGGAGAGAATCGGAGGAGTAAGAGTGAGAAAACTCCTGGGTTGAGATAGGAGCAGTTTAATAATTGAAGTAAAATAGTAATGATAATAATAATATAATATAATAATAATAATAATAATAATAATAATAATATACAAAGCAAGTGATGCACAATGCAATTGCTCGCCACCCGCCGATTGATACCCAGACAGTTCCCGAGCAGCAATTGCTGCCCCCCGGCCAACCCCCCCCAGTTTATATACTGAGCATGATGTCATATGGTATGGAATAGCCCTTTGGTCAGTTTGGGTCAACTATTCTGGCTGTGCCCCCTCCCAGTTTCTTGTGCACCTGGCAGAGCATGGGAAGCTGAAAAGTCCTTGACTAGCATAAGCAGTACTTAGCAGCAGCTAAAACATCAGTGTGTTATCAACATTCTTCTCCTACTAAATCCAAAACACAGCACTATGCCAGCTACTAGGAAGAAAATTAACTCTATCCCAGCAGAAACCAGGACATTTTCAGATGTCAAGGATGCGTCTCCTCCATGTAACCCCCTTTGTTGGCACAGATTAATGTGCATCATGGGTTTTCTGGCATTGTTAGAGACTGTTATTTCTTCACATTCCTGACTATTGTAAATCTGCTGTTAGAGCAGTATCACTGGTATGGCTGATTAATATACTTGAAGAGATTGTCCTTTGTCTAGGGATGAAAAGATTAAAAGAATTTGAAGGGGAGAGGGAAAATAACAGTGATGAAAGTTTTGACTAATTGGCAGAATTATAATTTCAGCCACCTTATTTTGTAATATATATCAATAATTAATTAGCAGAATATGAAACAGCATCTTTACATGCAAGAAACTGCTGTGAAGACAAACACAAGAAAGACTCTGAATGTTTCTGGCACAGTTCTGGTAATGTCAGGTCAAGTATTTAAGATGATTTCCAAACTAATATTTGTCTCATCCTTAAGTGCCAACAGTGACTGTTGACTGCATTTTGCTGGAACAAAATTTGGAAGAAGCAGCATCGCTTCCTTGGCGATCTAACAACTAAAGGGGACCTTTAATGCCATCAGCCAGCTGATGAGGCATTCAAAACTCAAATTGGGGCATTCAAGCCTCAGTTTGAAATTTCCCCAGCAGATTACTCTCCTCTGTTGTGTTTGGGCAGAATGGCTTCCAGGGAATTGGTTCCTTAAGTTTCAGGCAGTTTTCATCCCTTTGTTTCCCTCTATTTATTCCCTCTAGATAAAAAATTGGTTATTATGTTTAAAACATTTGGTTTTAGATGATCTGTTGTTCTAGGATCCTACCATTTCAGATAACATTTGGATCATATGCATAAACCTTACATGACTTTTATTACTGTGTAGGTCCCAAACCTTTACTCTTTTAGTGATGTCAGGATCCTTAGTACTACAACTGAGAGAAAGTAGCTTTACCTGTATCCTCTCTGATGTGCAAGTGTTAAAGCAGGTCCACAATCCTCTGTGCTGTTGCATGATATTGCCCAGGCTTTGTTGGTGGGCTAGCATAAGGAGGCAGCACTCCCCTAATGCCTATTCTTTCCAAATATGCTGTGTCTTTTCCTTATCACGACAGGTCTTTGAAAGGAAGATTACAAACATCTGCTTTCACCAGTGAGTAGAGGTACCTCCATCCTCCATTATGGACATCAAACAGAGAAAATTCAGACAGTTCCTTGTTTCCTATACGTTAACCATAGGCAGCTGGAGTGACAGTGTGCTAACCTAAGGCTCTTTCAGTCTGTTGCCTCTTCTGGACCCTGTTTAATCATCATCTCATGTAATACAGAAAATGCCTAGCTCAGCCTTCTGGATTTCATTTCAGGAGTAATCATGTGTGCCCCTACTGGGTCTAAGCTTAAGACCCTCAGCCATCAGATTTTCTCAAGGTCTGGCAGGGGGAAAGTCCTCTAGCAGAGGTACACTCTGTGCTGGCATGTCTCTGTCATGACAGCTTTACTGAGCCTGGGAAACACTGTACTGGAAGCTGCTAAAGCTTGCTTATATCTCTGTAGCTGCATCTCTACTCGGAGCTTTGCTGGCATATTTTTCTGTCTCCATGGTACGATTTTGTTACTCTCCAGCCAGCTCAATATACCAGCAAAACTTTGAAGTCTAGACCATACATTAACTTTACCATAGAATCATAGAATCATAGAATGCTTTGGGTTGGAAGGGACCTTGAGAGATCATCTAGCCCAACCCCCCTGCAGTGAGCAGGGATTGAACCCGTGACCTTGGCATTATTAGCACCACGCTCTAACCATAGGTCCTTTGATATCAGAAATATGATACCATCAACTATTCTTTAAAAATTCTTCCTTTTGTTTATTCAGTCACCAAGGTCAAACCCACTGCAAATTGTACTCTAACTGAACAAACCATCAGGGAACTTACTTCTTTGATTTTGTTGTTTTACAAATCATTAGAGAAGCCTTGAAGACTAAACAGCTTTCCACAGCTAGAGAAATGTGCTTGTAGTAGCTAATAGTAAAAATACTATGGAAAAATTATTGATTAATATACTATATAACTAGATGCTGATGAATACTCCACATACTCGCTTTCGGTTACCAAAACATTCTGTTTAGCAAGTAAATAACTTGACTAAGGTGTTAAGGCAAATCCCAGTGCATTTGAAGTCCTGACTCCAGGGGCAAAAGGTCTTGACTTCACTGAGAATAAGATCAATCTCTTAGTTCAATAAAGTTTCAGAAAAAGGTATTTTTGCAAATGTTTAGTTAAAAATAATCTTTTATAAGTGAAGTGGTATTATAAAATATTAGCAAATACATATATATATCTTAATCTTACTTTTTCCTGGTCCATCTTATTTTTATCTAGAATCTTATTTTGTGTATTTGCAAAAATTGATGAAAAGAAGCTATGATTGAATTTGCCTATTTTAGTCTCAGTAACAAGGCAAGAAGTATTTCCTAAATTCTGTAGAGGAAGAAAGAGACAGAGAGGGAATGCAGTAAGGCTTTTATTTCAGAGTAGCAGCTCCTGGTATAGTTCTGAACATTATGATAAATGCTTCTTTATTTATTTTTAATTGGTTGAATAATCTTTTCTACCCTTTGCTGCTACTTAGAGATCATGATGATATGCATGAGCAGGCCTGTGACTTTTATATTTCCATGACTAACTGATGGTCCTCTTGGTTAGTATGACTTCATAGTGGAAAGGGAAAAGGTTTGCTATCTCTTTTCATCCTACCTCCCACAAAGAAGTCTTCAATATGAATCTACCAACTTAAATATGGTAGATATGGATGATACATATGAGAAGACCAAGGCAGATTTATTTTTTTAATATATAAATGGCCTGACTGCATTTTGATTTATAGTCAACTGTTTGTGTCTGTGTCCTGAGCTGATTTATATACAACTGTCTGCCTTCTCCTTTCCTGAAGTGTTCTATATGCAAATGCCAATTGTTAGCTAGTGTACAAGTTCTACTTTAAATTACACAAACTACCGGTTGTCTTGTAGGTTTTCTTCTGCTCCATGGATGCTGACATATATATATATGCTCTCTTCCATTCCCTGTTTTCAGAGGCATTGCATGAAGAGGGACAGATTCTGCATAACAAATGTGGACAGACCAGTATTCTGTAACTGAGTTCAACTGCTGGGGGTGATTTCAAAGAATCCCGGTCAAATTCAGTTCTGTAGTTCATCAAAAATTTCAAATGCTTTTCCAAGGTATCAGAAAGGACAAAACCCTGTAGGTCTGTAAAACAGCCACAAATCTCGTAAGAAATCTCTTTTTAACTGCAAGGTATCCAATAATTTTGTTCCCAGACTGTTATGATTTTGTATATGAAGAACTGCCATATGCCTTCAATTAACATAATTTTTTATTTTAGATTAAAACAGCAAAATAAGGAACAAGGCAAAGTTTCCATGAAAGACCACAACCTATATACCTTCTTTGTCTTTAGTGAACTATGTAAGAAAGTGAGTGCCTCTGTCTTTTCTTAAGTAGGAAAAATAATAGAAACATTCTAAAAGCTTTAATATTATTGGTTTTGAGTTTGCAACTTGAGGAGAAATTTCAGGTTACAGCTATCCACCTTCCTGAACTGTTTCATTCTACCTCACTAGAAATCTATAGTGTAAATCTTAAAATAAAAACAGAAAACAAATTAGTTTTCTGAAAGCTGTGACATCTATTCCTTGTTTTATAATGGTAAAGGAGTCACAATAAATATGAAAATAGTAACGTTTATATCTTTGTCAGAATGCTATCAAGAATTTCTATCTTCCCTTCTGCCTAAATGGGAATGATTATAACCAGAGTGTTTCCACTTTGTGCCTTTTCCAGATGTGGATGTCAGAAGAAGAAAATTACATTAGACAAGTGTTATTTTTTGCCCTGAGTATACCACTTTACATGGTGGCTTTTAGACCACTGTTTACAGAAAGCTAAACTCTTCTTGTTAGAGAGAGAAAATAGCTACGGGAGCCAATTAAAGGATCAAATTGCTTTCTTAAAATGTACCAGAAGCTTGACAAAGTCCACTAAAATATGACTTTTAGGAGGACATGAGCAATTGTTATTTGAAATGCCAACTAAACCACCAAAACTTTCTAGTCCTATTATGACATTCTTCCTAATTAAAGTTTATGATCCATTGGGGTATAATCTTCATTATTTATGAACAGCAAGATGTGATTGATAGACACACTGGTAACCACTTAGGTAGAAAGTTGCTTTGTTTGAGAAAATAGGAACCACAAAAAAATATACAAGTCCTCTTGAAGGGATTGAAGGATTGTGCATCTATTGCAGATCATTGCTCTGTTGTCCTAGCTTTCATTTATAAAGAATTGCAGTACTCTGTGACTTACAGAACAAAATAATAGCTTTGAACTGTAACAGCAGGTTTTGACAATGCAAATAACATATAACCTTCACTGATCAGAAAATCTGGTAATATCCTAGAATAATAGACAGGACTGGAAAGAATTTTTGCTCGTTTTTCTTTTTTCTATCCACTATGCTGTAGTGGATGACTGACTACAGCCATGATTTTAGAGGAAGATAATATCTTTTTTAAGAGCAACTTCTATGGATAGAAGAAACAGTCAAGGCTTTGGGCATGCAGATTCTTAAACAGAAACAACAATAGCAGATGCTGAGAACAATTGGTCTGAATTTAACTTGATTGTGTTAAGCAGACAATTTGAAAGAAACAGTGGTTGGTGGCACTGGAGCAGTAGGAGGTGTTAGTGTGGAGAGATGTGATCATATGGTTATCTCCAACAAGACCAGAGAGACATCCAGGTAATTACTGGCCACTGAACATCAAGAGGATGACTGGAGGTGTTGGAGTATATTCTGTGTCATAAAAGCAATGTCTGCAATCAGTTTGCGCCTTATAGTGCCTAGCAGAACTTTGTTCTGAAGGCTGTCCTATTGAAGTGGGTCTCCACTGAGGACAAGAGAGAGTGAGAGGTCATAGCTGTAATAGTTGTTTTGTGAAAAGTGTTCTTTCATCAGTAACTGGATGTTTCAGTATAAAACCAAAAGATTTACAGCATCAATGTTAGCTCCATTGCTAACATTCCTCCTGCAGGGAGGAAATTAGAAAGGCAAAAGCCCAGCTAGAACTCAATCTGGCCAGTGCTGTAAAAGACAATAAAAAATGCTTTTATAAGTACATCAGCAATAAAAGGAGAGCCAAGGAGGATCTCCATTCTTTGCTGGATGTGGGGGGGAACATTGTCACCGAGGACAAGGAAAAGGCTGAAGTACTTAACGCCTTCTTTGCCTCTGTGTTCAACAGCCAGACCGGTCATCCCCAGGGTACTCAGGCCCCTGAGCTAGAGGATAGGGATGGGGACCAGAATGGAGCCCTCATAGTCCAGGAGGAAGCAGTTAATGACCTGCTAAGCCACCTGGACGCTCACAAGTCTATGGGGCCGGATGGGATCCACCCAAGAGTACTGAGGGAGCTGGCAGAGGAGCTTGCCAAGCCACTTTCCATCATCTATCAACAGTCCTGGTTAACAGGGGAGGTCCCTGATGACTGGAGGCTTGCCAATGTGACGCCCATCTACAAGAAGGGCTGGAAGGAGGACCCGGGGAACTACAGGCCTGTCAGCCTGACCTCGGTGCCGGGGAAGATTATGGAGAGGTTCATCTTGAGCGAACTCCACAGGCAAGTGCAGGTCAACCAGGGGATCAGGCCCAGCCAGCATGGGTTCACAAAAGGCAGGTCCTGCTTGACCAACCTGATCTCCTTCTATGACCTGGTGACCCGCCTGGTAGATGATGGAAAGGCTGTGGATGTCATCTACCTCGACTTTAGCAAAGCTTTTGACACCGTCTCGCATAATATCCTCCTCGGGAAGCTGGCAGCTCACGGCTTAGACAGGCATACTCTTCGCTGGGTAAAGAACTGGTTGGGTGGCCGAGCCCAGAGAGTAGTGATAAATGGTGTTAAGTCCAGTTGGCGGCCGGTCACGAGCGGTGTTCCCCAGGGCTCTGTTTTAGGGCCAGTCTTGTTCAATATCTTTATCAATGATCTGGATGAGGGGATCGAGTGCACCCTCAGCAAGTTTGCAGACGACACCAAATTGGGTGGGAGTGTCGATCTGCTTGAGGGTAGGATGGCCCTGCAGAGGGACCTGGACAGGCTGGATCGATGGGCCGTGGCCAACTGTATGAGGTTCAACAAGGCCAAGTGCCGGGTCCTGCACTTCGGTCACAACAACCCCATGCAACGCTACAGGCTTGGGGAAGAGTGGCTGGAAAGCTGCCTGGCCGAAAAGGACCTGGGGGTGTTAGTAGATAGCCGGCTGAACATGAGCCAGCAGTGTGCCCAGGTGGCCAAGAAGGCCAACAGCATCCTGGCTTGTATCAGGAATGCTGTGGCCAGCAGGAGCAGGGAGGTGATTGTCCCCCTGTACTCGGCGCTGGTGAGGCCGCACCTGGAATACTGTGTCCAGTTTTGGGCCCCTCAATACAAGAAAGACATTGAGGTGCTGGAGCGTGTTCAGAGGCGGGCAACGAAGCTGGTGAAGGGTCTGGAGAACAAGTCTTATGAGGAGCGGCTGAGGGAACTGGGGTTGTTTAGCCTGGAAAAGAGGAGGCTGAGGGGAGACCTTATCGCTCTCTACAACTACCTGAAAGGAGGTTGTAGTGAGGTGGGTGTTGGTCTCTTCTCCCAAGTAGCTAGCGATAGGACAAGAGGAAATGGGCTTAAGCTGCGCCAGGGGAGGTTTAGACTGGAAATTAGGAAAAATTTCTTTACGGAAAGGGTGGTCAGGCATTGGAACAGGCTGCCCAGAGAGGTGGTGGAGTCACCATCCCTGGAGGCGTTTAAAAAACGGGTAGATGTGGCACTTCGGGATATGGTTTAGTCTGGTCTACCCTTGATTAGTCTAGAGTGGGCTTGGTAGTGTAGGTTAATGGTTGGACTGGATGATCTTAAAGGTCTTTTCCAACCTAGATGATTCTATGATTCTATGATTCTATGATTCTATGAACATCTTCCCTATGCTACAGACACCAGCATTTTCTCCCAAATCTTCTGATTTAAATTATCAAGTACTTATTTTGCTGCTTCCATTCCAGACCTGAAGAAGGGCTTGTGCATCTGGAAGACAGACTGTTTTTCTTCCAAATTATCATTTAGTTTGATTAAAAAACCCACTGCTTCTTCCTATAAGTTTTGCCTTATTAGAAGAGTTGTTATGTCCACAGAGGATTTGGTCCAAAGCCCAGTGAAGTTAAAGGACACTGTTTTAAATCAAAGTAATGATTGAGATCTGGATCAAGCCTGCAGTAAGCTAAATTCAATCCAGCATTCTTGCAAAAAATATTGTACTTGTTTGCTAGATTCCTATCAGGAGACAAGCTGAATTTTCCTTTGTAATCTGTTTTACCATCTTAGATACTTCCATTCATCACTGTGTATTTGAACTTCATGCAATCATACTCATTTTAGCCATTTACAGTATAACTTACTTTCTTTTGCTATTTTCATATGCCTCTCCTGACTCAAAGCTCTTTCATAGTTTAAAATTCATAGCTAAAGTTACAAAGCTTCTTTTATACACTTATTCAATTATCCTGATGTTGGAGTGCCTATTAAGAACAATAAAACAAATACTGCAGACCTTGAGACTCTATCTTGACTATTCTCATGTCTACATTTTCACTAACTAAGAGCCCATGCTTCTGCCAAACACACTTTAAAAATTATAGTTTATCATATTCAGTTGCATGCACTGAACTTGATAGAACTGAGTTCCTACTAGAATAAGCAGGAGGAGTTTGCACTTAAAAATCTCCAAAACTTCCTCAAAGCTAATGACTAATCCATGTTCTTAAGAATAGCTATTAATTTAGGAGAAGAAAATTATATAAATGGAAGAGCCAAAATTGAATTTTTTCATGTTTGTTGTGAAGTTGTTCTTGTCAATATATGATTCTGCATAATGCAGGGTGAAGCTCTGGCTGCTTTATTTTTCTGTTGCTGTGAAAAAAAGGCATCAATTGAGAACATATTCCTACACCTGTAAAAATGGAAGATCATGCAATTTGAGTCACCAGACAGAGCATTTAAGAGATGTGGGTTCATTTCTTCTTTCTTCTGTGGACTATTTTTGAGTTTGAGAAAGCTATCATATCCCTCTGTATTTCAACTTTCCCCCCACAAAATATGAATAGTAATATAATTCACAGCATGACAGGAAGGCTAATATCAGATGGTGTGACAGTGGTACCATATAAAAATATGAACCAAATGAGTTTATTTTTTGTGTCATATCAACATGTACAAGAAAAGGATCATGTATAGTCAAAGTCTAATCTAGTTTCTGCCAATGCTATTGATGCTATTTTCAGTAGCAACTGGATGAGAATCTTGATGAAACTCCATCTGACTCTTTCAACAGATACACTTTGGTAGAGATGGTTAAAAATAACAGTTTAATACCATGCCTACATTCAAACTAGCTTGGGTATGCTTGTATGACAACATCAACATAATCACAATAGCATGGGATTTCTCACAGCTGCAAACCCATCCAGGAAACAGGGTCTTGTTCAGGTAGTAAACTTGTGCTACTTTCTCTTCTGTGGTTACATTTCTACCTGGGTGGAACTCAAATCCAAACAGCAGATATATAGATTTAGGTGTCTAATTATAAAACTCAGTATGAAGGCTTCTAGTATACCCAGAGGAGTTGAATGGTTCAATTCACCTGGCCACAAATTGCTGTCAAATGCTATTTAGGATACCCTTAGGTTTTCCATGAGACACCCAGCTGTCAATCCAGAAGGGCAGAGAATTCCTATGGATCTTGTGTCACATCTGCTCAGCCCTGTGCAGTTCTTTAAAATACCCCAGGACATCGCAGTTGGCACTAGATGTTTATGTTCAGGACACTGAATCAAGCCCCTAGTCAAGACAGTCAAAGAAATTTTAAGACCTATTCAGCTCTGCCTGAAGCAAACTTTTACATCTGGTCAACTGAATCTCTTTCTAGACTTACTGAATGTACTGACAGTAATGGGAAGCTTGGTCACCTATCTTGCATGTAGATGCCTGTGTTTACATATATAAATGCAGGTAAGTACCTACAACCTGGATCTGAATCACCCTCTTGTGTTCACTATTAATGATTATAATATGGATGTGACCTAAAAGGATAATCTGCTTAAGTACAGAGAGTGAAAAGATATATCCTGGCAGGAATTTTTGATGTGGTCTTTCTCAAAACTCCCCAGAAGGTGGGGCAGCAAATGGTAAGATTTTGCCTACTGCAGGTCTAAACTCTGGTCAGTAAGAAACAACTGAAATATTAAGACCAGGAGACTGAGCGACAGAAAAGGTGAAGCTGCTTGTACAGGTTATTGTAAAGAATTCTTTCCATATTCAAATCCAATCCTACGTAGGAAAAGCAATTTCTCTAGTCGTATTACAAGCAGAACTGGTAGTGGGAATTGCAGTTATGGAAGATGCAGGCAGTCTGTGAGTCATCATAAGTGACTGTCTGAGCTACTATAGCTTCATGAAATGGTTTAAGACAGTATGGATGAGGTAGGTAGGAATGCAGAAAGTTAGTATTATAATAAAGGCAGCCTTGAGATGTGATTAAAAACAGGTTCCTAATGAGAACTAAGTGCTGCTTCAGTCTTCAACCTTCCCAGATAAATAAATCAAGCCTAAAAGAAAATGCATTTCCTTGCATGGTAAATAATAACTGTAGCAGTCAGTCATGCTATGCTGTTTATTCTCCTGTGACAATGGCACACTGTTGACACAACTTCTGTTCTGTGTCTGCTGCTTAACATACTTGAGACTTGCAAATTTAAATCCCATTGAAATCCTTTGAAGATAAAATGAAACCACTTACAACATGAGTTTCTAAATAATTCTGCCCTAATATTTCAGACCAAATGGAGCTAGAGTTAAAAAGAAAACACTACAAAGCTACTGTTAGCAAATGTGTATCAAAGGTATAAGGAGTTCGGAAAACTATGGCGAAAACTGACTTGGATGGGATATATTTTGGCAAGAAGTCCTTTGGCTTTACATTTTATACCTTTTAGATACTCAATCACGTTGCACAAAAGTGTGCTTAATATAGACTGACTCTTTAATTTCAGTTAAAATATGAATTAATTTCTGAGGTCCCTTTGTTCTTCAACAGATATAAGTGACAGCCTGTGCAGTTCTACATTTTTTGTCCTTGTCATGAAAGTGCCAAGACAATTATTCTTCGAAAGTTTGGAAAAGAATGCAAAAAACAAATAATGGTAATTTAATCTAATAACTACTGTTTCTGAATGAAATGTTCTTTTTTATATCATAAACCCCCATTATTAAATAGAAATAAAGAAAGAGAAGGAAGAATATTTTGCCAAGTAAGGATTAAAATTTGCTATTTTGAAAACAGATTACTGAGAACTGTGCATTTCTTCCCAAGTTCCTATTATGTAATTTTTCTGTGTTTGCTTTACAGTAGACAACCTCAAACACCAGCCAGATTTTGTGCTGGGAATGCTTGTGGCACCAGCTGTTTTTGAGAATTTAGTTTGGGATCTTTTATGTGGATTTGATATAGAATCATTTCAGTGCCTGGGGAAATGTGAAATGACAATGGAACTAATTAAGAATGAAAATATTAAAAAAAAATTTAAACTATTAGTTTGGTTCCTGGGCCAGCTAGGCCATCAGTAAATTGTCTTTCTATAAACAGAAAGATAGAGTTGATCTATCCATTTATTAGGGTAAGTACTCTGAGCAAATTATTACAAATACAAGAGGCAACCTTCTGATTTAGACCAATCTAATTCCACTGAAATCAGCTGAACTCCTTCTGTAAGGAGTTATGTGCTGGTTAGCAAGTTATAGTCCTCACATAGCCCAGATTTACCGTATTCAGAGTATTGCAAATGCCATTGTCTGAGAGTAATTCAAAGAAGCTTGGCTGAGTGCAATGGGATCCATGACAACTCAGAACAACTGGAAAACATGAGAGAAACTGGTTTTGGTTTTGATCAGACATTACCAATTCAGCACACACTTCCTAAGGGATTATTATATATCTCCAGTGCAATCCAAGACTGGTCGAGACCCATGAGATGATCCAACATGAGGGGTTCTTCTGCCCTTACAAATTCTTCTGATTGCCAGAAAAACTTCGTGTCAGCTTTTCAAAGTCTTTGTGCAGCTCTGCTATTGTTTACTGCTTAATTTGACCATGAGATCTGCAAGACATGAACTTTCAGTGAGAGGAAAAACAGGCTGTTGTGGTTTAGCCCCAGCCAGCAACTAAGCACCACGTAGCCGCTCGCTCACTCACCCCTACCCCAACGGGATGGGGGAGAGAATCGGAGGAGTAAGAGTGAGAAACACTCCTGGGTTGAGATAAGAACAGTTTAATAATTGAAATAAAGTAAAATAGTAATGATAATAATAATAATATAATAATGATAATAATAATATACAAAGCAAGTGATGCACAATGCAATTGCTCACCACCCGCCGACCGATACCCAGACAGTTCCCGAGCAGCGATTGCTCTTCCCGGCCAACCCCCTAGTTTATATACTGAGCATGATGTCATATGGTATGGAATAGCTCTTTAGTCAGTTTGGATCAACTATTCTGGCTGTGCCCCCTCCCAGTTTCTTGTGCACCTGGCAGAGCATGGGAAGCTGAAAAGTCCTTGACTAGCATAAAGAGAACTTAGCAACAACTAAAACATCAGTGTGTTATCAGCATTATTCTCATCCTAAATCCAAAACACAGCACTATGCCAGCTACTAGGAAGAAAACTAACTCTATCCCAGCCAAAACCAGGACACAGACCTGAACCATTCAAATCACAATTGTACAACCACGTCCTGGTTTCAGCGGACCATTGTGGCCTGAATGAAGTCACGCTGCCACTGAGTGCTGCCGTGCCGGACATGCTAGAACTTCAATACGAACTGGAGGTGTACACCTAGGGTTTTAGAGTCGGGGATGCAGAGGATCTGAGGCCCACTATACTCCAACTGAGAAAGAGATATTGGCAGCATATGAAGGGGTTCGAGCTACTTCGGAAGTGGTTGGTACTGAAGCACAGCTCCTGCTGGCCCCCCGACTGCTGGTACTGGGCAGGATGTTCAAAGGGAGGGTACCCTCTACACATCATGCAAATGATGCTACGTGGAGTAAGTGGGCTCCACTGATCACACAGCAGGCTCAAAATAGGAAACCCCAGTCGCCCAGGAATCTTGGAAGTGATCATGGACTGGCCAGAAGGAAACAAGTTTTGGAATGTAGCCAGAGGAGGAGGTGACACGTGCTGAGGAGGCCCCACTGTATAATAAATTGCCAGAAAATGAAAAGCAATATGCCCTGTTCACTGATGGGTCCTGTCGTCTTGTGGGAAAGCATCGGAGGTGGAAAGCTGCTGTCTGGAGTCCTATACGACAAGTCACAGAAACTGCTGAAGGAGAAGGGGAGTCGAGTCAGTTTGCAGAGGTGAAAGCAATCCAGCTGGCTTTAGATATTGCTGAACAAGAAAAATGGCCAGTGCTTTATCTCCATACTGACTCATGGATGGTGGCAAATGCCCTGTGGGGGTGGCTGCAGCAATGGAAGCAAAGCAACTGGCAGCGCAGAGGCAAAGCCATCTAGGCTGCTGCACTGTGGCAAGATATTGCTGCCCGGGTAGAGAACCTGGTTGTAAAAGTACGTCATGTAGATGCTCACGTACCTAAGAGTTGGGCCACTGAAGAACATCAAAACAACCAGCAGGTGGATCAGGCAGCTAATATTGAAGTGGCTCAGGTGGAGCTGGACTGGCAACATCAGGGTGAATTATTTATAGCCTGGTGGGCTCATGACACCTCAGGCAATCAAGGAAGAGATGCAACATATAGATGGGCTCGTGACCGAGGGGTGGACTTGACCATGGACAGTATTGCACAGGTTATCCATGAATGTGAAATATGCACTGCAATCAAGCAAGCCAAGCAGTTCAAGCCCTTCTGGTATGGAGGACGATGGCTGAAATAAATATGGGTAGGCCTGGCAGACTGATTATATCACACTCCCACAAACCTGCCAAGGCAAGCGCTATGTGCTCAGCATGGTGGAAGCAACCACTGGATGGCTGGAAACATATCCCGTGCCCCATGCCACCGCCTGGAAAACTATCCTGGGCCTTGAAAAGCAAGTCCTGTGGCGAGATGGCACCCCAGAAAGAATCGAGTCAGACTATGGGACTCATTTCCGAAACAACCTCATAGACACCTGGGTCAAAGAGCATGGCATTGAGTGGGTATATCACATCCCCTGTCATGCACCAGCCTGCAGGAAAACGGAATGATACAATGGACTGTTAAAGACTACCCTGAGAGAAATGGGTAGTGGGATATTTAAACATTGTGATACACATTCAGCAAAAGCCACCTGGTTAGTCAACACTAGGGGATCTGCCAATCGAGCTGGACCTGCCCAATCAAAACTTTTACATGCTGCAGAGGGGGATAAAGTCCCTGTAATGCACTTAAAAATTATGCTGGGGAAGACAGTTTGGGTTACTCCCGCCTCGGGCAAAGGCAAACCCATCCATGGGATTGCTTTTGCTCAAGGACCTGGGTGCACTTGGTGGGTAATGCGAAAGTATGGGGAAGTCCAATGTGTACCTCAAGGGGATTTGATTTTGGGTGAAAATAGCCAATAAACTGAATGGTATGATGTTAATTGCTATATAAAACTGTATGGCATCACTACTATGGTTGCTATATGCCATATCAACAGTATTACAGTAAGAATCACCCAGATTAATGAAGAATGATGTTTGATGAAACTGAGCGAAGTGCAGCAGTGATGGAACCAGAACTGGCTTCAGCATGCAACAGTCCAATATCACCACACCACCTCTCCTTCCCTGAAAGACTGTGATGACAGATGGAACCCAAAGTCATGGGCTAAATGAACTCAGTGGACATTTTAGAGGGATGGCCCATAGACTAAGGGAATGATATCTGTGTGTGCATATCAAGACACGGAAAGTGGTGGTGATTAGTTAAAACGCATTGGAAAGTGTAGAACCTGGGCATGACATAGATGGTATAGAACAAGGGGTGGATACTGTCCTGGTTTTGGCTGGGATAGAGTTAATTTTCTTCCTAGTAGCAGGCATAGTGCTGTGTTTTGGATTTAGTAGGAGAATAATGCTGATAAACACACTAATGTTTTAGTTGTTGCTAAGTACTGCTTATGCTAGTCAAGGGCTTTTCAGCTTCCCATGCTCTGCCAGGTGCACAAGAACCTGGGAGGGGGCACAGCCAGGACAGCTGACCCAAACTGACCGAAGGGGTATTCTATACCATATGACATCATGCTCAATATATTATCTGGGGGCAGTTGGCCGGGGGGGCAGCGATCAGTGCCTGGGGACTGGCTGGGCATCAGTCGTCGGGAGGTGAGCAATTGCATTGTGCATCACTTGTTTTGCATATTATATTATTATTATCATTATTACTACTTTCTTTTCCTCTCCTTTCCTATTTAACTGCCTTTATTTCAACTTACAGGTTTTGCTTTTATTCTGATTCTCTCCCGCATCCCACTGGGGCAGGGGGAGTGAGCGAGCGGCTGTGTGGTGCTTAGTTGCTGACTTGGTTTAAACCTCGACAAACCAAGATTCAGACTTTCACCATTAGAATGCTATGGTGTTTAAATCTTCACCTGGAAACAAAACAGCTAGTAGGTTAACTGTGCATAACTGCCTGTGCAGGCATGCATGGGGTCCTGTTTACATGGTGGGATCTTTCCAGAGAGAGGTCAACTTATTGTGAGTTGTTGCCTTCCAAAATGAAAAATTACATAGTCTGTTAAACCTAATTCTTACAACAATCATCCCATATCTATCACCTATTCTTGTCAGCTGTGTAATAAGTGCAGGACAAGGCAGGGACTCTTGTGTATGGCATACCAAATATGATTTTCAATTTTATTTTGATACTAATAATATAACTGGGGGGGGTATGCTCTTTGATATATGGGCAAAAAGTTGTTCACAAATCCTTAATGAATATTTATCCAAACACTGTATTTGTACATGCCTGTGAAGAAAATCCCTGCCTTGCACAAAGAGATAAAGGAGACAATTTGTAACTTAAAGTATTACCTCCCATTAGATTAGCTAGGGGTAGCTCAAAAAAAAAAACAGCCAAGCTTTTGTGCACAGAAGTTATTCTTCAGGTTTTTGGGAGAAAGATGACTGCCTGTATTTGTATTTATTTTAACTCTCATTTCTGTGATGCATGATTTCACCTTCTATTTGCTTTATATCTAGTCAGTAAATCTTGTGTTCATGAAGACATAAGCACCATGAATCACTTTGACACTCAGTTTTTGAAGGGAAATTCAGTAGTCATGAAGTATGTGCACAGTGTAATGTAGCATGCAGGTCTGACACACAGCTTCTCACCTCTGCTAGTAACTACTTCAGACTACCCTGCTTCATTGTATTGGGTTTGCATGGCAAGGTTTTGGTAGTGGGTCGTGGGGGGCTACAGGGGTAGCTTCTGTGAGAAGCTGCTAGAAGCTTCCCCTATGTCCGATAGAGCCAATGCCAGCCGGCTACAAGATGGACCCGCTGCTGGCCAAGGCCGAGCCAATCAGCAATGGTGGTAGCACCTCTGTGATAACATATTTAAGAAGGGGAAAAAAAACCCAAAGGAACACAAAAAACTTAAGCTGGAGTGAGGAGTGAGAATATGTGAGAGAAACAACTCTGCAGACACCAAGGTCAGTGAAGAAGGAGGGGGAGGAGGTGCTCCAGGCGCCAGAGCAGAGATTCCCCTGCAGCCCGTGGTGAAGACCATGGTGAGGCAGGCTGTCCCCCTGCAGCCCAGGGAGGATAATGGTGGAGCAGATATCCACCCTGCAGCCCGTGGAGGACCCCATGCTGGAGCAGGTGGATATGCCCAAAGGAGGCTGTGACCCTGTGGGAAGCCCGTGCTGGAGCAGGCTCCTGGCAGGACCTGTGGACCTGTGGAGAGAGAGAGGAGCCCATGCTGGAGCAGGTTTGCTGGCAGGACTTGTGACCCCACAGGGGACCCATGCTAGAGCAGTCTGTTTCTGAAGGACTGCACCCCGTGGAAGGGACCCACGTTGGAGCAGTTCATGAAGAACTGTAGCTCGTGGGAAGGACCCACGTTGGAGAAGATTGTGGAAGACTGTCTCCCGTGGGAGGGACCCCATGCTGGAGCAGGGGAAGAGTGTGAGGAGTCCTCCCCTTGAGGAGGAAGGAGTGGCAGGGACGACGTGTGATGAACTGACCGCAACGCCCTGTCATGATCCCAACTGGGCTGCCCAGGGAGGATTGTGGCGGTTCTGTGATTCCCTTGGGCTAAAATAATGTGTAACCACACCAAACAATCGATTAAGCGCTTTATTGATGATAGAAACAACCTTAACTTAGCAAGCGTAATAGGAGGCAACCTGAACTAGGAAAGCATAGCAGTAGGCAATGTGGGTTCTAATTGAAATACTTATAAGAAGGAAGGAAAAAGAGGGAAAGGAGATAGAGAGAGAGTTATCACCACCCTTGGATCCCGCGATGACAATGATAGGTGAGGTGATTCTCCGGTGGTGGGCATGCACCTGGCTTTCTCAGAGTCGTGTCTTTTGTAAGCCAGTCTCCGCCTCTCAATTTCGTCAAGTCTGTCCCCTCGACGAATTATATGGTTCTTGTTCCAGAAAGTTCTCCATCCTCCACGCAGGCGTCAGTGTGGGGAGTGGTCGTGAGGGGTCTTTTGGGTGGTCATGAGGCCCTTCCTCAAATGAACTCTGTATGACCTCTGGCCATATATGGTGAGTTGTGAGGCACATCAGAAATACAGAACTGCCCATCCTCCGACACGCCTCCCCACGTTCTGTGCCAACCGACTTCTCACTTGTGGTTTGGTGTCACCATGCAGATCTTAACTTGTTTCACCACAATGTTTGAGGCATCAACCAACTGCCACAATGTTTGAGACATCAACATACATTAACTCTTTCAGTCTCTCACACCCCCATGCCCCATCCCCCCGCGCCACTCAGGGGAGGAGGTAGAGAAAACTGTGGGTGAAGTTGAGCCTGGGAAGAAGGGAGGGGTGGGGGGAAGGTGTTTTAAGATTTAGTTTTTATTTCTCATTATCCTACTCTGATTTGACTGGTAATAAATTAACCTGATTGTCCCCAAGACAAGTCTGTTTTGCCCGTGACGGTAATTGGTGAGTGATCTCTCCCTGTCCTTATCTTGACCCATGAGCTTTTCGTTATATTTTCTCTCCCCTGACTAGTTTGAGAAGGGGAGTGATAGAGCGGCTTTGGTGGACACTTGGCATCCAGCCAGGGTCAACCCACCACATTCATCCTGGGTAGTCTATGGCTGGTAGTCTATAGCTTAGTCATAGAGTTTTTTTCCTGTGAAGTAGGAAGAAGAGGGTTTGAGTTTAGGCCATCAGACGAAGGATTGTCAATAGGTCTCTCACAAACCAAGTCCTCCATCCACTGAGCTTAGGTTTAAATGGGCTGGGGAAACATCACCTTCACCTATGTTTTGAAAAAAAGTAGCTTCTTGAATGGGACCTGTCTTAGTAGACTCACCCTCAGAATGCCCTCATACCATGCTTTACATGGAGGACTGAAGGAGGTTGAAGAATGCCAGCTGGTAGATCCCAGCAGGTTGTGGTCATAAGTTAAGCAGGAGCTATTCACAATTGCCATGCCCAGGAAGACATAGATACCTCTAGAAATTTATTCTAAAAACCTGAACTGCCTACAGACTTCACACTCCTCCACAAGCTGTAGTAAAGTGGGTTTTTGCGGATCTAAGTCTGCAATTTAGGCTTCTAAATCCTGTCACCTAAAGTCCTGCTTTAACCATCTAAATCTTCCTGTAAATTTAGCGCAATACCTAACTAAATACTCCCTAAATGAAAAGAAATTTTAAAAATCAATACCACCTATCAAGAAGGAGGAATGGAGCAAGATAACTTGTTTGGTCACTGTTTATCAATGAAAGTATAATTACTCCTAAGATACATCTCCTAAAACAGGAGATGAGAAGAGCTTCTGTAAGGAAC
This sequence comes from Pelecanus crispus, assembly GCF_030463565.1. Lineage (NCBI taxonomy): Eukaryota > Metazoa > Chordata > Aves > Pelecaniformes > Pelecanidae > Pelecanus > Pelecanus crispus. Next base: position 12,899,174 of record NC_134675.1, read on the forward strand.
AACAACAGGGAAAGATGAGCACATGCTTCTGGAGTGTTTACTACACTATCAGAATACACATTTTGGGAAAATTTGCAAGGAACTTCATGCTGTTGGAATGAAGAAGAATCTCCACTGAGGCCTGTTGAGTTACCAGCAATGTAAGTCCTCATTTGTATTAGGATCAGGTGATGGAATTCAAGAAACAGCAGTTTAAAATAGGGAGTATGATAGAGCAGGAGAGATGTGTGTCTTGCCTAGAGAGGGGATCTGCAGGGGCATCTTTGAAAGTAGGCAATTTGCAGCCCTTCACTTCTTATCTGTTAAACGCCACTCAGTATTTTCATAGCAATATTGCTTTATTCAAGCATATTTCAAGCAAAATATTTAAAATATCTAAATAAATTGGCCACTTTCAGGATGTTCCCTGTGCATTTTGAACATTGGCAGGTGCAAAACTCTATATATGTAGCACTTGATATTGTGGCATATGAGAGAGAGTATTTTTCTCTGGGGGACAGTTATAGAAAGATACAAAATAAACAGATGAAAACATCCTAATGCTATTTATGTTTGTTTTCTTAAGATTAATTTGTGAAGGTTAAAGGGCAGTTTATTCTCACATTTCCCAGGAATTTATTTGTAGAAATACCATGTCCTCTCTGAAAGATGAAAAGATTTGGATTTAGATCTTACAGCAACTCTTTCTGCCTGCCTGTTTCTCTTAGATTATAAATGGGAATTCTGGCCACCACAAATTGCTGTTAATAGGATATTTTGCCTTAAAACTCTTTCAAATATGTTTTTGCTAAGTATCATTTCTACAAGCAGCATGTTTCCCTAAGCCATCTGAAACTCCTGTCTTCACACAGAGAAAATAATACATGAAGGTTTTGGCATAGTCACTTTCAGGATGGAAGCTGCCTGCTAATTTCCCCTCTAAGTTCACCCTAGTTAGCACAGCTCATTATAATATATATGTATAAAGACTCTGAGCTCTGTCTTGGATGAGTTTCAGATGAACTCCCATGGAATCCCAAGCAATATTTCTGGCAGAAGATTTTTCCAGTGAAGAAATAAATTCATCATATTAGGGGAGGACATTTTGAAAACGAAGGTTACATTTCAACAAACAAGGCTGTCAGCCTTGCCCTCAAGCTTGAGCCTGAGTTTTTCAGCTCAGTGGTAGGGGTTGATTTAGAAGAAACTCTGCATGCCAACACCTTGGAGATGAAGAACTGAAGTTTCCTAGCTTGGTATGTTACCTAACAATCCTTTGTATCAAATTGTGCTACTCTGCTGTGATACTGTGCCAGATTCTTGGCTCTTACAAATCACTCTTATGAAATTCATCAATTTTTGTCATCTGAGTTTCTGACTCTGCTGACTTCTGCTCTCCTCCTATTTAAGGTTAAGAAAATATGTCTCCAAGTTGTACAGCCAAAATTAATGTATTTTGAAAACAAAGCTGATAAACTTCCCCTGTTAGAGCAACAAGCCAATGGCTGGAAAAGAAAGAAGAGCATACATTTTTAAGAATTATGAAGTGCAACCTAGGGTACGTGGTTTACAGGCTTTTCTCTTAACGAGGATTCATGAGTATGTGGATAGCAACTTGTTTATGCTTCTCAGAGACAAGCAGGGCAAAACTAAACAAACATTCAACCTGAGCATGGTATAGATCATATTAGGAGAGAGTGAGCAACAAGCTCCTTAGATAGTTCTCCTTCTCAGCTGGTGTTTGTGGCTAGACTGAAATGAATGCAATGCAGAAGTGTAATACAAAGAGTAGCTGTGCAAAAAAAAATAGAAGCACGTGTGACAGATTGCACAGAACCCTGTAAAAAAAGACAAAGATTGAATTTGGTTCTTAATCACTTCCCTGTGAACCTGCTGAACCCACTAGGGTTGCCTGGGGATAACTGAAATACAAACCTGATCCATGTGGTTTGCTACAGCCTCTGGCAGTCTAAATGTAATTTCAACCAAATCAGAACAGTAGCAATTTATCCTTAGCCAGCACAGATGCAAGGGATGACTCAAGGAGAAATGAACAAGGAACATGTTTTGGAGAAAGAGGATATCTTTGGCTGACTGAATTCCAAAACAAAAAGGAATGTAATTTGCTCCCCATTTTGTAGCAGCTGAGGGCAGTTCTATGTGAAAACAGTAGCTGTAAAAGGGACATCCTGCTACATTATGCATTTCCTTTCTTTGCTATGGCAATCACAGATATGGCTCTTAACAATGGAGTTTCAGTTTCTTGAGATCCTTTTACTCTTCTGCTGAAGCCAAAGGGCAGCCTTGATGCCTATTCATTGGTCATGGAATTCCTTTGGCTGGAAAACAGGTTCTGCTCTGAAGGAGCAACTGGTAAAGACTGGAGATGCTAATTCCTTGCATACCCCGGGTCACTGCTCTTTGTGGTTGCCCTAACAGAACCATGAAAGGCTAAGAGGAGGAAGCCTAGAGGGCCTAGGATAGGGCCTGAGGATTCCTTTCTAGCTAGATCTCCCAGCTCCCACACTTCATCTTCTAATCAGCAAATGCACTTTCACATACTGATGAAAGCACATTAGAAATTATGTAATCTGTATTGATGCTGTCTTTAGACCAAAATGGTTCCTGTGGATATATCAAGAACAACTGCTAAACTACTTCCAGCTCATCTGCTCCATGCTGCATTTACCTGGTTGGCAGATAAGGACAGGGGAAAAAAGCTTGTTATTGCTTCTCAAAAAAGTGGGAGCAATGCTACTGCAGCCGCGAAGGTCAAAGGACAGAAACAAGGCAAGATTTGAAATACATGTTGCCGAGCTTTAAGAACAGAAATGATTGCCTGACAGTAACTCAATGCACAAGTTGATCTGGTGTTTCAAGTGAAGGAAAGTGCTGTTCAGCCGAGGTTCAGAAATATTTATTTCCATTTTCTACGTGTCCTGGTTTTGGCTGGGATAGAGTTAATTTTCTTCCTAGTAGCTGGCATAGTGCTGTGTTTTGGATTCAGGATGAGAAGAATGTTGATAACACAGTGATGTTTTAGCTGTTGCTAAGTACTGCTTATGCTAGTCAAGGGCTTTTCAGCTTCCCATGCTCTGCCAGGTGCACAAGAAACTGGGAGGGGGCACAGCCAGAATAGTTGATCCAAACTGACCAAAGGGCTATTCCATACCACATGACGTCATGCTCAGTATATAAGCTGGGGGGAGTTGGCTGGGGGGCAGCAATCACTGCTTGGGGACTGTCTAGGTATCAGTCGGCAGGTGGTGAGCAGTTGCATCACTTGTTTTTTTCCCTGTATTTTGTTTCTCTCTCTCTCTCGTTGTTCTCCTTTTCATTACAATTGCTATTATTACTATTATTTTTATTTTATTTTATTTCAATTATTAAACTATCCTTATCTCAACCCACGGGTTTTCTTACTCTTACTCTTCAGATTATCTCCCCCATCCCACGGAGAGGGGGAGGGTGAGTGAGCAGTTGTGTGGTGCTTGGTTGCAGACAGGGGCTAAACCACAACACTAGGGGAGGCACAATAACTGCCTCACTTCTCCGTTTGGAATGAATTGCTAATTCTTTGGAAGAAACATATGAAATATGTCATATTTGATTTTTAACTCAATCCAGTGGAAATAAATCAATTCCAAAATGTTAATGTTGGATATCCTTCCACATTTTTTTGTTCATAAAATATAATAATTCCAAAATAGAGATATCTTGAAAGATGGGGTTATTTTCTTTGGGGGAAAAAAATTTAAATTAATGGAAAGATCCAAATTTCACAAGAACTTGAAATATATTTTATGGACAGTGTAGAATTATGCTTATGGCATTTTTCAGAAATACACCTGTAGCCCGTGGAGGACCCCACGCCAGAGCAGGTGGATGTGCCCAAAGGAGGCTGTGACCCCGTGGGAAGCCCGTGCTGGAGCAGGCTCCTGGCTGGACCTGTGGACCTGTGGAGAGAGAGGACCCCATGCTGGAGCAGGTTTGCTGGCAGGACTTGTGACCCCGCAGGGGACCCATGCTAGAGCAGTCTGTTTCTGAAGGACTGCACCCCGTGGAAGGGACCCACGTTGGAGCAGTTCATGAAGAACTGTAGCTCGTGGGAAGGACCCACGTTGGAGAAGTTTGTGGAAGACTGTCTCCCGTGGGAGGGATACGACACTGGAGCAGGGGAAGAGTGTGAGGAGCGGCAGAGACAACGTGTGATGAACTGACCACAACCCCCATTCCCCGTCCCCCTGTGTCGCTCAGGGGGAGGAGGTAGAGAAATCAGGAGTGAAATTGAGCCCAGGAAGAAGGGAGGGGTAGGGGGAAGGTGTTTTAAGATTTAGTCTTTATTTCTCATTATCCTACTCAGTTTTGATTGGTAATAAATTAAACTAATTTTCCTGAGTCAAGTCTGTTTTGCCCATGACAGTAATTGGTGAGTGATCTCCCTGTCCTTATCCTGACCCACAAGCCTTTCGTTATATTTCCTCTCCACTGTCCAGCTGAGGAGGGGAGTGATAGAGTGGCTTTGGTGAGCACCTGGCATCCAGCCAAGGTCAACCCACCACATTTTATTGAAGTGTAGCTTTTGTAATTTTCAGTGTTCCTTCAGGTAGTGACATTTAAACTGAAAGTTCACATTTTCAACAGGATGCTCAACATTTGTACACACCTATTTATACACAAAATCTGTATATGTAAATCATGTTTACTCATGCAACTATGCATACTGAAACTTAGATCAAGGTATATATTTAAATTTGACTTCCCTTTATAAGCCATATTGTACTTACAAATGTTTATTTATGCAAAAGCTGTAAAAGTAAATTTGAAGTGGATTACATTCACTTATAGCCTTAGAAGCAATTTTTCTCTAATGTATGCCTAATTAATGTAACAAGTTTCAATAATTCTTCCTTTTTTGGTTTAGGAAGATAAAGCATGTGTTAATGGGTGGAACATAAAAAGTAAATCATGGTTCTTCCATTCTGCTTCTTACTGTCTCACAAAACTTCTGTGTCATCTGAGGCAAATAGCTTCAAAAGGTGTTATACCCTTAAAACTGAACTCTATAAATAAAGCTTTTACAATTCAATTTTCATAAAAACGGGTCAAGTCTGAAAGATGTCAGGGCACATAAGTCAGTGGAGTTCTTGCACTTAACTATATACCTCCTGGCCTGCCAATGTGACTCCCATCTACAAGAAGGGCCGGAAGGAGGACCCGGGGAACTACAGGCCTGTCAGCCTGACCTCAGTGCCGGGAAAGATTATGGAGCAGTTCATATTGAGTGAACTCAACAGGCAAGTGCAGATCAACCGGGGGATCAGGCCCAGCCAGCATGGGTTCATGAAAGGCAGGTCCTGCTTGACCAACCTGATCTCCTTTTATGGCCTGGTGACCCGCCTGGTAGATGAAGGAAAGGCTGTGGACGTCATCTACCTGGTCTTCAGTAAAGCCTTTGACACAGTCTCCCACAACATTCTCCTTGGGAAGCTGGCAGCTCATGGCTTGGACGGGAATACTCTTCGCTGGGTAAAAAACTGGTTGGGTGGCCGAGCCCAGAGAGTAGTGGTGAATGGAGTTAAGTCCAGTTGGCAGCCGGTCATGAGCGGTGTTCCCCAGGGCTCCGTTTTGGGGCCAGCCTTGTTTAATATCTTTATCAATGATCTGGATGAGGGGATTGAGTGCACCCTCAGTAAGTTTGCAGACGACACCAAACTGGGTGGGAGTGTCGATCGGCTGGAGGGTAGGATGGCCCTGCAGAGGGACCTGGACAGGCTGGATCGATGGGCCAAGGCCAACTGTATGAGGTTTAACAAGGCCAAGTGCCGGGTCCTGCACTTGGGTCACAACAACCCCATGCAACGCTACAGGCTTGGGGAAGAGTGGCTGGAAAGCTGCCTGGCCAAAAAGGACCTGGGGGTGCTGGTTGACAGCCAGCTGAACATGAGCCAGCAGTGTGCCCAGGTGGCCAAGAAGGCCAACAGCATCCTGCCTTGTATCAGGAATAGTGTGGCCAGCAGGAGCAGGGAAGTGATTGTCCCCCTGTACTTGGCACTGGTGAGGCCGCACCTGGAATACTGGGTCCAGTTTTGGGCCCCTCAATACAAGAAAGACATTGAGGTGCTGGTGCGTGTCCAGAGAAGGGCAACGAAGCTGGTGAAGGGTATGGAGCACAGGCCTTATGAGGAGCATCTGAGGGAACTGGGGTTGTTTAGCCTGGAGAAGAGGAGGCTGAGGGGAGACCTTATCGCTCTCTACAACTACCTGAAAGGAGGTTGTAGCGAGGTGGGTGTTGGTCTCTTCTCCCAAGTAGTTAGCGATAGGACGAGAGGAAATGGGCTCAAGCTGCGCCAGGGGAGTTTTAGGTTGGAAATTAGGAAAAATTTCTTTATGGACAGGGTAGTCAAGAATTGGAACAGGCTGCCCAGAGAGGTGGTGGAGTCCCCATCCCTGGAGGTGTTCAAAAAACGGGTAGACGTGGCACTTTGGGACATGGTTTAGTCTAGTCTACCCTTAATTGGTTTAGTGTGGACTTGGTAATGTTAGGTTAATGGTTGGACTGGATGATCTTGAAGGTCTTTTCCAACCTAAAAGATTCTATGATTTTATGATTCTATAACAAACCACCTCATGAGCTCTGCCCTGATAGCTTTGTCTTAGTTCCCCACCTGTTCTTCCCAATATTCCCACAACTCTCATTTAATATTTCAATTGATTTTAAGTTAAAATTTGCAATTTTCCTCTTCTTAGGCCATGGCCTTTTACACTAAGCACTAACTGTTCAATGTTCTGCAGATCTAATCTGTAGCTCTTGGTGCCATTGAACAGGAGTATGTAGTCACCAAGCAGCTCTCTAAACAGAAAGGGAATGCTCATTAGCTGAAACATGATATCAAGCAAAGATTTTCCCCAGAATCTTTCCAACCGTTATAGGAGAATGAGGCATGCCTGGTTTATTAATACATTTCCAGCAGCCTTCCCTATTTAAGGTAATGAGCACCTTGCATATTAAGCTTGGTATTGAGCCCCTGGCTTTTGGCCTAGTGACTGAACTTACCCCTCCCAGCTGTGACTATAGTCCGACATGGGTCTCAACTGAGATGTGGTAGCTGACAGTACCTGGAGTTTAACCAAATAGTTCTGCTTTCCTTCCCCACCATGCTCTCTCCACTCATACAAGGAAGCCTCTGGTATCAGATGACCCTTCATTCTTCCTCTACATGAATATTCAAATCCTTTCACTTTTCAGGAGTCCTTTAATCTGAATTTGCAGGTCTTGACTTTTCTTAACTGAAAATAGGGGGACATCTGGAGACAAAATCATAAAAACTTAGTAGTTTTAGTATTATTTGACTCTTAAGTATTAGCTGATATCTGGCTATCAGGAGCCTTTCTTCTCCTTGTCTGCATTAGCCCCACACACCTGAGTAACTGACACATTCCACAATGTCGGGAAAGTACAGCAACTTGATATTCATCATAGCCTCAGATTCCTGTTTATCATTACTCTACACTAGGCCCTTAACAAATAAAAAGGAAAACGTCCTGTCTCAAAGAGCTTTGCAACATAAAAACATCAGGAAGAGCCCAAGAGCAGATGGCAGAGGATGTGGAGTACAAAGAAGGAAGTCAAAGTGCTAGTAGCTTCTCCTGCCATTAGATCTCACTGATGCTCTTGTGAACCTGTTCACATGGACACAGATTGGAGCACTAAAGGGACACTAGAAAAGAGAAGCAGAGTAAAATGGTAAGAGATGACGCAGCCCTGTGCACTGAGAACTGTACTGAGCTCAGCTGGGTAAAGCACATTCCTGGTGATCCTGCAGCAGGACTTGTGAAAGGCTTTTAACGGTTCCATGCATTCTTCAGATGGATTTTTTCTCCTAGCAGTATGACACACTTTGAAATCAGCTGGAAGCTAAAGCATCTGTCATCGATTGGAACATTATTTTCTCATTGCAAGTATACTTATACATATGTATACATATATACATACATATATATATGTGTATATATGTGTGTGTGTGTGTATATATGTATACTATACCGTGAAGATTACTTTGTTACAGAGGGGCTCTGTTGAGAAGAGAAAACAAATCAGAGTCAAGGGATACAGTCCAAACCATAGGTTCCCATTGTTTTGCTCAACATCTGTGTAGTCAAAGATAGCAAAGGCTTCCCTGCCATTGGATAATGCAAACTCGGGGACTTCCTTGACATCACTATGAAGGGTGGGTGGTCTATGTGAGAGAGCTGGCAGCATGCCAGTTATCAAACATGCTAGATCATCTTTAACGGTAAAGGATAAAAAGTAGATCACAAATAAACCGAGAAGTCTTTGAGCAAACATGTATTGTCCTTACCTTTTAAAAAAATATTTTACCAAGATTTACTACTTTTCTAATAAATGGACTCTCACAAGCTGCACTTGCAATCCATAGAGATGTACAGAAAAGGTTTTAAAAACCAAACAGGCATCCAGAGAATCAGAGCTAGAATTACATATAGATAGGTATAAAAAGATCAGTTTCTGAGTTTCTTTGAGCTTCCAAGCTGCTAAAACAACAATGACAGAAACACTAGAAGAACTGCAACTCTCTTCCTGTTCCAATTCCAGGCACAAATTCTGTGAGGAAGACTGCTATTTTCTAAATAATTTCCTGCCCCTTTTCAGAAACAATGCAAGTACTTCAGGAATATACTTCAGGTACTTTCAGGAATAGTGTGGCCAGCAGGAGCAGGGAAGTGATTGTCGCCCGTACTCGGCCCTGGTGAGGCCGCACCTGGAATACTGTGTCCAGTTTTGGGCCCTTCAATACAAGAAGGACATTGAGGTGCTGGAGCGTGTTCAGAAAAGGGCAACAAAGCTGCTGAAGGGTCTGGAGCACAGGCCTTATGAGGAGCGGCTGAGGGAACTGGGGTTGTTTAGCCTGGAGAAGAGGAGGCTGAGGGGAGACCTTATCGCTCTCTACAACTACCTGAAAGGAGGTTGTAGCGAGGTGGGTGTTGGTCTCTTCTCCCAAGTAGTTAGCGATAGGATGAGAGGAAATGGGCTCAAGCCGCGCCAGGGGAGGTTTAGGTTGGAAATTAGGAAAAATTTCTTCACGGAAAGGGTAGTCAAGCATTAGAACAGGCTGCCCAGAGAGGTGGTGGAGTCACCATCCCTGGAAGTGTTCAAAAAACAGGTAGACGTGGCACTTTGGGACATGGTTTAGTCTAGTCTACCCTTGATTGGCTTAGAGTAGACTTGGTAGTGTAGGTTAATGGTTGGGCTGGATGATCTTGAAGGTCTTTTCCAACCTAAACGATTCTATTCTATGATTCTATACTTGAGAGTTCAATATCTGGGAGGCTCCTAAAGCCTGAAGCGACCTCTGAGAATGAGTCTAGAAAAATGACATGAATTTTTCTAAGCTAGTTATCACTGGGATGAGATTGAATGCAAGAACAGCAAATACTAACTGAGCCATCTCCGAGGCGAAGGGCTCAGGAGTGGACGCTCGCACTGGGGCATCCTTGCTAAGGCGGCAAAAAAGCGCAGGGCGAGAGCGGGCAGCCCAGCCCCCAGCCTAGAGCGGGAAAGGGCGAGCTGCTGACGTGGGGCAGCTCTGACGCAGCGTGGGCGGGGACAGGAGTGACGGCGGCCAAACCCCTCACCTATCAAAGCAGCCCCCAGGGAGCGCGAGCGACAAGGAGCGCGGCGACCAGGACAGGCAAACAGGGCATGGCGCGTCAGTTTGCGCGGCAGTTCGCGCGCGGGGGAAGGCCGAGTGACCCCGCTCCTAGCTCAAGAGGTAGGTTCGGTAAGTTCAGCTGGTGAGAGGGAGCCTAGGCATGGCCATGGTGTCCACCCAGCGGAAGGCTGTATCCTCTGCACTAGCCAGAAAGGATGTATCTACCCAGACTGAGCTGCCAGGGAAACACACAGCCGTCCAGGTCTCTGGCTGCAGGGAGTGCCACCAGCTTGCTCTGGGAACAGATGGCAGTGGAGCAAACAGCTGTGTACACTGTGACCAAGTGGACTATCTACTCGGCTTGGTGGCAGAGCTAAGAGAGGAAGTAGACAGGCTGCGGAGCATCAGGGAGTCTGAGCAAGAGATAGACAGGTGGAACCACACTCTGCGCTCCCAGACACCTGACCAGGGACAGCCTCCAGAAAAAGCCTGTGACCAAAGGGAGCCAGTATCCTCCCCCCACCAAGATGTAGGCAGGGTCTTAGAGGGAAGCGGTGAGTGGAAACAAGTCCGCAATTGGGGCGGCAAGCGAACCCTTTCCTTGCCCACCGTGCCCCCCCAGGTGCCTCTGCACAATAGGTATGAGGCTCTAGATGTGGAGGACCAGTCAGTGGACGATGTGGGCGTCGATCCATCTACACCCGAAGAGTTGCCAAGACCACAAAGACCTACCCCCCGTATTACTACCACGTCCACAAGAAAGACAAGACGGGTCATAGTTGTAGGAGACTCCCTCCTGAGGGGAATGGAGGGTCCAATATGCCGGGTGGACCCTCCTCATAGGGAAGTCTGCTGCCTCTCAGGAGCCCGGGTCAGAGATATCACCAGGAGACTTCCCAGCCTGGTACGGCCCTCAGACTACTACCCCTTACTGCTCTTCCATGTGGGTGGTGATGAAGTTGCAGTGCACAGCCCAAGGGTGATTAAAAGAGACTTCAGGGCCTTGGGACGCTTAGTGAGGGAATCGGGGGCACAGGTCATCTTTTCTTCCCTCCTTCCAGTTGTGGGAGGTGACATTGGTAGGAACAGGCGGATCCAATCTCTTAACACATGGCTCCGAGGCTGGTGCCACCATCACAACTTTGGGTTCTTTGACAATGGGACGGCCTACATGGCACCAGGCTTGCTGGCGACAAATGGGAGCCTCCTTTCTCAAAGAGGAAAGAGGGTCTTTGCACAGGAGCTTGCAGGGCTCATTGACAGGGCTTTAAACTAGATGTGAAGGGGGAGGGGGAACGTACCAGGCTTGCCTGTGACAAGCTGTGGGATGGTACGCAATGGTTAGAGGGACGGGGTGCTACTGTGAGCCCTCAACCTATTGCGCAGAGGCATGATGGGGACGCTGCAGCACAGTTGAAGTCTGGCAGAGATGAGCCGGGGGCTCCTGAGATAGTTAGAGCTCACAAGGAAACCTTCGTGGAACACCCCGAGGGAAATAAGGGACGTTCCACTAAGAAGGTGACACGGCCAACAGCCCAGATGAAATGCCTCTACATGAACGCACGCAGCATGGGGAACAAACAGGAGGAGCTGGAAGATGCTGTGCTACTAGAAAGCTACGACCTGATTGCCATAACCGAAACTTGGTGGGACGAATCCCACAACTGGAATGTGGCTATCGATGGCTACGGGCTCTTCAGAAGGGACAGGCGAGGAAGGAGGAGCGGAGGCGTTGCCCTCTATGTAAAGAAATCAATACAGTGTGAAGAGCTGTCCCTGAAGAATAGCCACAAGCAGGTCGAAAGCTTATGGGTAAGAGTCAGAGACAGAGGCAACAAAGGGAACCTTGTGGTTGGTGTCTACTACAGGCCGCCTGATCAAGGGGAGCCTGCTGACGAAGCCTTCTTCCTCCAGCTCTGGGAGGCTTTGCTCTTGCAGACTCTCGTCCTGCTGGGGTACTTCAACCACCCCGACATTTGCTGGAAAAGCAACACGGCGAGCTGTAGACAATCCAGGAGATGCCTGGAATGCATAGACGACAACTTCCTAAGCCAGGTAATAGACACCCCTACCCGAGGGGATGCGATACTGGTTCTGATGGTCACCAATGCAAGTGAGCTCATTGGTGATGTCAAGACTGGAGGCAGCTTGGGCTGCAGTGATCACGCGTTGGTGGAGTTCATGCTCCTGAGGGACATGGGAAAAGCAAGGAGTACAGTCAGGACCCTAAATTTTAGGAAAGCAAACTTCCAGCTCTTCAAGGAGTTGAAGAAAGGCAAACTTGTATCAACGGACGAGGAGAAGGCTGAGGCACTCAACAACTTCTTTGCCTTGGTCTTCACCGGCAACTTCTCTCCTCACCCCTCCCGAATCGATGGACCGCAAGATGGGGACCATCGGGGTAAAGCCCCTCCCACTGTAAGGGAAGATCAGGTTCGAGACCACCTGAGGAACCTCAATGTACACAAGTCTATGGGACCTGATGAGATGCACCCCAGAGTCCTGAGGGAATTGGCTGATGTAGTTGCCAAGCCACTCTCCATGATATTTGAAAAGTCATGGCAGTCAGGTGAAGTCCCTGCTCACTGGAAAAAGGGGAATGTTGTGCCCATTATTAAAAAGGGAAGAAAGGAGGACCCTAGGAACTATCGACCTGTCAGCCTCACCTCTGTGCCTGGGAAGATCATGGAACAGATCCTCCTAGAAGCTATGCTCAAGCACATGGAGGACAGGGAGGTGATGCTAGACAGCCAGCCAGCACGGCTTCACCAAGGGCAAGTCCTGCCTGACCAACCTAGTGGCTTTCTATGAAGGAGTGACTGCATCAGTGGACAAGGGAAAAGCAATGGATGTCATCTACTTGGACTTCTGTAAAGCGTTCGACACAGTCCCCCACAACATCCTTCTCTCTAAATTGGAGATATATGGGTTTGATGGGTGGACTGTTTGATGGATAAGGAATTGGCTGGATGGTCGCATCCAGAGGGTCGTGGTCAATGGCTCGATGTCCACATGGAGACCGGTGACAAGTGGGGTCCCTCAGGGGTCCGTACTGGGACCGGTGCTATTTAACATCTTCATCAATGACATAGACAGTGGGATCGAGTGCACCCTCAGCAAGTTTGCAGACGACACCAAGCTGAGTGGTGCGGTTGACACGCCAGCAGGACGTGATGTCATCCAGAGGGACCTGGACAAGCTGGAGAGGTGGGCCTGTGTGAACCTCATGAGGTTCAACAAGGCCAAGTGCAAGGTCCTGCACCTGGAATGGGGCAACCCCCGGTATCAGTACAGGTTGGGGGATGAAGAGATTGAGAGCAGCCCTGCGGAGAAGGACTTGGGGGTACTGGTGGATGAAAAGCTGGACATGAGCTGGCAATGTGCGCTTGCAGCACAGAAAGCCAACCGTATCCTGGGCTGCATCAAAAGAGGTGTGGCCAGCAGGTCGAGGGAGGCGATTCTGCCCCTCTACTCTGCTCTGGTAAGACCTCATCTGGAGTACTGCGTCCAGCTCTGGAGACCTCAGCACAGGAAGGACATGGACCTGCTGGAGCGGGTCCAGAAGAGGGCCACCAAAATGATCCGAGGGCTGGAGCACCTCTCCTATGAGGCCAGGCTGAGGGAGTTGGGATTGTTCAGCCTGGAGAAGAGAAGGCTGCGAGGAGACCTTATTGCGACCTTCCAGTACTTAAAGGGGGCCTACAGGAAAGATGGGGAGAATCTTTTTAGCAAGGCCTGTTGTGACAGGATGGATATAATAACGGATTTAAACTAAAGAAGAATAGATTTAGACTAGACATTAGAAAGAAGTTTTTTACAATGAGGGTGGTCAGGCACTGGAAGAGGTTGCCCAGAGAGGTGGTAGAGGCCCCATCCCTGGCAACATTCCAGGTCAGGTTGGATGGGGCTCTGAGCAACCTGATCTAGTTAAAGCTGTCCCTGCTCACTGCAGGGGGGTTGGGCTAGATGACCTCTAAAGGTCCCTTCCAACCCAAAGCATTCTATGATGATTCTATGATCTCTGTTCAGGGGTTATCATGGCTTCATCTGGCATCTGATTCAGCATTTCTAGAAGTCAGGGGAAAGGTTTTTCACAACATGGGAGTTAAGAGAGTCTTCCATTGGGTTCATCTGCTGACAGTCTCCTTTCATTACTTTGGTGCTGCACAGTCCTAAATCAATCCCCCTTGTCCTGGTTTCGGCTGGGATAGAGTTAATTTTCTTCCTAGTAGCTGGCATAGTGCTTGCTGTGTTTTGGATTTTGGATGAGAAGAATGTTGATAACACACTGATGTTTTAGCTGTTGCTAAGTACTGCTTATGCTAGTCAAGGACTTTTCAGCTTCCCATGCTCTGCCAGGTGCACAAGAAACTGGGAGGGGCACAGCCAGAATATTTGATCCAAACTGACCAAAGGGCTATTCCATACCATATGACATCATTCTCAGTGTATAAACTGGGGGGAGTTGGCCGGGGAGCAGCAATTGCTGCTCGGGAACTGTCTGGGTATTGGTCGGCAGGTGGTGAGCAATTGCATTGTGCATCACTTGCTTTGTATATTATTGTTGTTATTATTATATTGTTATTATTATCATTACTATTTTACTTTATTTCAATTATTAAACTGTTCTTATCTCAACCCAGGAGTGTTTCTCACTCTTACTCCTCCGATTCTCTCCCCCATCCCATTGGGGTCGGGGGAGTGAGCGAGCGGCTGCGTGGTGCTTAGTTGCTGGCTGGGGCTAAACCACGACAGAACACAATTTCAATTTTCCAGCCTTATATAATTTGGGTTATTCTGTAAACTTAAATAAAGTACCACAATATGATAAAAATAAACTTCTATTTGGATGTATGTGAAGTCTGGGTCTCAATCAATTACTGGTGAGCCAAACCCAGCATCTTATGACGAAAAGGTCCTAACCATTTCTCTGTGAGTTCTTCCTTGACAAAGGCTGGACTGAAACCTCAGTGCCACTGAAATAAGTGGGAGTTTTGCCATTCATTCTATGGATCTGGCTTCTACCCTGGTTCTTTATTTGTAACCTTTAACAGTTGGTCTTAAAGCTCACAATGAAGTGGGGAATGTAGCTGAAAAGGTATCTTTAAATAGACAGTGTGCTAAAGGCTCATCATTTTTGCAAGATATGTTCATTCTTGAGTAGGTGCCATGAGGAAACATAGAGAACACCTACACTTTTCAAAATATACCAGTAAGAGTGCTTAGATAACCAGTCTGAACTTAAGATTGGGCAGCATTCCCTCACAAATACACCACCAACTGGCTGATATTTCACGGCATTTATATACCATACAGCAACATTTACAGAGGCGATATGGTCTTCATTTTTGAAAGAGGTTAGATTTTCCATTTAGATACTTAAATAAACAGGTTGTTCAACATGATGTGCAGCCACAGAAAAAATATTCATAGATGTTACAGCATAAGCCTAAAACAATTCGATACTGAACACAAAGTTCTTCGGAAGATGAAGCCCAAAAATCCCACTTTAGCTCTATTTAAAGGATTAGCTCTATTCAACATGTCTGAAACCCTATGCGTACTACACAGAAAACTTAACTGAGGTACAGGTAAAAGCTATGAACTCTTGAAACAATTAATAGTTGTTTATGTCCTACTGTGGGCAGAATGGCAGAGCCATCACTCAGGTTTCACAAGCCAACTGATGACATAACTGTATTGGGTTTACCTGGCGAGGTTTTGGTAGCAGGGGGGCTACAGGGGTGGTTTCTGTGAGAAGCTACTAGAAGCTTCCCCTATGTCCGATAGAGCCAATGCCAGCCGGCTACAAGATGGACCCGCTGCTGGCCAAGGCCGAGCCAATCAGCAATGGTGGTAGCACCTCTGTGATAACATATTTAAGAAGGGGAAAAAGGTACTGCACAACAGCAGTCGAAAGAGAGAGGAGTGAGAATATCTGAGAGGAACAACTCTGCAGACACCAAGGTCAGTGAAGAAGGAGGGGGAGGAGGTGCTCCAGGCACCGGAGCAGAGATTCCCCTGCAGCCCATGGTGAAGACCATGGTGAGGCAGGCTGTCCCCCTGCAGCCCATGGAGGATAACGGTGGAGCAGATATCCACCCTGCAGCCCGTGGAGGACCCCATGCTGGGGCAGGTGGATATGCCCGAAGGAGGCTGTGACCCCGTGGGAAGCCTGTGCTGGAGACAGCTCCTGGCAGGACCTGTGGACACATGGAGAGAGAGGAGCCCATGCTGGAGCAGGTTTGCTGGCAGGGCTTGTGACCCTGTGGGGGACCCATGGTGGAGCAGTCTGCTTCTGAAGGACTGCACCCCGTGGAAGGGACCCACGTTGGAGCAGTTCATGAAGAACTGTAGCTCGTGGGAAGGACCCACGTTGGAGAAGATTGTGGAAGACTGTCTCCCGTGGGAGGGACCCCATGCTGGAGCAGGGGAAGAGTGTGAGGAGTCCTTCCCTTGAGGAGGAAGGAGTGGCAGGGACGACGTGTGATGAACTGACCACAACCCCCATTCCCCGTCCCCCTGTGCCGCTCAGGGGGAGGAGGTAGAGAAATCGTGAGTGAAGTTGAGCCTCGGAAGAAGGGAGGGGTAGGGGGAAGGTGTTTTAAGATTTAGTTTTTGTTTCTCATTATCCTACTCAGTTTTGATTGGTAATAAATTAAACTAATTTTCCTGACTCAAGTCTGTTTTGCCCATGACAGTAATTGGTGAGTGATCTCTCCTCCCTGTCCTTATCTCGACCCACAAGCCTTTCATTATATTACCTGTCCAGCTGAGGAGGGGAGTGATAGAGCAGCTTTGGTGGGCACCTGGCATCCAGCCAAGGTCAACCCACCACAACAACTTTCCCGTGCCAGTTATGAGGCTGAAGATATGTCAGTGTAGAATCAGAGGTCACTTCTCTTCTTTGTTATTCTCCTTTTTGACCCTCTCCTAAATTCAAAATTCTTTTAGAGCTAACAGGATTTACAGTTGTGTAAATAAAGGATATTATATTAGCTTGCATAGCAGATATGCTTCTTTATTCTATCCAGGGAAGAGCTAGTAATAGCATTTTCATGACATCAGAGGCAAAGCGAAGGAAGCCATTCCAACTACTTATTGTTCATAAGAAATATAGGCAACTGATCTGTGTAATTGTTCTAAGGAGTCACAGTTTGCAGAGTATGTTTAAACAATGTATGACTATTAAGGGCAACTTTGAGGATGGATTTTTAATTTATCAGTGTGGGGTACTTTCCAGAGTTTATCAGAAGTCTGAGGCCCACAATGGTGGAGATACAGAAATTTTTCAGGCTTGTCTATACTCAAGGTCCAGCTGAGTTTGTGGGAGCAATGACAAACCCAGTCTGACGCCCAGTAATTTATGAACTGCATAAGAAAGAGTTAATGGCGGGCATTGCTGATTAAGATATCAGATTTCCACTGATATATACCTGCTTTCTAAAACTTTGTGCAAGAGACAGTAGAACCTAAATAATAATTCTGCTATATTCTTTTGATTTTGTTCTACCTGATTCTCGCCTGAATATTTGCAATTTCTAATCAGTGATTTGATGAAACTACAATACATTGTAAGTATACAAACACTGAAAGCATAACTATGGCTAAAAGTGGAGTTAAATGTGGGGATTAAATGAAATAACATTGTTTCACGTGAAGAATGTTAAATGTCTGTCCAAAATCCACCTTTTTTTGTTAGCGAAGATTAAACTTTATGGGAATTTCGGAGCAGATCATTTAAGTTAAAATTAATTTAACCAGCCTTCTAAGAAATTGTATTTCTAAGTTTCATTTTGTTTACTTAACAAATATTTTTACTAAGCCTTCATACTTTACATTAAACCTCATTGAGAACTTTAGGAGAAACTGGGCTATAAATAAGGTAAATTAATAACAGCTCATACCATTACTATCGCAACTGTTTTCACCACCTGTATTTGATCAAACAATCACTGCATCTTTTCTCTAGCTTGCCTTCTGTCAATATATATGAATTGTACATATGCACTGGGTAGGTAGTAGATAGGTCAATTCATGTTTAACTGGTAGTTGTGTTCATCATGCTACTAAACACAAGACTGCAACTCTATATAGGCTGGGGAAACTTCAGGGCTCTGGTGTGGAAAGGATGTCTGTTAGCTCTCTACTGCCTTGCATGCCATCTGTTTTGTGGGCACAGTGCTACACTGCTGTAATGCTGCTTTGCTATCTAATAATTAAAAACTAGATGTGCCTTTCACCTTCCGTACCCTATAAACTTCTCCCACCTCCCTGCCCCATTGCCCCTGAGCCTAAGCCCAAGCTACCTCCAGGTGATCAATTTTCTCCTCAGTGACTGCAGATCAGGAGCTGAACTCAACTCTCCTTAAGGCCTCCAGCCTTTCAACAATGCCCTTCACTGGGAACACTACTACTATTTGCGGCTTCCCCTACCTCCATTCAGAAGTCTTCAAATCACTTTCCATCTCTCTTTACCTGGCTTCCCTGTAGCAGCTCACTCAGCGTCCTCAGCCAGCTGAATTCCTTCACCAAAATACTGTTGCTGTCCTGTGGGAAGAGAGGCAAAATATCCGAGACAGCTGATCTCTTTCATCAGAAACCAGAACAGAACAGGCTTCTTTCTTTTGTTTGAATTTTTTTCATAATGTTTGAAGCACACCAAAAAGAAATCAGAAAAAGCAGCCACCAGCGTTCAAAATGGCCCTGCAAAATGGAATTTGCTTTACAGCACACTGTAAATTCAAAGGCCTTATACATATAGCGTTATAAATCTCTGGTTTAGTAGTAGTAGAAATGAGCTAAAGAGGTCCTCTGGGTCTTTTGGCTGGTGACATGAGTGCTCCTTGTCCTTTTATGCTTCACCTAAGGGCAATAGGAAGCAAAATATCAAGTATACTGGAAATCTGACTGCCTGGCATTACTTCCTGGGGATTAAAAAGGAATTTTTGTTCCTATAGATTTTAGTTTGGGACTATTAATAAATAATGAGTAATAAAAGGCCTAGGGGCTCCTGTCAGCAATCTAATTACACACTTTATGAATTTCAAGGATCCAAGTATAATATGCCTGACTCAGAGCTGATTGCAGGCTTCTTAGCATCAGAGGCTATATTGCTTTTCTTTGTGTTGTAGGTGAGGGGCAGGTTCCTGACTTGGATCAAGCTTCTCACATTGTGGAAAGGGAATGGTAAGAGGGAAGAGGGCAGAAGGCCAAGGGTCTGAGGCTCCTGCCATGAAGTGGAGAAGCTACAGAGTGGCTGTCATTGCTGAGAGGTGGCAGTGGTTCCCTGAGCCACATCTGCTGCCCCACGAGCTCTGGCATTCGCCTCTGGCAGCAGTGATGCTTAACAGCTCCTACAGCATGGGAAAGGTAAACAGTGAGGCCACGGTCATTTTGTCATGCCAGCAAGCCACTGCCCTGGTCAAACGCTGACTATGCTAGAGCTGTCCCTGGCCCAACTTCAATCCTTGCAATCCTTGCAAGCAATCCTTGCAAACAATCCTTGAAAATCAAGAACTCCTCATCAATGAAAGTTTTCCATGAGAATTTGACAATAAAAAGTAATCAACCATATTTGCTAAAAAGACACCAACTCACTGAACTCAGTGGTCCTTTTGCTTTAATGCTCATGTGAATTTGAGTCAGATCATCACAATCTGACTATCTGGTGTTATCCAGGATGTCAGGGTTGAGGCTCACAGCAATCCTTTCTGGCTTTAATATCTATGAATCTACAATTCAACTCAGTATTTGTTATAATTAAATGTCATGCGGGTGTGGATTTGGCTTAATCTCAGGGAACATTTCTAGATAGTATAGAGGTTTGATGTGTATGTGAGCTTCATCCCATACATATGAAACTGTAGTTCAGCTGAGGTCATAGGCACAGTGCAGAGGCTAGCAAACACTTTAATCCCTCCTGCCTTGTACTCTGCATGAGTCCTGGATTCCCCTGGTGCATATCCCAAGGGTCAGCTCAACATGACTGCTTCTAAGCAAATTTCAGGCTACAGATTTCCACCCATGTCAACTACCTACATGTCTCATTTCAAAACACTTTTGTGAAATGATCTGTTTTGTATAGATGCAAACTGAAACTGAAAGAAATATTCATATGAAAATTTTTACCAAAACACCAAGATTTACTTAATCTAAAGCATGATCCTGTTCTCAAAAATCAGCATATTGACCTTGATATTCAGATCATATCTGAGAGTGGATGTCACCTTATGCATAAAAATGTTTTCCTCATATCTAATGATGGACAGTGTGTGCTTTTTCACTTCCTTTCCTGGTGCACATCTGGACACTTACATTTGCCAGCCTGGGAAGTTGTCTTTTAATCAAAGGATAAGTGTTTTTTTGGGTATTGTCACACTTTCATTGTGTGGTAACAAATGTCTGTGACAGGGGTTGTTGGCTTTTTATTGCAAGAAAAATCAGTGATGTGGAATCTGTGTATGTATTGGTGTAACTCATTTTATCTCTGTAAGTGTTCTTGCCCTTGAACACAATGCCATGCACATATTAACCTACACATTTGAGGTATAAAAAGGCTAAGAAATGTTTCTTCTTTCCATGCTAATGAGGAGCCTGTATCTCTTCTGTGCACTCAAGTGAAATCAAACAGAAATGCTGGCCTAGCCAAGTGGAAAATCAATTACTTACACAGTGCTACATGCAAATATCTAGAATCAAATTTTTCACACCTGATTAGTGAGCTTAATTACATTAATTTTTGAAAGCCTATGAACCTAAGCTCCAGTTTGTATGGTACTTATACATAGAAATTAGACAAATAGCTTCATACTTAATGCTAAGAGAAATTTTTGCATGGTTCATGGATCTTTGACAGTAGGAACTTTATTTCAATATCTGTGAGCATGCATGCATCAGACTGTTTGTTCACATTTACTCTTTCTGCACTACTTGATGTATTTTTCTTTGTGAATTTACTTGCCAGTTGATGTGACTTTTCCTGTCTGCAATGAAAAAGGTTCCAGTTTCTTGTGGTTTGCTGACTAGTGTTTGATGACTAATGTTTGCATGTATGTATCTATACTTCACAGCAGTCCTCCAGTGCTTTCCCATTTTCTGCTACCTTCCTCCTTATTTAACTATGTGCATCCCAATGATTCTTCTAATTTTCCATGCTTGGGGTGCTGTTTCAGCATCCAGGATTGTGGAGGACAAGGCTAAAGAGACTGGTGAGATAAGCCCTTGATACTGACGAGGAGCTCCTCCTTGAAAGCCAGGATTTCTTGTTGACACAGTGACTCTCTCAAATGTTCAGGACATCTATATAGAAATTTGTGGAGGATGAATGAACCTTGAGCCTCTGAACAACCGAAGGGATGTTCTGTTTCAGTGCAGAGGATGGACAGCATGGCAGAACTGTACAGCAATGAGACACATAAGGAGGCATTTCTTGTCCAGCAAGATTTTGGAGTTCACCTGGTTCAGCATTGTTGCATATCTCTTCAATCTGCATTGTCTTGTTGTCCTGGTTTCAGCTGGGATAGAGTTAATTTTCTTCCTAGTAGCTGGTATAGTGCTGTGTTTTGGATTTAGCATGATAATAATATTGATAACACACTGATGTTTTAGTTGCTGCTAAGTACTGCTTATGTTGTCTCACAAAGGGAGTTCATTACCCAGTGTGCAACAATCCAATCCACACACTGAGTCGAGATACCGATTTTATTTCATTTCTGCACAGAGATGGGTGCTAGGTGGTAATTCCACAAAGCTAGCACACGGAACGAAACTTTCTGCGCCTCATTTATACAGAGTTAGTAATCATTCTTTTTACAATGATTGGTTAGGAATTACCATCCTATCTGCTATTGGTCAACTATATTCTAATTAGCCTTGCTTGCTATGTAAATTAGCACGCATGCTCCTTACAGGTGTGGGGGGGCAAATCCTTTTGGTCCTAAATTGAGTCGGTGGTTGCGATCTCCCTCTGCCAGAATTACCTTTCCCCCAGTTACTGTTTTTTGGCAATCGTCCAGTTTTTCTGGCACCTGCTGGGGTAGGATGTTCCCTTTTATCAGTTTCTCAGCACTTCTTCAAGATCTAGCTGCTCCAGGATATCTTTGGTTAAAGGATACTGAATGTTTGTTCTTCTGATTAGGGATGATTAAGTGTCCTTTACTTGCCAGCTTACAAAAACATCTTGGCCTGATATGATGTTAGCCAAGTTTCAGAGTTAGCCTTCAACACTTACACTAGTCAAGGACTTTTCATCTTCTCATGCCCTGCCAGCAAGAAACTGGGAGGGGGCACAGCCAGGATAGTTGATCCAAACTGGCCAAAGGGGTATTCCATACCATATGACATCATGCTCAGTATATAAACTGGGGGGGAGGTGGCCAGGGGGCAGTGATCGCTGCTGGGGAACTGGCTGGGCATCGGTCTGCAGGTGGTGAGCAATTGCATTGTGCATCACTTGCTTTGTATATTATTATTTTTATTACTACTACTACTATTTTACTTTATTTTATTTCAGTTATTAAACTGTTCTTAACTCAACCCACGAGTTTTCTCACTTTTACTCTTCCGATTCTCTCCCCCATCCCACCGGGGTCGAGGGAGCAAGTGAGCGGCTGTGTGGTGGTTAGTTGCTGGCTAGGGTTAAACCACGACTCTTGTGAACAATCTCTTCTAATAACGTTAAACCCAAAAATGTAATATCCAACATTGTAAGGGCTGTCTGCAGACATGCAGGTGCAATTACTGACCTGCTCCCATCCAATCCACTCTTCCCTTCCCTCAAACTCAAGGCCTGTGGCTGCTTCATTGAATGCTAAACATGTTCCCACTTCACAGTGTAAAGCCAGATGCTGGTGTCCACTAGTCCAGACCATGACTTCACACAAACATTATCAATATGTGGTTCATTGCAGCAAGATTCATAATTTGGCACTGAGAAAGCACAGTTTGTACTCTTGTGCAAACTGATGGAGCCTGAGTAAGGAAAAGTTAACACCAAGGGCTAGGGCTGGTTTTTTCTTTTCTTTTTCTGCAACAAATATAAACAAAGCTCAAGACATTCAAGGTGAGATTTGTTATTATCTGCTAAGTACTGGCCTAATGAGAAGGGGTAAGAAAAAAGGACAGAAGAGAAGATGGGCCAGAAATCTCCTATCAAGTTCCTGGAAGAAAGTGAAAACAGCTGACATCTTGTTCAGGAGGAAAGAAAAAAAGTTAAGCAGCTACCTAATGACTTGCTTTCACTCTGGGCAGCACTGTTCTAACATGAGAGAGGATTTACCTGCCCCACAATAGTACCCAAAAGGGCAGAGGCAGCCAGAGGCAGCAGAGTTGAAGATGAAGAGACAAATGATTTTACACAAGTGCACGTTATTACTGTCAGTTCCTCAGAGATCACAGTAGCCTCAGGCAGTGCAACAATCCAGTCATATATGTGAGTCATTGAGAATACTGCCTGCTCAGAAGTGAAGTTTTCTATGCAGCACCTTCCTCTCTATCCCCAGCACCCTTCAGGGCAGACAGAGCTGCTGGTGATGGGACATGACATTCTGCTTGAAAGTGAGGTTTTGAGCACAGTGCTCAACTCATCAGGAGACACTGGTAGAAAGCCTGACCCTCTCCAGATCTTTTATCTTTTTCAGTGGTTATAAAGCTTACATGTCAGATGATGGTAAGTGGATTTTGTTTGTTTGATAAGAACGTTTTTGTTAACAACTGATTTGATTCTTGTAAGGCAAAGTAACCCAGGCTGAGAGCACAATGAATGGCTCATAAAAGCATTGGCCTTCGCACACATCAGCAAAATATGGTGTATACAGTGGTCTCTCCTGTCAAAGAAATATATTTAAGACATGCCATTCTGTGAAAAGTAATTCTTTTCCATAAAAGCGTAATTCCTACGCTTAAAAGATTTGATGAACAAAGTCTATTTTCACATTCCGTGTAGGAACACAAATCCTCTCTGAATTTGTTGTCCTTGCCAGTTGTCATCTGGGGAGGAACACCTCTTTGTTCTTTGCCTCCATGAGAAAAACTTTCCTTTGTTCTCATAAAGTAGAATTCATTGAAACTCGAGGAAGCAAGCAAGCACTCACAAGGGAGGTAATGTTCAAAGTCATCCACTTAAGCACTCTCCTGTTCAGTCCCTTAAATGCACGCTCCACTGTCAACATGTAGCTTCTCAGGATTAACTAATACATCTTACTGCGCAGGACTCTTGCTTAAAGGCTTCAGGGGCAAGGGGAATGGCAGGCAAGCTGTTTTTTTTCCAAAACAATAGCAACGATTTAAACACTGTGAGCATCCCCTGTGGTTTTTGGAGCAATGTCCCAGTTTTTTCTATGTATACATGAGTTTGTGACTCTGGTGTTGGAGAAGCTGCCATGCTGAACAACCAGACCATCAAAAAATAGAAAGAAACATCTCTTTAACCACATTTCTTTAGAACGTTTCATCCTGGTGCAGCAGGCAAAGTGTGGGCGCATGGGTGCCATTAATACATTAGTATCACATGGGAACAAGCAGGTAAAGCCACCAAGAATCTCCCATGCCTTCTATGTTTTATGGCCCACGCTGCTGTGCTGCTGCTATAGCCATAAGACTGGCATGGCAGAGATTCTAAGAACAGAGATCGTCATAGTACTTATATTTTTGTAGTCTCCACTAAGTATGACAGATTTGTAGCACAGTGCTTTCCTAACATGTCCAGCCTTTTCCCTGTGCTCAGAAAATGAAATTATTTCAGAAACAGGTCATTCCTGTTTAGTATTCTTGTCTTCTTCCTGGTGTCATCACCTCATCTGAGCTGCTAAATGACCTGTCCAAATGGGGTGTGCTTTCTATAGCTAAATCCATTCAGTGTGATCTCAGTCCCTTTGTACTAGACACTCCTAGAGGCATGACAGACAGAAGACTTGCCTTCATGCTAGCTGACAGCAACTTGAAAATGCTTTGGTACACCAAAAGGAGATGAAACAGTGGAAATGTGTAGTTTGACCACAAGTCCTGCAATTCTGGCTGATTCCAGCTGGCTCTGCTATATAATCACAACACACCACAAGAGGATCCAGAACACAGACAGCTAGCTCACCATCTGGAAAAAGCACCACAGGATTCCTGCCCAGAATGCTATGTGCTTAATTTGAAATAGGCCCCTGCTGTCTCTATGCCATTGTTGTAGAAATTAAGTATGAAACAGCTGGCCATGTGGACACAGTTATTGCAGAATATAATTTCTGCAGTAGGGTAGGAAAAAAGGTCACTGAAAATGTCCATGTGAAATGAGCTCTCCATATGCACATGACACTGTCAGCTTGCAACATCTATTTTGGAGGTAGAGCTCAATTGCTTTCACTGTTGTCTTTTGCCTCACTAGTAAGTTAAACCTCAGCAGCAATGTCAAGAAAAATTCTTGCACTGGTTACAGGGATAATAATGGAAGATGATAATATGTTAAACTTTTTGATGAGTGTGCATTCAAATGGCATTACAGAGAACTGTTGCTCAGGACAAACTAGTTCTTCATGTTTGAATTCCCCAAGATATGTTTAAGAAATTAAACAAAGTTAGTCAGCTTGTCAAGATAAAGTGAGTTATAAAAGAAAACATTTTTTCCAGCGGACATTTTCGAGTAGTTTAGAGAAGAGCTTGTTTCAACTCTGTGCTCTGAAGGAAAAGTCAAAGTACAGTAGGAAGGAGAAAATGCTGAACTCCTTAGAAGAGTGACTTAACCGCAAAGAATGCCTAAGTATGAGGAAACTGAGCAGGCAACTATATACAGATGGCTTATTGTTTGTCTGGATTTGGATATCACTTATGCTACCAGAAGTAAAGCTTAATAGATTTGGATCTTTTTCAAGGTCTGTGTCTGTCTGCTTCCACCATCATGCATCCCTGAAGACATGAACTATAAGTCAGACTGCCCATGAAAAGGACCTCTGTGAAGGGTTATGCTAAGACACTTGTGAGTCTGTGGCTGCTATACTAATCAGTGTCTAAACAGGGACCACCAGCTTTCAGCTCTCAGAAAGGGGTGATTAGGCACCAAAATCAGAGAGAGGAACAGAATGATCATTTTACTATTCTCAGGAACCTCAAGACTGTCCAAAAGGGATGGCTTGACCAGTTTCCTGAGGGGACACACTTTGCATAATTCCCATTTTAACTTTGGATCAGCCCCTTTAATTTTTCCTTCAATTTTTTTAATGAAATGAAAAGGATGCTTGCAAATATGTAAATGTGGTGTCAGATTTGCATTACCTGAGATAGGGAGTTTCTGGTTACACAATAAGGTAATGGATTTTTTTTAACAGACTTGACTTTGGCTCTAGGGTTGATTTAGATCAGTACTGCTACAAACAGACAGGCCTGCCTAATTGCTATAGAATGCATTTCAAATACTCATGAATGAACACACAGCAGATTTAAGAAACAGCTATACATTGAAGTCTATGCACCATAAGTGGTGCCTGGATGATTTGCATGTACTCCCACTAGATATGAAAGTAACTCGTATGTACTTAGATGCAGGTATTTATATGTGGAAATATTCATGAAAACCAGACATTTCCCTCCTCAACATATGTATGTATTTATTTTGTGCAGGCAATGTAAGTATCACACTTCTAACATTAGGAGTGTACAATGTGTGCACTATTTCTCCAGCCTCAGTTTTTTAGTCCAGTTTCTTAACCATCTATAATGTCTCTCTGACAGTCCATCTGATACTCCACTAACAGCTTTTGAACGTGTTGTTTGATTTCAAGCACATTTCATAAAGGGATAGAAATTACATTCCTCTTCATTTCCTGAAAATCAATGGATTAGTGCCACCACCACCAAGAGAAAGGTTGCAGGGCAATACCTGTTTGGATTTGAACACATTACAGCAGGCATGAATTTCTGCATAAGCAGGCATTAGAGAAAGTGGGAAAGAGAGGAAGTATTGGGGAAAATGTATGAGATGCTTTAAGGTAAATATGAGAGAGCAAAGAGTAATTTTGTGAAAGGGTCAGAGAGTCAGAGTTATTGAAAGGGTAACATAGCATACTGCATACTGTAACTGGCATTCATTAGTTCTGCTCATGAAACAATTTTTTTTTAAAAGCTGAAAGCAACAGAGACATGTTTGGATTAACTTCTATATTTTTGATTGTAAATGTTCTATGTTGCATTTTATACAAAGCAAGCCTACCAGAAACTTAAGCTTTTTCAATTAGAGCAATATACCAGCTCGCTCTATTAGTGCTGTGGGAATACATCCAGCAGACAGGAAAAAATTTCAATGAGAAATGGTTAGCACTTCAGCTTGATTAAGGGTAACACAGTCAGGGTCAACTTTCTGTTGCATGGCCTGCTGTCCTAACTATCATTCTCCTCCTACTCACATGGAAGTGAGAAGTATTTTAAAACTGTAAAATTATGTGAGAAATAATCACCTCCAAAATTCCTCCTGGAATGGCTAGACAGATTTCTTATGACACAAGGTGTGGGCAAAAATAAAGATGCATTGCTTCATGTCCACATATTCTTGTGAAAGCTCTAAATCTGGACTAAAACCAAGTATTTTTATCTGAGTGAGGAAAGCATCCTTTACCAGTCAGGCTTTTGTCCGGGTTTCGGCTGGGATAGAGTTAATTTTCTTCCTAGTAGCTGGCATAGTGCTGTGTTTTGGATTTAATATGAGAATAATGCTAATAACACACTGATGTTTTGGTTGTTGCTAAAGTACTGCTTATGCTAGTCAAGGACTTTTCAGCTTCCCATGCTCTGCCAGGTGCACAAGAAACTGGGAGGGGGCACAGCCAGAACAGTTGATCTAAACTGGCCAAAGGGCTATTCCATACCATATGACATCATGCTCAGTATATAAACTGGGGGGAGTTGGCCGGGGTGCAGTGATCATGCTTGGGAACTGTCTGGGTATCGGTCGGCAGGTGGTGAGCAATTGCATTGTGCATCACTTGCTTTGTATATTATTATTATTATCATCGTTATATTGTTATTATTAATACTACTATTTTGCTTTATTTTATTTCAATTATTAAACTGTTCTTATCTCAACGCAGGAGTGTTTCTCACTCTTCTTCTTCCGATTCTCTCCCCCATCCCATTGGGGTCGGGGGAGTGAGCGAGCGGCTGCGTGGTGCTTAGTTGCTGGCTGGGGCTAAACCACGACAGTCCTTTTTGGCGCCCAACGTAGGGCTCGAAGGGTTTGAGATAATAACAGATTAACAAGAGTGTATTAAGGAATCTGTTAACAGTTGCTGGTCACAATATTAGTTCATCTGATCTGTGCCATGTTCTTTTCTTTGCTGTACATGTTAAAGCTTGTTTGTTTGTGCAGTGTGCTATGCTCTGCAGTGATTCATGATGTTCTGCTTGGGAAGTTCCTTATCAAAACCCCGACCTTGAGCATTCTTTGGTATTTGGGTTTCATACAGAAGTCGATACTGTACTTTGGGTACCACCTCATGGAGAGAGTTAGCAATTATATGTCTTCCTCCGAGAGCTTTGTTGTGGAGGAAATACAGAATGGCACCTTTGCTACCTTCTTCTATGATGTTTCCTCCTTCATTACAATAGCTTTTCAGTATCTTGAACACCCCTGGGCAGTTAAGATACTTTTATGGATACTTCTTGGGAAGTAGTAGCCCAGAGAGTAGTGGTGAATAGAGGTAAGTCCAGTTGGAGGCCAGTCACGAGCAGTGTTCCCCAAGGCTCCGTTTTGGGGCCAGCCTTGTTTAATATCTTTATCAATGATCTAGATGAGGGGATTGAGTGCACCCTCAGTAAGTTTGCAGACGACACCAAACTGGGTGGGAGTGTCGATCTGCTCGAGGGTAGGATGGCCCTGCAGAGGGACCTGGACAGGCTGGACCGATGGGCCGAGGCCAACTGTATGAGGTTTAACAAGGCCAAGTGCTGGGTCCTGCACTTCGGTCACAACAACCCCATGCAACGCTACAGGCTTGGGGAAGAGTGGCTGGAAAGCTGCCTGGCCGAAAAGGACCTGGGGGTGTTGGTAGACAGCTGGCTGAACATGAGCCAGCAGTGTGCCCAGGCGACCAAGAAGGCCAACAGTATCCTGGCCTGTATCAGGAATAGTGTGGCCAGCAGGAGCAGGGAAGTGATTGTCCCCCTGTACTCAGCACTGGTGAGGCTGCACCTGGAATACTGTGTCCAGTTTTGGGCCCCTCAATACAAGAAAGACATGGAGGTGCTGGTGCGTGTCCAGAGAAGGGCAACGAAGCTGGTGAAGGGTCTGGAGCACAGGCCTTATGAGGTTTAGTCTAGTCTACCCTTAAGTGGTTTCGTGTGGACTTGGTAATGTTACGTTAATGGTTGGACTGGATGATCTTAAAGGTCTTTTCCAACGTAAACGATTCTGTGATTCATTGATTCTATGATTCTATTGTTTCGGTTTCGACAAAGGTTAGTAAGCAATTTAAGAATATCATCCAGAGATCTGCCCCAAGGCTGGATAGTTATGAGTGGCAGGGTGTGTGGGATCGTATGGGCAAGTACCTAGGACAGTGGGCACCTCCAGTGTTTTGGAACTTCATCCCTGAACAAGTGCAGAATCCTGAAGAACTAGTAAAGTGTTTGGAAAAAGTATGTTGTCACCCTGGCAACTCCAGAGAGACACAAATCATTGCAACATGCTGGGGGCTGGCCCATGCCTATCAAGCCCTGTTCAACACTATCCAGTACCCTCAAGGGAAAGAGAAGGTGTCTGGATCTGATGACAAAACAACAAGCACTGTGGCCACTCCAACCCCGGCCACAGGCACTGCAGCTACTCAAACCCCCACCACAGGCACTGCAGCAACTCCAGCCCCAGTGACAGGCACCATGGCTAAACCAGAGAACCAACCTGTGCCGCTATCAGTTGCCCCTATACACAAGAAAAAATACACAAGGAAATCAGCTCGTTTAGTAAGAGATGAAGATGAACCAGGGCCATCACAAGAACCAGAGGAGGAAGAACCCATAAATGAGATGGTAACCACCCAATCCCTATCCCTGAGTGAGCTGCAAGATATGCGAAAAGATTTCAGTCGTCATCCAGGCGAGCACATCATCACCTGGCTGCTCCAATGCTGGGATAATGGGGCCAGTAGCCTGGATTTAGAGGGTAAGGAAGCCAAGCAGCTGGGATCCCTTTCTAGGGAAGGGGGAATTGACAAAGCAATTGGAAAAGGGGCACAAACCCTCAGCCTCTGGAGGTGACTTCTGTCAAGCGTGAAGGAATGGTATCCCTTTGTGGAGTAATTGCTGGAGGTGACTTATAGATTAAACTTAGATTCACAGTTTTAGGAAAGACACAGCAATGAAGAAGCTTCCAGGGTGTAGTGCAGCTGGCACGCAAGGAATCCCTTCCATGGAAAGTTCCCTAGGACTGCAACCTTAGATGTCGGCAACACCAGGGGAACTTGGTGTCATGAATGCAGGTCTGTGAATCCTGCTGATTATGTCAATTCACTATGAATGAGCGACTTTACACAGTTTTATTTAGTAACAGTTAGAATTTACTTGTAGCGAATTGCAGAATTTGATTATAATATTTTCAGTAGCACTCAGTCATCAATGATTAATAAAGTGATTAGACAAAATTGATCAAAACAGTGACTTAGTTACAGATTTGAAGATGGCAAGGTTCACTCTATTACTACATAGAAGCGCATAAAAGAGAATTAAATCACGATGAGTTAAAATGATTCATAAAAGGATTGCGTATATATGGAATAAAGGCAAGGGCGGGCGGGGGCCCTCCCGTTGAGTCACGAGGTTTAGACTAGACCCCCTTGCATTCTAAACTCCTTCTCAGAGAGGAGCCTAGGTGCGGCTAGGTCTAGTCCTAGTCTCAGACTTGGTCAACAGTTTATATGGATAAGGATAATGTATATATATGCATATATGTATATCTAGTACATAGGAAAAATATATAAAGGAAATTGGATTAGAGGAGAGAGAGAGATAAATTGTATGTAGGGCATACGGAAACCCTCCCGTTGAGTCACGAGGTTCAGAATGGACCCCCTTGCTTTCTAAACTCCTTCTCAGAGAGGAGCCTAGGTGTGGCTGGGCCCACTCTTAGTCTCAGACTTGGTCAACAGTTTAGGAGAGTAATGCTATAAGAATAGTACAGCAATATAAAACTCCTTTTAAAATTAAATCATACATCTACAAACTACTTAAATTGATTCATGCATGCACACTTACAACTATAAATGCATATATGAAAATAGTATACCTGTTAAAAATTCCCCTCGACTTTAGTGAAATACTCACGTCTAATGCCTTGGCATTTCTCAACGGGCGAGAGTAGAGTCTCGAGGAGTGAAGAATATCAGCAGCCCAGGCTCTGTTGTCGATCTCCGGCAATTGAGTTCTGGCAGCAGCAGACTTTTGGAATCTGCTAGTTTTCACTGACTCTGAGAGACATTTCGATCAGAGGGAGATGCTGGTGCGGCCCGCGGCGGTCCGGGAGAGCTGAAAGGGCCTCACTTAGGACTGCCGTTTAGAGGATTGTGAGATGATTGACTTTAATCACCAGTAAATTTCCATCCGAGCCACAATTCGGGTCGGCTTGTTGTTGGAATTCCAGCAGCGATGATACCACCTTGTTTCAAGGCTGTCTGGGGTAGCTGTTTGTTCTCGTTCCCCTTGTTAGCCATAATATGAATGTTGATAAGAACAGAGCCACTCTCTGCTCCAGCCATGTAGGAGTTTCTGGTACAATTAAGGGGCGCTTAACTGACCAACTCGCTACACAAAAGCTGTGGCCTGGAATTTCTGAGACTGTAAAGGAGCCGAAGTAAAGGGGAAAAACAGAAAAGAAAAACAGGGAGGGGGGGGAGATGTACCACCACATGGCCCCAAAACAGAGCCCTGGGGAACACCGCTTGTGACTGGCCGCCAACTGGACTTAACTCCATTCACCACTACTCTCTGGGCTCAGCCACCCAGCCAGTTTTTTACCCAGTGAAGAGTACGCCCATCCAAGCCATGAGCTGCAAGCTTTCTTAGGAGAATGCTATGGAAGACTGTGTCAAAGGCTTTGCTGAATTCCAGGTAGATGACGTCCACAGCCTTTTCTTCATCCACCAGGTGGGTCACCAGGTCATAGAAGGAGATCAGGTTGGTCAAGCAGGACCTGCCTTTCATAAACCCATGCTGGCTAAGCGCGATCCCCCGGTTGACCTGCACATGCCTGTTGAGCATACTGTTGTGGTTTATCCCCAGCCAGCAACTAAGCACCACGCAGCTGCTTGCTCACTCCCCCGCCCCGGTGGGATGGGGGATAGAATTGGAGGAGTAAGAGTGAGAAACACTCCTGGGTTGAGATAAGAACAGTTTAATAGTTGAAATAAAGTAAAATAGTAATGATAATAATAACAATATAATAATAATAGTAATAATATGCAAACCAAGTGATGCACAATGCAATTGCTCACCACCCGCCAACCAATACCCAGACAGTTCCCGAGCAGCGATCTCCTCTCTCCAGCCAACCCCCCCCAGTTTATATACTGAGCATAGCCCTTTGGTCAGTTTGGATCAACTGTTCTGGCTGTGCCCCCTCCCAGTTTCTTGTGGACCTGGCAGAGCATGGGAAGCTGAAAAGTCCTTGACTAGTATAAGCAGTACTCAGCAACAGCTAAGACAATGTGTTATCAACATTCTTCTCCTACTAAATCCAAAACACAGCACTATGCCTGCTACTAGGAAGAAAACTAACTGTATTCCAGCTGAGACCAAGACACGCACTCAATATGAAACACTCCATAATCTTCCCTGGTACTGAGGTCAGGCTGAGAGGCCTGTAGTTCCCCAGGTCCTCCTTCCAGCCCTTCTTGTAGATGGGCGTCACATTGGCAAGCCTCCAGTCATCAGGGACCTCCCCTGTTAACCAGGACTGCTGATAGATGATGGAAAGGGGCTTGGAAAGCTCCTCTGCCAGCTCCCTCAATACTCTCGGGTGGATCCCATCCAGCCCCATAGACTTGTGAGCATCCAGGTGGCATAGCAGGTCATTAACTGCTTCCTCCTGGACTATGAGGGCTCCATTCTGCTCCCCATCCCTGTCTTCCAGCTCAGGGGGCTGAGTACCCTGGGGATGACTGGTCTGGCTATTAAAGACAGAGGCAAAGAAGGCATTTAAGTGCCTCAGCTTTTTCCTCATCCTTAGTGACAATGTTCCCCCCCACATCCAGCAAAGGATGGAGATTCTCCTTGGCTCTCCTTTTATTGTTGATCTACTTATAAAAACATTTTTTATTATCTTTTACAACAGTAGCCAGATTGAGTTCCAGCTGGGCTTTTTCTTTTCTAATTTCCTGAGAAATCAGGCTCTGAGAAATCAGAGTGAGTTAGGCTCTGAGAAATCAGAGAGAAGCCAGTTATTCCTAAAAAAAAAAAAATCTTCAAAATGTCCTAAGGAAAGTTGTATTTTCTTTTTTGAAAAAAAGAATCATGATCTTAAAGGTCTTTTCCAGCCTAAACAATTCTATGATTCTATGACACTGTGTGGTATCCACTAATGGACAGGTGGCATAAGCAATGTCCTCTGAAGGAATGCAGTTGGTTTTATGGTTATTTACATTTGTGCTGTGATCTAGAAATGAAATCAGAGTCCCATAGGATTAGAGAAAGGTACTTTCTCCCCTAGCAGCAGTCTCTGCAGCAGTAAGGAGGTAAAAATGACACTAAGAGCAGGTCATTGACAAAGGAGCAGAATGCAGCACTCCCCAGCACAGCCTGGTGGCCCCAAAGGAAAGGCCTCTGGGCCAAAGATTCGTTGCCTCTGGCTGCTGGCTTGGCTGAGGCTTTTTCTCCAGGCGTGGACAATCCAGGTGTACTCTTTAAAACAAGACAACAACAATTTTAAAAATATTTTTAAAGGAAGAGAAAGCAAGCACTTAGGAAAACTGGCAGGCAGAGGGAAGGAAGGAGGTTAGGTATGGAGTAGAAGGACTAGAGACCATGATGGAGGAAATAAAGGAAAAAAATGACAAAGTGAAAACAAGTGATGAAAGGTGGGACTACAGAAAGGACTGACAATGTAAAGGGGTGAAATAAAACATGATCTCTTATGCAGATGTTCACAATTAGGAAAGGTTATTTCTCCTTCATTTTTATTTCCTTGGCAGAGAAGGGGAAGCTGTAGGGAGGCGGAAATTAAGTGTTTGGTGCTGGTGCCAATGGAAACTTTTGTTTCAGCTGCAGCTCAGGCACGGGAAGAATTTCTCCTGGTCAGACCCAGGTGAGGGCTTACAGAGCAGTGGTATCTGTGTTGGAGGCAGAAGCCCTTAATATCTGTATTAATTTGTCAGGCCTTGACTAAGGAAAGCAATATTAATGAGGCTTTAACATACTTGCCACTGACATGTGACATGCATCTATAAATATTCAAGGAATCATGGGATCACTTAACCGCTCTTTCTTTGTTTCAGCCTCAGTTCCCATCCCAAACTAAACTGGAAAATTTTTTATGGACTTTGGCTTGTCTCAGTTAAATTACACCCCCCCCCCCCCCCCCCCCCCTTTTTCTATACCTCCTTTCCTGTCTATGTCTTCTGAATCACTCTCTTGAGCTGTGTCCAGGCTGATTTCAGCTCTGGCGTTGAACTACAGCTTGTCACTAAAGGCATCCTGGTATGTACATAAAAGGGATTTGGTGGTGAAAATGACCGCCAGTTAAATCACCTCATCCTCCTTCTAGTCAGTGCAAGATTGTTTCTGCAGCACACTCCCAAGGGCCTGGGGTTTTAATGCTTTGAGCAACAGAAATTCCACCCCCACCCTCTTTGGGAAGGGAGCCTGAGGGCTAATAGATCACACTCTTATGCAATTTTTCCTGATACATAGCCTACAATTTCCTTTGTTTGATGTTTTTACTCCATTATTCCTATTTATAACTGATGCTGGGTGAACTCCAGGTGGTTCTGAGGTTTATTTCTGTTTAAGAAGGCATGCAAAAAGGCAGAGACTAGTCCACATTCTTTAAACCTTTTGGTGCCTTTCTGACAGGCTCCCTTATTTCTTCCCTAAAACTGCCCAGGACCCAGTAGAAAGCCTCATTTCTCTCTGTCCCAGGAGGGTAGGAGGTTGGATACTGGCCAGTCCTCTGCTCTGGTAAATCTCTTCTGAGAACAGAGACTAAAGCCCTGATCTCCTCTATCTATAATATACATTTTTCTAGTCATTACCCAGTAGCCTAATTCCTCAAGTTTAATTTCCTGTACTTATCAGGCTGTTGCCGTGCTTTTTGTTCTCCCCGAACTGGTTGAAGGAGTTTATCAATACCTTTTCATTGGACCTGTTCCTTTGATGCCTGAGCCCAAAAGGTACTTCTTAAGTATTTTTTCTTAAGAAAGGAAGGTATTTCTTAAGCTGTTATTCCAGTTGTTATCTCATGAAACACTGCAGTAATCAAACGGGAGCAAGTGAGATCCCTTCCCTTGTTCTGAAGAAATCTTGCATGAAAGGATTCAGACAGGGGCTGTGAATTCTTCCTTTAGACCCTCCATCCTGCACATGGAGACAAGTACTACAGAGGATTCTCAGCACACTCCACACTTTAAGGCTGCCCAAGCAATAGTTCAACATAATTGTTACTGGCAATCCTTTTCAGCAGGGGCATATTACACACATGTGCAAGTTCAATGACAGACAGTGCTGTCAGGACTTTCTCACTATCTGAAATTCTTCATCATGTCAGCTTTCTCCTTCTTCAGATGTCAGAGCCATTAGTCCACTCCTTGATTCAGGCATCTAATTTGGCCAGGACACATAAGTCACACTCAGAGGGACTGTTCCTACTACTGTCCTTTTAATCAGTAATAGTTACGAGGGCTGTAACAATCCCCAGATCAAATCTTTCTTCTGTTTGGTTTGAAGAGGGGATTTAAGTCCAGAAATCCACATTCCCGTCAGAATGGCCCCTGAACTATGGTGTATAGTTTGTCTTCTCACTCTTTCCCTTTGAAGGCTAAATAACAACAACAACAACAAAAAAAATGTTCTGCTACAGCAAGAGAAATAAGAAGTGAAAAATCCCTGATGTAGTCTGGTAGTCTAGGCATACATTTACATTATGAGAAAATTATTTTTAAATGTCTTTACTGAGTCATTTTCATTTTTTATACAACAGTAGATGAGGTCAGCAAGACACTGGTTCACAAATAGCATTCATGTTTAGATTATTCTCTTAGGAGGCAGAAAAACTGCAGTTCTATCCCTGATCCAAATCCAGGACACTCTTTTTTCCCCAGTCATGCCACTACGACTCCAACACAGAGGCACAAGCACCGCTTCTGCTGTATGTTTTGTATGGTTTAAGTGTGCAATTAGCCTGCTAGACCCTAAAAGGGAGACGGAAGGAGAAATAACCAGTTGCGAAGCTTTCTGGCTCATAGACAGCACAGTAGTATTCAGTCTTCGGCGGTTGTTCACATAGTGAGTGCTAGGAATGGAGCAGGCTGGGGAAATTGTCTGCTTTGGTACTGGTAGAAATATAGGTGGGAGAAGAAGAGGGCTTCCACGGACATGAGCTTCCTATGTCTCCTTATGTCCTGGACAAATATAAATCCATGGTTACAGTTTTCACCATCAGCTAGTGTGGGAAAATAACGGAAGATTGGGGAGGAGGATTGTAAACACGCTCAAGTGACTTGCAGCTGAGGTGTCGAAAAACACATATATCATACTAATTGTTGTTTGGCTTTGTGTGTTGGGCAAGTAGAACATCTGTGTTTAGATAACATAGGCCTGTGATAGACTTAGAGGCACCCTATCGAACATGCTTGAGATTCCTGCCCTGCTGTGGGAAAGATCAAAGTACAGTGGTAAATTATGCCTGCACAAATCCCTGAAATACAGGTGGAAACAGCAGGTTCAGTGATCCTCTAGCAAGGACCGAGCTCCCGCTTGTGTGCCTCTGCCCGGGTGCTGCTTCAGGGATCCCCTAGTTGTTGAGGTAATGAAAATAAATATTTACTCTTTGCATTTCATCCATGGTTTTGTGAGCCTGCCTGTGCCAGCTCACACATTCGGCATAGTTGGCAGGATCCAGGAACAGCCATGCCATGGCCAGCAAAAAAGTCAGGGACTGGGGAGGCCACGACGGTGACTCCCCGTATTCCAGGATGGCCCAGTACTGAGTGCTGGATCCCCGTGGCCACTTTCCTGGCTACATGTGCTCCGCCGGAAGCATGGTCTGAAACAGATGATGGGGCAGTGGTTACCTCCCAGACAATTGAAACGGCTATGCGCGGATTGCCATGGAAAGCAGCATCAGATTCTTGCAAGTTAGTGGGGAGATTGGGATGGTTATTAGTTACGGGTCTTAGAGCTCTTGACTGTTAAGTTGTTGCATTACAGAGTAAAATGAGAATTGGAAAAGGAAGTCAGGACTTTACAAGATGCTGTCCTGGTTTCGGCTGGGATAGAGTTAATTTTCTTCCTAGTAGCAGGCATAGTGCTGTGTTTTGGATTTAGTAGGAGAAGAATGTTGATAACACACTGATGTTTTAGCTGCTGCTAAGTACTGCTTATGCTAGTCAAGGATTTTTCAGCTTCCCATGCTCTGCCAGGTGCACAAGAAACTGGGAGGGGGCACAGCCAGAATAGTTGATCCAAACTGTCCAAAGGGCTATTCCATACCATGTGACGTCATGCTCAGTATATAAACTGGGGGGAGTTGGCCGGGGAGCAGCGATCGCTGCTCGGGAACTGTCTGGGTATTGGTCGGCGGGTGGTGAGCAATTGCATTGTGCATCACTTGCTTTGTATATTATGATTATCATTATTATATTGTTATTATTATCATTACTATTTTACTTTATTTCAATTATCAAACTGTTCTTATCTCAACCCAGGAGTGTTTCTCACTCTTACTCCTCCGATTCTCTCCCCCATCCCATCGGGGTAGGGCGAGTGAGCAAGCGGCTGCGTGGTGCTTAGTTGCTGGCTGGGGCTAAACCATGACAGATGCAAAGGCAATTGCTCAAGAAGTAATTACTACTCAAGCAGAGCGGTGCCATGGGCTGCAAGATACTGTAGAACGGTTGATAGCACGTATTGCTAATAAACTGGGGGGGGGGGGGGGGGGGAGTGGGTGAGCGGCTGTGTGGAGCTTAGTTGCCAGCCAGGGTTAAACCACGACATTCCTTTTTGGCACCCAACGTGGGGCATGAAAGGTTCAAGATAACAACATATTTTTATCCGAATGTGCTATATCGAATTTATAGTTGTTGTTGCTGTTTAGCTATTAATCGCCAGGCTTCTGTGCTTGCCATGGGGCTTGCTTGCCTTACTGTATGTTAGAGTCTAGTGCTCGTTAGTGGCTGCTTTTTGCTTTTGCTTCTTGCCGTACTGCTTATGGTCTTACTCTGCTGTTCCTGGGAACATTTTGATAACAGCAATGGCTCATGTGTTGATTACGGGATTCCATCCAGACAGGATAGCAGTAATGAGAAGTATCAAAATGCAGCTTTTGAGAGGAGCGCCTGCCTCACTAAAACTCTTGATTATACCAGCAATCACAAATGCTACTGGTAATGTAGGTTCCCTAGCAAATACCTTGAGGGAAATTGGGGCTGTAACTTCGGGACCATCTGTGTAGGTGGTGAATAAAGGAAAGCCGGCAAAACCGAAAGGAGTTACATCACGGGTGACGAGGAAACAAATGTGGAATGATCTTGTACAAGCCATTATCCCACAATCAGAAATAGATGGGATCACATAAGAAATGTTTTGCCGATGGCAAAAGTTAGCACTTACACAAAAAAAAACGACCACCCCTGGCCCCACCTCCAACTCTGCGCCCACCCTCCACCCCTGCCTGTCACCTCAAGGCAAGGCACTACCTGGCAAAGGCCAAAACAGCAGAAATGAAGGTTTGGCAGGTCCCCCAAAATTGCTGCCACTGTAGCCTCTTACCGTGAGGGGTTGTGGTGGGTTGAACTTGGCTGGATGCCAGGTGCCACCAAGCCACTCTATCACTCCCCTCCTCAGCAGGACAGGCAGGTAGAAAATGAGATGGGACAAAACCTCGTGGGTCAAGATAAAGGCAGTTTAATAAAAAAAGCAAAAGCAAAGGCCACGTATGGAAGCAAAAGGAAAACAAAGATTTTATTCTCTACTTCCCATCAGCAGGCAATGTCCAGCCACTTCCCAGGAAGCAGGGCTTTGGTACGTGTAGCAGTTACTCCGGAAGACAAATGTCGTAAATAACGAATGCCCCCCCTTCCTCCTCTTTTCCCTTAGCTTTTATTGCTGAGCCGACATCATACGGTATGGAATATCCCTTTGGTCAGTTTGGGTCAGCTGTCTTGGCTATGTCCCCTCCCAAGATCTTGCCCGCCCCCAGCCTACTGGTGGTGGTGGGGGAACGTTGGTGTGTACGGAAGGGTTAAAAGATGGAATTTTGGTCCATGGATGGACACTGGGTGAGAAGTAGATAGCCGAGGAATGCAGTTAGCACAAGAAACAAATAATTTATTGTTTGAAATGCTGACCATAGAGATAAAAAGCTGAGAAATGTTAGGGAGGATGCACAGCTGTGAAGATACAAGGTACAGCTCACGATTTTGCTTGCTTTGCAAGCATCCTGTTATTGGCTTGAGCATAGTCAATACGTGACTGCTGGATTATGGTAATATGCCACGTGAACAAAGCCCATGAACCAATAGACGGGATGACTATGTCACGTGCAGCATGCCTGGCCAGCGGGCGCATGTGCTATAGGCTCCCTTTGTTGCAACCGAGGCGTGTTTTCAGCACTCGCTGGCCACGTGTGTCGAAACCCATTTCCTCTGCCATAGAAATACCGGGATTTCCTGAAGAGGGGTGGGCAGGTGTACGGTGAGGTCACCGTTGCCTCCGTGGGGACGCCCACGTAAAGCTGGCACCTACCGACCGCTGGGCTGAGCTTGCAGCGCAAGACGGCACAAGACTGTACGGATGGACCATCTTCCTCACAGTCCTCGGGTCGGTAAGACTATTGCTTTGCTGGACGCTTGTAGTGTAGTTAATAAAGTCTTTTGTGCTGCTAGATAGTCTGTGTGTGCGTGCCATTCTTTCCCCGGGAACCCTCGAAACCACTCTAAAACAACAGGGTACGTTTCTAGCCAACCAGTAGTTGCTTCCACCATGGTGAGTATGTAGCGCTTGCCTTGGCGTGTTTGTGACAGTGGTCCAATATAGTCAATTTGCCAGGCCTCGCCTTATCGAAAACCCAGCCACCGCCATCTGTTCCAGGGAGATTTTACTCATGTGGCTCGCTTGATTGCAGCACATGTTTCACATTCATGAGTGACCTGTGTGATGGCCTCCATGGTCAGGTCCACCCCTCGATCATGAGCCCATCTGTATGTTGCATCCCTCCCTAGATGTCCCGATGCTTCGTGGGCCCATCAAGCTACAAATAGCTCACCCTTATGCTCCCAGTCCAGGTCCACCTGAGCTATTGCAATTTTGGCAGCCTTGTCCACCTGTTTGTTGTTTCAATGTTCTTCAGTGGCACGGCTTTTGGGCATGTGAGCATCTACATGACGTACCTTTAGAGCCATGTTTTCTACCCAGGCAGTGGTGTCCTGCCACAATGCAGCAGCCCAGATGGGTTTACCCCTGCACTGCCAATTGGTCTTCTTCAACTGCTGTAGCCAACCCCATGGGGCATTAGCTACCATCCAGGAGTCAGTATAGAGATAGAGCACTGGTCACTTTTCTCGTTCAGCAATCTTTAGGGATAGTTGGATGGCTTTCACTTCTGCAAACTGACTTGACTCACCTTCTCCTTCAGTGGCCTCAACGACGTGTCATGTGGGACTCCACACAGCAGCTTTCCACTTCCGACAGTTTCCTACCACACGACAGGATCCATCAGTAAACAAAACATAACGCCTTTCATCTTCTGATAACACATTATATGGTGGTGCCTCTTGGGCACAAGCCACCTCCTCAGGCAAAGGTCCGAAATCTCTGCCTTCTGGCCAGTCCATGATCTCTTCCAGGATTCCTGGGCGGTTGGGTTTACCCAGTCGAGCTCATTGCATGATCAATGCAACACAGAGGGACTGACACCCCTATGTTCCTTTCTTTAACTGTAAAGTGGCAGTCTGGGGGGATTTTACATGTGTTAGCTCTGGTGGATACTGGAGCTGAGATTACTGTATTATATAGTAATATTCATAATAAAGAAGCCACATCACAGATCTGTGGATCTGAACCCTGCCCTCCAAGCTAAGGTTACCTTATGTCACGAATGCAGGTTTGTGAATCCTGCTGATTATGTCGATTCACTATGAATGAGTGACTTTACACAGTTTGATTTAGTAACAGTTAGAATTTACTTATAGCCAATTGCAGAATTTTATTATAGTATTTTTAATAGCACTCAATCATCAATGATTAATAAAGTGATTAGACAAAATTGATCAAAACAGTGACTTAGTTACAGATTCGAAGATGGCAAGGTTCACTCTATTACTACATAGAAGCACATAAAGGAGAATTAAATCACGACGAGTTAAAATGATTCATAAAAGCATTGTGTATATATGGAATAAAGGCAAGGGGGGGGGGGGGACCCTCCCGTTGAGTCACGAGGTTCAGAATGGACCCCCTTGCTTTCTAAACTCCTTCTCAGAGAGGAGCCTAGGTGCGGCTGGGCCCACTCTTAGTCTCAGACTTGGTCAACGGTTTAGGAGAGTAATGCTATAAGAATAGTACAGCAATATAAAACTCCTTTTAAAACTAAATCATACATCTACAAAACTACTTAAATTGATTCATGCATGCACACTTACAACTATAAATGCATATATGAAAATAGTATACCTGTTAAAAATTCCCCTCGACTTTAGTGAAATACTCACGTCTAATGCCTTGGCATTTCTCAACGGGCGAGAGTAGAGCCTCGAGGAGTGAAGAATATCAGCAGCCCAGGCTCCGTTGTCGATCTCCAGCAATGGAGTTCTGGCAGCAGCAGACTTTTGGAATCTGCTAGTTTTCGCTGACTCTGAGAGACATTTCGATCAGAGGGAGATGCTGGTGCGGCCCGTGGCGGTCCGGGAGAGCTGAAAGGGCCTCACTTAGGACTGCCGTTTAGAGGATTGTGAGATGATTGACTTTAATCACCAGTAAATTTCCATCCGAGCCACAATTCGGGTCGGCTTGTTGTTGGAATTCCAGCAGCGATGATACCACCTTGTTTCAAGGCTGTCTGGGGTAGCTGTTTGTTCTCGTTCCCCTTGTTAGCCATAATATGAATGTTGATAAGAACAGAGCCACTCTCTGCTCCAGCCATGTAGGAGTTTCTGGTACAATTAAGGGGCGCTTAACTGACCAACTCGCTACACAAAAGCTGTGGCCTGGAATTTCTGAGACTGTAAAGGAGCCGAAGTAAAGGGGAAAAACAGAACAGAAAAACAGGGAGGGGGGGGAGATGTACCACCACACCTTAACAATAGGAGATGCCACTCCATTTACCACGATGGTGTTAATTGCCCTAGTTAAAGAATATATCTTGGGTATTGATGTGTTGGCAGGATGAAGAGTTGAAACTTTATATGGTTGCTTCTGCTTTGGGACTTCGCAAGCGGGATTTGCTATTCGATCTATAACTGTCTTGCATGGATTCCTGAAAGTGGGATCCTGCTATGCTGCCTGTGCCTGTCAAGGAGGTAACTGTAAAACAATATCGTATTCCAGATGGGGAGGAAGAAATTACTCAAATCATTCAGGTGCTTCAACAAATGGGAATAGTTAAGGAAACCACGATTGCTTTTAATAATCCTGTTTGTCCTGTTCGAAAACCAGATGGCACTTGAAGAATGACTGTAGATTATAGGGAACTGAATAAAGTCACCCCCCCACTTGCAGTTACAGTACCAGACATGGTTACTCTTACAGAAAAAATCAGCAAAAATTTACAACCCTGGAAGGTGGTGATAGATCTTGCTAATGCTTTCTTTTCGATAGCCATTACATATTTATAAAGCATGTGCACATAATTCTACTATTTGTATGCAGCTACATTTAAGGGCATTATATAGGCCATGGGGAAAGATAAAATGGTGTCAATGGGCCTTGAATACCTGTGTCGTGGTTTAGCCCCAGCCAGCAACTAAGCACCACGCAGCCGCTCGCTCACTCCCCCTACCCCGATGGGATGGGGGAGAGAATCGGAGGAGTAAGAGTGAGAAACACTCCTGGGTTGAGATAAGAACAGTTTGATAATTGAAATAAAGTAAAATAGTAATGATAATAATAACAATATAATAATGATAATCATAATATACAAAGCAAGTGATGCACAATGCAATTGCTCACCACCCGCCGACCAATACCCAGACAGTTCCTGAGCAGCGATCGCTGCTCCCCGGCCAACTCCCCCCAGTTTATATACTGAGCATGACGTCACATGGTATGGAATAGCCCTTTGGTCAGTTTGGATCAACTATTCTGGCTGTGCCCCCTCCCAGTTTCTTGTGCACCTGGCAGAGCATGGGAAGCTGAAAAATCCTTGACTAGCATAAGCAGTACTTAGCAACAACTAAAAACATCAGTGTGTTATCAGCATTCTTCTCCTACTAAATCCAAAACACAGCACTATGCCTGCTACTAGGAAGAAAATTAACTCTATCCCAGCTGAAACCAGGACAACCCTGAACTTGTTCAAGACTTGCTGCTCCAGCTGGATGCACATAAGTGTATGGGGCCTGACTGGATTCATCCCAGGGTACTGAAATCACTGGCCGATGTTATCGCGGGACCTCTCTCCATTATTTTTCAACGGTTGCGGGAGTCTGGAGAGGTCCCAGTCAACTGGAAGCTGGCAAATGTTGTCCCAGTTTTCAAGAAGGGAAAGAAGGAAGACCCTGGTAATTACAGGCCTGTCAGTCTCACTACAGTGCCTCGTAAAATTAT
Organism: Pelecanus crispus; assembly: GCF_030463565.1. NCBI lineage: Eukaryota > Metazoa > Chordata > Aves > Pelecaniformes > Pelecanidae > Pelecanus > Pelecanus crispus. The sequence continues at coordinate 12,942,763 of NC_134675.1, forward strand.
GGAGAAGGTTATTCTGGGAGTTATTGAGAAACACTTGAGAGACAATGCAGTCATTGGTCGTAGCCAACACGGGTTCACGAGGGAAAAGTCCTGCTTAACCAACTTAATTTCCTTTTATGACAACAACACCCATCTAGTTGACCAATGGAAGCCAGTAGGTGTGGTGGTTTTGGATTATAGCAAAGCTTTTGATACTGTCTCTCACAGTATCCTTCTGGACAAAATGTCCAGCACACAGCTAGACAAGTCCATAATACGTTGGGTGAGCAACTGGCTGACAGGTTGGGCTCAAAGAGTTATAGTAAATGGGGTTACATCAGGCTGGCGGCCAGTCACCAGTGGGGTTCCCCAGGGCTCAATTTTAGGGCCAGTGCTCTTTAATGTTTTTATAAATGATCTGGACGCAGGAATCGAATGTACATTAAGTAAGTTTGCTAATGATACTAAACTAGGAGGAGCTGTGGACTCCCTCGAGGGTAGAGAGGCCTTACAGAGAGATCTGGATAGACTAGGGAGCTGGGCAATCACCAACCATATGAAATTTAACAAGAGCAAGTGCTGGATGGGGTAATCCTGGTTGTATGTGCAAACTGGGGGATGAGAGGCTGGAGAGCAGCCCCGTGGAAAGAGATCTGGGGGTTTGGGTTGATGGCAAGTTGAACATGAGTCAACAGTGTGCCTTGGCAGCCAAAAGGGCCAACCGTGTCCTGGGGTGCATCAAGCACAGCATAGACAGTCAGTCAAGGGAGGTGATTGTCCCACTCTACACTGCACTGGTGTGGCCCCACCTTGAGTACTGTGTGCGGTTTTGGGCGCCTTAATATAAGAAGGACATCTGTGGAGTGATTGCTGGAGGTGACTTAGACATCAGACTTAGATTTACGATTACAAGAAAGGCACAGCATTGAAGAAGCTTTCTGGATGGAATGCAGCTGGATGCAAGGAATCTATCCCACAGGAAGTTCCTAAGCCTGTAATCTTGGATGTTGCAACCCAGGGGAGCCTGGTGTGCTGATTCTGAGAGGAGCTGCCCAGGGGGTGGAGTGGTGTGGAGACATCACGGCCAAGCCCTGTGATAAGGGAACTCGGAGGGGCATCATGGCCCTGATAAGCTGCATAAGTGATACCCTGAGTCAGCAAACTATCATGATGTTGACGAAAATGCTGTCCTTTAGTAAACTTTACTCATTATAATATCATTATAATACTAGAACACACTCCCATCCCAAAACCCACCCGCCTCCAAGGTAAGACCCCCCCTCACTGAGCCTGCGCTCTGAATTTTTCCGAGCCTGTACCTTTAAAACGAAGTGAGAAAGTTTTACACCAATCGTAGCAAAAGTATGTATGACTAGAGTCCCTCAAGCTCCACCTAATGTGTAAAAATACTATAAATTGGCCTAAGAGAGAGGAGATGTTAGGGAAGATACCATTGTGTACTACTCTGACCTCTGGGATCAGTCGACGGGCTGAGCCTCTCTCCCCCCCCCATCGGGACGCCTTTGGGTAAGAATCTAACACTTGGTTATACCAAGTGCCTCCCCGGGAAACTTAGAAACCTCTATAGAGTCACTTTTATGTCTTTTGATGCATCTGTGTTATTCTAAACTTTGGCATTTGTATGTGCCTTGCAGTCAGTGAATTTATCACCGGTAATCCAAAGAACCTGTGTGTCTGTTGCTTTAATAAATTGCTTTGATTTATTGGTCTAGCGTGATAGTGGTCATTGAACGCGACCAGACACTTTAAGTGTGGCCGTGATAGTTCATGCAGCACGACTAGACGAAAGGTGCCTACGTTATTTGTGAATCCGTAATCATGATAGTTCAGTGCACTGAATGCGACCGGACTTATAACGATAAATTGGGTACCTTCCAAAGCCTCTCTTGACGCAACAACATCAAACTATTAGAGTGTGTCTGGAGGAGGGCAACCGAGATGGTGAAAGGTCTCGAGGGCAAGACTTACAAGGAGTGGCTGAGGTCACTTGGTTTGTTCAGCTTGGAGAAGAGAAGGTTGAGGGGTGACCTCATTGCAGTCCTCAAGGTGGGCAGCAGAGGGGGAGGTGCTGATCTCCTCTCTCTGGTGACCCACGATAGGACACGTGGAAATGGAATGAAGCTGCGTCAGGGGAAGTTCAGACTGGACATTAGGAAAAGGTTCTTCACTGAGAGGGTGGTTGGTCACTGGAACAGGCTTCCCAGGGAAGTGGTCATGGCACCAAGCCTGTGAGAGTTCAAGGAGCATCTGGACGACACTCTTAGTTATATGGTTTAGTGTTAGGCAGTCCTGTGAGGAGCAGGGAGTTGGACTCGATGATCCTTATGGGTCCCTTCCAACTTGAGATATTCTGTGATTCTATGAATACAAATATGTGGAAACCCCCCTGCTGAGATATCTTCTCTATTACTTTCACATCCCATTCAAGGTACAATATAACTAAAAAGCAGGTAAGCTAACTGCATAGCTGGATGAGATAAGCATACATTTGCACCTTGTATTTTCCTACCTTTCTACTCTAATTAACCATCTTCCATTCTCCACAGAAATCACATGAATAAATTTTACACAGTTCAAAGTTATAGTTCCCTAAGCAGCTATAGTGTGACGACTCCATTCATATATACCAAGGTGTTAACAGCATACACAGCAATGCAAATACTACCAATGTGGAAGATGGCCAAGCTACAGCTATGCAGGACCCATAATTTTCCATATCCTGACCACTGACTGTTTAAGTAAGCTTATTCTCTTCCATCTGGAACTGCCCAGCTCTGAATCACAGCAATTACAGCAATTCATACCACTTCAGTACTAGGTGGGGAGGATCATCATTACTTTTTCTCTACTGCAAAGGAAACAGCTAACATTTCCCAAATTGGGTGTCTGAATCTACTTCCCAGTACATTTGCAGTGATTTTTCAAGTTGTCAAACTATAGTACCAGGCAAAATCAGTGAGGACCCTGGGGGACTGCATAGGGCATACCCAGACTTTTTGCAAAAATCTTACTGATTTACATACCTGACATGGATTTCAGAGTTTGTGCAAATGCTCAGGTGAGCTAATGCCCACTGAAAGTCCACTGATATTTGACCCTGTTTTGGATTAGTCCACAGGGATGAAACTTTAAGCAATCGAGTATGGAAGTTTGATCCTATAATCACAGGAAGCTCATCTAACCTCAGGACTATGAATACTGTAAATGAACCCTCATGAAATTTAGTGATACTGTGTTATACTATAAAACTATAGCATGGCACAGTAAAAATATGGCAACAAAGTTCAAATACAGAAACTATATTTCAAATATACATATGCCATGATGTACTTCAAACCAATCTCATGCCAAGTTGGTTCATCTACTTCATGACTATGGACTTCTGCGGCACAGCAACGCATCTTACAATTTAGGTAGAAGTTTTCCTACTATCTCATTCTGTTTTAATGTATCTGAATAAATAGTCTTTTTCTATGCAGTTGTAATTTAACTCTCAGTTCTCTCTTTTTAATCCTTCTACACCAAGTCAATTATAATTACTGTCCTTCCTTTATGAGCTTTTCCAAGAAACCCCGACATAGTTAACTTTTCTACATGCGTTTCTGGACATGTTCTGGACATATCTCTAGTTGTCTTCTGTCAGTTGACTCACTATCCAGCAATATACTCTTCACTTAATTTTGGAGCAGGGACTTTTTGATACCATTTGCTGATGTCACACACTCACATTCAGGACATCACCACTGCTGTTGCAGTTGTTACAAGTACTCCTTTATGTTCCTGGAATGCCCAGGAGCCCTCAGCAGTTCCTTGATGAGTTGCTATACCCTTGCACTGATCTGCACAAACACAGAATAAGGTGCTCATGATCCCCTTACAGTAGACGGTAGGCAGATACAGATGATTCGGTTTTAAGAATTTTCTTTTTTTTAAGGATAAAATATGATCGTTACAAACTGATTTTCTGTTAAATTTTTAGTTTGCATAAACTCAACAAGTTGATGGAAGCGAGATGTAGATTGAGAATCACTGGAATGGCTTCCATCAACTCTGGATGGAAGTGAGATGTAGATTGAGAATTTGAAGCCAAGAGAAGAATATCCTTAAATCTGAGCATTACCTGCAAGTACACGAAGTGCATTTCAAACTAGTAATGCTGCGTCCAGTTTCAGCTTTGCAGAAATTTATTAGTCCTACTGCCACTAACATTAATGCATATCATCCTGTATGTTACCATCATCTCTCCATCATCTATCAGCAGTCCTGGTTAACAGGGGAGGTCCCTGATGACTGGAGGCTTGCCAATGTGACGCCCATCTACAAGAAGGGCCGGAAGGAGGACCCGGGGAACTACAGGCCTCTCAGCCTGACCTCGGTGCCGGGGAAGATTATGGAGAGGTTCATCTTGAGCAAACTCCACAGGCAAGTACAGGTCAACCAGGGGATCAGGCCCAGCCAGCATGGGTTCACAAAAGGCAGGTCCTGCTTGACCAACCTGATCTCCTTCTATGACCTGGTGACCCGCCTGGTAGATGATGGAAAGGCTGTGGATGTCATCTACCTCGACTTTAGCAAAGCTTTTGACACCGTCTCGCATAATATCCTCCTCGGGAAGCTGGCAGCTCACGGCTTGGACAGGCATACTCTTCGCTGGGTAAAGAACTGGTTGGGTGGCCGAGCCCAGAGAGTTGTGGTGCATGGAGTTAAGTCCAGTTGGCAGCCGGTCACGAGCGGTGTTCCCCAGGGCTCTGTTTTAGGGCCAGCCTTGTTCAATATCTTTATCAATGATCTGGATGAGGGGATCGAGTGTGCCCTCAGTAAGTTTGCAGATGACACCAAACTGGGTGGGAGTGTCAATCTGCTCGAGGGTAGGATGGCCCTGCAGAGGGACCTGGACAGGCTGGATCGATGGGCCAAGGCCAACTGTATGAGGTTCAACAAGGCCAAGTGCTGGGTCCTGCACTTCGGTCACAACAACCCCATGCAACGCTACAGGCTTGGGGAGGAGTGGCTGGAAAGCTGCCTGGCCAAAAAGGACCTGGGGGTGTTGGTAGATAGCCGGCTGAACATGAGCCAGCAGTGTGCCCAGGTGGCCAAGAAGGCCAACAGCATCCTGGCTTGTATCAGGAATGCTGTGGCCAGCAGGAGCAGGGAGGTGATTGTCCCCCTGTACTCGGCGCTGGTGAGGCCGCACCTGGAATACTGTGTCCAGTTTTGGGCCCCTCACTACAAGAAAGACATTGAGGTGCTGGAGCGTGTTCAGAGATGGGCAACAAGGCTGGTGAAGGGTCTGGAGAACAAGTCTTATGAGGAGCGGCTGAGGGAACTGGGGTTATTTAGCCTGGAGAAGAGGAGGCTGAGGGGAGACCTTATCGCTCTCTACAACTACCTGAAAGGAGGTTGTAGTGAGGTGGGTGTTGGTCTCTTCTCCCAAGTAGCTAGCGATAGGACGAGAGGAAATGGGCTCAAGCTGCGCCAGGGGAGGTTTAGACTGGAAATTAGGAAAAATTTCTTTACGGAAAGGGTGGTCAAGCATTGGAACAGGCTGCCCAGAGAGGTGGTGGAGTCACCATCCCTGGAAGTGTTCAAAAAATGGGTAGATGTGGCACTTCGGGATATGGTTTAGTCTAGTCTACCCTTGATTGGTTTAGGTGGGCTTGGTAGTGTAGGTTAATGGTTGGACTGGATGATCTTAAAGGTCTTTTCCAACCTAGACGATTCTATGATTCTATGATCATGACATCATTGCACAGCTCCTATTAACTCACTGTCCAGCTCCTCAGATCCTCATGTGATTTCTTAATGCCACTATGCAAGAGAAACTCACAGAGTTCCTAAATCTCACCTATGGATAACAGCTACTCCCATGCATCTGGACTGGGATTTCAAGGACTCACAAGTATAACAAAGGCAAAGCCACAGGATTCACCCATAGCCAGCTGTCATAAACAGCATGTCTCGGGGTGCCTACAGACATGGATACGTGACCCAACCTGTTCCCACAGAGATCACATCACTTGAAACCAGCCCAGCAACTGGAAAGGAGGATAAAGCTGTAAAACAGTTAATCAAAGCTGTATGTTTAAATGCCTACATACTAAAAATACAGCCTGTTTGCCTGGGCAACCAGACCGCTTCCCTAACAGAGTTGGACCTTAGTGGTTCAAAGAAACAGGAAGGGAAACAGAAAAATAATAGAAACACATGCTTTCTCCAGAGAAGGCCATTTCCTCAATATTTAATTCACAACTGAAAAAGAACATATGGTGTTACGCCAAATTCTGGGCGATGCAGCTGTAGCCAAGGACAGCCTCTCACTGTATTCACTGATAACAACTCTGTATAAATACATAAATACATAAGCTGGCACCTGCTCAAGAACACATTAGGCCAGAGCTCAGGACTTGGTTTTCTAAATGACAGATAACTGTCCCAAGTCTCATTTGTTATTTGGGGCTGGATCCCGCATCTCTCCTCAGAAAAAGAGGATGAGCATTCCCCAGTGTAAGGAGATGTCATATAACAATAAAACATCGTGCATATTTAAGAGAGATTTATTCAAATACTGTTGCATGTCTCAGCATGAAGCATCAGTTTAATCTTTCACAGGGAGACAGTGTGTATGTGGAAACCCATACGAGGGGAGTATGTGATTTTATTACAAAATTCTGCAAACTGAGGCTTATACTATATTTTAAAATTATAGATTAAAAATTCAGCCTTGTCAAATCATTAGCACTGCAGTCGAAGGAGACATCACTTCCCTTTAACTTTAAGGAGGCTTTTTCCAACAAGGCTGCCTGCTCGTCTCCATCTCCTCGCTGGTATTTATTGGTACAGCGGTAATGCTGAGTGCAGAGGAGATGGAGACGTGTGCCTCCGCCTAAGCACTCTGCACATCAGGTGATGTGGCCCCAGCGTGAGGACTTTGCAATTGAAGTGCAAGTTGAGAGAGAAGGTGTAGGTAGAAAAAACAGGGCGATGATTACACCTGGGGAGCAAGCAGCGGTCACAGCCCATCAGCTGCCCACCTCCATCACGAAAGAGCCTGCAAGCGCTGTTTGAAAGATGAGATATATAGAAAGATCCCTGCTTTTCTGCACCTTCTGTTTGATTTGGACACAAAGATGCTCTGCTGTGGCTAAGCCCTTTTCCTTCGGGATGAGACCATGCCTTTGCTCGCCTGCACTGTTCAACCATGCATCTGACCCAGCTGGTACACAAGCTGATGTGCACCCCAGGCACACCAAACCATTGCTACCTTTGCTCCACCTAGACAAGAGGATGCTTACTCCAACAGGACTGAAATACTGCCTGCAAAAAATACAGTGACAAACTCCCATCCACTTTAAAGCCAGCTGTGGACCAGAAGCTGGCCCTTTGTTCCTCAAAAAAGTCTGCTGAAATAAAAGAAAATAACAAAAAGAAAATAAAAACCAATTAACAATCCAAGTCTGGGATTTACTTAAAAAAAGCTGCCAATTTCAGGGAGTTAAAAGACTTTGTCAATGAAGATTATTTTCTTGCTAGGGAAAGAAAACTAACTACAAAGACAGCTCCTCTGCTCCTGTATCTCCTCCCCATTCTTCATGCTCTCTTCCTTGTTTTTCTACCCCATTCTTGAAAAACTGGTAGATTTACTCACTGTCATCTGGCTGGGGCAGCCACAAGTTGCTCTTTTGTCTCAACGGTGAATTGAAGCAGAAACCTATTCAGTCCCAGGCTGCAGGGGAGCTGTGCTGTGAAATGCCATCTAAAACATGACAGATCACAGCGATAACCAAGATGCAAGGGCATGGAGGAACCCTTCCAACCTGCTGCTTGTGAGAGCTGCCCATTCTTTGTTTATTTATTGCTTGCAACCCTCTCCTATGATTATCTAGAAAACAGCTTTAAACCCCTAGTGCCTGCTGCCAACAGGCCAGGCAGAAAACTTTCAAGATACAGCCAAAACCTGCTCCTTCCATTAAACACAGACACGAGAATCGTCACCTCAGCAGATTTAGAGCCTTACCCACAGTCAGCTCACATCAAGGGGCTCTTAACGTCGCTGATTTGCATGAACTTTGTACCAAACCCACAGCCTGACATCACTGGGCCTCAGACCGCCCCCCCAGACCTCAAACATCATGGCCAAAGCAGGAGGGGGATGAGCTAAAAACTGCCCCTTTCCAGGAACGGGGAGCATCTCTGGAACCAGATTTCCCCCCTGCAAACCTGTGTGGGATTTATTCCTGGCTCTTTCCAACGTGCTCACTGATTCCTTCTGCAAGTTGGTACCAGCCATTTTACCCCTCTGTGTTTTGGTTCCTGTATTACGCTTTAATATTGGTCTCAAAGGAGTGCAATCAATGTAGCTAAGGAGAAGTACTGTTTTGTACCAGAAGTGAACTACCTACAGAATAATCATTATGGGAAATTTTTCCTTTATGTATACTTCACATACACACTATTCACCTATGTAATTTAGCTCTAAGGGCTCCAGGCCACCTATCAAATAAAAGGACAGAATCAGAGAATGCATTAATGCACTCCTGCAGCTAAGGTGAAATCCACCTTCCCATGTTCATAATACATCTCTAACTCCAGATAAATGAACAATGCAAAGGATCTCTAGCACACAGCACTTTATTATCACTGCTTGAAGACTGAAGGGATCTTAACTGTAAAAAGGTATAGCTGTCATTTAAAAATTAAGCATTCTACATTTTTTAGGATTTCCTGCCTTCTAACAAACTATGTGGTCATTCATGTGATGAGTTACAAAACTATGCTCAGAAATCATATTTCTAGTCACAGTGGCAAAACACAAGAGATATTAAACACGTTATTCATTTCAGCTGAACACACAAAGAAATTAAAACACACTTGTTTTAAATAGATTTTTCTAAGGATGCCATTGGTAGCCTGATGATAACCTGTTATACAGTTGTAATGAATGCTTACATTTTAAGTTAGCATTATGCAACCGTTAGGACATTTTAACTGCAGATAAACACCTAGTAACAAAAAAAAACCCCAGTCCTTTCACTAGATATTAAGTTTCAAATGTCAGTGAGCAAGTTTGTTTTGCAAGCAGGAACATATTTCAGTTTTCAGGATGACAGAGTCACTCATCTGAAAAAAACAGTTCCACTTGCTAAAATAAACTAACTGGTTTAAATGCAGAGCTAGGACAAACAGGAAGGACATTTTTTGTTAAATGTTTATCCTTGTACAATGTGCAATTGTTTTGGGTTCTGGATTTCTAACATTATCACCAAACCACAAAAATCACAGAAATATTTTATTTTCTATATTAAAAACTCTCAAGATCACATCAGTTCTCATGCAAAACTCAGAAAAATCATTGAATCACTGTTGTGGAAACTCACACATTTAAACTGAATTTACCTGTGCTATGCTAGCTTGTGAATAAATACTATGAGGGTGTGCTAGTGAAATATTCAATGGGATAAGAAGCCACACAGGATTATCGTGAGCATCTGCTCAGAGAGCTGTGAAAGGACCATCGTATTTCTGCTTTGCAGCAGGTTAGCAAAGGCTACCCAGCAGAGCATTTGCTTTAAAAACAGTCTTAAGGGCTGGATAAACATGGACAATTTAGGCACAGCCAAAAATGGTGCTTAGCTCAAAAGTATGCTTGGAGCTAGGATTAGTCATCTAAGCTCCTTATTCAATACTGGGCAAAAATTAGGTACACAAAACCAGGATTCATAAGCACCAGCACAACGCCTCACCCTTACCAGCAGAGGAGGTGGAGAATGAGGGATGGATGTGATCCCATTACTCTCACTCAGGCAGGTAACAAACTCCCTGCTGCATAGAGATACAGTCAAGTCTTTACAAAAACCCCACAGGGAACCAGTCCTTTCAAATCCCCTTCCTCTTTCATCTAAAAGCCCTAGGGCTATGACTTCTGTACTAGCATGAGAGAAATTCAGGATCAAATCCCTGCTTTAAGGGAATCTGAACTCCACCCTTCCCCTGCCCTGTCTGCAAGGCATCCTGGGGTGCACGTGCCTCAGAGCTGAAACCCAGGTGCTGGGGGAGATGGATGACTTGACAACACCTGGGGTACCTCTGGGCTGGAAGTAAATCATTTGCCAGAAGAGCCCACCTGAGGCTGAGGTTGCCATGACAAATGATCCTTTTATTAAATACCAGGGTAAATGGGCATACAAACTTGTAAACCTTAATGGCATGGAACTAATGCAAACACTCAGACTGCTATTAATCATGCTTCCATTCCAAATAATTTAAAAATTATTGACTTGTTTTTGTTATTTTCTTTCAGATACTGGATATCTGATGAAAGGTGTTCAGCTGGCTGATTAACTGTCCCTTCGCTGGCATACCTGCAAGGATCCCACTAGCACAGGAAAGGAGAGGTACAGCAGCTATCTCAAAAGATATTTATGTGTACCTGTCAGCAGGCAGTAATGTTCCAGCTACACACCTGGAATATGTCCTCCCACCCTCCAGCAGCAGCACGGTAGTTAATGACTCAAAATTAGAGGATTTACAGCCCCTCCAAAAGGCTAAAACCTCACTCTCTTAGTTTCTTGTTTCCTTATCAACTGTGTCTGATCCCTAAGATTCTGCTCAGTTTTGCTTTCTAAGGTATTTTATGGTCTGCAGTCTGGTGAGCTAATTGGATGCATTGTAAAAACACGTGTCCCATCAAATGTAAATGTCCTCCTGCTTACTGAATGTCACCTTGTTCCTGGACGCCGAGCAAAGGGCACCCAGAGCTTCTCACCTACCCTCCTCCCATTGTCCCCCACCCCTTTCTCATGACTCTCATTCATTTGCTCTGGGACATAGACAGTCCTTGTCTTTTCAATCTGCCTTGATATATTAGTTCTTCTTGGAATGGACTAAACCTTTTGATTTTGTCTCAGGCTTCTCTTCCTGGTGAAAAAAAAAATCTTCTAAAGAGAGAAGGAAAGTTGGGAGTATCCTCCTGTGGATTCCTATGGCTCCTTGCATGCACAGGAACACCGCTGCCTTTATTCACTCAGCCCATCTTCACAGGCCGACTACATGAACCCCTCCATATTAGAGGAATTGCTAAATATCCACTGAAAAAAAAATCAGAGCTGGCAGAGCTGTATGCTGATCTTCTCTCACAGCCCAGGCGGAGCACATCCAAGCCCTGCTGCCTGCCTTTGCTCTGCCAACGCTCATACACCTGGATGACTTGACTCACACACGGGGGCTGGTGTGCCCTCCTGTTAAAAGATTTGCCCCTCTGGAGAGTGGGTCTTTCTCAGTGCTACGTTCAGGTTGCTTAACTTCTCAGCACTTAGCAATAAGAAATGAATGTGCCGGTGTAGCAAGAGATCACAGACTTGTGGTGTTACTGATTGCCACCTATACTGTTCTTCCAGGAAGACTTGTCACCTGAATGTCATAAAGTCAGAACTTGCCCTGCTGTCATTTGGGATAGCTTTCACCATATCAATAGCTCAAATGAGTACAGGACAGCTTCCCTAAACCACCTCAGTGTGGGATCTACCCCTGTGGAGACAACATTTCTTCTGCTCTGGAGCTCTCGAACAAGGAATATGCAATTCTGGCCTTGAAGAATTGTCCTTCCTTTATGCCTTTATGCCCCTAAAGAAAACACAATGTTTTCTTCCCCCCAATCCCTGCCACCCTCCTGATCAAACTCTCCAATTAAACTGTTTGGCTCAGGCAAATTTCAAACACTGAAATCTTAACCTGGTCTATGTTACCACAGCGTGAGGCTACCAGCACAGGTGAACCCCCTGCAGCACCCAGGCTGGAGCAGCCCATCAGCCATCCGGCAAGCACATGGCTCCCAAGAGACAACAGCTGCCCATCCAGGACCCTGTTTTTCTCCTGCTGCTGGCTACAACGACATCCTGACATGGGACAGGCTCACCCAAACCTCCCAATTTATGCCTTGTTGAGTTGAGCATTTTTTTCAAGTTAAAAAGGAAACTTTCAGCTGAGTGCTATTTTTACAAGTTACTCGGGGAACGTGGCTCGTAGAAGAAGGTATTAGCTGCTGGAAAGTCAGTTAGCAAAGGCCTTTCATTTTTTTTAAGTGTCATTTTGTGCAAAAGAAGATACATAATCTTTGCTTGCCTTCATTCAAACATCTCAGAGCCAAACCTGAGGACTGTTTAATACCAGTATCAAAATTCCTATGAATTTAGATAAAAACAAGATCTCAATGGGACACATTAGCTTTTGGATCATTAGCAATGCAAATAGCATGGAGAGGCATTAAAAACAAAATCAGGTTATGAACTTTGCTGGAAGACATATTTTTCACACTTTATTAGTGGAAAATAAGGTGCATTTCTAGCAAGTACTTCAAAGGGAGAGTGCCTTGCCCATAAATGTCTGAGTGTCTGTTTAGTAAAGTGGAATGTGAATATCTGTGAAATCCAAGAAAAAACAAGGGGCTATGGAAAATATACAACATATCTATGAAGATCAACTCTAAACTTTTATATTCCCAAAGAGTTCAGATGTTACTGTTTTCAGATATACCTACAGTTTTATATTATCTCATCCAAGCTTTAAGACAACTTCAAAAATATGCTTAGACAGGCTAGAAGAACTAAACAGAAATCCACTGGAAGAGAGAAGAGTAATTTCTTTCTTTTCCCGTCTTTTGTGACATCTATTAACTGCAAATAACATACTATTATGCCGTAGTTTTGCCTATGACCCCAACGTGGAAGACACTAGTCTTTCATATCACTGACAAAGCATTAACTTCAGCAAAAAAAAGCATCTGCTGTATTCACCAAATTTAGCCGTCCAGAGTTCAACATTGCTCTTATGGAAATTGAAGAAAATTTCATTAATTCTAAGGGGTGAAGAGCTGGTCTCAAAAATCCTAAATATGTTTTACTAATAGAATTCATCTTGTTAATAAGCTGGCATGTGAACCCATTTTTTCCAACTGCTGAAAGCAGCTTGTGGTTTGCTTTTATTCTTTTGAACACAATTAGCAAAGCACTCCAGCAGCTGAATAGACCTATTCATTTGAACAAATTATTCCCTGACAGAGGTTTGCTTTTTTTTTTTAAAAAAAAAAAAAACTCCCCAAAACTCTCTCCCATCCTGGTGTAGTCAGAAGAGACACAAAAGCCTGCCTGTCATTAATCTTACCTGTCTGTGCCTGAAAAAAGACAAGTGGAACATACGCTGCTGAATATGTTACATTTTTAGCGTCTCAGTGACATGACTGAATTGCTCGCTTCTCCCAACCCTTATCTTAACTGGTGTACAATCCTAATTAAAAGGCTGACATAAGGAATACACATGGAGAAGAGTCTGGCACAGATGTTATGCATGAGATGATAAACTTTATGGGCACAGATACCTCCCACATAGCTTTTGTAGTTAACTGTTGGATGTTGAACAGTTGCTCTTATGCGGACCATTTCTCATTTCAGAGGGCTGAAAAAGTTAAATAAAACAGACTTGCCCTTTCTCGCTGATCTAATTAATCTACGTAACTCATTCTTTCACTGAGATAACTTTACAGGCAAATTGGGCTCCAGTTCCCTTCTGCTACTCATTTTTGGTGTGAAAAGCACTGTGGACAGGATAAATCCCATGCATCCACCTAGTGAACAATGCTGTCATGTAGTTAACACAGCAGAAATATTTGTTTAATTAGTTACATTTTCAGCTTTTAAATGAGAAGAAAAAACAAACCATGGGTGGTCTGTAACCTCAGAAGAGCAAATATCCCAGGCTGTAAAATCATCCCAGCTCAGAATACTGGGTTGGACATAAAAAAGCATTTATTGAATACTAGGCCTGAGTCAGGAACAGAAGGTACATTAAGAACTTCTAAACTGCAGCCTACCACCGATTCATTAAGTGTTTGGCATTATTTAATAAAAATGGCTTATGTATATACTTTAACTGAAGCACTATTTATTCATAAACATTTTTAACTAGAGTATCTGTTGGGAGTTATTCACACACCAATTCAGAGACAGTTTCAAATTCTTCCTTCAAGTAAATGCACGCAGTTCCCATTGCTGTCTGCCTCACCTAGGCAATAGGTCTGCAAGCAGAGCTTGTCCCATATTTTGTAATTAAACCAAGGATCTCAATTGGTTTATAAAGACCAGGACACGTTGCTGTTAATGTCTTGGTAACGTATTAACATCACAGAAGTGAGAAAAATGCTATAATTTATGTAACAGCATTAAAGCAATTCTACTGTCCTTAATGCCTGAACCCCAAATCCGAACGGATTTTTGGAAAGAATTCCACCTTTGGCTATTTTATGAGAGAAGTCAGCCTCCAGGTAGACACTAAATAAAATGGTTAGGCTTTCTACAGAACTACATGATGTTTCTTGAAAAAAAATCATGCCACTATTAAATGCTGAAATGAGGGCTGAGCAGATCTGATGCTTCAGCCCATAGTTCTTTGGGTTACATTAACATGACAGTAACTGCTTTCAGACTCTGAAAGTGGTGACCAAGCAAACTAATAATATTTACTAACCGGCTTCACTGACCCTCAGGCAGCTGTTGCAAGAGGATGTTGCAATGGGACATTGCAGGCAGGGAACATCATCATTTTAGCCCCATGCTGTGCAATTACTACCTACCCAAATACTTCTAAGATGCTTTCTCAGAACCTCTCTGCCACTCTTATTTTCAATGCTGTTTAGTTAAAAGGTGTTTAAGGAAGCTTCTTCCTTCACAAGAGAGATTCCTGGAGGAGTCAGAGAAATTGCCTTTTCCACACTCTCCTGCTCACTCACAAGGCACAGGTTCCTCTACCTTCCCCCTTGCCACAGCATAGCACCCTTGCAGAAACAACAGCAATTTCTGACCTGGGAAAGATGTACCCAGAACACATTTTTCTATTTTCTGCGTGATTTCACAGCTAGAGATGAAGATGGGCAACACTCTTTGACCTGTTACTCCTCCAAGGGCCATATGTGTTCTCCAGTCTGGTAATTGGACAGCTGCTGGTTTAGAACTTTGCCCTTTCTGTCTCCCTTATCTTTCCTTCTGTCATCTGCTTATTTTCCATTTTTATGACTGTCATGGTTTAGCCCCAGCCAGCAACTAAGCACCACGCAGCCGCTCGCTCACTCCCCTACCCCCGATGGGATGGGGGAGAGAATTGGAGGAGTAAGAGTGAGAAACACTCCTGGGTTGAGATAAGAACAGTTTAATAATTGAAATAAAGTAAAATAGTAATGCTAATAGTAACAGTATAATAATGATAATAATAATAATGATATACGAAGCAAGTGATGCACAATGCAATTGCTCACCACCCGCCGACCGATACTCAGACAGTTCCCGAGCAGTGATCCCTGCTCCCTGGCCACCCCCCCCCCAGTTTATATACCGAGCATGACGTCATATGGTATGGAATAGTCCTTTGGTCAGTTTGGATCAACTATTCTGGCTGTGCCCCCTCCCAGTTTCTTGTGCACCTGGCAGAGCATGGGAAGCTGAAAAAGTCTTTGACTAGCATAAGCAGTACTTAGCAACAACTAAAACATCAGCGTGTTATCAACATTCTTCTCCTACTAAATCCAAAACACAGCACTATGCCTGCTGCTAGGAAGAAAATTAACTCTATCCCAGCCGAAACCAGGACAGTATCCACCCCTTATTCTATACCATCTACGTCATGCACAGGCCCTCCCCTTTCCAATGTGTTCCAATTAATCACCACCGTTTTCCCTATCTTGATATATATACACAGATATCATTCCCTTCGTCTATGGCCCATCCCTCTAAAATGTCCACTGAGTTCATTTAGTCCATGACTTTGGGTTCCATCTGTCATCACAGTCTTTCAGAGCAGGAGAGGTGGTGTGCAGTGTTGGACTGTTGCATGCTGAAGTCAGTTCTCATTCCAACATGGTTTCATCAAAGTTCATTTTCATTAAGCTGGGCAATTCTTACTGCAATACCATTGATGTGGCATATAGCAATCATAATATACAGTATTATATACTTAATATTAACCTACTATATTATTATATTAACATGCAGTTAAGAGATAACATGCAGTTAAGAGATAACATACAGTTAAGAGATAACATACAGTATTATAAAGCAATTAATATTATACAATTCAGTTCATTGGCTATTTTCACCCAAAATCAAATTCCCTTGAGGTACACATTGGACTTCCCCATCATTTCGCATCACCCACCAAGTGCACCCAGGTCCATGAGCAAAAGCAATCCCACGAATGGGCTTGCCTTTGCCAGAGGGGGAAGTAACCCAGACTGTCTTCCCCAGCATATTTTTCATGTGCACTACAGGGACTTTATGTCCTTCTACAGTACGTATAAGTTTTGATTGGGCAGGGCCAGCTGGATTGGCAGATCCCCTGGTGTTGACTAACCAGGTGGCTTTTGCTAAATGTGTATCCCAATGTTTAAATGTTCCACCACCCATTGCTCTCAGGGTAGTCTTTAACAATCCATTGTATCGCTCAATTTTCCCCGAGGCTGGTGCATGGTAAGGGATGTGATACACCCACTCAATGCCATGGTCTTTGGCCCAGGTGTCTATGAGGTTGTTTCGGAAATGAGTCCCGTTGTCTGACTCAATTCTTTCTGGGGTGCCATGTCGCCACAGGACTTGCTTTTCAAGGCCCAGGATGGTGTTCCGGGCGGTGGCATGGGGCACGGGATATGTTTCCAACCATTCGGTGGTTGCTTCCACCATGGTGAGCACATAGCGCTTGCCTTGGCGGGTCTGTGGGAGTGTGATGTAATCAACCTGCCAGGCCTCCCCATATTTATATTTCAGCCATCGTTCACTATACCCGAGGGGCTTGAACTGCTTGGCTTGCTTGATGCAGCGCATGTTTCACACTCATGAATAACCTGTGCAATACTGTCCATAGTTAAGTCCACCCCTCGATCACGAGCCCATTTATACGTTGCATCCCTTCCTTGATGGCCTGAGGCTTCATGGGCCCACCAGGCTATAAATAAGTCACCCTTATGTTGCCAGTCCAAATCCACCTGAGCCACTTCAATCTTAGCAGCCTGATCCACCTGCTGGTTGGTTTGATGTTCTTCAGTGGCCCAACTCTTGGGTACATGAGCATCTACATGACGAACTTTTACAACCAGGTTCTCTACCCGGGCAGCAATATCTTGCCATAATGCGGCAGCCCAGATGGGTTTGCCTCTGCGCTGCCAGTTGCTCTGCTTCCATTGCTGCAGCCACCCCCACAGGGCATTTGCCACCATCCATGAGTCAGTATAGAGATAAAGGACTGGCCACTTTTCTCTTTCAGCAATATCTAAAGCCAGCTGGATGGCTTTCACCTCTGCAAACTGACTCGACTCCCCTTCTCCTTCAGCACTTTCTGCGACTTGTCGTATAGGACTCCATACAGCAGCTTTCCACCTCCGATGCTTTCCCACAAGACGACAGGACCCATCAGTGAACAGGGCATATTGCTTTTCATTTTCTGGCAATTTATTATACAGTGGGGCCTCTTCAGCACGTGTCACCTCCTCCTCTGGCTACATTCCAAAACTTGTTTCCTTCTGGCCAGTCCATGATCACTTCCAAGATTCCTGGGCGACTGGGGTTTCCTATTTGAGCCCGTTGTGTGATTAATGCAACCCACTTACTCCATGTAGCATCAGTTGCATGATGTGTAGAGGGGACCCTCCCTTTGAACATCCAGCCCAACACCGGCAGTCGGGGTGCCCGCAGGAGCTGTGCTTCAGTACCAACCACTTCCGAAGCAGCTCGAACCCCTTCATATGCTGCCAGTATCTTTCTCAGTTGGAGTATAGCGGGCCTCGGATCCTCTGTATCCCCGACTCCAAAACCCTAGGGGCCGACCTCGAGTCTCCCCTGGTGCTTTCTGCCAGAGGCTCCAGGTAGGGCCATTCTCCCCGGCTGCAGTGTAGAGCACATTTTTAATATCCTGCCCTGCCCGGACTGGCCCAAGGGCTACTGCATGAACTATCTCACGTTTAATTTGTTCAAAGGCTTGTTGTTGCTCAGGGCCCCATTTGAAATCGTTCTTCTTCCGGGTCACTTGATAGAGAGGGCTTACGATCTGGCTGTAATTTGGAATATGCATTCTCCAAAACCCCACAACGCCTAAGAAAGCTTGTGTTTCCTTTTTGCTAGTTGGTGGGGACATAGCTGTTATTTTGTTGATCACATCCATTGGGATCTGACGACGTCCATCTTGCCATTTTATTCCTAAAAACTGGATCTCCTGTGCAGGTCCCTTGACCTTACTTTGTTTTATGGCAAAACCAGCCTTCAGAAGGATTTGGACTATTTCCTTTCCCTTCTCAAAAACTTCTTCTGCTGTATTGCCCCACACAATGATGTCATCAATATACTGCAGATGTTGTGGAGCTTCACCCTGTTCCAGTGCTGTCTGGATCAGTCCATGGCAAATGGTGGGGCTGTGCTTCCACCCCTGGGGCAGTCGGTTCCAGGTGTACTGAACACCCCTCCAGGTAAAAGCAAACTGGGGCCTGCACTCTGCTGCCAAAGGGATGGAGAAAAATGCATTAGCAATGTCAATTGTGGCATACCACTTGGCTGCCTTTGACTCCAGTTCGTATTGAAGTTCTAGCATGTATGGCACGGCAGCACTCAGCGGCTGTGTAACTTCGTTCAGGCCACGATAGTCCACTGTTGGGCTCCACTCCCCATTAGACTTTCGCACTGGCCATATGGGACTGTTAAAGGGTGAGCGAGTCTTGCTGATCACTCCTTGGCTCTCCAGTCGACGAATAAGGTTATGGATGGGAAGCAGGGAGTCTCGGTTGGTGCGATATTGCCGCCTGTGCACAGTTGCGGTAGCGATCGGCACCTGTTGTTCCTCAACCTTCAGCAACCCTACAATAGAAGGGTCCTCTGAGAGACCGGGCAAGGTGGACAGCTGTTTAATTTCCTGCGTCTCCAAGGCAGCTATACCAAAAGCCCACCGGTACCCTTTTGGGTCCTTGCAATACCCTCTCCTGAGTTGGTCTATGCCAAGGATGCACGGAGCGTCTGGGCCAGTCACAATGGGGTGCTTCTGCCACTCATTCCCACTTAGGCTCACTTCAGCTTCCAGTACAGTTAGCTGTTGGGATCCCCCTGTCACTCCAGAAATACAGATGGGTTCTGCCCCTCTATAACTTGATGGCATTAGTGTACACTGTGCACCGGTGTCCACTAGAGCCTTCTACTCCTGTGGGTCTGATGTGCCAGGCCATCGAATCCACACAGGCCAGTAAACCCGGTTGTCCCTTTCCTCCACCTGGCTGGAGGCAGGGCCCCTCTAACATTGGTCACAGTATTCGCTGTTCACTTCCTGTAAATGTGAATCAAAAGTCCCCTGATCAAGGTCGGAAGTAAAATTAGCCCTCTTACTCTGTCTCGGGAACTGCTCACTGGAAACTGGAGCTGCAATTTTCCTGGGAGAACCGCCTTTTCTAATAGTTTTTCCTTGCAACTCACGCACCCGTGCCTCTAAGGTTGAGGTGGGTTTTCCATCCCACTTCCTCATGTCCTCTCCATAATCACGCAGGTAAAACCACAGGGTGCCCCGTGGTGTGTATCCTCTATATTCTCTCTCTTGAGCATAGGGACGTTGACTCCTGATGGCTGAGACACTCGTCCGTGCAGGTGGGGAGTAGGACAGATCCTCTCTGAGTTGTTGGAACTCTTGGCATATTTTTTCAGACAGTTTTTCCACAGCCGAGACACAGGCCCGTAGGGAGGAAGAGAGACTTTCTTCGTATTCCCAGAGTCGTCTAGCCACTTCATCCACCGTTGGTGCCTCGTCGTCTTTCCAGGCCATTATTGCCAACGAGTTGGCATACGATGCTGGTGCGCTCCGTACCACCTTCCGCCACATGGGTTGTGTGCACCTGACTTCATCTGGGTCTTTGGGTAACTGCTCATTGTTCAGGTCACTGTAAATCACCTCCAGCACGCCTAATTCCCTCAGGTACTGAATACCCTTCTCTACGGTGGTCCATTTGCTTGGGCGGTATAAAACATCCTCCTTGAAGGGATACCTTTCCTTCATGCTTGACAGAAGTCGCCTCCAGAGGCTGAGCGGTTTTTGCCCCTTTTCCAATTGCTTTGTCAATGCCCCCTTCCCTAGAAAGGGATCCCAGCTGCTTGGCTTCCTTATCCTTTAATTCCAGGCTACTGGCCCCATTATCCCAGCATTGGAGCAGCCAGGTGATGATGTGCTCGCCTGGATGACGACCAAAATCTTTTCGCATATCCCGCAGCTCACTCAGGGATAGGGATTGGGTGGTTACCATCTCATTTATGGGTTCTTCCTCCTCTGGTTCTCGTGATGGCCCTGGTTCATCTTCATCCCTTACTAAACGAACTGATTTCCTTGTGTATTATTTCTTCTGTATAGGGGCAACTGATACCGGCGCAGGTTGGTTCTCTGGTTTAGCCGCAGTGTCTGTCACTGGGGTTTGAGTAGCCGCAGTGCCCATGGCTGTGGTTTGAGTAGCCGCAGTGCTCATGGCTGTGGTTGGAGTAGCCGCAGTGCCTGGGGCAGGGGTTTGAGTAGCTGCAAGGCCTGTAGTGGGGGTTGGAGTAGCCGCAGGGCCTGTAGTGGGGGTTTGAGTAGCCACAGTGCTTGTTGTTTTGTCATCAGATCCAGAGACCTTCTCTTTCTTTTGAGGGTACTGATTAGTGTTGACCACAGCTCGATAGGCATGGGCCAGTCCCCAGCATGTTGCAATGATTTCTGTCTCTCTGGAGCTACCAGGGTGACAACATACTTTTTCCAAATACTTTACTAGTTCTTCAGGATTCTGCACTTGTTCAGGGGTGAAGTTCCAAAACACTGGAGGTCCCCACTGCCCTAGGTACTTGCGCATACGATCCCACACACCCTGCCACTCATAACTATCCAGCCTTGGGGTAGATCTCTGGATGGTATTTTTAAACTGCTTACTGACCTTTATCAAAACGGAAACAACATTCCCAAGAAGTATCAATAGAAGTATCTTAACTGCCCAGGGATGTTCAAGATACTGGAAAGTTGTTGTAATGAAGGAGGAAACATCATAGAAGAAAGCAGCAAAGGTGCCATTCTGTATTTCCTCCACAACAAGCCTCTCAGAGTAAGAAGTATAATTGCTAACTCTCTCCATGAGGTAGTACCCGAAGTACAGTAGTGACTTCTGTATGAAACCCAAATACCAAAGAATGCTCAAGGTCAGGGTTTTGATAAGGAGCCTCCCAAGCAAAAGATCATGAATCACTGCAGAGCATGGCACACTACACAAACTGACAACAAGCTTTAACGCGTGCTGCAAAAAAAAGAACATGGTGTAGACCAGATGAACTAATATCGTGACCGGCAACTGTTAACAGACTCCTTAATACACTCTGGTTACTCTGCTGTTATCTCAAACCCTTCATGCCCCACGTTGGGCGCCAAAAAGGACTGTCGTGGTTTAGCCCCAGCCAGCAACTAAGCACCACGCAGACGCTCGCTCACTCACCCTACCCCGATGGGATGGGGGAGAGAATTGGAGGAGTAAGAGTGAGAAACACTCCTGGGTTGAGATAAGAACAGTTTAATAATTGAAATAAAGTAAAATAGTAATGCTAATAGTAACAGTATAATAATGATAATAATAATAATGATATACGAAGCAAGTGATGCACAATGCAATTGCTCACCACCCGCCGACCGATAGACAGTTCCCGAGCAGCGATCCCTGCTCCCTGGCCACCTCCCCCCCCAGTTTATATACTGAGCATGACGTCATATGGTATGGAATAGCCCTTTGGTCAGTTTGGATCAACTATTCTGGCTGTGCCCCCTCCCAGTTTCTTGTGCGCCTGGCAGAGCATGGGAAGCTGAAAACGTCTTTGACTAGCATAAGCAGTACTCAGCAACAACTAAAAACATCAGTGTGTTATCAACATTCTTCTCCTACTAAATCCAAAACACAGCACTATGCCTGCTGCTAGGAAGAAAATTAACTCTATCCCAGCCGAAACCAGGACAATGATACTCTTTTTTGATAGATAATAATGCCTTTAGGATTAGTACTGGCAAGAGGCCAGGACAAAATGGCAGCACTAATAACTTTTGTTTGAGTTAGGGTCACTGCGACATAATTTAGCCCACGGACCCAGGGCTCCATTTTCCTATGACACTGGAGAAATCCACACAGAGAAGCAGAAACACCAAACACTTCAAATCCAAACCTCCCTGAGTTCATCCTTCTGGGACACAGCTTGCAGAAAAGGATGAGGATTATATTTCAACACCCGTGGATAGGACTTGAGATAGACTATACCACCGACTATCTTTCCCCAGAGGTTTTGTTTTTAGGAGCAGAATCCAGCAGAGAAAAATCTGTCTTTGTTGCTTCCCACCCACTCAGCTGAACGACCTCTCCCTCCTGAGCTTCCCTTGGAGGACACAGCCCTGCTCAGCATGCGCTGAGGCCAACATTGCTACTTTTTTCCCATGCTGCCAAAAGAAGCACCGAGTACACTACCCACATATCTTTCAGAGAGGAAGGAACTGGCCCTTGGTTTGACTTTTTATTTTTCCCTATTAGTTTTAAAAATGGATTTTTTTTTCTTAAGCCTGAAGGCTGCCCTGAAATGTTTATCCTCTGAACACAGCAGCAGGACAATCAGTTAAGGGAATATGAACCATCTCTCTCCCACTGTCCAAAGTGGGGAAATGCAAAATTCATCATAAATGATGAAAAGCAAACCAGATAGTTAAAATTCACACACTTTTAATGAAGTAACACAGCTAATGTTTTTACTATGCTCAACCCAAGGCTACCCCTCTTAAAGAAGTTTTATATTCCCATTGGGTTAGGAGGCTGTGAGAAAGCAGGTAGGAGAGGCTCTGCTAAGATCTATATACGTTAAGCATCCATGTAATACCAGTACATTCTGCGTTTGAAACCAAACCTCCCTCCTCCATAGCCAAGATGTGTAGCTCCTACACGGGGAGCCCCAGATCCCTACGGCCTCCACCACGAGCTTCCCATGAGTCAAGAATTGCCATTTCAGATGGCAGGAAACTGCGATAGGTGTAGATAGATCACATGTCCTCCTTCTGCCCCGATGAGAAGAGATTGGGAAGGGTGCAGAAAGCCAGGTGGGAAAGGAAGAGCAGGAAGAGGAGTAGGAGAGGCAGCAGCAGCAGGAAGGGCCCCATGCCACTGCCCAGCCCTAGCAAAGGTTGACATCTTTGGGTGAGGAAGTGCTTAGAGCAAGATGAAAAGCTCTGGATCTCAGGTGGGAAGGGGATATAGGAGGAGGCAGCCCTCAGAGCCAGGCAGAAGGTGGTCAAGGACGAGGCAGTGGGCAGCCAGGAACCCACGCAACTGCCCTGGAACAGCTGTAACAGCACTGCCAGCATGGACGTTTGATTGCACAAGTAACCATGGAGTGAGGAAAGAGAAAAGAGGACTTCTGACAGCAGGTACACAGCTGTGCAAGGAGTCTCCCCAACGAACACATTAGCCTGCAAAATCTCCCCCCTGCTGGCACTGGGGGATTTTCTCTCTCCTGGATCCAGTTCTGCTTGACCATAGCAGGGCTTGCATCTATCCAGCATCTATCAACGCTGAACTGGCATATGATTTGCAGTGGGTCCCCATCCTAAAGAACAGCAAAGCTTCCCCCTGCCCTCCTACAAACTACCCTCCGTAACACAACCCATTGCCCACGAGCTGGGCAGATAGCATCCTGAGCTCTCGGCAGTTTAACACTTTTCTCATCTGGGGAGATGTCACACTGCCCACGCTAGAAATGCCACAAAACTCTATGACTCAAAGTCTTTGGGGATTACTGGATCTTTAGTATTCAGAATCACATTTCTCAGCAACCACAACCAAGAGCAGGTGGCAGATTTTCAAGGTACATAGCTTGCCAAGTGACATCTGCAAAAGAGCATATAGAGGAAAAAGGGAGGAACAGCACAAATTATAGTCCCATGCCTTGTTCAAAACTCATTTAGCAGGTTCTTCAGAGAGCAGCACCTTGAACTTGGCAGTTGGGGTTCAAGGCAAAGAACACCAACAAAAGACTATTTCTGCCTGCCTAGACTTTGAAAGCTTCACAGGAAAAATACAAGCCACTGATGTAATTCAGTATTACATTTTAAATAAAATATTTAAATAAAATATATCCAAGTTCTAAGAAGCACAGGTGTTCTGAAGACAGATGAGGTTATGCAATAAACTGCAGGAAAGGTCATTAACACAACCTTCAAGTTCATCAGCTTGTGCTTTGAAGTAAAGATGATGCCTCCACCTGGGTGGGACACAATGCTTAAAGCAAAGAGCTGAGGTAGGTGCCTAAGTGGGAGCTAGTAAATGAGGGGTTTGAGTTGCTTGCTTGAGTTTTGGGCACAAATTCCCCCAAACCTTCCTTTAGGAGCTAAAGCAGGTGCTCTGGAAGCACCGGTTCTTTACCTTTCACCCAAGATGACAGCTTTCAAGCAAATTTACCCTTGCTGCAGCATCTTAATTTCATAGAGTGCACTTCACAGCAACATTTGAATTTGCTTGAAAAACAACATAATATACTGCCTTAGTCTATGAAGCCAAAATTTCTTCTGTCTTCATGGGTTCATTATTCCTCTACTTGTAGGCATGTATGATAGTGAGAGAAGTTTTGTCTCATGCTCTTAAATGCAAGAGATTCATGTTTTTCCCCTGACAGTCATTTTTCCTATGGAATTGTTTGTATTACAGCTCTCGTTTCCTACAGCTGAACTCTCTTCAAGCCTCTTTTCTTTCTAAGCATATTTGGAAAGTTTACTCCCCATCATGGGGAAGTATGATTGTCTGGGAAGTACTTGTATCAGCATGCAGAAATCCCTATAGGTATGTGCTATACATTCTTGCTTTCACAGAACACTTTTCTATGAAAATGCCTAACGAACTAGCTTTGCGGTAGCTCAAAAGCAATTTTCAGAGACATCTTCCTCCTACATTTGGAGAGATTAAAAAAATACATACTTTCCCACATCCATCTCTGGAGGACAGTGGCACTCCCCTAGGTTTAAAACAACTCACAAGGACTATACTGATATTTTAGACAGTTTAAAATAAACAACAGCAGCAACCTAAATATGCTTCATTAGGAAATAAGACCACTTCTCATTTGCATCAAGAAAAACCTCATCAGGTGCAATACAGAGAGTGTAACTTTCTGAGATCCGATTCTACCAAAAAGAAGTATTGGCTTCAAGGTCATGTTTGTCTCCTCTTCTCCAAGAGCCATTTCCTAAGGGGAAAACAAGCATATTTCCAACTCCAAATTAAGTACCATTTGTCCTGGTTTCAGCTGGGATAGAGTTAATTTTCTTCCTAGTAGCTGGCATAGTGCTGTGTTTTGGATTTAGTAGGAGAAGAATGTTGATAACACACTGATGTTTTAGCTGTTGCTAAGTACTGCTTATGCTAGTCAAGGACTTTTCAGCTTCCCATGCTCTGCCAGGTGCACAGGAAGCTGGGAGGGGGCACAGCCAGAATAGTTGATCCAAACTGACCAAAGGGCTATTCCATACCATATGACATCATGCTCAGTATATAAGCTGGGGGGGGTTGGCCGGGGAGCAGCGATCGCTGCTCGGGAACTGTCTGGGTATCGGTCGGCGGGTGGTGAGCAATTGCATTGTGCATCACTTGCTTTGTTGTTTATTATTATTATTATATTGTTATTATTATCATTACTATTTTACTTTATTTCAATTATTAAACTGTTCTTATCTCAACCCAGGAGTTTTTCTCACTCTTACTCCTCCGATTCTCTCCCCCATCCCATCGGGGTAGGGTGAGTGAGCGAGCGTCTGCATGGTGCTTAGCTGCTGGCTGGGGCTAAACCACGACACCTCTGTTCTTAATATTTTTAATTTTTCAGAAGAGCAGGCATATTAAACACCAAGGCTGTAATAATTGCACATAAGTACTGTGGCAAGATGACCTCCCACAAAATAATCCATGAAGGCATTTAAATATGTAAATTTTTCTAAGAATGGTGTTATGCAAGTGTACCTTCCCTGTTCCCAGTGTCAGTATTTTACAAAATAAATATGTATAGTGTCTAGGACAGAAACTTATTCACATTCTACCAGCACTACCAGTGGTTTTTTTTTTTTTAATATAATCTCACTCTTTTTAGCCATCTCCATTTGTAAATGCAAAGCTATAGCTAAGCCCTCTGTGCTGTAGTCTCTGCCATACTTCTTGAATACTGCACCTCTGAAATGCAGGTACCCAGCTGGGGCAGAGGTTTCCCAGCTTCGAGGCTCCAGCAGAACTTGTATCCTCTTGTGAGGAAGCTAGCAAGACGTGCTAGCTTACAATTGCCAGATGTGCATTTCTTTGTTTTTTGAAAGCAGTAACAAGGACAGGGTGCAGGCACCGAAGAGTGCTACCTCTGAGGGCAAAATCAGACAGCAGGATGTTAGTTGCTCTCCCGTGTTTCTATCAGGTCTGATGAATAGAGTCCTGGCATAAGTAATTTTGACCAGTTAAACTTTGTATTGGGAAAGAAATCCCTAAACCAAGGCAGACATATCTAGAGCTTCTTCCTAAGAGAATGAAAGAGTTGCAAAAAATAGCTGCCAAAATACAAAAGAAAAAAATTAAGATTTAGCAAGGTTCAGGATGTTTTTAAAGATTGCAGTCCTTGCTGGTGCTGAGCTGTGGTAGGTAAGGCTTTCCTGGGGTGGAAAAGAAAGGTGAAAGGAGTATCCATTGAGTGTGGGTATTTCCCAGGGCTTAGCTGGTCCTGTGCATCCCTCCCCATGCTGGGAGTGATGGGAGCTGCCATGAAGCCAAAAGCAGCATGAGGAAAGACTTGTCCTCTGGAGAAGTGCAGGTCCTTTGTTCCTTCCCCTGTGCTCTCTGAGGAAGCAGCACAATTCTCCAATTATGTTTATTGTCAAAGAAAAAACAAAAGTCCCAGCAGCAGTGCTGAGGATACTGGGGGGACAAAATGCAGCTCTCTATTCACCTGCATTGGGAGGACCGGGGAGGGGGGGGTCTCGCAGACACCCGTTGCAGCTGGTAGAGCTGTGCAAGGAGCACTGCAGGTTTGGCGCCTGTACTCAATATAATAATGATAATGATAATTTGGTCAGTTTGGATCAACTATTCTGGCTGAAACCAGGACAAGAGGGCAACAACAAACTGCAATATGGTCATCTGACCTTAAAGGGGAAGTGCTAATTTGCCAATGACACACACTCTTAGATTTTGTACCTTTTATAAGGTACAAAATCTAGTATCTCTAGGCACTAGGAACAAGGAATTTGGGGGGAATTTCTCTACATTTCTCTATTATACTTGCTTTCCACATGTGATGACCATCTGCACAAAAGTCAGCTTCTGATGCACAGGCATTTCACTCTTCATGGGAAACACATTGTCCTGGTTTTGGCTGGGATAGAGTTAATTTTCTTCCTAGTAGCTGGCATAGTGCTGTGTTTTGGATTTAGGATGAGAATAATGCTGATAACACACTGATGTTTTAGTTGTTGCTAAGTACTGCTTATGCCAGTCAAGGACTTTTCAGCTCCCCATGCTCTGCCAGGTGCACAAGAAGCTGGGAGGGAGCATAGCCAGGACAGCTGACGCAAACTGGCCAAAGGGATATTCCATACCATATGACATCATGCTCAGTCCTCCCAACTGGGGGCAGTTGGCCAGGAGGCTGCGATTGCTGCTCCAGAAGTGGCTGGGTATCGGTCGGCGGGTGGTGAGCAATTGCATTGTGCATCACTTGCTTTGTATATTATTATTTTCCCTTCCTTTTCTGTCCTATTAAACTGTCTTTATCTCAACCCATTAATTTTACTTTTTTTTTTTCTGATTCTCTCCCCCATCCCACTGGGGAGGGGGAGAGTGAGTGAACGGCTGTGTGGTGTTTAGCTGCCTGCTGGGTTAAACCACAACACCATGCTGCAGCAGGTACGCCTTGAAGCATCAGTGGCTGTGCATGAGGTCATGCTGGAGCACCTCAAAGCGTGTGGCCATGGATAAGCCCACGACAGAGCAGGTACACCCCTGGAGGGACTGCAGCCATGGGTAAGGCCATGTTGGAGCAGGATTACACCTGAAGTTACTGTGGCTGTGGGTAAGGCCACACTGGAGCAGGTATATCTCTGAAGGCATTGTGGCCCATGGATAAGGCCACGCTGGAACAGGTGCACCTCAAAGCAACTGGCTGTGGATAAGTCTATGCCGCAGCAGGTATACCCCTGCAGAGCCTGTGGCTCATAGATAAGGCTCCACTTGGAGCAGGTACACCCCTAAGGGACTGCAGTCAGTGGATAAGTCCAAGCCGGAACAGGGGCAAGGGGAGGAGTTCATGGCAATGTTAAACCCTATGGTCTGGTCCAGAGGGACCAGGGGTTGAGCCACGACACTGTAACTCCAAAGGGAGCTCAGCTCACATGCAGACTTGTACCTATGGCCAGAGGAACCACTTCTGATGCATTTCTACTCTGTGAGATGAAATGCAGCAGTAGCGCAGTGGTAACAAGGCACCGCCAGCAGCCGGAGGGGTTATTTGATCAGTGGCTTCTAGTAAAGTCAAGCCTGCAAAGCTCCCACAGTCTACAGAAGGGCTGAAACTTCAGGGGTTTGTGACTGTTGATATGGGTAGACCTTCAGCTTTTTACCCTGGTCCTGATTAGGACTGCAATGCCAAATGGTTTTGCTTATGCCACAAGGGATAAAGTCACTCCAAATTTAACTCAACAAAAAGAAAACCTTGATTTGAACCACTGGCTTTGATCTTGTTCTGCAACTTTATCTTTTAGTTATTTAAGTGATTACTTTATTACCTGGCAGAACTTGGCACTTCTTTAGCTAACCTAGAAGATACATGTAGTGTTATCTGTACTCCTGTACTTATCTGTATCTCTGAATTTAAACAGCTACATATGTTCATTATAGAGCTTTTCAACAAACAGCACTGTTTATTGTAAAATAATCTCAGAGGTGGTAGATGAATAACAAAAAGTTTATGCAAGAGAATTTAACTTACAATTAACTCATTCATTAAACAAAATACATCATCCTTTTGTGAATTCAGTTGTTCCTGTTCATCAGCTTTTTGAGGCTTGAAAGAAAAAAAAAACAAATTTTCCTTCTTTCTCAACTCCCACTTGGTTTTCAATTTGAAATGAGTTTGTTATTGTAGTGGATTAGTTACGGCAGCCTACAGGGGGGAAATTATTTTCTCTGCACCTGCAAAAGAGGCTGCTCCTTTCAAAAGCCACGTTGACACTTCAACAAAACCTAGTTCCCAGGCAGGAATTTCCCTCAGCTTCAGCCATCTGAGGTTGTTTAAAACTCAGCAAACACGTTGCTACAGTATTACCTTGAATTTAACTGAGACAGCTGTAGCAGCTGAGAGCAGGTTTAGTCCCTGCCATGCACTGCCATAATATCAAATGTAACTGAACATAGGTATATTTCAAAAAGCAAATGTATTTCATTTACATTTTTAAAGTCATGTTTTAATTTGACAAATATGATCCTTTTAATTTAGGGGTGAAATCAGCCACTTTTATCCACCCTACTCTAGTACATTTGGACTGTCTATGTCCCATCCAGTGCTTTCCCTTCAACACAACACTGCTGAATATTTTTTGCAGATGTAGTTTGTGATCAAAAGCTGAAACAAATGAGACGTGTGGGTTCTCCATCTCTCCAGAGATGACTTCTGGAGACACAGGCCCTGCAGCTGCCCACAGCCCCGGCCGTCGCTAGTGCCTCCTCCCAGCCGGCCGCATGGATCGCAGCCCACTGGGGAGCTAGGAATAGCCCTGCCCTGAGATTTGGCAGTCGCAAGGCTGGATGTGGTGCAAGCAACCTAGAGCTGAGCACTGCAGTGTGGTGTACCCATACCTAGCTGCTGTAACCAACATCTCCATCTGGTGTTGCTTCCCCTACAAGTAACTAAATAAATAATGCCTATAGTGTATTTGGCATCTTGTGATCCACCCAGTGGCAACTATAGCCATGGGGTCCTTTCCTGCAATACTATAGCCCAAGTGGAAGGCAACTGCAATGACAGGGAGAGACAGTGGTGTATTTTGGGACTCAGTGCAGCATATTTTGAGGCTAACAAATCTAAAAATATTACCAGGCTTACAGAAGACTTTGCAACATACTTGGGCAGGAAAAACATTACCATATGATGAACTGTTGAAGAGTTCAATATTGAAGAAAGCATAATCGCCATTGGTCATTCCTTGCCGATGAGCAGCCAACATGATGTTCCTGATTGTGTCACTGCTGGCACACATGATTACAACTGGTGGAAAAAAATGGAAAACACAGATAAGAAGCAGTTCAAGAACTTCAGGGAACAGCCTGTTATGCATGAACGCTGCCAGAGACAGTGACCCAAGCTGTCCTCCCAGTGTTGCAACAAACATGACAACACAGATGGCAAAGCAAGCTGATTTCCCAAACAGCTGACAGAAGACAGGTACCAAACACAGAGAGGCTTCCTACTCCCTTGTCTCCTCTGAAAATAAAGAAAAAGAGTCGGTGTGTGACCTAATTTTTTTACTCCTGCAACACGTGATAAGTTCTGGCTTCAAATTTCTTCAACTGCATATATTCATAGAGTCAATTGCAACCATAAGCCACTGTTGTTACTTCTAAGTGGACATACGACAATCTGAAGATGAAGAAGTAAGATGATACAATGACATTACCATTTTCATTTCCATTCCATTGAACAGTTTGGTGTAGATTCATCTCACCTACACCTCAGGTATCCAAAATTTAGGTATCTGGTCTTAGAATCTGTTGCCTCTCTATAGTCAATGGAGAGCAGCATCTCTGCAGCTGATTCACTCCATCCCAAGACAGCTGTCTAGGGACAGTGGTATGAATCTCTCCAGGACATGACTTTCTCTCCAGAGGCTATACAATAAGCCTAGGCAACGACCTTTGATGGGACGCTTAATGTTCAGAAATGGGAAAAGCAAGTGCCACTTTCTGAGTGTGAAGATTAAAGGTGGTTACAATATTAAATGCCACAGAGCCTCATTTATCACAGACAAAAAGCTAAGCAGGGGCTCTGCTGCTACAACGGGACCTACAAGCCCGCAGGCGTGCTCCATGCAGGCACCATGATCCACACTGCAACAACTGTGGTTGAGAGGTCAATTCCCCAACCTGTTACAGGGGGAACTACTCCCTTTGCTACCCCTTCCCTCTGCAAAGGGAAAGCAGGGACTCAGATGAGGTTTTCAGCAATGGGGAGACACCTCCCATGCTGAGCACATTATACCATAAACTTTTATATAGGTTCACAAGACTATGGGTATGAAGCTACTGACATCAGAGACAGCAGCAAAGTACTGTACTAGCGCGTGCTTTGTGGCTATATCCTACAGCAAAGTCATAAGAGATCTTGTTGGGACAATGATTCGAAACCAACTGCACACACGTTTCCAAGAACACCGTCATGCATGGCAGGGCTCAAAAGCTACAATAATGTATGCAAATATTTTCACCCCAACAATAAAACTGAATCAACACCACATTCAGCTTTTCTGGGTAGAAGTGTTTGCTATTATAAGAAATGAAAAGGCCAAACGGGCCAAATCTTTTCACACACAATGAATCTTCTCCCATCATTTTTCTGGTTAGATGCCATCACAGACATCAAGTTCCAGATGTGCTGCCAGGGTGAGCCACGTTCAGTACATCCCCATGCTTCAGGAGAGTTATACTATGCATAGCTCTGTCCTACTGATTATAGCAGAGTAATATAATAATTTCCAGAGCAACAGAGCAAGACATATTTCATGACTACTGTGAGGTATATTAGCATGAAGGAAAAGAAGAAGAAGAAAAAAATTTCTTACAATAAAATTTGGATCAAATCTTTTCCAGACACACATCAGGAATGAATTTGTCTCACTGTTCCTAATTTCAGTATAGGTGAGAGATTTCCTTTTGAAATGTTTCCTTGCTGCCCTCCCAATTCTCCCTTGACTTTGCTTTTATAATTCACATCTATCATAAAATCGTAATCTGTAGATGGAATCAAAGAGATTCCCACAACATGAGTAAAAGATCTTGAGCAAAAGAAATAAAAAAAAGTGGTGGTGGGGAAACCCTACTTTAAAATACGTTAAGTCATATTTTGTAAGTCTCTAAAGGAATGTAAGGAAAGTAATATTAACTATTTGGATGTGGTTTTTAACCCAGCTAGAGAGCAAAGATTACATATTTCAAGATTTTGAGGCAAATAAGCTATGGGCAAGTCTCTCACAGTCTTCTAAAAATGTAAATTATGTGTATTTAATCTGCATCTGTACCTTACTATTGTGTACACACAAATGTGTACATTCACACACATACAAAATGTTCTCCCTCCAGTAGAATACACACAGCTAACATACACTGTGTGGTGTTTAGCTGCATGCCGGGTTAAACCACAACAGTCCTTTCTGGCGCCCAACATGGAGCGTGAAGGGTTTGAGATAATGACGGATCTGACCAGAGTGTGTTAAAAGAAATTTGTGATAAGCATTCATTATATTAGTTTAATAGTCACTGGTCGCAATGTTGATTCATTTGCTCTGAGTTGTTGTGCTTGTTCTCAAGAGTTGTGCTATGTAACACCTTACTTGCCGTATGCACTCCCTATGGTGCTGTTTATCACCTCTCGGAGCTAGATTAAAGTTATCGCGTTGCTGTACTGTGTAACACTGGATTATGCTATGATAAAATTATCGGCCATGAGACTGTACTCAGCACTGCCATCATTCCTGTACTTCGGGAGCTTCGGGAGCCATTTCTCAGAAACTATTAATAATTACACTTTTTACCTCTTCTCCTCGGAGAAGCAATCTATTGAGGAGACAGAGCGGGACACGTTCCCCCGCTCCTTTACCATCCCTTCCTCCTTCAGGCTACTTAAAACAGCTCTTGAGAATTTTGAATATCCTTGGGATATTCAAACTAGCATCCTCCTACTGCTATGTCTCCTGAATGTGGTTCAGGTCTTGTTTAGGGTTAAACAACTATTTAAGAATATCATCCAGAGATCAACCCCCGTGACAAGCACTGCGGCCACTCCAACCCCCATGAAGGGCACTGTGGCTACTCAAACCTTGGCGACAGCCATTGCAGTTACTCCAACCCCCGCGACAGGCACTGTGGCTACTCAAACCCCGACGACAGGCACTGCAGCCACTCCAACCACAGCCACAGGCACTGCGGCCACTCCAACCCCCACCACAGGCCCTGTGGCCACTCCAACCCCAGTGACAGACAACGTGGCTAAACCAGAGAACCAACCCGTGCCAGTATCAGTTGCCCCTACACACAAGAAAAAATACACAAGGAAATCGGCTCGTTTAGTAAGAGATGAAGATGAACCAGGGCCATCACGAGAACCAGAGGAGGAAGAACCCATAAATGAGATGGTAACCACCCGATCCCTATCCCTGAGTGAGCTGCGAGATATGCGAAAAGATTTCAGTCGTCATCCAGGCGAGCACATCATCACCTGGCTGCTCCGATGCTGGGATAACGGGGCCAGTAGCCTGGAATTAAAGGGTAAGGAAGCCAAGCAGCTGGGATCCCTTTCTAGGGAAGGGGGCATTGACAAAGCAATTGGAAAAGGGGCAAAAACCCTCAGCCTCTGGAGGCGACTTCTGTCAAGCGTGAAGGAAAGGTATCCTCATCTGAGACCTCACCTGGAGTACTGCGTCCAGCTCTGGGGCCCTCAGCACAAGAAGGACATGGACCTGCTGGAGCGGGTCCAGAAGCGGACCACCAAAATGATCCGAGGGCTGGAACACCTCTCCTATGAGGCCAGGCTGAGAGAGTTGGGGTTGTTCAGCCTGGAGAAGAGAAGGCTGTGAGGAGACCTTATTGCGGCCTTCCAGTACTTAAAGGGGGCCTATAGGAAGGATGGGGAGAATCTTTTTAGCAAGGCCTGTTCTGACAGAACAAGGAATAATGGATTTAAACTAAATAAGAATAGATTTAGACTAGACATAAGAAAGAAATTTTTTGCAATGAGGGTGGTCAAGCACTGGAACAGGTTGCCCAGAGAGGTAGTGGAGGCCCCATCCCTGGAAACATTCCAGGTCAGGTTGGACGGGGCTCTGAGCAACCTGATCTACTTAAAGCTGTCCCTGCTCACTGCAGGGGGGTTGGGCTAGATGACCTCTCAAGGTCCCTTCCAACCCAAAGCATTCTATGATTCTATGATTCTATCCCTTCAAGGAAGATGTTATATATCGCCCAGGCAAATGGACCACTGTAGAGAAGGGTATCCAGTACCTGAGGGAATTAGGCATGCTGGAGGTGATTTATAGTGACCTGAACGATGAGCAGTTACCCAAAGATCCAGATGAAGTCCAGTGCTCACGACCCATGTGGCGGAAGGTGCTACAGAGCGCACCAGCGTCGTATGCCAACTCGTTGGCAATACTGACCTGGAAAGATGACGGGGCACCAACAGTGGATGAAGTGGCAAGCCGACTCCAGGAATACGAAGAAAGTATCTCTTTCTCTCTTGTCTCGGCTGTAGAGAAACTGTCCGAGAAGGTCCAGCAACTCGAAGAGGATATGTCCTACTCCCCACCTGTACAGACCAGTATCTCAGCCATTAGGAGTCGGTCTGCTCAAGAGAGAGGATATAGAGGATACACACCAAGGGGAACCCTGTGGTTTTACCTGCATGACCATGGACAGGACATGAGGAAGTGGGATGGAAAATCTACCTCGACCCTAGAGGCACAGGTGCGTGAGTTGCAAGGAAGAACTATTACAAAAGGCGGTTCTCCCAGGAAAATTGCAGCTCCAGTTTCCAGTGAGCAGTTCCCCAGAGAGAGTAAGGGGGCTAATTTTACTTCCGATCTTAATCAAGGGACTCTTGATTCACATTTACAGGAAGTGAACAGCGAATACTGTGACCAGTGTTAGAGGGGCCCTGCCTCCAGCCAGGTGGAGGAAAGGGACAATCGGGTTTACTGGACTGTGTGGATTCAATGGCCTGGCACATCAGACCCACAGGAGTAGAAGGCTCTAGTGGACACCGGTGCACAGTGTACCCTAATGCCATCAAGTTATAGAGGGGCAGAACCCATCTGTATTTCTGGAGTGACAGGGGGATCCCAACAGCTAACTGTATTGGAGGCCAAAGTGAGCCTAAGTGGGAATGAGTGGCAGAAGCACCCCATTGTGACTGGCCCAGACGCTCCGTGCATCCTTGGCATAGACTACCTCAGGAGAGGGTATTTCAAGGACCCAAAAGGGTACCGGTGGGCTTTTGGTATAGCTGCCTTGGAGACGCAGGAAATTAAACAGCTGTCCACCTTGCCCGGTCTCTCAGAGGGCCCTTCGATTGTGGGGTTGCTGAGGGTCGAAGAACAACAGGTGCCGATCGCTACCACAACTGTGCACAGGCGGCAATATCGCACCAACCGAGACTCCCTGCTTCCCATCCATAACCTGATTCGTCGACTGGAGAGCCAGGGAGTGATCAGCAAGACTCGCTCACCCTTTAACAGTCCCATATGGCCAGTGCGAAAGTCTAATGGGGAGTGGAGCCCAACAGTGGACTATCGTGGCCTGAACGAAGTTACACCGCCACTGAGTGCTGCCGTGCCAGACATGCTAGAACTTCAATATGAACTGGAGTCAAAGGCAGCCAAGTGGTATGCCACAATTGACATTGCTAATGCATTTTTCTCCATCCCCTTGTCAGCAGAGTGCAGGCCCCAGTTTGCTTTTACCTGGAGGGGTGTTCAGTACACCTGGAACCGACTGCCCCAGGGGTGGAAGCACAGCCCCACCATTTGCCATGGACTGATCCAGACAGCACTGGAACAGGGTGAAGCTCCACAACATCTGCAGTATATTGATGACATCATTGTGTGGGGCAATACAGCAGAAGAAGTTTTTGAGAAGGGAAAGGAAATATTCCAAATCCCTCTGAAGGCTGGTTTTGCCATAAACCAAAGTAAGGTTAAGGGACCTGCACAGGAGATGCAGTTCGGTGGAATAAAATGGCAAGATGGACGTCGTCAGATCCCAATGGATGTGATCAACAAAATAACAGCTATGTCCCCACCAACTAGCAAAACGGAAACACAAGCTTTCTTAGGCGTTGTGGGTTTTTTGGAGAATGCATATTCCAAATTACAGCCAGATCATAAGCCCTCTCTATCAAGTGACCCAGAAGAAGAATGATTTCAAATGGGGCCCTGAGCAACAACAAGCCTTTGAACAAATTAAACGGGAGATAGTTCATGCAGTAGCCCTTGGGCCAGTCTGGGCAGAGCAGGATGTAAAGAACGTGCTCTACACCGCAGCCGGGGAGAATAGTGCTACCTGAAGCCTC
The DNA here is from genome assembly GCF_030463565.1 of Pelecanus crispus. NCBI lineage: Eukaryota > Metazoa > Chordata > Aves > Pelecaniformes > Pelecanidae > Pelecanus > Pelecanus crispus. The sequence goes on from NC_134675.1 coordinate 12,979,152, forward strand.
TGGCAGAAAGCACCAGGGGAGACTCGAGGTCGACCCCTAGGGTTTTGGAGTCGGGGATACAGAGGATCCGAAGCCCGCTATACTCCAACTGAGAAAGAGATATTGGCAGCATATGAAGGGGTTCGAGCTGCTTCAGAAGTGGTTGGTACTGAAGCACAGCTCCTGCTGGCACCCCGACTGCTGGTGCTGGGTTGGATGTTCAAAGGGAGGGTCCCCTCTACACATCATGCAACTGATGCTACGTGGAGTAAGTGGGTTGCACTAATCCCACAATGGGCTCGAATAGGAAACCCCAGTCGCCCAGGAATCTTGGAAGTGATCATGGACTGGCCATAAGGCAAAAAACCTTAGAATATCACCAGAGGAGGAGGTGACACGTACTGAAGAGGCCCCACTGTATAATAAATTGCCAGAAAATGAAAAGCAATATGCCCTGTTCACTGATGGGTCCTGTTGTCTTGTGGGAAAGCATCGGAGGTAGAAGGCTGCTGTCTGGAGTCCTATAGGACAAGTCACAGAAACTGCTGAAGGAGAAGGGGAATCGAGTCAGTTTGCAGAGGTGAAAGCCATCCAGCTGGCTTTAGATATTGCTGAACGAGAAAAGTGGCCAGTCCTTTATCTCTATACTGACTCATGGATGGTGGCAAATGCCCTGTGGGGGTGGTTGCAGCAATGGAAGCAGAACAACTGGCAGCGCAGAGGCAAACCCATCTGGGCTGCCGCATTGTGGCAAGATATTGCTGCCCGGGTAGAGTACGTCACGTAGATACTCACGTACCCAAGAGTTGGGCCACTGAAGAACATCAAAACAACCAGCAGGTGGATCAGGCTGCTAAGATTGAAGTGGCTCAGGTGGATCTGGACTGGCAACATAAGGGTGGGTGAATTATTTATAGCTAGGTGGGCCCATGACACCTCAGGCCTTCAAGGAAGAGATGCAACATATAGATGGGCTTGTGATCGAGGGGTGGACTTAACCATGGACAGTATTACACAGGTTATTCATGAATGTGAAACGTGCGCTGCAATCAAGCAAGCCAAGCAGTTAAAGCCTCTCTGGTATGAAGGGCAATGGCTGAAATATAAATATGGGGAGGCCTGGCAGATTGATTATATCACACTCCCACAAACCCGCCAAGGCAAGCGCTATGTGCTCACCATGGTGGAAGCAACCACCGGATGGCTGGAAACATATCCCGTGCCCCATGCCACCGCCCGGAACACCATCCTGGGCCTTGAAAAGCAAGTCCTGTGGCGACATGGCACCCCAGAGAGAATCGAGTCAGACAACGGGACTCATTTCCGAAACAACCTCATAGACACCTGGGCCAAAGACCATGGCATTAAGTGGGTATATCACATCCCTTACCATGCACCAGCCTCGGGGAAAATTGAGCGATACAATGGATTGTTAAAGACTACCCTGAGAGCAATGGGTGGTGGAACATTCAAACATTGGGATACACATTTAGCAAAAGCCACCTGGTTAGTCAACACCAGGGGATCTGCCAATCCAGCTGGCCCTGCCCAATCAAAACTTATACGTACTGTAGAAGGACATAAAGTCCCTGTAGTGCACATGAAAAATATGCTGGGGAAGACAGTCTGGGTTACTTCCCCCTCTGGCAAAGGCAAGCCCATTCGTGGGATTGCTTTTGCTCATGGACCTGGGTGCACTTGGTGGGTGATGCGAAATGATGGGGAAGTCCAATGTGTACCTCAAGGGGTTTTGATTTGGGGTGAAAATAGCCAATGAACTGTATGGTATGATGTTAATTGCTATATAATACTCTATGTCACCACTACTATGGTTGCTATATGCCACATCAATGGTAGTACAGTAAGAATCTGATTAATGAAGAATGAACTTTGATAAAACCGAGCAAAGTGCAGTAGTGTTGGAACCAGAACTGGCTTCAACATGTAACAGTCCAACACCGCACACCATCTCTCCTGCCTTGAAAGACTGTGATGATAGACGGAGCCCAAAGTCATGGACTAAATGAACTCAATGGACATTTTAGAGGGATGGTGCATCGACTAAGGGAATGATATCTGTGTGTATATATCAAAAGACAAGGAAAGTGGTGGTGATTAATTGGAATGTATTGGAAAGTGTAGGACCTGTGCATGACGTAGATGGTATAGAATAAGGGGTGGATACTGTCCTGGTTTTGGCTGGAATAGAGTTAATTTTCTTCCTAGTAGCTGGCATAGTGCTGTGTTTTGGATTTAGGATGAGAATAATGCTGATAACACGCTGATGTTTTAGTTGTTGCTAAGTACTGCTTATGCTAGTCAAGGGCTTTTCATCTTCCCATGCTCTGCCAGGTGCACAAAAAAACCTGGGAGGGGGCACAGCCAGGACAGCTGACCCAAACTGACCAAAGGGCTATTCCATACCATATGACATCATGCTCAGTATATAAACTGGGGGGAGTTGGCTGGGGGCAGCGATCGCTGTTTGGGGACTGGCTGGGCGTTGGTCGGCGGGTGGTGAGCAGTTGCATTGTGCATCACTTATTTTGTATATTATTATTATTACTACTTTCTTTTCCTCTGATGTCCTATTAAACTGTGTTTATCTCAACCCACGAATTTTACTTTTTTTTTCAATTCTTTCCCCCATCCCACTGGGGATGGGGAGAGTGAGCACATGGTTGTGTGGTGTTTAGCTGCCTGCTGGGTTAAACCAGACCACCAGCAGAAAGCTGATTTCTCACTATGCCACAAAACCCTCCTAGTGCTGATACAAAAATTCGTGGATACTATTCCTCAAAGTCCGAACCTCTCCGTAAGAGGAAACGGAGTATTCAGAAAGTTCCCAAAATAAAACTCAATAGCAACAAAGTTACTATTAAGCAGGCATTCTTTATTGCAGCGCTGGGCAGCACTGGGGATCGTTCCACCATGAGCGCTCCAATGATTTGGCAAACTTCTAAAGATTATATAGGATTTCCGAGAATTCATCTACATAAACATGACACTCATTAACATATGCAAATGTCAAATCCGCATGTATAGTCATCCTCTTTGGTGGTCTTTGGGGGTCCTCTGGTGGTCTCCAATAGTCTTCTTCACTTGTCCGCTAGTTGAACTTTTGGGCTTCCTTTGTCCATTTATGGTCATTGAATTTGCTCATCAGTCCTTTTGGCCTTGGAATGCCATGAAACCAGTTCCTTGAGTGCTTATCTCGGCATGGGGGTCCTGAGTCTGTTATCAGTGTTTTACACAGGAAGCCTAACAAGCTTGCTCAGGGTCTGTTTTCAATCATGCTAGACAAGGAGTCACATTCTTCGAAATATGTGTCTCAGCAGATAACTAAAACTGTCTGAGTCAGGTATTGTCAGAGGTTTAGCCCTTTCAGTGCAGTCCCTGAGGGTGAGCCTCCCTTCCCGCCGCAGGAGTTGAAGCTCTAATGAACTTCTGTGGGCACAGCTTTTGGTTGGGGTGGCCGGTCCCCGTCCGGCCGGGGACGCGTGGCCCAGGGATGCCGGCACAACACTGCAACCAAGTTTGCCCACCGGCAGGGACAGGACATGACTCCCCCCTCCTGCAGGACCTTCCCTCCCCTGTGCTCCTACTGCCCCAGCCCCCTGTCCCCAACCCCAGCTGCCACCAAATGCCATTGAGGAGCCAAGCCGGGCGCTCCACCACCACTCACCCCTCTCGCCGGCCTGGAGGGCATGGACGATGTTGTCGAGGTGGCAGCTGCTCTCGTCGAAGCTGTGCATGGCCATGTGGAAGGCCTCCTCCTGGAAGACCACATGGATGCCCTCCATGGCGAAGTAGCAGCTGCGCTCGGGGTTGCTGTCGCTGTAGAGCAGCGTGGCCCGGCTCCACTGATGGTGGCGGAAGAGGGCCAGCAGCATCTCACCCATCTTGGCGTAGGCAGGGGCGATGCGGGTGAGATGCGAGTACTCGCCGCCCTTGGCACCGAAGCCGGCGGCCAGCGCCCCCGCCGACAGCATGGGGACGTCCCAGCAGCAAGTCGGGGCGGCGGCGCTGCAGGGCCACCATGTCCACCAGGCTGAAGAGGGCGCGGTTGCCGCACGCCGAGTCCTCGTAGGTGAGCTGGAAGGCGTAGCCGGGCGGCAGGCCGGCGCCGCTCTCCCGCAGGCACCGCACCGCGTACTCGATGGCCGGCCGCACCCGCCCCAGCGAGAAGAGGTAGGCGTCGTCCTGCGGCAGCAGCACCAGCACCCGGATCAGCTTCTCCTCCTCCTCCGCGGGACCGCCGCCCGGCGCCGCCAGCACACAGCAGAGGCTACCGAGCAGCCAGGGTGGCATCGCGCCCACGCCACCCCCCCCTCCGAGACACCCGAGCTTCGGCAAGCTTTTTGCCTCTCTTCCCCTCCGGCCTCGAAATTATTCGGTCGTGCTTTATTTCTCAGGTGTTTGGCGAATTAACAACCTGCCCCAGCCTGCGGGTTACGGACGGAGAATCCCGTCTCTGCTTTTCTTATTTTCTTATAGATAGATTTTTTTTTCTTTTTTGCCTCACCCCCCCCACCCCACCCGCCGGATCCCCCCGTGGGGCTGCCGGGCTGCGCCCTCCCCGCTTAAGTAGCGCAGGAGCGGCGGCGGCTTTCCGCACGCCCGGCGCGGCTGGGTTTGTGTGCAGGGAGGAGCCGGCCCGGGTGCTCCCACCCGCCCCCTCCGGCGGCTCCCTCGCGCCCGCACACCTCTGCCGTGGGCCGGGGCTGTGGGGCAGCTGCAAGCATGGAGACTGCCGAAACCGCAGGGCGAGGGGTATTCATATCATATATATAACACATATACGTATATACATGTACCTTCCTGCTAGGCTGCTGCCCTCCCTCTGAAGCGGGTCCCTGCAATCAGAGTCGGGGAGTAAAGGATCCCATTGCACTTTTTTTTTTTTTTTTTTGTGGGGGGGGGGGGGGGTAGTCCAGCCCGGTTAAGCTGGGCTTTACTGCAGGAGAGATGCATTTGAGGCCCCCCTGAGGGCTCAGGGGTCGGTGCTCGGCAGGGCTGAGGGATTTAAGGGAGGAGGGGTTGTAGCATCAGCACTGGGGGATGCAGACGGGACCCTGAAGGGCACTGCAGAAGGGTGTGAGCAGGGCTGCCTGGGTCCCATCTCCTCACCCCGAAAGGTGCCCATGCTCAGGGACGGCATAACCCTATGGGGAAACCGGCACTGGATCTCTGACCCCTGTATCCCTCTGGGGTCTTTTTGAGACCCCCCCATGCCAAGAGGGCTCAGATGCAGTTTTCAGTCACTTCCCACCCACTGTGTCTCAGAGGCAAAATTTCATGCCCCAAGTAGCAGAGCTTTCCCTAGTGAAGGAAACAAATCCTGTTCTGAGATTATTTTCTTGGGAAAAAAAAAGAATAACTTTTTGAATCATCTTGACAACACTGCCTGGTCAGAGCATGTTAAATGCATCCCTATTCAGCTCTACTTACTGGTCATAAAGCTGCTATGCTTAAGATTTTGTTAGTGTCCATTTAAAATGGACACTCCTGTTTTGGAATAAAGAACAAAGTCAATGTGAAATGTGCAAAATGTTTTGTGAAAGAGGCTTTGGGATACCTGATGCTTTTTGACAGCTAAATCCTAAAGGATGGCTCTCTGTGGATTTTTCTGTGCCCCATAAGAGCACACATCCTCAAACCCAGAGCAGGGCTGCACGGTTTGATGTTTTAAGGTTACTCGGAGAGTGCCAGGTTTGTATTCGAAAGGTGAGTAAACTGTTCCTCACTTTACAGACAGGTTTGTTTAGTTCAGCACAGAGGTCGTTGTCACGGCAGTATGTGTAAACTTACTTTTGTTGCTGCCTTCACTGTGCAGTCTATGAATGAGAAGCCTGGGCTCCTGGGGTGACCATCTGCTCACCTTTAAGATGCCTCAATTAAAAAGAAAAGAAAGCTGGAAGCGCTTGTGCAATTACAACTGAGAAGTGGAATGGAAACAGCAGATAACACGATGTACAGAAATAATAATCAAAAAAATCTTTTTTTTCAGGAGCATTTATCTAATGGAGCTCGGTAAAATAAAGAAGCTCAGAAATTCAAAGATGGGTAGCTTCTCCGAGAAATGTGCCACGTAGTTTTATTTGATTACTGAATTGAACTTCAGTGTTCTTGAAGATTACATAAACATCAACCCTGGTGAAGTTCGTTTTGAATGTTCCTGTACTATAAATTATGTTAGGCATTTTTTTGTTGCAAATGACTCCGTATAACATAGTGGAGATTAAGCAGACTGTTACAATATACAACATGCCAGCCATCTTCACCACAAAGCTTGCAAAAACATTTTCTTAAGACACATTTTGAAATGCTGACCTTTGTATGGTGACCCTACAGATGTGTTTACAACACCAAAATCTGGACAGATCTCTCTTGATTCCCTCCTTCCCCTACCAAAATATTTTTTTCATTTTATGTGTGAGCTCCGTACTCTCCTAGCTGTCTTATTTGAGCATAAGCTGTGTAAACACAACAGAAGAGATAGCCCATAAATCACAGGGCTGCCATCCCTTCACACTGGCTGTTCCTTGTGAGTTAAAGTACTGCTGGGAATGAATAAGAGTGGGAGAAGCAGGGCCAACATGAGGGGAAAAAGAAACAAAAGGCATCTGGCCAGTACTGTTTAGCAGTAGTAGTGTCAAGACAGATTTTTTTTCTTTTAGAAAAAGATTTGGCCCACAGTATGTGGTCCTTACTCGCCTGAGCAATTGCATTCAACCTTATGGGAGTCACAGTGTCTCTGCGGGCCCAAAGTGTCATGAACATTTCAGTTGTTCCCCTTCACCTTAAGTGGCTTTATAAAGAAGAATCCCAGCCTGTGATTGCTTTATTTTTCTGAGCCAGAAAGTTCTGCACAAGAATTTACTTGTTAATTCCAATTCAAAATGTCACTTAATCCACCTCATCATTAGTTTACTTACAGTATTTTCCATAGCTATAAATCCAACATTTCTCCACAGATGTTATTTTTTTTTCAGCTACATAAATGCTTTTTAATAGGACCAAATCCTGCAATCGTGAAGCAGTAGCAGACAGAATGCCCATGGACTGCAGTGAGAGCAGAGATTTCAGGATGGCCCTTTAGGACTAAGGTCATTACAGACATTATAGACACAGGCTATTTTCCCTCCAGAAATAACTCATACACAAATCAAGAATAATTTGACTCACTCCAGCTAGCATTAGCAACAGTCTGAACTGCCTGCTGCAGATTAAGAAAATTCTTCACAGACAGGTTCACTGAAAACATAGTCCCCCCTAGAGGTTGAAAAGATGAAATATTTTAATATAATCTGTACTGTAAATATATCCTGCTATTCAGACTTTCAAATTCTTTCCTTGTTTTTCAATAAATCTATTCTCTTTTTATTTCAAGGAATCTATATTCTTCTGGAATACACCTAAGGGATTTCTTACTGCAACATGATGTATCTGGGTGTCTCTTTTTGCATTTTGTGGTCTTACCTTTGTATACTTACATTATGTAAAAATGCAATGCAGCTTTTAAGTGAAAATATTGCAGCATGAAAACTCAAGATGAGCAGTTCTGATGATAAAAAAATGGAAAGGGGACATATTTACTTGTTCTGTCTTAATTGACACCAACTTCTGTGTAGATATGTATACAAGAGCTACAAAATGACAAAACTACACACAGAAAACATAAGCATACATACATTACATACAGTAATAACACTTTGCAAAACTCATTACTCTTGCTATCTTAACAGCTTCCACTTCACAGCACAAAGTAAGGTAAAGGCGGGCAGGTGGATGTCATTTTTATTTTACAAATAGGGAGAACAGAACTTGGGAAGGCAAACTGTCGTGTCCCAGAGGTCTAGGGTGATCTCAAGATCATCCCTCCACTATACTGCTTATCTTTACTACCACTGCTAAAATCATGGCTTGATGGTCCCCAACTGTCACACAGTGCTACACCTACCCTTCCTTTCCCACCAATACTGAAAGGTGAGCTGAGATGCAGCCCCATGAGAGATGTGCTGTTTGATTATGTAAAAGCAGATGCTAAGATGAAAAAGACTGACCCTCCCCCAGTCGCAGATTCTGCTCATGTTCCCAGGGAGTATTTCAAAAGCACATACTCTTCTAAAACATACAAATTATGGGGCTAAAACACAACCCTATATATACACACACACACATATATAACCCAATGTAACCCAATCAGCACTTGCTGTGTTTCATCATATCTACAGGGTAATATTGAATGTGAAGTAATATGGTGAAAGACAACAAATCAGGAAATCTTTGCAGAGATATAACATTCAAAGCAAAATACAGGAAAGCTTACATGGCTTACAGAAAAATCCTGCTCTCAGAGTCATCTTAGGAGGCCCCAGTCTGGTATAAGAATTATGGCAGTGATATGATTGTATGTTTCTTATACATATGTTAGGGACGTACCCCCATTTATCAAAATTATTCACAACTGGTATAAGTTAGAGCAACTTCAGGGCGGCCCAAATTAATACCTTGGGACTGATACGGTATAAATCACAGTCAGCAAATGTGTCTGTAACAGTCTTATTTCTGTGCCCCATGTAGTTATAGCAAAGGAACTGGATCCATATCTTCATTTCCATCCAAAGACTTTGGAGACTCTGTGAGAGACTGAAAGAATTAATGTATGTTGATGTTTCAAACATTGTGGCAAGACAAGTTAAGGTCTCCATAGCGACAAATTAGGGTCTGCATAGCAACACTAAACCACAGGCAAGAAGCAGATTGGCACAGAGTCTGTCAGAAGATGAGCGCAGTTCCGCCTTCTGATGTGCCTTACAACTCACCATATATGGCCAGAGGTCATACAGAGTTCATTTGAGCAAGGGGCCCAGGACCACCCGAAAGACCCCTCACGGCCACCTCCCACAATGGTGCCTGCGCAGAAGATGAAGAACATTCTGGAACAAGACCCATATAAGTCCTCAAGGGGGCGGGATTGGCACGATTGAGAGGTGGGAACTGGTCTATAAAAGACACAACTCCAAAGAGCCATGTGCGTGCCCACTACCGGAGGATTGCCATGTTTACCATCGACATCGTGGGATCCAAGGGTGGTGATCTCTCTCCCCCCCCCCTCTTTCTCCCTCTCCTTTTCCTCTTTTTTTCCTTTCTTCTTATAAGTATTCCAATTAGAACCCACGTTGCCTACTGTTACGCTTTCCTACTTCATGTTGCCTACTGTTATGCTTTCCAAGTTCAGGTTGGTTTTTAGCATCAATAAAGCATTTAATCAATTGCTTGGTGTTGTTTCACCTTAATTTAGCCCAAGGGAATCACAGAACTGCCACGATCCTCCCTGGGCAGCCCAGTTTGGATTGTGACAGACTCCCTGAAGCACTGCCCTTCACTGCATGCAGGAACAACATTAACGACCTTAAACTAGAGATATCTAATTAGCTGTTCCATGATACACTTTCAGTCACCTCATTTCTTCTCCCCTTCCTTTTCAGGTCAATCTATTTTGCATTATAGTAGGGATAAATCAGCTCTGACATATTTTATGTAAAAAAAAAAGCTGAAAACAGGCAATAGATTTGCTTGTGAAGTTGTGAGAATAACTATTTTACAGTAGCAGCCCATCAAGACAGCATGTCTGAATTATATTCCATGTTTCCTTTCCAATTAATGCCCTAATCTGTGTGAACAATAAATGGTCCACCTTAGTAATGAGTGTATCTAAATATACAATACATTGCCAAGGAAATATAGGCCTCACTCAGATTCATGCTAATTTTAAAATATGGAGAAATAGTTTTTCATTTCTATGATGCACGAAAATTGTCATGAATTGTATATAGCACTTTTCTGTTTCTGATAACTCATCACCCATCTCAGGAATGTTATCATCTGTTAACATCGGGAAGAAACACTGCAAGTTCTACAAGGAATAGACAAAATCATCTTTTGAAGTGATTTGAGATATGAACAGTGTGCACAAGATTATATTTCTATTGGAAGTTAATTTCTCTTCAGGAGTCCTACCACTTCCAAATGGAACCAGTTGCTTTAGGGATTATTACAAAAAGCACATTTTTCTTTTCCTCCTATGACTAATACTAATGAAAAAATAATTACCTGTACTTCTGCAGTCAAGGCATGCCTGCAGCTGCAACAGTAACTTGGCCACACCTAATGCCTTTCATTTCCAAAATGAAGGAAAGCTAAAAAAGACATGACTATGGAAAAGGTCCATAGTTTTTTAGCTATTATAGTGTTGTTAGCTCTACCTATCAATAAGCCTGGCTGATATTGCCCTTTATATAATGGCATTACATATGGCCATTATATATAAACTGACACTGTTTTCAGTTGCTTATAATTTTAGTTGAACATTAACTGGTTGGGTTCAAGTTTTCAGGATGTGTGTCTACCATGGCCTTTTTTTTTTATTGTAACTTCAGTTGGAAAAGCTTGGCCATTCCTCAAGAGATTAAGGAAATATTCATTGCCTTACATCCATAAAAAACTGGCAGCTTCTTTTTGAATTCACCCTTCAAACTGTGTGTGTGTGGAAGAGCCTGTGTGTGAGGGACAGGCACATGAAAATAGGCTTGCATTTAACCAGGTGCAAATTATAAAGTTAGAAAGACTGATGTTCCTACAAGCAGCCCTACAAGCAGCAAAAGGTTAACAGCTTAAATCCAAGATTTCATCTGCCCTGTGTGCTCACTATCCTCTTGCAACTTGCTTATCATGTTGTACCTGCACCATCCATCCCCAGCAACTGAGCTTTATCCCCACACCAACCCTGTACCCTACTGGTGACCCAATAGCATCACAGGGATGAATACACTTGCTTTGGGCTGGGACTTTGGGGGACCCCAGCTGCTCCAGACTGTGTTGGATGGAGTTACCAGAAATAACACTGGGAAGCCTGATCCTTTTGTTTTCTCTGTATAGTCCAGAGGAAAGCTGGAATGATTCTTCTGCCTCCTCCTGAGACATCGTAGCACTGGCAATTCTCCAGGGTCAGCTGGGCATAGCGATTCCTATCCATGTCCTACCACAGATTTCTCAAAGCTCTTCACATGATTCACAGAAAGAAAACACCCTGGGTAACAGGAACTGCTCCTTACATTTTATATTCCGTTTGGGCAATATTCAGTTTGGACCAGTTTTTTTAAATGGTTCTGATTAATAATAAGAAATTATGCTATATTTGCATGGTATTTTAATTATAAAACTGTGCTAGGGAGAATTTAGTCTTCTATGTTTTTTGCAGCAAGATTAAAATTACAAAAAAAAGCAACCTGAAAAATGTGGAATTTTCCCCTTGAAAGTCTTTGCAAAAGAAACTCCTTCTTCATGGGTCCACAGACTAAACCTATGCCTGAAATTTTGAGAGCAACAATGAATTACAAGGAATTATTGCATTATACTTCAGATGTAATCTTGTCTAGTTCCTATTGCTAGGTGAAAAAGTATGTCTGTTTTATCTTTTGCTCTAAAAATCTCTAAACAACAGCAAAATGCACTGCACAACAGGACGCATATTGTCATTCTGTAACAAAAGGGCTCAATATCCTGAACAACTGGAAGCAGGTGCCTCCTGTAAACTAACTGTATACCCACAGAAATGAGTGGCCAGATCACCAGACTCCACTGACTTGATTTGAGCTCTAAAAGATTACTCCTCAGAAGTGTTGGATTTTCACAGAGTGAAAGTTATCTTTCCTTTCTCTTCTATAAACAGTAAAGATTAAACTTCTTGTCATGGTTGTTCAAGGAGGAATAATACATTTTGTCCACTGCCTGCCACCCCAGACAACATACAACATGGACAAAATGCAGCTTTACACACAGCAAATGTTATTTATACGAGTCGTTAGTCTTTTACAGCACATGCATGGTTCCACTGAAGCCTATGGAAGGATGTACTGATCATAAGTTGACAACAAAACCTTCAAGATAACTTTTATTTCTAAGAAAGATGTTTTTGTATTTTTTCAATTTAAGCAAAGCATCCTCACACTTCCTCTGTTTTTCCAAGTACTTTCAGAGATGAGAGAAATATTTAGAAAGCAATTATTGCATTATTTTTAAAAGTGTAACCTTATAAAGTACCTTTGACTCATATTGCCCCTCTCCAAAATGCACCTTCTTCTTCTGCCTAGGCTACATTGGAAAAGATTCACTTTCTTTAGGTAACCAATTTCTATATTTATAGATAATATCTGGCTATAAAACAGACACTTTATGCTAACTGAACCGAATTAGAAGGATAAATCATCTTGATTTGGATCAAAGTGATGCTGTAATAACTACTTAAGCTTGTGGAGATTTTTGCTTTTGTTTTCATTTCCATGTCTTAGAACAACACCTGCAAAATTTGCCCCTGGGATTTTACTAATGTAAATATTTTGGACTCTTTCTTGGGCTCAGTTCAGCCTTGGATGGTCACCTCTGAAGTGCACAGGACAATGGCCACCTTGTTCCTCATGTGCATTTGTCTCCATCAAAGAATCACATCATAGTTTGAGATAAGTAGTGAGTGCTGAAATACAAACATCTGCTGTGCCTTACCAACATCACAGCAATTCTGTATGGAGAACTTAAAAGGCTTTGGAGTGTAAAGATCATTTCTGCTCAAGATTTAGTAACTCTACAATATTGCTTGTAAAAGAAATGTTAGAAATATTGTCGTGGTATCCCTCAAAACCAGAGTTGGGATCAGACATCCCAGATCCAGTCAACCAAAAGGGTTGGTTTGCTATTATGTGTAATCTCAAATCAGGAGCTATTCTGATGTGCTACTTTCACATGTATTCCCATATAAATGCAACAGAAGTCTCATGACATAAAGAAACCAGACATCTATGCTTTGGCTGGATATTCAGGACTACAGGTAGTATCAGTTTACATAGTAATATTAGCCCAGGAACTGATTAATCTTTAAGAATATTCTGAGGGAAAATATGGATTATTTTTTAAACCAGATCAGTACATTGATATGGTTTGCAGTTGTGTTGGCATGGCAGAGCAAGAGATCTGAACCAACAGCAGCAAGCCGCCAGAGATGGGAGGCAGGAACTCCTTAGAGTTGGCATTAGCATTGAAGTCTCCTTATGTCTTTTTTCCTACATGTTAATTAATTATTAAATTATGGGGAAAACATGGGGGGGGAACAACAACAACACCACCACACTTTTAATACAATTGACAGATCTTGTTCCAGTGAGTTGATTTTTCTTTTTCTTGATTTTCGGATATCATGTTACAAGTTCTTGAGCTATCATTGGCTTTTGAGGAAAAGGGAGAAACACTTTAAAGTCTTTTTAGGAAACACAGAGTTGAAAAAATCTCCAAGCTCATCACACCTCTTTTTCTGCTATTAGCAGCAGTCACATGCCCCCTACATGAAAAAAACTTCATCTAATTAATGCCTCTTACAGATGGATCAAGCTCTATTTTAAAACTAGTTCCTATTTTGAGCAGCCATCCTCTCTTTTGGAAGGGATTTCTGTAGTACAGTGCTCTGACTCCTAGGGACTGTCTGTAAATTCATTTCATCTGAAAGTGAAAAAGGAACCAGGTCATTTTTCCCCTTTCAGCTGAAAAGCACCTACTTAATTGTTGGTAAATGTGGTGTAGAGCATTTTATCAGATGTCATTCCAGATGCAGTAAGAAGTAATGTCATTTTGTATATCTCTACATGGGAGCAGGTGGGGTTTCCATAATCTTTCAAGGAAAATCACATCAAGTCTCCGAGGCGAAGGGCTCAGGAGTGGACGCTCGCACCTCACGCAAGGAAGGGAAGAGACCAGCATGGCTGAGTTGAGACCTGCTGGTCGAACTAAAGAGTAAGAGGGAACTGCACAGGCAGTGGAAGCAGGGACAGGTGTCCTGGGAGGAGTACAGGGAAACGGCCCAGTTGTGTAGGGAGGAGGTCAGGAAGGCCAAGGCGAGGATGGAGCTGAATTTGGCAAGGGATGTAAAGAATAACAAGAAGGGCTTCTACAGGTTTATCAACCAGAAAAGGAAGGTTAAAGAAAGCATACCCCCCTTGATGAACAAGAAAGGCGACCTTGTATCAACAGACGAGGAGAAGGCTGAGGCACTCAACAACTTCTTTGCCTCAGTCTTCACCGGCAACCTCTCTCCTCACCCCTCCCAAATCGATGGACCGCAAGATGGGGACCAGGGGGGTAAAGCCCCTCCCACTGTAAGGGAAGATCAGGTTCGAGACCACCTGAGGAACCTCAATGTACACAAGTCTATGGGACCTGACGAGATGCACCCCAGAGTCCTGAGGGAATTGGCTCATGTAGTTGCCAAGCCACTCTCCATGATATTTGAAAAGTCATGGCAGTCAGGTGAAGTCCCTGCTGACTGGAAAAAGGGGAATGTTGTGCCCATTTGTAAAAAGGGAAGAAAGGAGGACCCTGGGAACTACCGACCTGTCAGCCTCACCTCTGTGCCTGGGAAGATCATGGAACAGATCCTCCTAGAAGCTATGCTCAAGCACATGGAGGACAGGGAGGTGATTCGAGACAGCCAGCACGGCTTCACCAAGGGCAAGTCCTGCCTGACCAACCTAGTGGCTTTCTATGAAGGAGTGACTGCATCAGTGGACAAGGGAAAAGCAATGGATGTCATCTACTTGGACTTCTGTAAAGCGTTCGACACAGTCCCCCACAACATCCTTCTCTCTAAATTGGAGAGATATGGGTTTGATGGGTGGACTGTTTGATGGATAAGGAATTGGCTGGATGGTCGCATCCAGAGGGTCGTGGTCAATGGCTCGATGTCCACATGGAGACCGGTGACAAGTGGTGTCCCTCAGGGGTCCGTACTGGGACCGGTGCTATTTAACATCTTCATCAATGACATAGTGGGATTGAGTGCACCCTCAGCAAGTTTGCAGACGACACCAAGCTGAGTGGTGCCGTTGACACACCAGGAGGACGAGATGTCATCCAAAGGGACCTGGACAAGCTGGAGAGGTGGGCCTGTGTGAACTTCATGAGGTTCAACAAGGCCAAGTGCAAGGTCCTGCACCTGGGATGGGGCAACCCCCGGTATCAGTACAGGCTGGGGGATGAAGGGATTGAGAGCAGCCCTGCGGAGAAGGACTTGGGGTTACTGGTAGATGAAAAGCTGGACATGAGCCGGCAATGTGCGCTTGCAGCCCAGAAAGCCAGCTGAATCCTGGGCTGCATCAAAAGAAGCATGGCCAGCAGGTCGAGGGAGGTGATTCTGCCCCTCTACTCTGCTCTGGTAACACCTCATCTGGAGTACTGCGTCCAGCTCTGGGGCCCTCAGCACAGGAAGGACATGGACCTGCTGGAGCGGGTCCAGAAGAGGGTCACCAAAATGATCTGAGGGCTGGAACACGTCTCCTATGAGGCCAGGTTGAGGGAGTTGGGATTGTTCAGCCTAGAGAAGAGAAGGCTGTGAGGAGACCTTATTGCGACCTTCCGGTACTTAAAGGGGGCCTACAGGAAAGATGGGGAGAATCTTTTTAGCAAGCCCTGTTGTGACAGAACAAGGAATAATGGATTTAAACTAAAGAATAGATTTAGACTAGACATAAGGAAGAAATTTTTTACAATGAGGGTCGTGAAGCACTGGAACAGGTTGCCCAGAGAGGTAGTGGAGGCCCCATCCCTGGCAACATTCAAGGTCAGGTTGGATGGGGCTCTGAGCAACCTGATCTAGTTAAAGCTGTCTGTGCTCACTGCAGGGGGGTTGGGCTAGATGACCTCTAAAGGTCCCTTCCAACCCAAAGCATTTTATGATTCTATGATTCTATGAAGTCAGGTTAAAAAGAGCTTCATAGTGTCTACCACTGTTATTAGTAGCACAACATTGTGAAACATTTGGATTCTAGTTCCTAGCCAGGCTGGCAGCCTGGAGAGCTGAAGTTATGCAGAAAAGACTGTTCTTGTGCTATTTTCAGCCATGATGTGATACTCAGGTGAAGGACTGATTTACGAGGTATCAAGATCTAGGCCCAACAGATCATCATGTAGCTGTGCACTGTATGGTCAGAGCCCCGTTTGATGGATGAAAAATGTTTGCACAGTCTCCACAGAAGCCTTCAGAACCTAATTCAGAAATTTGCCCAAGATTTAGATATTATTGCTACCCATGCATGAAAGCATGGAATAAAATAGCTTCTATTGTAAGAAGCAGAGTTTTCTTCTAAAACAATGGGTAGTGACTTAAAATATTTAATTAAATAAAAAAATATGCTTTGGGAGTTCCTAATTTCCAGTTTATTAAAGCACTAATGTGATAAAAAAATGAATGTATGGACTTGGTGGAATACACATTTGTCATCACATGTCTGGAATGGGAACAAATGAGATTACCGAGAGAGAAGGACAAAGGCTCCAGGAACAGATGGGTGGATGGAGGATGACATGGGAGACTAATGAAAACAGCACAGAGAACAGCAGTAGTCAACGAAGTGTTATGCACCAAAGCAAGTCAAAAGAGGAGATCTTACAATTAATGAGGAACTGGCTATTTCATACAGCAGTTAATGTAATTTAATTTGACCGAGATGGGTAAGAGGTCAACAAACAAAATGGACAGAGGTTCACAGAAAAAGCTAGAAGGCAGAAACTTGGCAGTGCAGAACAGATCACTCTTCAAGCTGCCAGAAGCAGAGGAAGAGGAAATGCAAAGACAGAGAGGCATTTTGGAAGTGTGGCTTCATTTGTGCACTGACAACAGCGACCTCTAGGAAGTAACGTCTTCTTTATGTGCAGTTTACCATGTATTTCCTCAGAGCCCGCTTGTTCTTTCCTTTAGTTGTATATTTTCCTGACAGCATGGGGAAGTGCTTTTACGACATACACACACACACAACAACAAAAAAATGCTGCTTGAAAATGTTTAACTCATTCTTCTGTATGTGCACTTGTAGACTAAGGTCAAAAGGACAGAAACATTCCTTATGTTTGTAAAAAAAAAAAAAACCTTTTCCATATCTTTTGCTGCCAAAGCAGACAGAAAGAGCAAACATATGCAATTGTGGAAAGGTTAGCAGGAATTAGTCCTCTTTCTGAAGAAGTTAAGCGGTTTTATACTTCTTTTCTCCTCTTAAATTTTCCCAGCAGTTTTCACATAAGAAAACAAGGACAGAAAATATCAGGTTTTAATTCTTTTTTTCTTTAACTTTAATTGTTACACCATTCTTTTTTAATACCAGACAGATCTTTTCAGGAGATGAGTTTAGCCAACTTTGTTCTCTCAAAGGCAGTTGGGAGCTGGTCCAATGTAGGACACAGCACAGCAAGACCCCAATGTAATTTGTAGCTGAAATGGGACTGTTCTGGGTTTTGTGTAAAACTGTTCTTGATGAAATCAATTGGACTGCTGTGAATCAAAAAAAAAAAAAGGGAAAAAAATGGCTTGAGGTCACACCCATTATGGCAGTAGTCAATCGGAAAAAAGGGGCTTTGGGGATGGGTCTCCAGCCCCTTACTGGCTGGCTGGCTGGGTCCTGCTGCCAGAGTTTACTGCCTTACCAGATATGCCAGGACAACTGCATGTGTAATTGCCACTTACCCCCATTCTGTCAGTATGATTTGAGTGTAAAAGTTGTTTCTGCTAAACTAGGTCATTTGACAGAACTGGGCTAGGGAGCGGCTCCATGTGAAGTAATGCCAAGAGACGGGAGGGGGCGATAATTTCTGGCATAGTGGAGAAAACAGGTGAGCTGCAGTAACAAATTTCTTATCTGAAGGCAGCTGCACCCAAGATGGCATATTGGGCTGTTTTAGAGTGGTTTCGAGGATTCCCGGGGAAAGAATGGCATGCACACACAGACTATCTAGCAGCACAAAAGACTTTATTAACTACACTACAAGCGTCCAGCAAAGCAATAGTCTTACCGACCCGAGGACTGTGAGGAAGATGGTCCATCCGTACAGTCTTGTGCCATCTTGCGCTGCGAGCTCAGCCCAGCGGTCGGTAGGTGCCAGCTTTACGTGGGCGTCCCCACGGAGGCAACGGTGACCTCGCCGTACACCTGCCCACCCCTCTTCAGGAAATCCCGGTATTTCTATGGCAGAGGAAATGGGTTTCGACACACGTGGCCAGCAAGTGCCAAAAACACGCTTCGGTTGCAACAAAGGGAGCCTATGGCGCATGCGCCCGCTGGCCAGGCACGCTGCACGTGACATAGTCATCCCGTCTATTGGTTCATGGGCTTTGTTCACGTGGCATATTACCATAATCCAGCAGTCACGTATTGACTATGCTCAAGCCAATAACAGGATGCTTGCAAAGCAAGCAAAATCGTGAGCTGTACCTTGTATCTTCACAGCTGCACATCCTCCCTAACATTTCTCAGCTTTTTATCTCTATTGTCAGCATTTCAAACAATAAATTATCTGTCTCCTGTGCTAGCTGCATTCCTCGGCTATCTACTTCTCACCCAGTGTCCATCCACGGACCAAAATTCCATCTTTTAACCCTTCCGTACATATGCCATCGCGTGGTCCGTGATTGGAACACGACGATATTCTACCATTCGTACGACATGTTGTTGCAACAAGGTATCAATCATTTGTCATATTAATTGGATAATACAGAGGACAAAACACATGATACATAAAAACTCAAGACATACAAGAGCAAAACCTAAAATAAGTTGTCGCAGCCATGGCCACCCCCATGTCCACCCCACAAATGGGTTCCAACCTGGTTTTTATGACAAGTTGGTGATTTAGTCTCTGTAGCTCCTGTATATGTGCATGAACAGATGTGGAGTGGTTGCTCAGGTTCATGCAACAGAGTCCATCAAAGTCTTGGCAGCCATGTCCATGAGCAAGTAATAAGTCAATTGCAGCTCTATTTTGTAATGTTGCATGTCTAATACTATCTACATCTAACAATAAATCAGATAATGCTAAACTGGTAGAGTTACTATATTTAGCAAGCCAACATCCCAGTTTGTTTAGTTGAGATAGGGCTGCAGCACTTGCTACCCCAGGTGCGAGCACAGATGCTGCAATAATCTGTGGGGCATCCCAAAACTCTATGTTATCCTTACAGTTCGGAGCAAATGCATGTATTTCCCATGTCCCTCGCATGTGTTTTTTCTGCATCCAGACCACAAGGGTTATGTTCGGGGCTAACAGGGTGAGTTGGCTCAGGGTACATGGCCCACCTTTGACAGCCCGTGGTACCCCTGGCCAGGCTCGGTCACCACATATCAAAAACAATCCCAGTGACAAGGACATATGTGTGGAGAAACTTATCGTAACAGTGTTGGAGGTGGTATTACACCAGCACGATGCATTAGAATATCCTGGTAGGGTGGCATTAACCCACCACGATGCACTCCTGTTACTGGTGTAATTAAAATAGGTACACCAATCTGCATTCAGGGATCCCAGAATCTGCAGTCCCTGGGGTGGCAATGAAGGTGAATGCCTGGCTCGTGAAAGCCAGGCATTCCAGTCCGTCGAGTCTATGACTGACCGTATGACATCCGTCTCCGTTGACAGACCTTTGAACTCCGTTGATGACAGCGGAATCCCTATTAGACATGTGGAAAAGGGATTATTTGGTGTTGCTGTACTGAGACACAAGGAATCTTGTCCGGTCACGTTAGCCAGGGTCACCCAGACGTTTTCCTTGGGTTGCAGCAGTATCCATGTCTGCGTCCATCTGTGAACATAAGAGGGGAGGGGAAACATGGCCTATACCCTATTCCCGCCACGTTAAATGTTGTGATGGCACATGCTGCCACGTAGATTCTCCCAGTACCACTATAGTTACAGCTTGGGAGTCATCCGCGGCTATAACTTTGGCTGCAACTGGTTGTCCTAACAGGGGTCGATACCATACCTGCGCCCCAGTGAACCACGACGTGGTCTCTGTAACCGGTGGTGCACTCAGGACATGATATACCAAAACCCACGGGGCGGCAGGTAAGACCACCGCCTGCGAGGAGGCATTTTTAATTCCAAGTATGAGTGGTCTTTTGCCAGATTCCTGAGTTGGGTTCAGTAACACAAGGCCCCGGAGTATGTCCATAAATATAATATATTCTCCAATCTGAGCTATCATGATTCTAAAAGACCTGGGGGGCCACTCCCCAATCTGCAATGTTACATGTGTTAAGTGTCTGATAACTGGTTGGTCTCCCAAACCCCATACAGGGCTTGCTTCCCCTTTATGTTTAGCTGGGTTGCTGTGTATAATTGTGACCTCTGCCCCAGTGTCCACTACAGCTCGCACTTGTTGTTTGTTCAGAGAAGACCACCAAATTGTGCAAGCTACAAAGGGACGTGGGTCATGACGCTGTACAAGGCAACGCAGACCCGGGGCTTGGTCTGACCCTCATTCAGCTTTTGGGTGGAACTGGGCTACGGTCTTATCTAGGTCCTTCCAGGGGTATTGTGGAGCCTGTTCACAGGATTCAAAACTCAGAAAACCTGGGGCGGCACCTTGGAGTTTACAGACTTGGTTTCTATTGCCCTGTTGGGCCAAGCGGGCGCAGCACTGATAGGGGTTGTCCATCTATCTCTGTTTTTGGGATACCTTGCTCTAACAGCCGTTTGAACAAACGGCTTCGCTCTCCCAGCAGTCCGGGCTCAGGGTGTGGTTCTTTCATAGTTTGGGATCGGGGGGTGATACTCTCCGTTGTTACAATGCCTGGAAGGTCCCCCATTTGACTCAGCTTTTCTATTACCTGCGAAATGGGGTTTCTTTGCTCTGTCATTAGAAGGGGAATCAAATAAGGTCTCCATCCTGCTGGACAACCTTCGAGAAGCAGATTACGACTTCCAGCAGAAGTGGTTGGTCAAGATATAAGCGTGGGTCTCCCATCGATACTGCTAACTTCATACCTTCTGCTTTTAAAAGGGCGATAGCCTGTTGCAGCGTAGCCCAACTTTTCGCCTCTGGTGGCCATGCTCCGTCATTGTTATGTCTATCCACAAGTCCATTCATTACTACCGTAACTAAAGGTACATTTTCTCCCAGGGGTAGGTGCCGTAAGGATGATTGGACATATAGGTCTGTTGTAAGCCCCAGGAATTTACTTGCGTCTACATTGTTGTCCTGTTTTCGGCTGGGATAGAGTTAATTTTCTTCCTAGTAGCTGGCATAGTGCTGTGTTTTGGATTCAGTAGGAGAAGAATGTTGATAACACACTGATGTTTTTAGTTGTTGCTAAGTACTGCTTATGCTAGTCAAGGACTTTTCAGCTTCCCATGCTCTGCCAGGTGCACAAGAAACTGGGAGGGGGCACAGCCAGAATAGTTGATCCAAACTGACCAAAGGGCTATTCCATACCATGTGACGTCATACTCAGTATATAAACTGGGGGAGTTGGCTGGGGAGCAGGGATCGCTGCTCGGGAACTGTCTGAGTATCGGTCGGCGGGTGGTGAGCAATTGCATTGTGCATCATTTGCTTTGTATAGTATTATTATTATTATTATTGTTATATTGTTGCTATTATCATTACTATTTTACTTTATTTCAATTATTAAACTGTTCTTATCTCAACCCAGGAGTGTTTCTCACTCTTACTCCTCCGATTCTCTCCCCCATCCCACCGGGGCAGGGGGAGTGAGCAAGTGGCTGCGTGGTGCTTAGTTGCTGGCTAGGGCTAAACCACGACAACTGTCTATCAAAACCATGTCTCCTCCCTCCTCCATGAGCCGTACCAGCCAATGCTACGGTTTTTCTCCTGGCTTCTGTTTATATTTCTCTAAAAGATTTTTAATATCCTCAGGGGAATAATCTTCCATCTGGTCCTGTTGGACAAATACACCATTAGAATCGAGCACCACCTTTCATTTTACTATGGGGGTGGCTTGCTTCCCTGACTCAGGCACTGCAGAGGTCGAGGGTGCTGCCTCTTCCCCCATCTCTCCCCGCTCCATCTCGGTGGAGTCACCATCACTACTTTCCCATACGTTACCATCCCACGTCTCCGGATCCCACCCGGGGCCAGTCACAATCACCTGGACATGAGGTCCACCCTTTGGCTTTCGGGATCCCTTTTGCCTCCAGCAGACTACTCGCACCGCAAAACGGGTAGCGAGATTGGCACATTTCTGCACCAGCTCCTCCCACTGTTTTGTTTCACTAAGGAGGGCTTCTTGTTGTAGGACTGTATTCACTTTAAGCTCCTGCAACTGATTCTCCAGCTGCTCAACTTTTGCCTCCAGTTCCTGTGTTCGCCCCCATTGTACTTTATAGGTGCATAGGAGAGCACCCCGCATCTGCCCAGCATGCTTAAGGTGGTCCTTCCCTTTCGTATGTGATGTTTCTACGAACCCTTCCCAATATTTTAAAACCTCCATAGGGGATTCATTGGTCCATGTCTCGGGACATACCTGAGTACAGGTTTCCCACTTGTCCCAAAGGGTGCTCCAGGGTTCCAGGGTCCAACCTGATCTCTCAATTGGGGGCACCAACCCACTGGCACCTGTCCCAGATTTCCAGGGCATTTTTTAAAACCATTGTATCGAGTGCACAAGGCTTCTTTCCGATATCTTACAAAAAATAATAAACTACTCATCCGTGGGTCAAAGGTGTGGTACGCCTGCAATGGATATAAAAGAAATCTAAAGATTTATTCAGCAATAAATTGGTGGGTAAGATGTGCCGTCCACACCAACCACAATCTAGGTTAACAAAACACGAACAATTCCTGTACAAACAACAAGGGCTCCGTCCTGCGGTAGACCTTCTTATCACATTTATCCCTAAACCTGCATGCGGAGAGCCTCCCATTCACTACTTCTCGACCGACCCCTCCGTACCCGAGTGGCACAACCGACAGATAGCTATCGACTCCACTATCAGTGTCCCACCCACTTGTGTCTGTGTGCCTCCTTCCTTACGGGAA
Source organism: Pelecanus crispus (assembly GCF_030463565.1). Taxonomy (NCBI): domain Eukaryota; kingdom Metazoa; phylum Chordata; class Aves; order Pelecaniformes; family Pelecanidae; genus Pelecanus; species Pelecanus crispus. Next base: position 13,002,001 of record NC_134675.1, read on the forward strand.
TCCCATCCTCGTTGCCAATTTATGTTTTAGAGCGGTTTCGAGGGTTCCCGGGGAAAGAATGGCATGCACACACAGACTATCTAGCAGCACAAAAGACTTTATTAATTACACTACAAGCGTCCAGCAAAGCAGTAGCCTTACCGACCCAAGGACTGTGAGGAAAATGGTCCATCCGTACAATCTTGTGCTGTCTTGCGCTGCAAGCTCAGCCCAGCGGTCGGTAGGTGCCAGCTTTACGTGGGCGTCCCCACGGAGGCAACGGTGACCTCGCCGTACACCTGCCCACCCCTCTTCAGGAAATCCCGGTATTTCTATGGCAGAGGAAACGGGTTTCGACACACGTGGCCAGTGGGTGCCGAAACACGCTTCGGTTGCAACAAAGGGAGCCTATGGCGCGTGCGCCCGCTGGCCAGGCACGCTGCACGCGACATAGTCATCCCGTCTATTGGTTCATGGGCTTTGTTCACGTGGCATATTACCATAATCCAGCAGTCACGTATTGACTATGCTCAAGCCAATAACAGGATGCTTGCAAAGCAAGCAAAATCGTGAGCTGTACCTTGTATCTTCACAGCTGCGCATCCTCCCTAACATTTCTCAGCTTTTTATCTCTATGGTCAGCATGTCAAACAATAAATTATCTGTCTCCTGTGCTATCTACTTCTCACCCAGTGTCCATCCACGGACCAAAATTCCATCTTTTAACCCTTCTGAACACAGGTGCCATGCCCCTAGCTTCTGGTGTAAACCTGCCCGTAAAGGGCAGGAATGTGTTCCATATGACCTGGAAATCCCTCCCCTCTTGCAGTAAACAGTGGTCTGTTTACTGCAGCTCTTTTTGCCCATGGTGATCATTGTTTTGCAAAACATCATCCCACATGGTTTCACACAGTGCCCTGTGACTGGATGGCAGCACCAGCCACCCCCTTCCAGTTTACCTGGAAGTACATCAGAAGAGGAGGTCCTTCCCCACTATATACATGGTGGCTGCCGTTTTGTTTCTGACGTCGGGGGGTGTGTGCTAATTTGTCATCACCTGTAGAAAATGTAGAAATTTCAATGTTGAAATTTTCAATGTAGAAAATATTCTTTAATAAGAGATAATGAAATGAATAATTAAAGTTTAAATGTGAATAGAATCATAGAATCATAGTATCGTTTAGGTTGGAAAAGACCTTTAAGATCATGCAGTCCAACCATTACCCTAACATTACCAAGTCCACCACTAAACCAGTTAAGGGTAGAGTAGCAATTTCATGTTTCCTGGCTTGGTGGATGGATCATTTATAATGAAAGTAAAAACTAGGAAACATTAAGATTGGAAAGGACCTCTAAGATCATCATTCCAATCATCAGCCCAACACCACCATGCCCACTAAACCATGTCACAAAGTGCCACATCTACCTGTTTTTTGAACGCCTCCAGGGATGGGGACTCCACCACCTCTCTGGGCAGCCTGTTCCAATGCTTGACTACCCTTTCCATGAAGAAATTTTTCCTAAAATCTAATCTAAACCTCCCCTGGCGCAGCTTGAGCCTATTTCCTCTTGTCCTATTACTAACTACTTGGGAGAAGAGACCAACACCCACCTCACTACAACCTCCTTTCAGGTAGTTGTAGAGAGCGATAAGGTCACCCCTCAGCCTCCTCTTCTCTAGGCTAAAGAATCCCAGTTCCCTCAGCCGCTCCTCATAAGGCCTGTGCTCTAGACCCTTCACCAGCTTCATTGCCCTTCTCTGAACGTGCTCCAGCACCTCAATGTCTTTCTTGTATTGAGGGGCCCAAAACTGGACACAGTATTCCAGGTGCAGCCTCACCAGTGCCGAGTACAGGGGGACAATCACCTCCCTGCTCCTGCTGGCTACACTATTCCTGATACAAGCCAGGATGCTGTTGGCCTTCTTGGCCACCTGGGCACACTGCTGGCTCATGTTCAGCAGGCTGTCAACCAGCACCCCCAGGTCCTTTTCTGCCGGGCAGCTTTCCAGCCATTCTTCTCCAAGTCTATAGCGTTGCATGGGGTTGTTGTGACCGAAGCGCAGGACCCGGCACTTGGCCTTGTTGAACCTCATACAGTTGGCCTCGGCCCATCGGTCGAGCCTGTCCAGGTCCCTCTGCAGGGCCATCCTACCCTCAAGCAGAAAGGAATAAAACAATTTTTTTCTTTCAATAGAAAGGAATTAAACAAAAGGCAGGTTCAGGGCGTAGCGCTTTACAAGGCTGCAGAACAAACCTTAACATGCCTTGGGTGGGGGGAAGGTCAAGAGAGCAGGGGGTGTCACAAGGGTAGGGGACACAAACAGGTTAGAACATGCCCAAGGGCCTCGGACCCCTCCTAGGAGGCCAAAGTGCCCCCCTGTTCAGTCCCCACCCTGTGCAAAGAAAAGAACAATACTGTGAGATGGACTGAGAGGCCTCCACATCTGGGCTCTCCCCAACATCATGACCATGCAGTATTACTGGGGCAGACTTTGCACAGTGTTGCAAAACACAGGCAATACTGTCCACAAAAATGGAAAACCTGAACAAAATGCCAGCTTCAGAAGAACATGTGCATGGGGACAATAAGAAAAAGCCCCAAAGGGATTCCTAAAACAGACTGTGAACCAGAAGAACTGGCTAATAGGCCCATGAATAGGAAACTGGATTTTGAGGTTGTCTCTCGTGGATGACTGGAATGAACCTCACTCAAAAGAGAGAAGCAGCAATGTTTTATTGAGGTAAAATAATAATTTGACAGAGTTCAATAAATTCAATGGAATTTAACAAAGTTTAACAGTGGTTTATCAAGGTTCAATAAGTTTGATGGCAAAGTTCACCTTATTAATTACTGCATGGAAGAAACATACAAAGGAAAATTGAGTTAGAATCGAGTTAGAATGATTCACACAGAGACCGGAGACGCAAAGGGTAAGGAAGACCCTCCCGTTGAGTCACAAGGTTCAGAGTGGACCCCCTTGCTTTCTAAACTCCTTATGGAGCTTAGGTGCGGCTAGGTCCAATCTTAGTCTCAGACTTGGACAACAGTTTATGTCTAATGGAATTATCTATACAAAGTTTATAATAATTAATATTGAGTAGCTACATGGATTAGTAATGTTTCATTAATATTAATTCAGCATGCTGTCAGTCACCGAGGATCTGTCATGAGTAAGGGATCTCTCTGCCTTGGGCAAGGAAGGATCTCTTGGTCTCAGGTAAGGCATCTCAAACCTTGAGAGGCTTCCTTGCTCAAGGGGAGAGTCACCTGGCATGCAGTCCAGCTGCAATTTGGGGAGAGCTCCAATTGGGCTCATCTTGATGGTAATATTTATAGAGTGAAGTAGTTGGCTGTTAGTCAATAGTATAGACAAGATAGATGTCTTCATTTTAGCTCTGGTATCTTGTTCTGTACTTTGGTTACCTTGCATTTTTGGGCTTCAAAACCACCTTTTGAACTATTTTCCGAGGCACCTTCACTCCCTTGTATGTGAGCCAGGAGCTTTCCAGCTCTCAGGTTCACCACAGGGCATGAGGCCTGTTGCTCCTTAGTCAGCCTGAAACAAAGTACAGCTAGGGGTTAAATGTATCCATCACACTCCACCATGTGACTACAGTCAACTTACCTCAAGTCATAGAGTGGTGGTACGGTCACCTCTTGCCTCTGTGCTATAAACATTTGACATACCATGTTGGCACACATGCAGATCCACGGTAAGCAAACAGCTTTTAGTCTAAAATATTACTATCAATTGCATATTATTTTTGTACATTATTGGGTGATTTCACATGATGAACAAGGGGTATTTGCTTCATTACGTACCAAACCTTTGCATACAGAATGATTATAAGCAATAAGCATAATATTGTTAGAGCTAACAAAATCACAACTGGATGAAGCATTAGATTCAAAGTTCCTGTTACTGTCAGTGACCATCTGAATAAGGTATCTGTCGTGGTTTAGCCCCAGCCAGCAACAAAGCACCATGCAGCCGCTCGCTCACTCACCCTACCCCGATGGGATGGGGGAGAGAATTGGAGGAGTAAGAGTGAAAAACACTCCTGGGCTGAGATAAGAACAGTTTAATAATTGAAATAAAGTAAAATTGTAATGATAATATTAACAATATAATAATAGTAATAATAATAATAATAATATACGAAGCAAGTGATGCACAATGCAATTGCTCACCACCCGCCGACCGATACCCAGACAGTTCCCGAGCAGCAATCGCTGCTCCCTGGCCACCCCCCCCCCCCCAGTTTATATACTGAGCATGACGTCACATGGTATGGAATAGCCCTTTGGTCAGTTTGGATCAACTATTCTGGCTGTGCCCCCTCCCAGTTTCTTGTGCACCTGGCAGAGCATGGGAAGCTGAAAAGTCCTTGACTAGCATAAGCATTACTTAGCAACAACTAAAAACATCAGTGTGTTATCAACATTCTTCTCCTACTAAATCCAAAACACAGCACTATGCCTGCTACTAGGAAGAAAATTAACTCTATCCCAGCCAAAACCAGGACAGTATCCCACCAATGATGTCCTCCATCCTTTTTCACTCTTTCCAGGACATGGTGCATTTCTTTCACATCATGATGAACCGTAATCAGGGTTCTTTGTCCATTTTCTTGAACTTGTTCTAGCAATCCGTAGAGATCATCATGCTGTAATAGCTTTTTTACCAATGTGAGATTCATTCCAATGGGAGTAGGTAATAAATCTTGATACAATGTATAGTTAGATTGCAATAATTGATGAGATGTGACTGGAGCTGAATAGTTAGTCACATCCCATGATTTCAGAAAAATTACAGATAGAGATATTTGAGTGATTGTTTATATCTACAGTGATATTGCCTACAAATATAAAATCACAGTGGGTTATTATACAAACACATCCATTTCCAATATACACAAATACAGTTTCAGAGGTTTTGTCAGGATGTATCTCAAAATGTCAAACATTTTGTTGTGTCAAGGCAAATGTCTTGGGCTTTAATGGCATTGCTTTCACAAATAAATCCTTGTTCTCACACAACAAATGTATCGACATCACCAGTCTGCCATTTGTTGGCTCCATACTCTGTGTTCCATTGTATAGAGTATCATTCCATTGTGATTTAATACCAGCGTAAAGATTGGGTATATGGTATATATCGAAGCATTGCATATTGTTAGAATAAAAGCTGTGTTTTTACTATTGGTAGGGTCATAGGTAAAATTGACTAGATGCCACCAGGATTGGAATTCCCTTTCAAATTTAGTTGCATTATCCCAGATTACCCTTCGGATTTCAGTGGGTATGGTGTTCTCGTCACCTTCTCTTACAATCACTGCCACAGTAGATTGTAACCACAGTTGAGCCTGAATACAACTAAGAGCGAGAGAGACATTAATTTGGGCTACACCTAGTGTGTTCACAATTAGTTGGTGGTCCTTTTCATTAATTCTTTCCCACTGGGGTAATATATCAGATAAGAGCCATTGGTTGGTTCCCAATGCTGATAGAGAAGATTGCAACAGACGTTCTAATTTGTGTAAATTACTTGTTGCTGAGCTTATTTTGTTTGCTTAAATTTCAGCATCCATGCTGTTTAATACTCCTAATCCTGTTCCTAAAATACCAGTCACATCTCTTCTTGATCGTTTTGGAGAGGTGAGGGTTTGTCCATGCAACCACACTAACCATCCTGCATAGGATGTACTTAAGAATGGTGAGCAAGTAGGTTTAATTGCAGAGATATTGATCTGCATTGATAGTTCCACTCATTTGAGGGACCACAATGGATTAAACAACATTCGCTGTTGGCCTGTGTATTTAATAGCATAAGGTCCAATTTCGGAAATTTGTGGGGACAGGGCAGAAATTTGTGGAGATGGAGTTTCCTTATCATTTACAGTCGGGGTGGATGTTGAGTGAGGACTGGCGGATGTTGTTGTACTAGGCTCAGTAATGTCTATTTTAAATTTAAATGATAGTCCCACGTCCCTGCGAGCCCAGAGTCAGATTACAAAACCAGGTTGTTCTAAGGTAAAATTGTAACAACAGTCTAATTTTTCAGAGTCACAACATTTTGTATCTGTGGTGTTTGATGTAATGTTGTGCACAGAAATCTCAGTTGCTTTCTCATGGGTAGACTCGTTGATCATCTGGCATCCTATTTTAATTTTTTTCCCTGCCATTCCCCAAAGCCGGGGAACTTTATTAACATCAGTTTCATTTTTATCCCAGCTCCATTCGTTTTCCAAGTATACTTCAGTTCCGTGCATGACCACAGTGGAAAGATTTAAATCTCCCTTACTAGGGAGTGTTCCCATAGTCCCGGTATACTTAACACGAGCTTGAGACCATGGCCACTGGTGATTGTTAGGATTTGGAATAGTAACACGAACACAGCATTTCCATTTGCCATCCTGTGGGGTGTTAGGTTTGAGTGCAGCATCTTTAGTAAGACTCCTTAGTAAAACTGGGGGAATATTCAAAGTAGGCACTGACATCATTGTGATAGGTTTAGTGATTCTGAGAGATATTGTTCCTAGTATTATGTTGTGTCCCTTCAGAGTGTTCCATCTGCATGATACTTCAACATCATAATATCCCTTCACTATGTCATGTATTGAGCAATGACTTGTTACAGCATTTTTTATATGGCGTGTAAGAGTTATTGTGAATAATAATATATATATATCCCTTATTAACAGGTGGTCACGTTTTACAAGTCACGTTTATATTACTGTTAGTAACAAGATGGGTGGCTTATCTGTATTGACACAATTGCGGCTGATTTCTTGATTGACGATTAAGTTGAGACAGGTGGGTGTTTGTGGGGAAGCAAGTATTATCGAAATCTTCAACAGCAGTAGGATGATGTATCTTTCTTTCATCTTGGAAGAGGCTGTAAGACAAAAAGGTAAAATAGACTGGTCTCTGGTTTTCTGGACAGGTTACCCCATTAGAAAGAAGGAAAAATCCACCGTGCACTAATTCTATGTTTTGCACCACTGCTATCAGTAGCTCCCCAGGCAAGTGGGCCACGAGGTTTAGTTAGAGTCATAGGTACAATTCCAATTTGTGGTAAATTTACCATGACAAGTTGTCCTGGGTGTAACGCTATCAGATATTTTCTTTCATCAGAAGGCAGAGCATCAAGCTCAGCTTTTGCAAAGAATGCTCGGCTCACAGGGCTCCCAGTGGGCCCATACCGATTATTCAATTGATGAAGTACTTTCTAAAGTCGAGTATCCCACTGGTCCTCGTGTGGCTTAAGGCTCTTTTTCAGTAAGCCATTAGCTCTTTCTACCATCCCATTTGACTGAGGATAATATGGGGTGTGGAATACCCATTGAATATCTTCTTGTTTTGCCCATTCTTGCACTTGCTTACATGAGAAGTGCGAGCCATTATCACTTTGGATGACATCAGGAATAGGTAGACCCGAGAACCCAAACGATAGCCCTTGTACTGTATTTTGTCTATCAGCCTTTTGGCACTTAGTCGCCATAAGCAAGCCGGAGACTACTTCCACTCCTGTGAGGATATATCGATATCCCACAGAGGGTTTGAATGGTCTGATATAATCAATTTGTCATGTAGACGACAAAGTTTTTCCTTGATTTATATGTAGGGGTGGTGCTTTAGCAGGGTGATTTGTTTGTAATTTTAATCTACACTGAAGACATTCTGTGAGAATAACTTCACAAGTTTTCCTCTTTAGGGGCCAACCCTTGCTCTGTGCAGCAAAGTAAAGCACTTCTTTACCTGTGTGACCTAATTTTTGATGTAGCCATACTCCTAACCAATACCACTCGGTATTTAAGGAGTTCCCTATTTTTATTTTCATCCACCACTATTCTGGCTGTGCCCCCTCCCAGTTTCTTGTGCACCTGGCAGAGCATGGGAAGCTGAAAAGTCCTTGACTAGCATAAGCAGTACTGAGCAACGACTAAAACATCGGTGTGTTATCAGCATTCTTCTCATCCTAAATCCAAAACACAGCACTGTGCCTGCTACTAGGAAGAAAATTAACTCTATCCCAGCTGAAACCAGGACAGCAACCCATTCCATCTTTCTACTATACCATTACTCTGAGGTCAATAGGGTAAGTGGAAAGTCCACTTAACTCATAGAATCATAGAATTATAGAATCGTTTAGGTTGGAAAAGACCTTTAAGATCATGCAGTCCAACCATTAACCTAACACTACCAAGTCCACCACTAAACCAGTTAAGGGTAGAGGAGCAATTTCATGTTTCCTGGCTTGGTGGCTGGATTATTTTTTAATGAAAGTAAAAACTAGGAATCATTAAGATTGGAAAGGGCCTCAGATCATCAGTCCGATCATCAGTCCAATCATCAGCCCAACACCACCATGCCCACTAAACCATGTCACAAAGTGCCACATCTACCTGTTTTTTGAACGCTTCCAGGGATGGTGACTCCACCACCTCTCTGGGCAGCCTGTTCCAATGCTTGACTACCCTTTCCGTGAAGAAATTTTTCCTAATATCCAATCTAAACCTCCCCTGGCGCAGCTTAAGCCTATTTCCTCTTGTCCTATTGCTAACTACATGGGAGAAGAGACCAACACCCACCTCACTACAACCTCCTTTCAGGTAGTTGCAGAGAGCGATAAGGTCTCCCCTCAGCGTCCTCTTCTCCAGGCTAAACAACCCCAGTTCCCTCAGCCGCTCCTCATAAGGCCTGTGCTCCAGACCCTTCACCAGCTTCGTTGCCCTTCTCTGGACACGCACCAGCACCTCCATGTCTTTCTTGTATTGAGGGGCCCAAAACTGGACACAGTATTCCAGGTGCAGCCTCACCAGTGCTGAGTACAGGGGGACAATCACTTCCCTGCTCCTGCTGGCCACACTATTCCTGACACAAGCCAGGATGCTGTTGGCCTTCTTGGCCACCTGGGCACACTGCTGGCTCATGTTCAGCTGGCTGTCTACCAACACCCCCAGGTCCTTTTCGGTCAGGCAGCTTTCCAGCCACTCTTCCCCAAGCCTGTAGCGTTCCATGGGGTTGTTGTGACCCAAGTGCAGGACCCAGCACTTGGCCTTGTTAAACCTCATACAGTTGGCCTCAGCCCATCGGTCGAGCCTATCCAGGTCCCTCTGCAGGGCCATCCTACCCTCGAGCAGATCAACACTCCCACCCAGTTTGGTGTCATCGGCAAACTTACTGAGGGTGCACTCAATCCCCTCATCCAGATTGTTGATAAATATATTCATAGGATCATAGAATCATTTAGGTTGGAAAAGACCTTTAAGATCATCCAGTCCAACCATTAACCTACACTACCAAGTCCACTCTAAACCAATCAAGGGTAGACTAGACTAAACCATGTCCCAAAGTGCCACATCTACCCGTTTTTTGAACCCTTCCAGGGATGGGGACTCCACCACCTCTCTGGGCAGCCTGTTCCAATGCTTGACCACCCTTTCCGTAAAGAAATTTTTCCTAATATCCAATCTAAACCTCCCCTGGCGCAGCTTGAGCCCATTTCCTCTTGTCCTATCGCTAGCTACTTGGGAGAAGAGACCAACACCCACCTCACTACTACCTCCTTTCGGGTAGTTGTAGAGAACAATAAGGTCTCCCCTCAGCCTCCTCTTCTCCAGGCTAAACAACCCCAGTTCCCTCAGCTGCTCCTCATAAGGCATGTTCTCCAGACCCTTCACCAGCCTTGTTGCCCTTCTCTGGACATACTCCATCACCTCAATGTCCTTCTTGTATTGAGGGGCCCAAAACTGGACACAGTATTCCAGGTGCAGCCTCACCAGCGCCGAGTACAGGGGGACAATCACCTCCCTGCTCCTGCTGGCCACAGCATTCCTGATACAAGCCAGGATGCTGTTGGCCTTCTTGGCCACCTGGGCACACTGCTGGCTCATGTTCAGCCGGCTATCTACCAACACCCCCAGGTCCTTTTCAGTCAGGCAGCTTTCCAGCCACTCTTCCCCAAGCCTGTAGCATTGCATGGTGTTGTTGTGACCCAAGTGCAGGACCCGGCACTTGGCCTTGTTGAACCTCATACAGTTGGCCTCGGCCCATCGGTCGAGCCTGTCCAGGTCCCTCTGCAGGGCCATCCTACCCTCGAGCAGATCGACACTCCCACCCAGTTTGGTGTCGTCTGCAAACTTAGTGAGGGTGCACTCAATCCCCTCATCCAGATCATTGATAAAGATATTAAACAAGACTGGCCCCAAAACAGAGCCCTGGGGAACACCACTTGTGACCGGCCACCCACTGGACTTAACTCCATTCACCACTACTCTTTGGGCTGGCCATCCAGACAGTTTTTTACCCAGTGAAGACTGCACCCGTCCAAGCCATGAGCTGCCAGCTTCCCAAGGAGAATGCTATGGGAGACTGTGTCAAAGGCTTTGCTGAAGTCCAGGTAGATGACGTCCACAGCCTTTCCTTCATCTACCAGGCGGGTCACCAGGTCATAGAAGGAGATCAGGTTGGTCAAGCAGGACCTGCCTTTCATGAATGCATGCTGGCTGGGCCCGATCCCCTGGTTGACCTACACATGCCTGTTGAGCGCACTGAAGATGAACCACTCCATTATCTTCCCTGGTACTGAGGTCAGGCTGACAGGCCTGTAGTTCCCCGGGTCCTCCTTCCGGCCCTTCTTGTAGATGGGTGTCACATTGGCAAGCCTCCAGTCATCAGGGACCTCCTCTGTTAACCAGAACTGCTGATAGATGATGGAAAGTGGCTTGGAAAGCTCCTCTGCCAGTTCCCTCAGTACTCTCGGGTGGATTCCATCTGGCCCCATAGACTTGTGAGCATCCAGGTGGCATAGCAGGTCATTAACTGCTTCCTCCTGGATTATGTGGGCTCCATTCTGCTCCCTGTCCCTGTCTTCCAGCTCAGGGGGCTGAGTACCCTGGGGATGACTGGTCTGGCTATTAAAGACAGAGGCAAAGAAGGCATTTAAGTACCTCAGCCTTTTCCTTATCCTTGGTGGCAATGTTCCCCCCCACATCCAATAAAGGATGGAGATTGTTCCTGACCCTCTTTTTGTTGTTAATGTATTTGTAGAAACATTTTTTATTATCTCTTACAACAGTGGATAGCTTGAATTCTAGCTGGGCTTTTGCTTTTCTAATTTCCTCCCTGAATGACCTAACAAGATCCCTGTACTCTTCTTGAGTTGCCCGCCCCTTCTTCCTCCATGCTTAAGACACCATTCCTGTACTATTTTATTTATAAAAGATGAACCATTATCTGACTGAATCCCTTGTGGCACTGGGTGCACAGCAAACCATCGGTTTAATCCTGCTACAATTGCCAATCCAGATGCAGTGCATGTAGGGTAAACATTTCAACTCCAGTCATAATAAATTCCCATTCTTCAGAGGTACATGCCATGGGTCCAATACAGTCAACTTGCCAAGTACCCCAAAGGACTTTCCCTTCCGCAAGGTTTGCTTGTTTGTCCTGGTTTCAGCTGGGATAGAGTTAATTTTCTTCCTAGTAGCAGGCATAGTGCTGTGTTTTGGATTTAGTAGGAGAAGAATGCTGATAACACACTGATGTTTTAGTTGTTGCTAAGTAATGCTTATGCTAGTCAAGGACTTTTCAGCTTCCCATGCTCTGCCAGGTGCACAAGAAACTGGGAGGGGGCACAGCCAGAATAGTTGATCCAAACTGACCAAAGGGCTATTCCATACCATATGACGTCATGCTCAGTATATAAACTGGGGGAGGTTGGCTGGGGGGCAGCAATCGCTGCTCGGGAACTGCGTGGGTATCCGTCAGCGGGTGGTGAGCAATAGCATCACTTGTTTTTCCTGCGTTTTGTTCCTCTTGTTGTTTTCCTTTTCACCATTTTTTTTCATTTTATTATTATTATTACTACTATTATTATTGTTGTTGTTGTTATTTTTATTTTATTTCACGTATTAAACTGTTCTTATCTGAACCCACGAGCTTTCTCACTTTTACTCTTCCGATTCTCTCTCCCATCCCACCAGGGGGGTTAGTTGAGTGAGTGGCTGCGCGGTGCTTAGTTGCTGGCTGGGGTTAAACCATGACAGTCCTTTTTGGCGCCCAACATGGGGCACAAAGGGTTGAGGTAATGACAGATTTGATCAGAGCACGTTAAAACAAATTTGTTATAAGTGTTCATTATATTAGTTTAATATTCGCTGGTCAAAATGCTGTTTTATTTGTTCGCATGGTTGTATTATATAATTCCTCACTTACAGTATGCATTCCCTGTGGTGCTGTTTATCACCTCTGGGAGATGGATCAGGATTATCATTTTACTATACTGTGTAACATCGACTTATGATATGAAAATATCACTAGTCAAAAAACTCATCTGGTATTTGTATTTGGTATTGTTGTTATCTCCGTACCTTGGGCGCCATCTCTCGGAAATTATTAACAATGACTCTCGTCACTTTTTCTCCTCTGAGAACCAATCTGTGGGGAAGACGGGGGGGATGCTTTCCCATTCTTTCACCTTCCCTTTCTCCTTCAGTCTAGTTACACCAGCTCTCGAGAATTTTGAATATCCTTGGGATGTTCAAACCAGCATGCTCCTATTGCTATGTCTCCTGAATGTGTTTCAGGTCATGTCTAGGTTTACACAACTATTTAAAAAAATTACCCAGAGATCTGCCCCAAGGCTGGACAGTCATGGGTGGTGTGTACAGAAGGGTTAAAAGATGGAATTTTGGTCCGTGGATGGACACTGGGTGAGAAGTAGATAGCCGAGGAATGCAGTTAGCACAGGAGACAGATAATTTATTCTTTGAAATGCTGACCATAGAGATAAAAAGCTGAGAAATGTTAGGGAGGATGCGCAGCTGTGAAGATACAAGGTACAGCTCACGATTTTGCTTGCTTTGCAAGCATCCTGTTATTGGCTTGAGCATAGTCAATACGTGACTGCTGGATTATGGTAATATGCCACATGAACAAAGCCCATGAACCAATAGACGGGATGACTATGTCGCGTGCAGCGTGCCTGGCCAGCGGGCGCATGTGCTATAGGCTCCCTTTGTTGCAACCGAGGTGTGTTTTTGGCACTTGCTGGCCACGTGTGTCGAAACCCATTTCCTCTGCCATAGAAATACCGGGATTTCCTGAAGAGGGGTGGGCAGGTGTACGGCGAGGTCACCGTTGCCTCTGTAGGGACACCCACGTAAAGCTGGCACCTACCGACCGCTGGGCTGAGCTTGCAGCGCAAGACGGCACAAGACTGTACGGATGGACCATCTTCCTCACAGTCCTCGGGTCGGTAAGACTATTGCTTTGCTGGACGCTTGTAGTGTAGTTAATAAAGTCTTTTGTGCTGCTAGATAGTCTGTGTGTGCGTGCCATTCTTTCCCCAGGAATCCTCGAAACCACGCTAAAACAGGTGGCATGGGTGGGAGAATATGGGCATGTACTTAGACAACTTCTCCCCTCCAATGATCTGGAACTTCACTCCATAACAACTACAGGATCCTGATGAAGTGATAGAATGCTTGAAAAGAAAATGTCGTGGTTATTCCAAAGACGCACAACTCATTGCACTGTGCTGGGCCTTGGCTAGTATCTACCAAACACTACTCGATATTATGCAGCACCCTCAGGGAGAAGAGAGGGAAAACAAACCAAGAGGCACTGCGGCTACTCCAGCCCCTGCGACATGAACTGCAGCTACTCCAACCCCATCAACAGGCACTACAGTTACTCCAACCCCGCGACAGGCACTGCAGCTAAACCAGAGAACCAACCCATGCTGGCATCAGTTGCCCCCATAAACACGAAGAAATTTTGGAAGCGGAAATCATCTTGTTTAGAAAGGGAAGAGGAAGCTCCTCCTAAGAGGGAGCAGGAGGAAGACGCATACTGTCTCGTTTGCGAGGAGGCAGACTACTCTAGAGCAGCGCCACCACGAGAACAGGAGGAGGAAGAGGCAGAACTCATAAATGAGACGGTAACCACCCGATCCCTATCCCTGAGTGAGCTGCGAGATATGCAAAAAGATTTCAGTTGTCATCCAGGCGAGCACATCATCACCTGGCTGCTCCAATGCTGGGATAACAGGGCCAGTAGCCTGGAATTAGAGGGTAGGGAAGCCAAGCAGCTGGGATCCCTTTCTAGGGAAGGGGGCATTGACAAAGCAATTGGAAAAGGGGCACAAACCCTTAGCCTCTGGAGGTGACTTCTTTCAGGTGTGAAGGAAAGGTATCCCTGCAAGGAAGATGTTATATCTCACCCAGGCAAGTGGACCACCATGGAGAGAGGTATCCAGTACCTGAGGGAATTAACCATACTGGAAGTGATTTATGGTGACCTGGACAACAAGCAGTCATCCAAAGATCCAGATGAAGTCAAATGTACACGACCCATGCAGCGGAAGTTTGTACGGAGCGCACCATCGTTGCATGCCAACTCATTGGCAGTAATGACCTGGAAAGATGAAGAGGAACCAACGGTGGATGAATTCGCTGGCCAACTCCAGGAATACGAAGAAAGTCTCGACTGTAGAGAAACTGTCCCGGAAGGTCCAGCAACTCGAAGAGGATATGTCCTACTCTCCACCTCTACGGACCAGTATCTCAGATATTAGGAGTAAGTGTTCCTCTGCTCAAGAGGGAGGATATAGAGAGTACACAACATGGGGCACCCTGTGGATTTACCTGCATGACCATGGAGAGGACATGAGGAAGTGCGATGGAAAATCTACCTCGACCCTAGAGGCACAGGTGCGTGAGTTGCAAGGAAAAACTATTACAAAAGGCGGTTCTCCCAGGAAAATTGCAGCTCCAGTTTCCAGTGAGCAGTTCCCCAGAAAGAGTAGAAGGGCTGATCTTACCCCTGATTTTAATGAAGGGACTTCTGATTCGTATTTACAAGAAGTGAGTGACAAATACTATGACGAAGACTAGAGGGGCCCTGCCTCCAGCCAGGTGCAGGAAAGGGACAACTGGGTTTACTGGACTGTGGGGATTCAATGGCCTGGCACAAGGGTGGTATAAGGCTCTAGTGGACACCGGTGCACCGTGTACCCTAATGCCATCAGGCTATACAGGGGCAGAACCCATCTGTATCTCTGGAATGACAGGGGGATCCCAACAGCTAACCGTATTGGAGGCTGAACTGGGCCTAACTGGGAATGAGTTGCAGAAGCACCCCATTGTGACTGGCCCAGAGGCTCCATGCATCCTTGGCATAGACTACCTCAGGAGAGGGTATTTCAAGGACCCAAAAGGGTACCGGTGGGCTTTTGGTATAGTTGCCTTGGAGACAGAGGAAATTAAACAGTTGTCCACCTTGCCCGGTCTCTTAAAGGATCCTTCTGCTGTGTGGTTGCTGAGGGTCAAAGAACAACAGGTGCCGATCGCTACCACAACTGTGCACCAGCGGCAATATTGCACCGCATTGCATGGTGTTGTTGTGACCCAAGTGCAGGACCCGGCACTTGGCCTTGTTGAACCTCATACAGTTGGCCACGGCCCATCGATCCAGCCTGTCCAGGTCCCTCTGCAGGGCCATCCTACCCTCGAGCAGATCGACACTCCCACCCAGTTTGGTGTCGTCTGCAAACTTACTGAGGGCACACTCGATCCCCTCATCCAGATCATTGATAAAGATATTGAACAAGACTGGCCCTAAAACAGAGCCCTGGGGAACACCGCTCGTGACCGGCTGCCAACTGGACTTAACACCATTTACCACAACTCTCTGGGCTCGGCCACCCAACCAGTTCTTTACCCAGCGAAGAGTATGCCTGTCCAAGCCATGAGCTGCCAGCTTCCCGAGGAGGATATTATGCGAGACGGTGTCAAAAGCTTTGCTAAAGTCGAGGTAGATGACATCCACAGCCTTTCCATCATCTACCAGGCGGGTCACCAGGTCATAGAAGGAGATCAGGTTGGTCAAGCAGGACCTGCCTTTTGTGAACCCATGCTGGCTGGGTCTCATCCCCTGGTTGACCTGTACTTGCCTGTGGAGTTTGCTCAAGATGAACCTCTCCATAATCTTCCCCGGCACTGAGGTCAGGCTGAGAGGCCTGTAGTTCCCCGGGTCCTCCTTCCGGCCCTTCTTGTAGATGGGCGTCACATTGGCAAGCCTCCAGTCATCAGGGACCTCCCCTGTTAACCAGGACTGCTGATAGATGATGGAGAGAGGCTTGGCGAGCTCCTCCGCCAGCTCCCTCAGTACTCTCGGGTGGATCCCATCTGGCCCCATAGACTTGTGAGCGTCCAGGTGGCGTAGCAGGTCATTAACTGCTTCCTCCTGGACTATGTGGGCTCCATTCTGGTCCCCATCCCTATCCTCTAGCTCAGGGGCCTGAGTACCCTGGGGATGACCGGGCTGGCTGTTGAACACAGAGGCAAAGAAGGCGTTAAGTACCTCAGCCTTTTCCTTGTCCTCAGTGACAATGTTCCCCCCCACATCCAGCAAAGAATGGAGATCCTCCTTGGCTCTCCTTTTATTGCTGATGTACTTATAAAAGCATTTTTTATTGTCTTTTACAGCACTGGCCAGATTGAGTTCTAGCTGGGCTTTTGCTTTTCTAATTTCCTCCCTGCATGACCTAACAAGATCCCTGTACTCTTCCTGAGTTGCCCGCCCCTTCTTCCAAAGGTGGTAGACTCTCCTTTTTTCCCTGAGTCCCCGCAAAAGCTCCCTATTCAGCCAGGCCGGTCGATTTCCCCACCGGTTGGTCTTACGACACACGGGGACAGCCCGCTCCTGCGCCCTTAAGACTTCCTTCTTGAAGAGGGCCCAGCCTTCCTGGACCCCTTTGCCCTTCAGGACCACCTCCCAAGGGACTTTCCCAACCAGGGTCCTGAAGAGGCCAAAGTCTGCCCTCCGGAAGTCCATGGTAATAGTTTTGCTGCCCCTCCGCTTAGCATCACTCAAAATTGAGAACTTTATCATGTCGTGGTCGCTAAGCCCGAGACGGCCTCCGACCTCGACATTTCCCACAAGCCCTTCTCTGTTGGTAAACAGCAGGTCAAGCGGGGCACCTCCCCTGGTAGGCTCGCTTACCAGCTGCATTAGAAAGTTATCCCCCACATACTCTAGGAACTTCCAAGACTGCTGCCTCTCTGCTGTGTGGTATTTCCAGCAGATGTCCGGCAAGTTGAAGTCCCCCACAAGAACAAGGGCTAGCGATTGTGGGACTTCTGCCAGCCGTTTATAGAATGCCTCATCTACCTCTAGATCCTGGTTGGGTGGTCTATAGCAGACTCCCAACAGGACATCCGCCTTTCCGGCCTTCCCCCTCATCCTTACCCATAAGCATTCCACCTTGTCATCACCACTGTCAAGCTCTATGCAGTCGAAGCACTCCCTAACATACAGAGCCACCCCACCGCCTTTCCTTCCCTGCCTATCCCTTCTGAAGAGCTTATAGCCCTCCAGTGCAGCACTCCAGTCATGAGAGTCGTCCCACCACGTTTCCGTGATGGCGACTATGTCATAGCCATCCTGCTGCACAAGGGCCTCCAGCTCCTCCTGTTTGTTGCCCATGCTACGTGCATTGGTGTAGATGCACTTAAGCTGGGCTATTGATTTCGCCCCCAACGTTGTCATGCTGCCCCTGGGCTCCTCATTAGCGGGATGCATAGTACTTCCCCAGTGCAAAGCACAAGTCCATAGGGGACTGGTAATATTTGGCCCTGCGGTATCTAACAATATTCCCAGACCTAATGTCAACGATCAAGCTTCAGCTGGGGTAAGGTGGAGCTGGTTGGTTCTGGCTGTCCAGATCTGTGCTAGCCAGTCCACGGGTGTTTCCCCTGGGTTAGCTTGGTATCTCTCCTCCAGATCTCTTAACTCTAAGGCAGTAAACACTCTAGTAGTTGTTGTGGAGGGAGGCAGGCTTTGTGCCGCGGGCATGCTCTGTTGTTCAGTCTTGATTATTGGTGCCAAGAGGGCAGGGGACAGGGAATCATCCTCATTATCACCCTGCCCTGAAGGGAGGGTATGTGGGTCTGCTTGTTTCCAGATATCCCCATCCCAATCATCATCACACATAGCACAGTAGATTTTAACCGGGTCTACCATAGTAGCTTCCAACAATCTCCTCCTGCGCTCTTCAGTTTCTGCAATTATTTGGGGCTGAAGTTTTGACTCTGGCAGTCTATTTTGCATTTCTAATTGCTTACGCTTTACTTCCCAAGTATTCTTTCCATTTTCCTTTTCCTAATTTTCCTTTTTCAAATGTACATTTTCCCCTTTCAACTCATCAATCATATCCGTTGCTGCTCCAAGACAACTGCCTAGGAGCCAGCACATAGCATCTTTCCCTTTTCCCTTCTTTAACTTACAAGTCGTCTGCCATGTGGCAAACTCCTGCCAAATATTATCAGCATTTGTGCAGTGGCTCTTGACCCAGGACAAATCCCACTTGGGATTTCACCATCCCTCTTTCTCAAATTTATCTCCCAGTTGTTGCCACTCAGTGTCTAGTTTTTCATTCTTTGCCATGGCACAGACAAACATGCAGACACAGAGACACAGAGAATATCTTTACACTCATGCCAAACTGATTGCCTCAACAGGCACAGCAGAGCAGCTTGTGCTTGCCAACAGAATGTGTCCAAGAGAGATCCTACCACTGCCACCAATAAAATGTCATGGTCCGTTCAGATCTCTCAAATTTATGGGACAACGTACTCTGTGATTTAAACTTCATTTCATGAGCTCGTTAAGAAATATAATAAACAAACACAATAAACAGACTTGCCCAGACTAGTCTAGCATGTGAATTCACTTATTCACCATTCAAGTCATAAGGTTTCATAACTTATAACCTGTAACTCTTAATATTGTGCACCTATAAGAAAAAAAAAAAAAGAAAAAAAAAAGAAAAAAAAAAAAACTAGTTACCTAGCCGACAGTGAGAGTGCTCATCCTTCCTCCTCTGTCACGGTGCGATACAGGTGTCCCCTGTATCACACTGGGAAGCATGAAAGCCTCAGCAGTCCAGCTGCTGTTGGATCCACTCTTCAAAAGCTTGGAGGTTTGGTCTATACCATTTCCATGAGCTAGCAGATTCTGAGGAAACTGCCAGACAAAAGATAATGGCTGCCGGAGACAGCAATTTGCAGGTGATCATGGCTGCATCGTGGCCCTTTATCTCTTCCTGGTCACCTGTCCTACCTACCCGGTGCTCTTGCTTTGACCTAATGGCGCTGCTCCCAGCATACATCAGGCCTTAGCATGAGCTGGGTTAGCCAAAATCTAAGCAGGAGCTGAGTAAACAGTCACAAACCAACCTTTAAACAATCTGTTAAAGCACTGTAATTTTCACCATTTTGTTACTTATAATGAAATAAAGGCTTCTGTTGTAGAGTGTTTTAACAGGACGCTCAAAACTAAGATATTTTACAGCACACACTTTTTGCTACATTGATATGTTGTTGGAGTTTATAAAGAGCTATAACCATAGCTTCCACAGGACTATCAGAGCCAGGTCTGTGGATGTGAACCCTTTAAATCCTGAGAAAACTGTATCTTTAAAATTAAAGAATTTGCACCTCTGCTCAAAAAGGGAGACCATGTCAGGGTGTCTAGAATAAAAGTGAGATTTGAGAAAGGTTATGAGGAGATGTTCACAGATGAGAAATGACCACAGATGAAAAATGAGAAATTGTGAGAAGGGGACAGATACCCATGTACCACTTAATAGACTAAAGTTGCAAAGTAATTGAGGGGACATTTTACCCTGAAGAACTTCACAAAGTGAATCCTGGTGAGGACAGAGTCTACAAAATTGAGAAGATCATCTCTGCAAAAGGAAAAGGAAGAAAACAGCTGCTGGTGAAGAGGCAAGGACTACCCCAAATATTTAACAGTTGGGTAGAAGCCTCCCAAGTCCAGGACATCTAGTGATTGGCAGTGGAGCCAGGGGGGAAAAGAAAGACTGCAGATGGGGGGTTCTGCATCATGCTACCCAGCAATGCCAGTGTCAGAATCTTCACACAAAACACCAGCTCAAACTTTACTGTACAGCTGGTGAGGCCCCTGGAGTTCTCAGGCAAGAGGGAGGTGGGGCTTGCGGAAAGCACCCACACAGCTGGAATAACATCAACAAAGATGCCATCTTTGAAATAGCACTGCAGGGTAAGACATGGCAACATACTTTGCCTCTCCATGTTGATGGAAAGTGTGAACCATCTTATTAACCCCCACAACAAAGCTTCAGCTGTCAACTCTCCAGCAGTGGGTCAGGCCTACAACACCTTCGTAAGGGAAACAAGGTTTAAAATGGGTGAGAAGCCTTACACATTTTCTACAACTGGGTATCTAGCACATATTTTGGGGGCATCTCCAAGGATTGGTGCTAAGAAATTTCCCTTTGTGGTGCACATCACCAGGGGTTTTAACTTGCTCTATCTCTACACAGATCTTATGGAACACCATCTTGTCAGGGACTTTTTGATCCCTTTATTGCACTGTGATCTGACCAGTGGTAATAACAAAACTGTTATGGTGCTGTATGATAAGCCACACTATGTGCCTATAAACCACCAATACATTGATACAATCAGCACTGATCCAGACAGAGCTCTCTCTCTTGAAAGTGTCAAGCCCTTTCTAAAACACAACACAATGAACATTGCTTTCCAGAAGAAGCAGCTGCTGCATCCTTTCTCCACAGATGGTGAATACTAATGTGCCTTTTTCCTACATCACCATAACAAGGGATTACCTTCTGAACAGCTTTTAAAAATGTATTCTAACAATCTAGTTAAAAATCACCAGATGGTGATGCATTTTGTAAAAAATGAGTATGGAACTTTCCCTGTGACCAGGGCTACTCAAAATATGTTTCAGAAGACCCAGACCTGCATCTCTTATAATGATTTTCATAAATGTATTTGTTAAATAAAACTTACAGCCCAACTGAAGGGCTATGTGTGTGTGTCTCTGTGTGTGTGTATGTTTTAATTACACCTCCAAAAATGTTTTTTTAAATGGACACTACAGACAACAAAGTTTAAAGATTTTATGAATATTTTATTTTCAACAGTAAACTTTACAGCCATTGGATTTTAGGTATCTTTCTCTTCTTAGAGGGTGTGTGGTGCTGCTTTGCCCTTGTTTCGGCTGGGATAGAGTTAATTTTCTTCCCAGTAGCTGGCATAGTGCTGTGTTTTGGATTTAGCATGAGAATAACGTTGATAACACACTGATGTTTTAGTTGTTGCTAAGTAGTGCTTACACTAGTCAAGGACTTTTTCAACTTCTCATGCCCTGCCAGCAAGAAGCTGGGAGGGGGCACAGCCAGGATAGTTGACCCAGGATAGTGAGAGCAGCCCTGCGGAGAAGGACTTGGGGGTACTGGTGGATGAAAAGCTGGACATGAGCTGGCAATGTGCGCTTGCAGCCCAGAAAACCAACTGTATCCTGGGTTGCATCAAAAGAAGCGTGGCCAGCAGGTCGAGGGAGGTGATTCTGCCCCTCTACTCTGCTCTGGTAACACCTCATCTGGAGTACTGCGTCCAGCTCTGGGGCCCTCAGCACAAGAAGGACATGGATCTGCTGGAGCGGGTCCAGAAGAGGGCCACCAAAATGATCCGAGGGCTGGAACACCTCTCCTATGAGGCCAGGCTGAGAGAGTTGGGATTGTTCAGCCTAGAGAAGAGAAGGCTGCGAGGAGACCTTATTGCAACCTTCCAGTACTTAAAGGGTCCTTTCCAACTTGAGATATTCTATGACTCGAATTTAAACACAGTTTGGCAATTAGGCATTTGACAGGGTTTTTCTTAATATGTTCAGGCCACAAAATGATGTCTTATTTCTGCCTGTAATCTTCGACATATTTAGCTTTTTTTGTCATCATCTGTGTACCAGCCTGGGTAGCCTGAAGCTTTCTGCTTCTGGCAGAGCTGGAATTTTATATAATCTGAGAAGAGTCTGTTACACCTCTGTGAATACGCCCCCACTGTGAATATTTTGAGTGGTTTCTCACTCTTCTAGTTATCAGAGCAGGAAATCTGTTGCTGTGTGTATTGGGTTTGCGTGGCAAGGTTTTAGTAGTGAGGGGGCTGCAGGGGTGGCTTCTGTGAGAAGCTTCCTCCATGTCTGATAGAGCCAGTGCCAGCCAGCTCCAAGACGGACCCACCGCTGGCCAAAGCTGAACCAGTCGGCGACAGTGGTAGCACCTCTGTGATAACATATTTTAAAAGGGGTAAAAACTGCTGCACAACAGCAGCTGGAAAGAGAGGAGTGAGAATATGTGAGAGAAACAACTATGCAGATACCAAGGTCAGTGAAGAAGGAGGGGGAGGAGGTGCTTCAGTCACCAGTGCAGACATTCCCTTGCAGCCCATGGTGAAGACCATGGTGAGGCAGGCTGTCCCCCTGCAGCCCATGGAGGTTAACGGTGGAGCAGATATCCACCTGTAGCCTGTGGAGGACCCCATGCTGGAGCAGGTGGATGTGCCCAAAGGAGGCTGTGACCCCGTGGGAAGCCCGTGCTGGAGCAGGCTCCTGGCAGGACCTGTGACCCTGTAGGGGACCCACACTGGAGCAGTCTGTTCCTGAAGGGCTGCACCCTGTGGAAGGGACCCATGCTGCAGCAGTTTGTGAAGAACTGCAGCTCGTGGGAAGGACTCACATTGGAGAAGTTCGTGGAGGACTGTTGCAGTCATGGGTGGGACCACACGCTGGAGCAGGGGAAGAGTGTGAGAAGGAAGGAGCGGCAGTGACAACCCTTGATGAATTGACTGCAACCCCCATTCCCTGTCCCCATGCGCCGATCGGGGGGGAGGAGGTAGCAAATTCGGGAGTGAAGTTAAGCCCAGGAAGAAGGGAGGGGTGGGAGGAAGGTGTGTTTAGATTTGGTTTTATTTCTCATTATCCTACTCTGACTTTTGGTTGGCAATAAATTAAGTTAATCTTCCCCAAGTCGAGTGTGTTTTGCTCGTGATGGTAATCGGTGAGTGATCTCCCTGTCCTTATCTCGACCCACGAGCCTTTCATCGTATTTTCTCCCCCTGTCCAGTTGATGAGGGGGAATGATAGAGTGGCTTGGTGGGCACCTGGCATCCAGCCAAGGTCAACCCACCACACTGTGTGTAAAACAAAAGCAACTATAAAACAATGCTTCTGTTTAACATGAATTAAACAGTTGATCTTTTTTATTCCCTCCCCTCTTTTCTTCATATTTCAGAAAGTGATGTAATATACTGTTAGTTACACACATGTCTGAAATGCCTTATAGCACACAGGACATTAGCTCATAACCCCTCTGTCTTAGGGAAGTGAGAGTATATAGATATAACATGATAACGAGAACAACTAAATCAGGTTCATAAATCATATCTGCAATGCAGAAATATTGATACAAAATCAGCCAAATTCTTTAAGAGGATTCCAGAACAGGGTCAGTTGCCCACTTAAAGTCAATTTAATTCTCAAAGAGGGTTTAAGTGGGATTTAAATATTTCATGGACAATCTTCAGCACTGCAATGAAATTTATCTTTCTCTCCTGGAACTGATCTCAGTACAACCATGACATTGAGCTCTAGGGACACTATTTTCTCTGCTTACCTCAATTCCTTATGGAGAACATGTCCAGACTTTACATAAACGTTAGCCATAATTTTGGAGGAAAATAAAATTTAGAGTAACTCCCATTACATAAAAAAGTAACTATTATCCTCCATATAAAGTGGACATATACTTTATGGAATATTTACACCAAGAACAATGTAGTTCCGGTCACATTCATGACAGCAGTCATAATGTAGGACACAATGGATGCAGACTCACTTCAGGTACCCTCTAATTTCTTTTTAATAGTGATTGGTTACCCTAAGAACTTACTTAAATATCTCTGTTATGGCTACCACACCCATTTTTCCAGGACACATTCTCCTTTCTTGCTTTCAGAGTCTTGCCCAGACAAATTTTTGGTAATACCAGCTTGTGTCTGAGATTTTCAGTTTCCATGAAAGCAGGAGCCAGAGTTTTTGTGGAGGAGTGGGAGCAGCAGTATCTGGGCCATCAGAGCAGGAAGAACTGAGCAGAAGGGATCTGACTTCTTGTATTGGGTTTATGTGGCAAGGTTTTCATAGTGGGAGAGCTGCAGGGGTGGCCTGTATGAGAAGAGACCCAGGGCTGCCCCCATGTTGGACACAGATGGTTCCAGCTGGCTCCAAGATGGACACACTGCTGGCCAAAGCTGCCTCTGTGAAAACATATTTAAGAATGGGTAAAAAATGCTGTGCAGCAGCTGTGACAGAGAAGAGTAAGAAAAAATGTGAGAGAAACAATCTTGCAGACACCAAGGTCAGTGAAGAAGGAAGGGGAGGAAGTGCTGCAGGTGCTCCTGTGGAGAAGACCATGGTGAAGCTGGTTGTCCTGCTGCAGCCTGTGGAGACAGCCACGCTGGAGTAGATATCCACACTGCAGCCCATGGAGGACCCCATGCCACAGCAGGTGGATATGCCCTGAAGGAAGCTGCAGCCCATGGTGAGCCCATGCTGGAGCAGGCTCCTGGCAGGAACTGCGGCCCATGGAGAATAGCCCACACAGAAGCAGTCCATTCCTGAATGACTGTACCCCATGGAAAGGACACATGCTGGAGCAGTTCGTGAAGGACTGTATTCCATGGGATGGACCCAACACTAGAGAAGGGAAAAGTGTGAGGAAGGAGCAGCAGAGACTAATTGCTGTGAACTGACTGCAACCCCCTTTCCCCATCCCCCCTGTACCACTGAGTTTGTGGGGTGAGGAGGCAGAAGAGCCTGTAAGGGTATGTGGAAAGATAGTGTCTCTTCCTTTAATGGTATCTGGTCAAGGACCTTTTTCAATGCAAAAAGGGATAATAAGAAGAGGAGGAAGCCATAAACAAGAACATACCAGGGACAGAAACCTGACCAAGAAAGAAACCTGACCAAGAAACAATAAGGGAGGTGGTGATGACAACCAAACCTAGTCAGGCACACTAATTGGTGAGAGCATGTGAGAGTGTGAGAAGGTTTATTCCAGCAAGGCTATCTGATCTGGGATCTTGTCGGTTGGGAAACTAAGGGAAAAAGGGGGATATCAGAAACAAAATATGCAGAGACACAGACCTGACAAAACAAATATGGAGGCAATGACAAGAAACAAACCACACTAGTCACACTAATTGATGGCCTATCAAGAAACCACAGGCACTACTTCCAGGAAGATCAACCTAGACTTTGCAACTGATAAGACTGTAAACCAGGGGGGATCCCAGATTGGGAGGGGTGCAAGAATGGATAGAGCTGTACAGACCTATGGGAGACATGCAGGGGAAGCGGGGAGCAGGGAGGAACAAAGCAGCAGAGGAAGGGTAGATAGAAAAGGGTATAAAAGGGGCTGGTGGCATGTAAAATGGGGCTGGTCAGCATGCTTGTCTGGCTGAGCCCTGTGTCTGATCACCATGGTTTGTCTTATCTTCTTATATCTTCTTATTAAATCTTAACTATCACTCTCCATAATCTCACTCTCTGTCCTGTGTGTATGTGTGCTACAATGACTAAGTGCCAGCTACTGGTAACACATGTGTATGTATGAATGGAATTTGGTGCAAGCTACTGGAGTCAGACTGGGGATGTAGGTGCCCCATGGCCTGTGGTGTCAGCTACTGGAGCGAGTGAGGGTCCTAGAGTCAGTAGTTGGAGGGGCCATAGCTCTCTGGATCTAGGGAGGGTCCTACAGACTTTGAGCCCAGAGTGCCAGCTACTGGGGGGGACGGTTGTGAGTGGATTTGGTGCCAGCTACTGGAGTCAGACCAGGGGTGTAGGCACCCCCAGCCTATGGTGTCAGCTACTGGAGTGAGTGTGTGTGTGGGGGGTGTCTCAGGGCCAGCTACGGGAGTGAGTGGGGGGGTCTTTAACCTCCAGCCACTGGGGTGGGAATGGTCTGTCTTCCCAAAACCAGATACTGGGGGGGGACTGGCATGAGTGGGGTGAGTGAGGGGCTCTGCACCGGCAGCTGGAGCAGGACCACGGGTCACAGCCCGTGTGCCTGGTGCTGGCTGCTGAAGGGGGCCGAATGTCTGTATCTTCCCCAATCCTGGTGTATGTGGGGAGTGCGTGTGTATTTGCTAGCAAGCTTTAAGCTGGACTAGCTGGTGAGTAGGGGGGCCTTGGGTCTGAGCCAGGGTACCAGGCGGGCAGGGGGTCCGTGCTGGTATGCCCAGGAGGACTTGCTAATGTGGAGTGCCTGTGGGATGAGTGTGTGTGTGTGTTTGAACTGGCCGGTGAGTAGGGGACCTGTGAAGCAGGTAAGGGGCCCTGGGATCTGGGCAGGGGTGCCGGGTGGACAGAGGGGCCATGCCAATACTCGAGGAATCCACAAATGTGTGTGTGCTTGTGAACCTAGAGAGAAGTGTGTGTGTGTGTGCCTTCATTATTAAACTTCTATTTCTACCAGCTGAAGAGGAGGAAGGGGACTTGGCTGTCTATGTTATATATGAGTCCTGTATGTAGGTGCTGTTGAAGGCAACACCTTGTCTGTGGCAGTCTGTGTAACTGGCCATGTCAGTGTCCCGTGTGTGTCCTCTGTGTGCGTGTGTGTGTGTGTGTCCATGTCTGTGTCTCTGGGACATGTGCACAGATTCATTACTGGTTGAACCTGCAAATGGGAAAGCGGCAGCTGCATCCCTCAGCCTGAGCAAAGATTCCCAGGTTCCCGGGGCACTTGGGCTGGGCTCCAGTGGCCAGGCTGGAGAGGTCCAGGCAGCTGGAGCAGGTGGCTGCACTTCTTACATCACTTAACAGAGTCCAGAACAAAGGAGTGAAGCTGAGCTTGGAAAGGAGGGGTGGGGGGAAGGTGTTTTTAGGTTTGTTTCTCCCCATTCTACTCTATTTTTAATTAGCAATAAATTAAATTAATTTTCCCCAAGTCAAGTCTGTTTTGCCTGTGATGGCAATTGGTGAGCGATCTCCCTGTCCTTATCTTGACCCATGAGCTTTTTCATCTTGTTTTCTCCCCGTCCTGCTGATGAGGGGGAATGAGCAGCTGTATTTGTGAAGTTTTACTGTGGTTATTAACAACTTCTCTTCACAGTGGATGGGAAGATCTGGGGATATTCTTCTGGTGTTGAGAAGTTTATTAATGAGTCATATCCCAGCAGTCATGCCTACTGTAATAATGTATGCCATTGACAATGTCCCACTCATATAAGCCATGTGCCTATTTCATAAAGATATTCTGAGATTAAAGATTATGGGGCTTTGGTCACTGTAGCAACATGGACTTCAGAAATGAGGTAATTTGCATAAGGCAAAACCAAGTTAGGAAGTTACTGTCCTCAACCTATCCTCTCTCTCTCTGTTGCTTGATTTTGCTTCTCCTCCCCTTCCCGGTTTTACCAGTTGAACAATTCATCTTTTATAACCAAGTTCTCTGAAAAGATGTAGGCAAAAATCAAAATCAGCTCTCTTTGTAATGTGTAATCTCAGGTCAAATGATTTTTACTTTCCAGAACCATCATGACAGGCCTGTCACCCACTTTATATCACAAATCTTTCAACACAGTCCATAAATAGTTTATATGTGTTTTTAAATGTATCCAATTGCTCCTGCATCCCTCTGTTCTGCTGTATGAACTCCTCTCTTAGGAAATGTGATCTGAACCACTGTATTGGGTGTGCGTGGCAAGGTTTTGGTAGCAGTGGGGCCTCTGTGAGAAGTAAGGGGCTGCCCTGGGCCAGACACTGCTGGTTCCAGCCAACTCTGCAACGGACCCACTGCAAGCCACAACTAAGCAAATCAGCAAAGTTGGTGGTGCCTCTGTGAAAACATATTTAAGACAGGGCAGAAACACCAGATGAACAGAGGAATGAGGAAAAAGAAAGTGAGAAACAGCAGTATGAACATTAAGATCAGAGAAGGAGGGGGAGGTGGTACTCCAGGTGCCAGAGCAGAGATTCCCCTGCAGCCTGCGGAAGAGGCCATGGTGGAGCAGATTTTTCCCTGTAGCCCATGGAAGACACCACACTGGAGCAGATAGCCACACTGCAGACTGTGGAGGACCCCATGCTGGAGCAGTTGGAAATTTCCTGAAGGAATTGCATCCCATGGAGAGTCCACATTGGAACAGGCTTATCCTGAAGGACTGCAGCCCATGGAGAGGACCCACACTGGAGCAGGGGAAAAGTGTGAGGAGGAAGGAACAGCAGAGAGGAACCATTATGTACTGGCCACAACCCCCTCATTCCCCATCACTGCTCGGGGGGGGGGTGTGTGGAGGGGGAAAATAGAGGAGTCAGGAATGAAGGAGTGAAGTTGAGCCTGGGAAAAAGTGGGGGGTGGGAGGGAAGGTGGTGTTTCAATTTTTTTTTTGTTTTCATTTCTCACTATCCAAATCTATTTTAACTGGCAATAAAGTAATTTCCCCCAAGTCAAGTCTGTGATGGTAATTGGTGAGTGATCTCCCTGTCTTTATCTCAACCTATGAGCTTTTTCATCTTATTTTCTCCCCTTGTCCTGTTGAGGAGGGGGAGTGATAGAGTGGCTAGGTGGGCATTTGGCAGCTGGCCAAGGTCAACCCACAACAAACACTTAGGTTAGACATTTGGTAACAAACAGAAAAGAAGGGGCATTTTGAAAGCAAAACAGTGCTAATCTAACTTGACTCTCAGTGGCTTAGCTCTATGTGTTAGCTCTTAGGGAAAAGCATTGCATTTTAGTGTTTTAGCCTATCACACCTAAAGGCTGTATTCTGATTCTTTCTCTACTCCTTCTCCCTCCCATCATTCTCTCCCAGTAAAGAGAATCCCTGGTCTCAAATATGTAGCATTTTCAGGGATGCTTCTAGGTCACAGCCTCACAGGTGTAGTCCTAACCAACCCATTTAGTTTTCTAACTGAGACTAGGTCCTGATCCTGCAGAATGTCACGCATTCTCAACTCCATATAACCTGAGCACATGAACTGACAATTTGGAGAGGTTTTAAGCACCTGCTGGAATCAGACTTGCAGGATTAATAAACAAGGGCAGCACTAGAACTAGCTTGACATTTTCTATTTCAGCGATTACCCACAAGAGGGCAATGTCATCCTTATGTTCAATTTTTGGTAGTACAAAAAATCCTTGGAGCTTTTGACATCCTGCATATTGTCACCTCCACTGACATCTCCATACTCTGTTTGCTGAGTCGCTCTTACATAAATAAGTCTATTTAATAATAAGGTTATTAATCAATACCTGGAAGGACATTCATTTGCAAAGCTAGTGTAAAATCCTAAAAGTCTTTTCCAACCTTAATGATTCTGTGATTCTATGGGATATTGGACTCTCACTGTGGACACCTGGCTGACTCCAGACTCTGTGACATGGATCATCTTTGAAGTGAGACTGTCTTTGGATGTGCTGCAGCACCTCAATATCTTTCTTGTAGTGAGGGGCCCAAACCTGGACGCAGTATTCGAGGTGCAGCCTCACCAGTGCTGAGTATAAAGGGACGATCACTTCCCTAGTCCTGCTGGCCACACTATTCCTGATACAAGCCAGGATGCTGTTGGCCTTCTTGGCCACCTGGGCACACTGCCGGCTCATATTCAGCCGGCTGTCGACCAACACCCCCAGGTCCTCTTCTGCCCAACGCCCCCAGGTCCTTTTCCGCCAGGCAGCATTCCAGCCATTCTTCCCCAAGCTTGTAGCATTGCATGGGGTTGTTGGGACCCAAGTGCAGGACCCGGCACTTAGCCTTGTTGAACCTCATACAATTGGCCTTGGCCCATTGATCCAGCCTGTCCAGATCAGCTCTGTAGAGCCTTTCTATCCTCAAGCAGATCAACACTCCCGCCCAACTTGGTGTCATCCGCAAACTTACTGGGGGTGCACTCGATCCCCTCGTCCAGATCATTGATAAAGATATTAAACAGAACTGGCCCCAATACTGAGCCCTGGGGAACACCACTTGTGACCGGCCGCCAACTGGATTTAACTCCATTCACCACAACTCTTTGGGCCCAGCCCTCCAGCCAGTTTTTAACCCAGCGAAGACTACGCCCATCCAAGCCATGAGCAGTGGGTTTCTCCAGGAGAATGCTGTGGGAAACCATGTCAAAGGCTTTACTGAAGTCCAGGTGACCTACATCCACAGCCTTTCCCTCACCTACTAAGTGGGTCACCTTGTCATAGAAGGAGATCAGGTTAGCCAAGCAGGACCTCATAGAAAGTTTGTGAGGAGAATTCAACCTGTTTAGGAAAGGAAAAGTACATGCAGAATGGGAAGTTCTCAGAGAAAGGTGCCCCATTTTGGATAAAAATGAAGTAATTTTTGTATAATAGAGACATAAGAGAGTGTAGGACACCACCACTCCAAGCAGCCAATAGGTGCTGTTAATTTATATTTTTTTGCCTGGAACAGCTAATAGATGATGTTTTCTCTTCTTTCAGACCAATTTATTGCTGTTTCCACTTTTTCAGACAATAAGTTGCTGTTACAGTTCATTGTTTTTGCACTTATCAATGGTATCTCAGGATGTCTCTGGTTTCTAGGTACCACAGCTTGTTACAGTCCGTTTGGATCTCTCAAATTTACAGGACAACGTACTCTGTAAATTAAATTTTATTTTATGAGCTCATTAAGAAAGAAAGAAAGCAAACAAAACAAACAAGGGCTCAGTCCCCTTTGCACAGACTAGTCTGTCACATGAATTCACTAATTCACCACTTAATTCTTAAGGTTTATTAATTACAAGTTCTCTAATTCATAACTTGTAACTCGTGCACCTATGAGCAAAATAGTTACCTAGCCAACGGTGAGAGTGCTCATCTTTCCTCCTCCATCATGGTGCAGGTATCCCCTGTATCACACTGGGAAACATGAAAGCCTCAACTGTCCAGCTGCTGTTGGATCCACTTCAAAAACTTTTTAGGTAAGCTGACGTATTTATACCGTCTAGCTTGGAAGTTTGGTCTATACTGTTTCCATGAGCATCGTGGTTTAACCCTAGCCAGCAAATAAGTACCACACAGCAGCTCGCTCACTCCCCCTGCCCCAGTGGGATGGGGGAGAGAATCGGAAGAGTAAAAGTGAGAAACTGCTTTAGCATGGGTCCTTTCCACAGGCTGCAGTCCTTCAGGAACAGGCTGCTCCAGTGTGGGTCCCCCATGGGGTCACAGGTCCTGCCAGCAAACCTGCTGCATCATGGGCTCCTCTCTCTCCACGGGGTCCACAGGTCCTGCCAGGAAACCTGCTACAGCATGGGCTCTCCACGGGGTCACAGCCTCCTTTGGGCATCCACCTGCTCTGGTGTGGGGTACTCTATGGGCTGCAGGTGGATATCTGCTCCACTGTTAACCTCCATGGGCTGCAGAGGGGCAGCCTGCCTCACCATGGTCTTCACCATGGGCAGCAGGGGAATCTCTGCTTCGGTGCCTGGAGCACCTCCTCCCCCTCCTTCTTCACTGACCTTGGTGTCTGCGGAGTTGTTTCTCTCACATATTCTCACTCCTCTCTCCAAGCTGCAGTTGTGCAGATTCTTCCCCCCCCCCCCCCCCCGCCCCTTCTTAA
This sequence comes from Pelecanus crispus, assembly GCF_030463565.1. Lineage (NCBI taxonomy): Eukaryota > Metazoa > Chordata > Aves > Pelecaniformes > Pelecanidae > Pelecanus > Pelecanus crispus. The sequence goes on from NC_134675.1 coordinate 13,033,467, forward strand.
ATATGTTATCACAGAGGCGCTACCACCATCGCTGATTGGCTCAGCTTTCACCAGCGGCAGGTCCATCTTGGAGCTGGCTGGCATTGCCTCTATTGGACATAGGGGAAGCTTCTAGCAGCTTCTCACAGAAGCCACTGCTGTAGCCCCCCCCGCTCCCAAAACCTTGCCACGCAAACCCAATACACACATCTAACATTTGTATGAAGAAGCAGTCCTCTACACATTCCAGGAACTCAATGGATGACATGTGAGCTGCTGTATTGTTCTTCCAACAAATGTCTGGGTAGTTGAAGTCACCCATAAGAACCAGGTTCTGTTGACCCAAAGCTTGCTTAAGTGACCCAAATGTTGCTTGTTTTATATATATAAAACTCCAATATAATAAGTAGAGTCATATAACTCAAACTGGAATGCTTTTTTCCTCGATGTAAGACGTTTAAAACTTTCAGCATCCATGTTCTGGGAAAATTCAAATATTGTGTGAGCTTCATCAGTTGTAATATTGAAGGCTTCCCATCTGATTGTGTCTACAGTTTCATTTCCAAAAGGCTGTGGTCAGGATAGAAGGCATGGAGCCTGATACCTAACTATAGATGTGACACAGACACCCTTGGGTATGTCATATAGGCTTGATCCTGAGAGATATTATGCACCTCCTGTGAGACACAGAGATACTCCACTTGCATTAATTTCTGCTGAAGTGTCTCTTCTGGTATACCATTTGTCTTTACTGTCATTGCGGTGAGAGAATCATGTGGAGGAGTGGGATATTGCAATATTGTGCTTGTACTGCTGACATGCCAGATGGCAAAACAACTGATAGCACTGGGATAGATGATGTTTTTAGCTTGTTCATTGTGCATATAAAAGCAAAGAGAACAAAATCTGTCTGTAAAGACTGTACTCTTTAATGAGATGGGTACACATCCTAGAGGGACTAGGCACTGACTGACCCATCTTGGGCTTCAGTAAGCAACATGAATTGTTACTGTTATATGTGAAGAGCTCTTACAGCAGATTAAATGAACCTAGTTTTCATAAGTGTATATCAATGTAATGATGAATGTTGCCAGAATGCTGAAAAGGAATTCTCATCTTCCTCCTCCTCAACCTTTTTTCCCCCACAGTTCTCTTCCAGTAACAAATAGTCATTGGGCTCATGTTTTTTAATGTAATAGATAGTTGTGTTATTTAAGGATAGCAGGCCAGCATTAAAGTCTGAAGCTGCTAACCTCTTTTAAACATATTTAGAAAGTAACTTACAAGATTCCAGCAAATCAGACATTTGGGACAAGGGACAAAGGACAAAGGATCTTTGGTTTTACACTAGCTTTGCAAATGAATGTCCTTCCAGGTATTGATTAATAACCTTATTATTAAATAGACTTATTTATGTAAGAGCGACTCAGCAAACAGAGTATGGAGATGTCAGTGGAGGTGACAATATGCAGGATGTCAAAAGCTCCAAGGATTTTTTGTACTACCAAAAATTGAACATAAGGATGACATTGCCCTCTTGTGGGTAATCGCTGAAATAGAAAATGTCAAGCTAGTTCTAGTGCTGCCCTTGTTTATTAATCCTGCAAGTCTGATTCCAGCAGGTGCTTAAAACCTCTCCAAATTGTCAGTTCATGTGCTCAGGTTATATGGAGTTGAGAATGCGTGACATTCTGCAGGATCAGGACCTAGTCTCAGTTAGAAAACTAAATGGGTTGGTTAGGACTACACCTGTGAGGCTGTGACCTAGAAGCATCCCTGAAAATGCTACATATTTGAGACCAGGGATTCTCTTTACTGGGAGAGAATGATGGGAGGGAGAAGGAGTAGAGAAAGAATCAGAATACAGCCTTTAGGTGTGATAGGCTAAAACACTAAAATGCAATGCTTTTCCCTAAGAGCTAACACATAGAGCTAAGCCACTGAGAGTCAAGTTAGATTAGCACTGTTTTGCTTTCAAAATGCCCCTTCTTTTCTGTTTGTTACCAAATGTCTAACCTAAGTGTTTGTTGTGGGTTGACCTTGGCCAGCTGCCAAATGCCCACCTAGCCACTCTATCACTCCCCCTCCTCAACAGGACAAGGGGAGAAAATAAGATGAAAAAGCTCATAGGTTGAGATAAAGACAGGGAGATCACTCACCAATTACCATCACAGACTTGACTTGGGGGAAATTACTTTATTGCCAGTTAAAATAGATTTGGATAGTGAGAAATGAAAACAAAAAAAAAATTGAAACACCACCTTCCCTCCCACCCCCCACTTTTTCCCAGGCTCAACTTCACTCCTTCATTCCTGACTCCTCTATTTTCCCCCTCCACACACCCCCCCCCCGAGCAGTGATGGGGAATGAGGGGGTTGTGGCCAGTACATAATGGTTCCTCTCTGCTGTTCCTTCCTCCTCACACTTTTCCCCTGCTCCAGTGTGGGTCCTCTCCATGGGCTGCAGTCCTTCAGGATAAGCCTGTTCCAATGTGGACTCTCCATGGGATGCAATTCCTTCAGGAAATTTCCAACTGCTCCAGCATGGGGTCCTCCACAGTCTGCAGTGTGGCTATCTGCTCCAGTGTGGTGTCTTCCATGGGCTACAGGGAAAAATCTGCTCCACCATGGCCTCTTCCGCAGGCTGCAGGGGAATCTCTGCTCTGGCACCTGGAGTACCACCTCCCCCTCCTTCTCTGATCTTAATGTTCATACTGCTGTTTCTCACTTTCTTTTTCCTCATTCCTCTGTTCATCTGGTGTTTCTGCCCTGTCTTAAATATGTTTTCACAGAGGCACCACCAACTTTGCTGATTTGCTTAGTTGTGGCTTGCAGTGGGTCCGTTGCAGAGTTGGCTGGAACCAGCAGTGTCTGGCCCAGGGCAGCCCCTTACTTCTCACAGAGGCCCCACTGCTACCAAAACCTTGCCACGCACACCCAATACAGTGGTTCAGATCACATTTCCTAAGAGAGGAGTTCATACAGCAGAACAGAGGGATGCAGGAGCAATTGGATACATTTAAAAACACATATAAACTATTTATGGACTGTGTTGAAAGATTTGTGATATAAAGTGGGTGACAGGCCTGTCATGATGGTTCTGGAAAGTAAAAATCATTTGACCTGAGATTACACATTACAAAGAGAGCTGATTTTGATTTTTGCCTACATCTTTTCAGAGAACTTGGTTATAAAAGATGAATTGTTCAACTGGTAAAACCGGGAAGGGGAGGAGAAGCAAAATCAAGCAACAGAGAGAGAGAGGATAGGTTGAGGACAGTAACTTCCTAACTTGGTTTTGCCTTATGCAAATTACCTCATTTCTGAAGTCCATGTTGCTACAGTGACCAAAGCCCCATAATCTTTAATCTCAGAATATCTTTATGAAATAGGCACATGGCTTATATGAGTGGGACATTGTCAATGGCATACATTATTACAGTAGGCATGACTGCTGGGATATGACTCATTAATAAACTTCTCAACACCAGAAGAATATCCCCAGATCTTCCCATCCACTGTGAAGAGAAGTTGTTAATAACCACAGTAAAACTTCACAAATACAGCTGCTCATTCCCCCTCATCAGCAGGACGGGGAGAAAACAAGATGAAAAAGCTCATGGGTCAAGATAAGGACAGGGAGATCGCTCACCAATTGCCATCACAGGCAAAACAGACTTGACTTGGGGAAAATTAATTTAATTTATTGCTAATTAAAAATAGAGTAGAATGGGGAGAAACAAACCTAAAAACACCTTCCCCCCACCCCTCCTTTCCAAGCTCAGCTTCACTCCTTTGTTCTGGACTCTGTTAAGTGATGTAAGAAGTGCAGCCACCTGCTCCAGCTGCCTGGACCTCTCCAGCCTGGCCACTGGAGCCCAGCCCAAGTGCCCCGGGAACCTGGGAATCTTTGCTCAGGCTGAGGGATGCAGCTGCCGCTTTCCCATTTGCAGGTTCAACCAGTAATGAATCTGTGCACATGTCCCAGAGACACAGACATGGACACACACACACACACGCACACAGAGGACACACACGGGACACTGACATGGCCAGTTACACAGACTGCCACAGACAAGGTGTTGCCTTCAACAGCACCTACATACAGGACTCATATATAACATAGACAGCCAAGTCCCCTTCCTCCTCTTCAGCTGGTAGAAATAGAAGTTTAATAATGAAGGCACACACACACACACTTCTCTCTAGGTTCACAAGCACACACACATTTGTGGATTCCTCGAGTATTGGCATGGCCCCTCTGTCCACCCGGCACCCCTGCCCAGATCCCAGGGCCCCTTACCTGCTTCACAGGTCCCCTACTCACCGGCCAGTTCAAACACACACACACACTCATCCCACAGGCACTCCACATTAGCAAGTCCTCCTGGGCATACCAGCACGGACCCCCTGCCCGCCTGGTACCCTGGCTCAGACCCAAGGCCCCCCTACTCACCAGCTAGTCCAGCTTAAAGCTTGCTAGCAAATACACACGCACTCCCCACATACACCAGGATTGGGGAAGATACAGACATTCGGCCCCCTTCAGCAGCCAGCACCAGGCACACGGGCTGTGACCCGTGGTCCTGCTCCAGCTGCCGGTGCAGAGCCCCTCACTCACCCCACTCATGCCAGTCCCCCCCCAGTATCTGGTTTTGGGAAGACAGACCATTCCCACCCCAGTGGCTGGAGGTTAAAGACCCCCCCACTCACTCCCGTAGCTGGCCCTGAGACACCCCCCACACACACACTCACTCCAGTAGCTGACACCATAGGCTGGGGGTGCCTACACCCCTGGTCTGACTCCAGTAGCTGGCACCAAATCCACTCACAACCGTCCCCCCCAGTAGCTGGCACTCTGGGCTCAAAGTCTGTAGGACCCTCCCTAGATCCAGAGAGCTATGGCCCCTCCAACTACTGACTCTAGGACCCTCACTCGCTCCAGTAGCTGACACCACAGGCCATGGGTGACAGGCCTGTCATGATGGTTCCAAGCAGAATAGTTAAATGTTACGTATATACCAGCTTATTGACACTGGTGGGACCTCCGCTACATCACGTTGTACATATACTGCTGCTGTACTCCAAATTTGGAAGAGAAATTGAGGAATTCAGAGCAGTAAACTAGTAAAATGGGAAGAGCAAAACCTGAAAAGAATGCTTAGAAGCCTGATAACTTTTCCCAGGCTGCCAATCCTAAAAATCACAGAATGGTTGAGGTTGGAAGGAACCATTTGGAAGTCATCTAGTCCACACACCCGCCCCCTCCAAGCAGGGTCACCTGGAGCCGGTTGCCCAGTACTGTGTCCAGACGGATTGTGAATATCTCCAAGAAGGGAGACTCCGCAACCTCTCTGGGCAACCTGTTCCAGCGCTCAGTCACCCACCCTCACAGTAAAAAAAGGTTTCTTGATGTTGAGATGGAAACTCCTGTGGTTCACTTTGTTCTCATTGGCTCTTGACCTGTTACTGGACACTATTGAGCAGAGCCTGGCTCCCTCTTCTTCATTCCCTCTCATCAGGTATTTGTATACATTGATGAGAACTCCCCCGAGCCTTCTCTTCTCCAGGGTAAACAGTCCCAGCTCTCTCAGTGTGACCAGTACCCCCTGCTCCTGATCCCTGGTAATATGGTTAGCATAACTAATGCCATTTTATAAGGTAAGTGGCCATTGTCTGTTACCAAGCTGGTCACGTACCAGTCCCCTTTCCCCTCCTCATCAGGCCTTGAAGGTCCTGCGCACCAGGCAGATTTCTTCTCCCCTTCCCTATCAGCTTCCAGGTTTCTGGGTGTCAGGCAGACTTCTTCCCTCCTTACTGGCCTTGAAGGTCCCAGGCACCTGGCCAACCAGGTTGTGATGACCCTGACACAGAAGAGGGAAGCATAGTAGCACACAGAGCACTGTCTATAAAATCAAGCAGTTACAAGTCCTAAGTGGGACTTGGACCAGAACTGCTGCTGGACGGCAAAATCCGTGATCCTCTGGTGGTCAGGGACGCCTCCACCATCGTCTGCTTCTTCCAAGGACTGACTTGTATTCTTTTATGTATTTCAAGTCTAGATTATGATTGTTATATTGATATGGCAAGTCATGTATTAAGATTTGACCTGATCTGCAGAGGGTCCAGGTGATTAGGAACCATAAGCTAAGCTGTGCTATAAAATTCTGTGCTATGCTACTTATAAAATTGTGCTACACTGATTCTGCTTATTAAACCCCCCCCCCGCCCCGGTCTTTTTCTGCAAAGCTGCTTTCCAGCCGGTCAGCCCCCATCACGTACTAGTTCCTGGAGTTGTTCCTCCCCAGGTGCGGGACTTGGCACTTCCCCTTGTTGAACTTCATGAGGTTCCTATCAGCCCATTTCTCCAGCCTGTCAAGGTCCTTTTGGATGGCAGCACAACCTTCTGGTGTATCAGCCACTCCTCCCAGTTTTGCATCATCTGTGAACTTGCTGAGGATGCAGTCCTTCCCACTGTCCAGGGATGTTGGCAACTTGGTGCCAAAAATATGTTTTGGGGTATCCATATAAGATTTTCCCCTCTATAATCAGGGAAGATGGAGAAATAAGGAAAATCTCATCATTTCAATATTCAAAGTCAGGCTTGGTAATTTACCCTTAACGATATAAAATAATTAAGTATTCATGCATTAGTATGAAGAACTTACATGTCTTAAGGAAATTCACAGCACTGTGGTATTATTCTCTTCATTGCTCATCACCTCTAAATTTGGATAAATTCTACTTATTTTGGGTTTTTTTTTAATTTAGTAAGTAAAATAAAACCCAAATTTTAGTTAAGCACATTATTTCAAAGCAGACAAATGTATCAGCTAAACACTGACAAACACTTCTACTATTCCCCGCTGTTGAACTACTGCTAACAGTGTGAGCTATAGTGTGTTCTGGAAGTAAGAGGCCCCCTCACAGACTTGCATAAACCCCTGAAGAGGAATTTTTCTGCTTTTGGTGAAATACAATTTAATCATTATGCTTTACCTCAGTCAAATTCCATCTTATCGACATTCATACTTACTTGGCAAAAAAAAAAAGAAAAAAAGATTTGACTTAGCAAGCAAACTTATTTCATAGGGGAAAGTATTATACCAGCATACATGGCTCAACTTTAAAATACTAAATCCTTTTTAATTAAAATACTGAAGAAACTACTTCTTCACAGTCTGAAGTCGCATCACTACATTTTGCTCATGAGAATAAAATTTACAGTCATGAGTTGCACATAAAGGATTTATTTTAAATGTTTTAAGGATAGAGTTACATCATAATTATAAAAATTACTTACAGAATTAAGTAACAGATTTAAAGTGTTCATACTTCTAAATGCAGAGAAATAAAATAAAAATAATGAAACCGAGCTCTAAAGATGAAGTCATTACCTAATTTTAAAATGTGAACACGAAGACCTTTGAACTATACACATACCAAGAACCATCCAAATTGCACTAATGATGTAAAATACAGAAAGCACAGCATTTTCAAGGAACCAGAAACTGCTTTTACCATAATTCTTTTTCCCTGAAGCAACTGTAATCTACTCTATCTGAAGATAAAGCCTCCATTTTTAAATAATTAATTTAAAGAAGGCTTATACCTATTGCAATAAATAGGATTTTCCCCAAAGTATTTCAGTCTTTATGTAGTCCAACTTAGTTTAGGATTTGGCACTCAAAAGAAAAAAAATGTAGTGTTTTACTTATTGATTGTGATTTTATTTATTCTTGAACAGAATACATGGTCCCTTCAAATGCTGTATGACACATACAACTGGAAAATTACCTTCCATTGGCACTATGTTTGCCTCACCAGTGCATTTAATCCTACTAACAACCATTCAAACAGCACAATAAGCAAATTCACAAAAAACTGAACACAAAATAAAAACAGAACAAAACCCAAACCTAAACATTATAACATGCAACTTCAGTTTGTTACATTGAACATTCTAAACTTCTAAGCATGCAAAAAAGGATGGTCTGCATTTAAGTTTTTTTTTTCCTTTTTAAAAGTTTTACATGGCAGCCTGATATCATGCACACACACAATATACAATACTACAGCAGGTAAATGAGAGGCCAATAACTTCTATACAAAGATCCATGGCTTGTGCCATCACAAGCCCTATGATAAATTTGGAAAGTAATGTTGAACCCCTAGAACAAGGGACCAACATGTAGTTACTAGGGTAATGCAAGCACTGCATGCAGATCTGAAACATGAGCCTAAAACAAAGCCCAAAGCAGATAGCAGGGAGTGGAATTAGTCTCAAGTCTCAAAAAGGTGGTTTAAGCTATTAAAAAAAACAACCACAAAACCAAAAACACCCCCCCCAAACCTTAAGAAAAAAGATGAAAAGAAAAAACCCATGCAACAGACAACGGGGACATCTAAAAACAACCATAAAATTTGACAGTGTATAGATTATATTCTAATTAGCAAAATATGTGGTGTATTAGAGTGGCTTGCATAAAACCCACAAATGCAAGCCTAATGCTAAAAATGTTCCAGTAGACATAAACCTCAAATATTTCAAAACAAACCTTGTATTCTTTAGATGTAAAGCCCAAAATTCATTGTACTAAGTTAATCATGTATTTTGTGTGTAATCAATGCACTCATTCTTGTGCCACAAATATCAACTTGGGCTCATGGAGCCAGGCTCAGCTTTGAGATTTACATGCAGGACTCTTAAGAGTCAATAGAAAGCACATAACAGATCTGCAGGATGAAAGCACTGTGTTGCAAATCTGCTCACTTTGTTCAAAACACAATGAAAATTTACTGACTCAGGTACTTAGTGCTTAAAGACTGGATTGAGAAGCTGTGAACTGAAAGACAATAGCCTGCCTTTGGTTGCCCATGATGAAATACAGGACATAATGCAATATAGTAGCAAGGGACAAAGAATTAAGATACCATATTTATACAGTATTACCATTTAACAGCATAATGAGGCACAAGCCTTAAAGGCTAAAATATGAAATCAGGCCAAAAAACTGGACAGAAAGGGGCTTAAACCACTGAGTCTTTAATATCAAGAATACCACAATAGAGGTCAGACCTCTGATCTCTGATTAACAGTACCTCTCCTGCATCCTTCCACTAACAGCATAAGGTTGGATATCTATGTATTTCTTCTTTCCATCAATAGTGTTGACTGTATTCATTCTTCACATACTGTATTTCTGTGAAGCAGTGCTTTGAAGCTTTCAGAGCTCTGCTTTAACATGACAATTTTGTTGCTGTGCTGACCCTTGTTACAGTTCTGATGGTTTTAAAAGTTGCTACACTTAAAAAACAACAAATACTCTAACCTTGATTTACAACTATCTTGCAAGATTAAAACTGTGAAAGGATTCTGCTGTTGTGGGCTGCTATTTACATCCACAATCTAATGCAGATGACTGAACCACTGAGACTGTCTATAGCTCCCGTTAGATAGTACACCACTGGCATGCAGATCTCTAGTGTTCATAGAATGAAATTCATGTTAACAGCATACCTCAAAGCAAGGACACCACAAAAGGCAACAACAGGTTTAAACCGTAGATTTGTCTGGACACTCCTTATGTGGAAAAGCCAGAAAAAGAATACATTGAGAAGATGCCTTCTTGAACCAAAATGGTTAAAAAGAATAGCAAAAAACAAACCAAAACAAAGCAAAGGAATACAGCAGACTGAGCAGAAGGCAACAAATGCTTCTCCTTCTCTAAAGGAGGTCTTCAGTGTAAAAGGACCCCCCACCCCCATAAGATTGTATTTACTGTGTAAAAGATTAACTACTATTAGGTTTCTAAGTCCACGCACAAACATCCAGGTTGCTAGGTTCTGATATTAAATGAGAGACTACTGATTGCCAATGCGTAGTCTAAAGTCTTCTTAAGTAGCATATATACTGTTAAATTTGTGGCACCAAGCACTTGGGTTCTGCTAAGAAATGTGTATAACAAAACAGAGTACAACATTTAGGATTAAAGGCAGCTTTGTTGTGTGTATTTTACTGGTTCCTACAACTTGTAAACACAGGCCCTTAACCTGAATTTTCTAATTAACTGGTTATACAGATTAAATATATTTTTATAGTTTAAAGCCTTTTCACTGAAAGGTAAGTCAAACACTTGATATCCTACTGCCCTGTGACTAGTAAAAATGCACAAGTATTTCCATGTACTCTAAGTTCTTAAAAAGCTTAATTTGAAATAAAGCGTAGAAACACAGTAGATTGATGTTACTTGGGTTAGGCACTCCTTACTGCTGCACAAACTTTAAACCTTTCAGAAGAGTCACCTCTGTCCCAACCCAGAAAACAAGGACTGACAGTAGCCAAGAAATTAAATTTAATGTTACAAAAGAAGGCATATCAAAAATAGCAAACTACTCTTGCATGTGGCAGTTGAACAGGTGAGTGCAAGGTTGAAGAAAAAGTTAAAATCTATGAAAAAATCTAGATTACAATACTAGATTGACTTCACACAGCTTGAATTTGTAGCTGTTCTTTGCTTTTAACTCCCTCCCACCCAAATATATTGACTTCCTTCAAGAAAAGGAGTTCTCTTATGCAAAATGTGTCACGTTCACATAAATTTGTATTATTCAGAACAAAACAGTTTTGCTGGCAGAGATTGTGGGTTCGCAGGGACATTTAAGCTTTCATTTAACTGAAAAACAGTCAAGTCTTTGTGTCTACAAATTTTACATTTAATAGTTCCACAAATTTGGCAGAAGTTCATGATGTTGTCTAGGATGTCTTCACCAAATCATAGACATAAATATGGAAATCATCATCAAACTTGATGAAATAGACAGATGGTTTGGCTTCAACTTGATGAATGACCATGCCAGTCCGTTTTGAGCCATCTTCTTTGGCATATTCCACTTGTTTGCCTACCAGGCTGTCCACAACTTCACCTGGTTCCCGTTCTGCAGGAGGTGAATCATCTGTAATATGAAAATACAATGTATTTTGGTAGACATTTATGGATTTGTTCTAATATACAAAACTGCAGAGCCTTCTTTAAAAGTTAAGAAACAATCACAAGTTTAAAATGCAGAGTATGTCTAAAACAAGTTGAGTTGTTCAGACAAGCACATAACTATTGCCATGCTTCTAGAAAGTATAGTCACAGAATTTTTTTTTTTTTAGGTTATACCATCTTCAATTTTATGAAGTAAAAAATAGCACTTCAATTGGTTAGAAAAGTAAATCTTTTGACATGAAGGTTTACACACCAATTACAGAACATTTTCGTAGATAATTGAATTTAAGCCCCCAACAGAACAAGGCACTGAGTCTCTTTAACAGAAAGGCAGGTGTGCTAGAACTCCCTCTTCCCACATGCTTTATCCAAAATGTAAATGCAAACATGCCATTGCAACAAAACCACATCTTCCAAGCTAAGTGTAACTTCCTTAATCAATAATGCTGTTAAAAGGGGCTTTTGATTTCACACTAGAATGGATACTGTTGAGAAGTCTAACTATATTATTTGCTTTTCTAGCAAAATCTACCCGGAAGTATCCTTAAGGACACAATTCACATTGTTTGTAAATGATCCAGATTCAGGGAAGGCAGCTCATAGTTCAGAGTGTCTTAGAAACAGAGGTAAGTAGTAGATAGTCTCAGGAAAAAAAGAGCGCATTAAAAACTTAATTCTTAAATATGGAAAGCATAAGCCTTTTAGTTTATTTTTCTAAGATGGAAGAAAGCAAAGCAGAATTTAAAAAGGAATTGCAAGGTATTTGGAGGTGCCAATTCTGAAAGAGCTTGCTTTATTTGTTTAGGAATAGGAAGGTCACTTTTTCCATTAACATTTGTGGCTCACTCTCTTCAAGCCTCAGATATGTTGCTTTTTGTTAGGCTGGAAAAAATCTGAAAACATAGGATTACTACAGAGGTTATGCAAATAAGTGCCATTTGTTTACTCAGCCATCAGACTATTTGTTATCAGTGCTAGATCTGAAGTAAGACAGTCTCAGAAACTCAATGAATTAATTTTAAATAATATTTATGTAGTGCATTGCATAGCCAAACATTAGTTATCTAATTAATAATTTACTTTAAAGCAAAAATTGCCTCTCTGTCAGAGAAGTGCTTTTGAGGTGCAGGAGAGAAATGAGAGTACAGTATTCCTGACAAACTTTTTTCTTCTTTTTTTGTACTAGCTATCCAAATCTCTTGAACAATACTGATTCTGTGAAAATCCTTCTATATTTATAGGAAAAAAACTCAATAACTTTCACTTCAGGAAAGGAAGAAAAAATATCCCTCCTAACCTATTGAAAAATTTTTCATGTTTATGTGTTTAAACATGTGAGAGAAAATGAGTTTTCAAAAGATTAGTGCTTTTTTCCTCCAACAAACTATTCAAAAGCTTTCCAAACTGAAGATGCCTACCCAAACTAAATTAATCTGACTATTTTAGTTAGCCCCAAAACATTATTCTTATAAGAACTGCTCCAGAAATACAGCTCCTTGAGATGGCTCTTGATTTGTGACACTTCTATAAGAAAATGACAGTGGAAGGCTTCTAGTTTGTCAATTTCTGTTAAAAAAATCTAAGTGTAATCTCTTCCACAATAGTATGTATATCTTTATCAGAATTAGGAATTATTACGGAAAAGGATTTTCCAGTATTTATTGCATATTTCACCACTGATTCAAGTAAAATATTTCAGAAATTGTTTTATACAGATGTATTTTCTGTTGTACTGTCACCTTTGTTAGTTTTGATACTTAAAAAGATCCTTGTTTGTCAACTCTCTTTTCCATACATAAACCATAAGCCAAACAATAACACAAAGAGAGATGCTGCTTTCCAGAAGAAAAACGTAACTGGCCTACTTACTGGAATCAGGCATAATGCGAAGGTCACCTTCTTTATAATCATCTAAGAGTTGGTACATGTACAAGACAGGATCTTTCTCGTAGGTAATATAAAACCATGTGTTCATAATAGGAGCTCGAGCCAAGACCATCCCCCTCCATTCATCTTTTGAGCCATCCTCTGTCTCAAACATATGTTCCACAGCTTTGCCAATCATTGTGTCTGCCAGGTGGGCATCGCTAATTCGAGATGAAGCTGAAATGGTAGCAGTTCATAAGTATGTCCATTCAAAAGTACAGAAATAATAAGTCTTTGTAAAAAATAATCTTTATCCAGATTCATGAATTAATTTGTTTGAAAGTTAGTCAATTCACATACAAAACAAATACTGTCCATTCCAGAGAGTTGAAGACCAAAGAACTGCAGAACTTGAAGAATTATTTTAACATGTTAACACTCTTATTGACATTTTCCATCATTGTACACACACCCCCCCAATTAATCAAACTATCATAATGCAAGGTAAAAGGAGACCAATATAGGCCACAGCAAAGAACAGTGTCTGTATTTTAAATATTTGTATTGTGGGGGGAGGCGAGGAAGAGAGGTTAAATCACAGAGCAGCTGTATGAAGTTATTAATGAAGGTGTTTGGTTTGGTTCCCCCTAACCCCATTCTAGAGACCGCTACTGATCTCTTTGCAGTCAGGAAAAACAAGAAATTATTCCATTCAGAAATAAGTAATTACTAGGGTAAACTTTGAACTTTGCAGTTTGGAAAAACCTGCAGTTTAACAATTCAGTGCTAATTATGAAACCCAATAAAGCCTTGTTACTAGTCAAGTTATTTCACTTAGAAAATGCTTTTTTCCCTCCATTTGTAGTAATACCCAGGGAAAGCACATGAAAAAAACCCCCAACCAAGCACATAATTACTGTCAAACACACACAAGACAACATAGCCAGGACATTTCTCAGCTGGCTCAGAGTTTAAATTTTAATAGAAATATCAATGTTACATGTACATAAGCTTGTTAGGGATAAGACTCTAAACAAGAAAAAATACAGAATTTACTGCATACCATTTAAAGACAAAAGACAGCACTATGCTCTCTGGTATCATCAAATCTTTGTGAAATCAAGAAAAAATAAACAGAGCATTTAGATTATCTGCCATGTGATGAGAAGTAATTTAATAACATTTAAATGTTCTGACAACACGTGCATATAGGAAAAAACCTCTTACCAACTCTGTCTGGAAGGACTTCAAGTGCTGAAACTCTTTCATCTTTGTGCAGTTCTAGTCCATACACACAATCAAATCCATCATACTTTATAAGATAGAGGGAGGGATTTACAGGAACTTGATCAAGAACTGTGCCCTTCCACTGTGTTACAGGTCCACTCCCTTCTTTCCAGCCATGCTGTATTCTGCAGCCTACAATGTTTCTTCGTGGCTGAGAAATAGGTTTGCTTGGTCCAACATTGTTTCTATGCTTTCTGTACACAGATACAAACATAACATTAAACAAGTACATACTCAAAATTCTACTCTGGACAAGAGCGGTATGCTTTAAGAAGGCAATATATTATTATATATTAATAAAGATACATTAAATTCTAACATGTACAGCTTAGTGCACCTTATTCAAATTAGGGTATAAAGCATATTACATTGTACTGGAAAAAGAAAAAAAACCACACTGAAAAGTAGTAGAACACTTTCAACATTTTGTATAAGGTTGCTTTCATAATAGTAGTTTCTAAAACTAGTTTGCTTAAGCCAAAAGAACTATTTTAGCCATTGCTACACTGAACATCAAAATTAAAACTTGCTTGTTAAAACCCTAAATCAGGTCTCAAAGAGCAATGTTACCTAACATTATTATACTTTTGCTACTTTGTTGCTCTCTGCAGAACAGTAAACATAATTCCCTTACCCCAGGAGGAAGAAGTCAGTGGAAATATTAGTGGCGGTTGACTAAAATTCTTCAAAGCATTTGTTTTCCCTAACCTGTGTTGTCACCTGAAGGAAATTTTGCTTCCCTCTGCACTTACAGGTATCTTTGACTTCAAGTGTTTTTAAAGACACATGGTAGCGGCAATATTCTTCTAACATTCCTTTTTAGTACAACACAAGAAAAATGATATGCAAAGGTCACAGCAATAGAAGGGATACTCTTTAAAGCAGATAAAAGATTAAATATACGTTTTACCCTTCCTCAGTTTTTTAATCCAACTTGCACAGAAAGATTCCTTCCGGTGAATATCAGTTGCTCTGATAAACAGTCATGTAAGCTATTTGACAGTTTCAACCCACTAAAACAGTGTTACCCAAGTTTTATTCTACTCAGTTAAAAAAAAAAACAAACAGTAACTGACAGTTGTGAATACAAGTGAAGAAACATATGAACATTACGACAGTACATTGGTGATAAATGTATATTATCTTCATTTTAGCATGCTACAATATGCATATTCATTCCTAAAATGATATTTAGAGGGTTGCCTGATTAAAATTCTCAATAATGTTAGCTAATTCCAAAATAAATTTCTGGATTAGTTACCAGTTATAGTACACTTCATTTAAATGGCAATAAAATATATACATCACTAGCATGTTTAAAAACAACATCTAAAAAAAGAAAAATCAGTTGCAGAAAACAACATCTATCCTCAGATTAGTGACAGTGACCAAAGAGAAATGTCTCCAGGAACAATGAAAGCTCACAGAGCAGCCCATGTATGACAGAGATCCAGAAGACACAAATAGCAATCATATCAGTAAAGTCTCATAATTAGTCTTAAAGAATAATAAAAACAGTATATAAAATTAGTAATGCTGAAGATGTAATGATAACTCTATTAAAAACAAGATGTACAATTCCTTCAGCAGCTTGTCCCACCTCCAGACTTTCATTCTCCGTGAAAATCTTAGCAGAGTTCCACAGTATCTTTTGTCAAATTTAACTTTTGTGATGATTTAACCTTATCAAGGAGGTCAGTCTGCATTCATAATCTGTGTTGTCAAAGTTAGGAGTATTATAGAAATGCTAACCTCTTCCACTTAAGAGGCACTCCCCTGCAAAGGTGGTTCTAATTTTCCACAGAAACTTGAACATGTGTTCAAATACTAGTTCTTGCTCAAGTCTTAACTTTTTTTAAAAATTATAATAGTCTCAATAATATTTTATTATGAAGAAATGAGATGAGAGATCTGGTTCTTGGGCACAATGAAAATGAGTTGGCTTTGCATGCAATTAATTTATTTAGTTTTAATGAATCTTAATTCCATTTTAAGGCATCCTCACAGAATAAAATCAACTGCTACCGAAGCTAAAAAGTTAAAGCTGAAAAAGGTAAAATAATACTGTTCATGTTTAACCACACAGTCAATTTTACTTTCTGCCTATAAAGCATAATCATAACATCTAAATTTGCACAATTAAGTGAAAAGCTTCAGTCATTTTAAAAAAATATGATGGAAAAAGACTATATAATTAAGTTCAAATTGGTAACTACCTTTTAAAACACCTTGGAGAGAGCAAAAAGCATTATAAATGCAGTTACAAATCAAGCAGCAGCTAGGTATACTTGCAGTTAAAGTTTTTCTTCCTCTGAAGGCTGTACTTCTGGACAGCCACTCATTCTCATTTGTAGTGGTTCATATAGCAAGAAATATGATTTTCAAAAAAATAAATTGCCAAATAAAAACTACTTTTGCTTGCATCTGAACATGTAATAAGAAAGAAAACACGGGTTTATAACTGACTACAAGTAACAGAATCATAGTGTCCTGGTTTCGGCTGGGATAGAGTTAATTTTCTTCCTAGTAGCAGGCATGGTGCTGTGTTTTGGATTTAGGATGAGCAGAATGCTGATAACACACTGATGTTTTAGTTGTTGCTGAGTACTGCTTATGCTAGTCAAGGACTTTTCAGCTTCCCATGCTCTGCCAGGTGCACAAGAAACTGGGAGGGGGCACAGCCAGAATAGTTGATCCAAACTGACCAAAGGGCTATTCCATACCATATGACGTCATGCTCAGTATATAAAAAGGGGGGGGGGGGGGTTGGCCCGGGAGCAGCGATCCCTGCTCAGGAACTGTCTGGGTATCGGTCGGCGGGTGGTGAGCTATCGCATTGTGCATCACTTGCTTTGTATATTGTTATCATTATTATCATTATTATACTGTTATTATTATTATTATTATTTACCTTATTTCAATTATTAAACTGTTCTTATCTCAACCCAGGAGTGTTTTTTTTCACTCTTACTCCTCCGATTCTCTCCCCCATCCCATCGGGGCAGGGGGAGTGAGCGAGCGGCTGCGTGGTGCTTAGTTGCTGGCTGGGGCTAAACCAGGACACATAGAATGGTCAGCCTTTAAAGATCATCTATCTGGCAACCCCCGATATCAGTACAGGCTGGGAGACTGAAAGGGCTAAACCTGACAATACCTGACTCAGATAGTTTTAGTTACTTGCTGAAGCAGAGTAGATAAATAGGACAGATATTTCGAAGAATGTGACTCCTTGCCCGGCACAATTAAAACAGATCTTAAGCTCGTTAGGCTTACTAAAGCACTGATAACATAGACTCAGGACACCTGTGCCAAGATGAGCACTCAAGGAACTGGTTTTATAACATTCCAAGGCCCAAGGACTGATGAGCTAATTCAATGACCATATATGGACAAAGGAGGCCCAAAGTTCAACCAGTGGACAAGTGAGGAGGACTATGGGAGACCACCGGAGGACACCCGAGGACCACCAAAGAGGACGACTATGCATGCGGATTGGACATTTGCATATGTTAATGAGTTCCAGGAAATCTCATGTTTATGAATATGAATTCTCGGAAATCCTGTGAATATGTACGACTTTATAGTATATAATCTTTGCTATTGAGTTTTATTTCAGGAACTTTCTGAATACTCCGTTTCCTCCTACGGAGAGGTTCGGACTTTGAAGAATAGTATCCGCGAATTTTTGTATCAAGATGAAGAGATTGAGAGCAGCCCTGCAGAGGAGGACTTGGGGGGACTGGTGGGTGAAAAGCTGGACATGAGCTGGCAATGTGCGCTTGCAGCCCAGAAAGCCAACTGAATCCTGGACTGCATCAAAAGAAGCGTGGCCAGCCAGGTCGAGGGAGGTGATTCTGCCCCGCTACTCTGCTCTGGTGAGACCTCACCTGGAGTACTGCGTCCAGCTCTGGGGCCCTCAGCACAAGAAGGACATGGACCTGCTGGAGCGGGTCCAGAAGAGGGTCACCAAAATGATCTGAGGGCTGGAACACGTCTCCTATGAGGCCAGGTTGAGAGAGTTGGGATTGTTCAGCCTAGAGAAGAGAAGGCTGCGAGGAGACCTTATTGCGACCTTCCGGTACTTAAAGGGGGCCTATAGGAAGGATGGGGACAATCTTTTTAGCAAGGCCTGTTGTGACAGGACAAGGAGTAATGGTTTTAAACTGAAAGAGAGTGGATTTAGACTGGATATTAGGAAGAAATTCTTTCTTCCTTATATCTAGTCTAAATCTATTCTTCTAGTCTAAATCTATTCTGCTGGCCCAGCCAGCAACTAAGCACCACGCAGCCGCTACCCCTACTAAGCTCACTCCCCCTACCCCGATGGGATGAGGGAGAGAATCGGAGGAGTAAGAGTGAGAAAAACTCCTGGGTTGAGATAAGAACAGTTTAATAATTGAAATAAAGTAAAATAGTAGTAGTAGTAATAATAACTATATAATAATAATAGTAATAATAATAATAATATACAAAGCAAGTGATGCACAATGCAATTGCTCACCACCCGCCGACCGATACCCAGACAGTTCCCGAGCAGCGATCGCTGCTCCCCAGCCAACTCCCCCCAGCTTATATACTGAGCATGACGTCACATGGTATGGAATAGCCCTTTGGTCAGTTTGGATCAACTATTCTGGCTGTGCCCCCTCCCAGTTTCTTGTGCACCTGGCAGAGCATGGGAAGCTGAAAAGTCCTTGACTAGCATAAGCAGTACTTAGCAACAACCAAAACATCAGTGTGTTATCAGCATTCTTCTCCTACTAAATCCAAAACACAGCACTATGCCAGCTACTAGGAAGAAAATTAACTCTATCCCAGCCAAAACCAGGACAGTCTAATGAAATAGCATCATAGATAAGTAGGCCTGGAAGAGTCCTCAAAATTATCATCTATTTTAAATGGTTTTCTTGACAGAAAAATAAGGTGATTATAACTAAACCCCATTTTCCAAGTCCTGTGTTTTCTGTTTACTATCTTTCTGTACTTCCCAAGCATTTTTGAAGAACTATGCAGCCCAAAAAGCTCCTTTGAAATTTTGTAAGAATACCTATATTTTCACTTTCAAATCACTAATGGAATTTAAATGAAAAATAATCCAAGGACATGCCAAATATGGTTTATCAGAACTCCCTAGGAGACCATGCAAGAAGTTCAGCTGTAGATTATTCTTGTAGGTAGAAGAAACTAACCTTCCTAATGAAAACTACCTCTCAGCGTGCACCTATAATTTCCTTGTTTTTTATACTACAGCTTCCATAAATAAGTTAAAGTAAGCAATGTTTCTGATTTGAAGAACGGTAGCTGACCAAAGAAACAAAGCAACTTTATTCCTTTTTAGATCAACCCAGGAGATGCATTACTATTTAATTCATATATGGGACAAGATAACCAAATAAGTTTTCCTTCCTGCTAGTAATGTGAGAAATCGACTCACCGCATCTTCTTATTTATTCAGCACCTACCATCCACCACAAATAGTCAATACTGGTAGTTTTACCAGCATTTTGAAAATGTGCAAATTACTTAAAAGTAAAAGCTTTACTGTTGTAATCATAGAATCATTTAGGTTGGAAAAGACCTTTAGGATCATCAAGTCCAACCATAAACCTAACACTGCCAAGTCCACCACTAAACCATGTCCCTAAGCACCATGTCTACACGTATTTTAAATACCTCCAGGGATGGTGACTCAACCACTTCTCTGGGCAGCCTGTTCCAATGCTTGATAACCCCTTCAGAGAAGAAATTTTTCTTAATATCTAATCTGAACCTCCCCTGGTGCAACTTGAGGCCATTTCCTCTCGTCCTATCGCTTGTTATTTGGGAAAAGAGACCAACACCCACCTTGCTACAACCTCCTTTCAGGTAGCTGTAGAGAGCGATAAGGTCTCCCCTCAGCCTCCTCTTCTCTAGGCTAAACAATCCCAGTTCCCTCAGCCGCTCCTCATAAGACTTGTTCTCCAGACCCTTCTCCAGCTTCGTTGCTCTTCTTTGGACACACTCCAGCACCTCAATATCTTTCTTGTAGTGAGGGGCCCAAAACTGGACACAGTATTCGAGGTGCGGCCTCACCAGTGCCGAGTACAAAGGAACGTAGTCCCTAGTGCTGCTGGCCACACTATTCCTGATACAAGCCAGGATGCTGTTGGCCTTCTTGGCCACCTGGGCACACTGCCGGCTCATATTCAGCCGGCTGTCGACCAACACCCCCAGGTCTTTTTTGGCCAGGCAGCTTTCCAGCCACTCTTCCCCAAGCCTGTAGCGCTGCATGGGGTTGTTATGACCCAAGTGCAGGACCCGGCACTTTGCCTTGTTGAACCTCATACAGTTGGCCTCGGCCCATCGATCCAGCCTGTCCAGATCCCTCTGTAGAGCCTTTCTATCCTCAAGCAGATCAACACTCCTGCCCAACTTGGTGTCATCTGCAAACTTACTGAGGGTGCACTCAATCCCCTCATCCAGATCATTGGTAAAGATATTAAACAGAACTGGCCCCAATACTGAGCCCTGGGGAACACCACTTGTGACCGGTCACCAACTGGATTTAACTCCATTCACCACAATTCTTTGGGCCCTGCCATCCAGCGAGTTTTTTACCCAGTGAACAGTACACTCATCCAAGCCATGAGCAGTGGGTTTCACCAGGAGAATGCTGTGGGAAACAGTGTCAAAGGCTTTACTAAAGTCCAGGTAAACAACATCCACAGCCTTTCCCTCATCCACTAAGCGGGTCTCCTTGTCACAGAAGGAGATCAGATCAGTCAAGCAGGACCTGCCTTTCATAAACCCATGCTGACTGGGCCCGATCACCTGGTTGCCCCGTACGTGCCGTGTGATAGCACTCAAGATGATCTGCTCCATAACCCTCCCTGGTACCGAGGTCAGACTGACAGGCCTGTAGTTCTCTGGATCCTCCTTCCAGTCCTTCTTGTAGATGGGTGTCACATTTGCTAACCTCCAGTCAACTGGGACCTCCCCGGTCAGTACCCTTGGGTGGATCCCATCCAGCCCCATAGACTTGTGTATGTCTAAGTGGTGTAGCAGGTTGCTAACCATTTCCCCTTGGATTATGGGGGCTTCATTCTGCTCCCTGTCCCTGTCTTCCAGCTCAGGGGGCTGGGTGCCCCGGGAACAACTGGTCTTACTATTAAAGACTGAGGCAAAGAAGGCATTGAGTACCTCAGCCTTTTCCTCATCTTTTGTCGCTATGTTTCCCCCTGCATCCAACAAAGGGAGGGCTAAGGAAAACCTCCATCTTTTGTTGCTAATGTATTTAAAGAAACATTTTTTACTGTCTTTTATGGCAGTAGCCAGATTAAGTTCTAGTTGGGCTTTGGCCCTTCTAATTTTCTCCCTGTATAACCTAACAAGATCCTTGTAGTCCTCCTGAGTTGCCTGCCCCTTCTTCCAAAGGTCATAAACTCTATCTTTTTTTTTTTTCCTGAGTTCCAGCCAAAGCTCTCTGTTCAGCCAGGCCGGTCTTCTTCCCCGCTGGCTCGTCCTTTGGCACATGGGGACAGCCTGCTCCTGCACCTTTAAGATTTCCTTCTTGAAGAATGTCCAGCCTTCCTGGACTCCTTTGCCCTTCAGGACTGCCTCCCAAGGGACTCTGTCAACCAGGCCCCTAAACAGGCCAAAGTCTGCCCTCCAGAAGTCCAAGGTAGCAGTGCTGCTGACCCCCCTCCTTACTTCTCCGAGAATCAAAATCTCTGTCATTTCGTGATCGCTATGCCCAAGACGGCCTCCAACCTTCACATCACCCACAAGTCCTTCTCTGTTCGCAAACAACAGGTCCAGCGGGGCACCTTCCCTAGTTGGCTCACTCACCAGCTGTGTCAGGAAGTTAGCTTCCACACGCTCCAGGAACCTCCTAGACCGTTTCCTCTCTGCTGTATTGTATTTCCAGCAGTCATCTGGTAAGTTGAAGTCCCCCATGAGAACAAGGACTAGCAAACATGAGACTTCTCCCAGCTGCTTACAGAATATTTCATCTGCCTCTTCATCCTGGTTGGGTGGTCTATAACAGGCTCCCACCATGATATCTGCCTTGTTGGCCTTCCCCCTGATTCTTACCCATAAACACTTGACCCTTTCATCACCATCGTCAAGCTCTAGACATTTAAAACGCTCCCTAACATACAGGGCTACCCCACCACCTCTCCTCCCTTGCCTATCCCTTCTGAAGAGTTTATAGCCATCCATTGCAGCACTCCAGTTGTGTGAGTCATCCCACCATATTTCCGTGATTGCAACCAAATCATAGTTTTCCAGCTGCACAATGGCTTCCAGCTCCTCCTGTTTGTTGCCCCTGCTGCGTGCATTGGTGTAGATGCACTTCAGTTGGGCTACTGATCCCGCCACCTTTCTGGGGGGAGAAGCCCTAATCCCCATGTGACTGTTCTCAGGCGCTTCTGTGGTTTCTAACACACCATTAAACCTTGCATCTTTGCTGCCACGTGGATCTCCATCCCCTACCTCCACTGAGATGGCAGACCGAAGGACCTCGCTAGCACACCGTCCTTCGAACATTGGCGTGCCGCCCCCAAGGCTTATCTCTAGTGAGCCTGGTTTTATCCCTTTCCCCCTTCAAATCTAGTTTAAAGCTCTTTCAATGAGCCCTGCTAACTCCTGCACAAAGATCCTTTTCCCCCTTTGAGACAGGTGTACCCCATCTGTCACCAGCAGGCCTGGTATTGATCACCTGGGTCTGCCTGTTTCTTCCCTCATCATTCCCTACAACTGGAAGGATAGAGGAGAACACTATTTGTGCTCCTGATCCCTTAACCAGTCGTCCCAAGGCTCTGAAGTCTCTCTTGATTGCCCTCGGACTACTCGTTGCAACTTCATCACTGCCTACCTGAAAAATCAATAATGGATAATAATCCGAAGGCCATACCAGGATAGGAAGTTTTCTCTTCACACCTTTAACCCAGGCCCCAGGGAGGCAGCAGACTTCCCTAAGAAGTAGGTCCAGTCGGCAAACTGGGCCTTCTGTTCCCCTCAGGAGAGGGTCTCCTATGACAACAACTCATCTTTTTTTCTTTATGGAAGCAGTTTTGACGCAGGGTGTAGGCTGACTTAACCTTGGCGACACCCCAAGCTAGATGAACCATCGTCCTCATCATTGTTCGGTTCCACTTGCAGAGCCTCATACCTATTATGCAAGGGCACCTGGGAAGGTGGGGTAGTCACAGAGGAGACACGCTTGCTGCGCTGGGCAGGAACTTGTCGCCATTGCCCCCTATCCCTTAAGTCACGACATTCAGCCAGGTGGAGAGAGGATAGGGAATCCTCCGTATCATGCGTCCTGTCTGCCTGACAGGTCTGTCCCAGGGAAGGTAGGGTGCGATTCCAGTAGTCTATCTCTCTCTCTCGGACTCCCTGATACTCCTCAACCTACTCACCTCCTCCCGGAGCTCTGTCACTAAGCGGAGGACTTCCTCTACCTGGGTGCACCTCCTACAGGTGTGGTCACTACTGCTGTCCAGTACTGGCATAAGAGTAGGGCACGCCTTGCAGCCTGACACCTGGGTGGCAGCATGTTCCCATCGGAGCTCTGTCTGGGAAGCTGCATCAGTCGAGGCGGGTGCAGAGTTTAGAGTGGACACAGCCTTCTGCTGGGTGGATACCATTGCTCCCTGGTCAAGCTGGCAGAGCTACAGCGCTTTTCCTGCACGCCCTTCCATGCAAACTGCCGCGCCACACCCTTGCTGACACACCACGCTCTGTTTGCCCGCCCTGGTCACTAGTGCTCCCTAGGGGCTTCTTTTATATGGGGGGGGGGGGTTTGGCCACCGTTGCTCATGGCCCCACCCAGGTCCCATCAGCCGCTGTCACATGAGCTGCAAGCTTCTGGCTCCCCCTGAGGTTCCACTGGTTCAGGAAACCCCCCCTGTACACTGTTGAGAGCTCCGCTGCGGATCGTGCCAGCACCGGAGCTGCTCACCTTGGCAACTGAGTATTTATCTTGAAGGCATTAAGCTGATAAGTAAAATCTTGTTACATGAAATAGTTTTATTAGCAGAATTAGATCACCGAAAGTTCAAAGAAATTTAGAAAATAGTACAAATGAAGCAGAGTAGCAATGGTCAGTACAATTTCTGTATTTCATGGTGCCATGTAGAAAAGTTATTAAAAATAGGGCCCAAATTAGAATTTTGATCTTACTACAGACTGTCACTAACAGGGGATCATATGATCAGAGAATTGTTATAAACTATTCTTCCTCAATATTCAGACTATGAGGCACATTACTAGAGACAGAAGTTTTAAAGTACTTTCTGTACTCCTTCAAAAGCCATCATCCAGTTGTGAAATTAATTTTCTTAGGATTACAAGTGTATTGGGTATACGTGGCAAGGTTTAGGTAGTGGACACACATACACATACACATGATGACACCTGCAGGGGTGGCCTCAATGAGAAGTCGTCAGGGGCTGCCCTGTGCCAGACATAGCTGGTTCCAGCTGGCTCAGCAACGGCCCCACTGCAGGCTAAAGTTGAGCCAGTCAGCAAAGTTGGTGGTGCCTTTGTGAAAACATATTTAAGAAAGGGCAAAAAAACACTGGACAGGGAGAGAAGGAGGTGAAAAAAAAGTGGAAAAAAAAAAGTGTGAGAAACAGCAGAGGGAACACCAAGTTCAGAAAAGGAGGTACTGCATGGTGCTAGAGCAGATATCCACACTGCAGCCTGTGTAGGACCCATGCTGTAGCAGTTAGATGTTTCCTGAAGGAACTGTGGCCATGGAGAACCCATGGAGAACTCTATTGGGTTTGCATGGCAAGGTTTTGGGAGCGGGGGGGCCACAGGGGTAGCTTCTGTGAGAAGCTACTAGAAGCTTCCCCTATGTCTGATAGAGGCAATGCCAGCCGACTCCAAGATGGACCCGCTGCTGGCCAAGGCTGAGCCAATCAGCAACGGTGGTAGTGCCTCTGTGATAACATATTTAAGAAGGGGGAAAAAACCAAGGGAACACAAAAAAACCTGCAGCTGGAGTGAGGAGTGAGAATATGTGAGAGGAACAACTATGCAGACACCAAGGTCAGTGAAGAAGGAGGGGGAGGAGGTGCTCCAGGCACCAGAGCAGAGATTCCCCTGCAGCCCGTGGTGAAGACCATGGTGAGGCAGGCTGTCCCCCTGCAGCCCAGGGAGGTCCATGGTGGAGCAGATATCCACCTGCAGCCCGTGGAGGACCCCACGCCAGAGCAGGTGGATGCGCCCAAAGGAGGCTGTGACCCCATGGGAAGCCTGTGCTGGAGCAGGCTCCTGGCAGGACCTGTGGACCCATGGAGAGAGAGGACTCCATGCTGGAGCAGGTTTGGTGGCAGGACTTGTGACCCCATGTGGGACCCACACTGGAGCAGTCTGTTCCTGAAGGACTGCACCCCGTGGAAGGGACCTACGCTGGAGCAGTTCTTGAAGAACTGCAGCCCGTGGGAGGGACCCACGTTGGAGAAGTTCGTGGAGGACTGTCTCCCATGGGAGGGACCCCACGCTGGAGCAGGGGAAGAGTGTGAGGAGTCCTCCTCTTGAGGAGGAAGGAGCGGCAGAGAGAACGTGTGATGAACTGACTGCAACCCCCATTCCCCATCCCCCTGCACCGCTTGGGGGGAGGAGGTAGAGAATTTGGGAGTGAAGTTGAGCCCGGGAAGAAGGGAGGGGTGGGGGGAAGGTGTTTTAAGATTTGGCTTTTATTTCTCATTGCCCTGTTCTGATTTGATTGGCAATAAATTAAACTGATTTCCCCACGTTGGGTCTGTTTTGCCTGTGACGGTAATTGCTGAGTGACCTCTCCCTGTCCTTATCTCAACCCACGAGCTTTTTTGTTATATTTTCTCTCCCCTGTCCAGTTGAGAAGGGGAGTGATAGAGCGACTTTGGTGGGCACTTGGCAGGGTCAACCCGCCACAAGAACCCATGCCAGTGCAGAGTTTTCCTGACAGGACTGTCTCCCCTGGAAGAGCCCATGCTGGAGCAGATTTTCCTGACAGGAACTGTGGCCTGTATAGAACCCACGCCACAGCAAGGGGAAAGTAAGTACAAGAGGGAAGGAGCGGCAGAGAGCAACTGTTATGTACAGACTGTAAACTCCCTTCCCTGATTTCCCCTGCACCACCCTGGGGGTGGTGGGTGGTAGAGGAATCTGGAATGAAGGAGTGAAGCTGAACATGGGAAAGGGGGGAGGAAAGGTGTTGTTTTAATGTTTGTCTTCCTGTGTCTTACCACCTGAATCTATTTTAATTGGCAATAAATTAATTTTCCCCAAGTCAAGCCTATTTTGCCTGTGACAGTAACTATTAAGCAATCTCCCTGTCTTTATCTTGACCCATGAGCTTTCTCATCCTATTTTCTCCCCCTGCCCCACTAAGGAGGGGGAGTGAGCAGGTGGGTGGGAGTTTGGCCCATAGCCAAGTATAACCCACCACAACAAGTTAGTTTAAAGTGTGATCAGAAATTCACAAGTGATAAGTACAGTGGTAGTTAAACTGCAGATACAACCTCCACCTCAAAGTCTTTGAACTGCCAACTATGAGAAACCTGGAGAGCATAAGGAAGATTTTATACTTACAGTGCTTTGTGCACTCTTTCCTTATGCACCAAGGGTGGAAAGGATGAGAGAGACTACTGACTAATCTGACACAAATAGGGTCAGCTTCATATTCACAGAGATCATCACTACCCATTGACAATGACAGAGCACTCAAAAGAACTGCCCTTTTGCAGCTGACCTATAACCATGGGACCCCCTTCCAAAAGGGTCAATGGTTAACTACCGTTTTAGTTAAGAAGAGTTCAGAAGACTAATCACACAGCTCATTTTATCACTTCCTCAGTTACTGGACCATGCCCTGTTCCATCCTGTTGGCTCTTCCCTCCCCCATGAACTTCTGAACCTAGTTTAGAATCTCCCCTATGGCCTTCAAGAGCCAGTAGACTTGTTCCTCTTTTTCTTTAAATGAGGAATGTAAAAGTCATCATAACTAAATCAATGATAAAGTATGCATTAATAATTCATGGTCTGCTGTAACAGCTCATAGTAATATCAGCATACATTTTAAAATAGTGATTTATATCCCACTTGTTTACTATGAACATGTCTACAGCACTACTTTTAATTTCAAAAACGTAAGCAATGAATATCAAATAAAAACAACTCTATACTAGTCTCTGTCATTCTCAGAGAAGTCAGTGAGCAGCACACAAAGTCATCTTGGTTTGGTACAAAATAAAACCTTTACCAAACAATTCTTAAATAATTAAACTAGGCTAAATTAACATAAAACTCAGTTGGGCGCTTCAGTTAAATGCCTCAAAATCATGTGACTTAGGATCATAACTTAATATGCCCCATAAAAGCCTTTATGCTAAAAAATATACAACCTATTTAGGTATTTAAATAAGTGTATATCAACACAACAGTAAAGACAAATCTAGCCACCCTCAAGTACAAAAGGCAACCCACCTCTGATAGTCTTCCCATCATACACTCCTTTCTCTGAGCGGTTGAAAAAGAACAAGAGAAATTAAATTTTAACTCTACCTGTCTCTAGACAAATAAATGTTTATCTTTGCCTTGTAAGGAGATAGACAAGACTGAATAGTGAAGAGTTGGTGGAAGGAATTAGAGTAGTTTTACATCAGGCGGTGTGTCTGGGAAACAGTTAATACTAATTCAAATGTTAATCACAGAAGATATTTCTGACAGACAAATTGCTTTGGATTGATGCATGTTGTATATCACTACTATAGGACTTCATACTCAAAATATAACTAGTAGCATTTTAATAAATTTCACCTTTCCCCAGCTTATTTTAGACTTCACCCACCAGAGATGCAGCCAGATGCAACATCTAGCTGTTAGACACTAAGGTCAATCATGTCTAAGCTATTACCTCTATCTTCTCACATTTACTCATAGCAGCATTTAGGTGCTACTATTTCAAAATGTAGTAGAGAGAATAATACATGCCATGAATGTATAGGATAAGCAAGTATCCTTCACACAAATAGCAGCCGCCTTATAAAGTACTTCAGTATGTTCTTTATGTTAAAAAAAAGGTGAAAAATCCTTTTAAAAAACTAAAGCTGTAATGAATCCTAGAGTACGTGTGCCCAATTTCTGGTTTGCAACCTCTTGTCTCTGAATTATAGAGTAAATTACAGAACTGTATTGACAGGATAATTTCTCTCTGAGTAACATTCAAAATGATGTTTAGAACTCTACCAATGGTGCATTCTTTCCCAGTGTCCTCCCAAAAGAATCAAAGCCTGACTCTACACACATATACTGTCTGAATACTATTGCACATGATTTTCAAGAGCAAAATGACTGGAACAATACAGGTACATTTCTAGAATGGTACTTCCAGTTATTGAGAACTATACTTTAGGAAAGATATTAGCAACTTACTTGTGGGAAGTTCTTTTCTTCATCATGCTCGCAGAGACTCCTGCATGACCTACAATATAAATGATGGAATTATTGAACAATAAAGTGTGTTTATACACAATGTCCAAAAGGTATCTTACAGAAAAGTTCTCTTTTTCAAGTAAAAAAATTTAAACACTTCATGTTGTGATTGATCAATGAGCTCCTACAATGGAAGGAAGTTCTGAGGAGACAGGCAAGGACTATGTACTCACAAAGCTAGGTGAAGAAGTAGGGAGTGACTGATGAGAACTGTTACAAAAAGCTGAACTTAACACGAAGGAGATGGGAGGTAGTCTTTGTTCTAGATAAATGGCTACAACAGTTGAGGGAATCAAATGGCTATGTAACTGCCCTTGAGTTAATACTACTACTACTACTACTACTACACATATCTTCCTGAGTTAGCGAGGCCAGAATGGGTGGGTGCATACATGGCTCAGCCAAACTGAGTATAAAAACTCAGTATAGAGCCAAAACCGAGTGTAAAGACTCAATATAGCATATACAGTATAAAAACTGTACAACTAACAGAAAGAACCTTGAAGAGAGCAACAGGCTTGAGCCGGTTTCAACGCACATATTCCTTCCCAATGACTGGGGATGCCCAGCATCGTGATGGAGACCAGTAATGAGAATCACATCTGTATTGCAATTTGACTGTATATTGCAACTGCTATACTCTGCTAAATGTAAATTGTACTTGTACTGTGATTTAAGTAAATTGCTGTATCATTCTGCTAAATCAAAGTCCCATGTAATGTCAAATAACTTAAAAAAACTAAAGTTGGTATTAAACATTAAACCCTCTACATATGGAATATCTAAAAGAACCCAGTCAGAGAGTGTCACACATGTATGTTATCAATAAAAAAACCTCTCATGTATCAGTAGAAACATGTTCAGAATTTCATCTATGCATGTTTAAATTCACACCTACAGAGAAATACTTAATTGAGATTTCTCTTCAGATCCAAACAAATTCTTTAACATTATGTGCATGTTCCAAGCATAGCTTTGGCATATATAATTTGAAAATTAATTTTCATAACAGCAGTAGTGTCACACAAGAGTTATGCACTGAAAGTGCAATTAACCTTAAAAGTTTTCATAAATATTTTAATCTTTGGATTTTCAGATGGAGAAATAAAGAGGACATATATCAAGCGACAGAAATGGCAGAATTAAAATAAGACTACATACATCTTGTTTCCAACACTCAAGCTTGTACTGAATCCATGGAAAGATGCATCTCCAGTTTTAACAACAGCTGGAATTTAAAGTTTTTGAAAATGAGGCCCTCCATGTGAATAGCTACAGTAAAGATCCTATTTGCATTTTTTGGCTATTAAAAGACCAAGTAAACAGAACTTCCATTTGAACATGTTTATAAGAACTATCAGCTAGAAATTAAAATAAAAGATATCACAAAAAGTCTGAATAGAAACTCAAAAGACTTTGGGACTTGACTGCAACCACTAAACAAGCATTCGCATCATATCATTAGCCACCCCTTAGTTATATGAGGAAAAAAGTTTAAAAACATACTTCTTAAAAAAAAGAAATCTGTTCTCACAAAGTAAAAGAACATGAACACACAGATTTCACGTTTTCCATTACTGGTTGATGAGACAAAGTAAGATTTAACTAAATCAGCTCAAGTAGTTAAAATGCTATAGAAAAAACACCCACATATTAAGCAGGGTAGTTCAGCACAAAACTTGTTGTCTGTCCTCTGCTCAGAGACTCTGAATCTTACTATACAGTGCGACGCATTAAGCCTTCCAAAACAAGAGGAACTCTACAGGTACACAGAAGGAAGATCTATTACAGAAGCTGCAAAAAACACAAAGGAGAAGCTATGCACGCTACTGAGAATGAGTGTTTGCCTTGTTCAGTAACTGCTCACCTTAGGCACCTCTTATTTTTAATAGGACTCAAGCTCTACAGCCATGTCTTTTCTCTTGAATTAACTTAGGTCCAAAATTTCTCAGCTGTCCATACACAATCTCTATGCATGAAATGACATGTACCAAACTAAAAAATATTTACAACACTGAACTAAGATTTTGAGATGAGACTACCCTTTTTTGCTGTCAGGTGAAAATGAGCTTGACATTTTCTGACTGATTTCAAGAACTTGCTTGTTCATGTACCTAGCTCTAAACAAAAGCCAACTAAGCAAACCGAGTACTGCTCAGTTTCTTGTGTTGGTAGCTTAAGGCAGTGCCCAGTTTAATACAAAGTTATGGCATTTAGATTAATAATGTGAATATAGCCTACTTACAAATAGAGATAACAAGGTACATGAAGATCATGTAGATCATCTTGTACATGAAGGCACAAGAAAGACATGGACCTGTTGGAGCGGGTCCAGAGGAGGGCCACGAAGATGATCAGAGGGATGGAACACATCTCCTATGAAGAGAGGCTGAGAGAGTTGGGGTTGTTCAGCCTGGAGAAGAGAAGGGTCCAGGGAAAACTTATTGTGGCTTTCCAATATATAAAGGGGGCTTATAAGAAAGACGGAGAGACTTTTTACCAGGGCCTGTAGTGACAGGAAGAGGGGCAATGGTTTTAAACTGAAAGAGAGTGGATTTAGACTGGATATTAGGAAGAAATTCTTTACGATGAGGGTGGTGAGACACTGGAACAGGTTACCCAGAGAAGTTGTGGATATCCCATCACTGCAAACATTCAAGGTCAGGTTGGACAGGGCTTTAAGCAACCTGATCTAGTGAAAGATGTCCCTGCCCACGGTAGGGGGGTTGGAACTAGATGATCTTTAGAGGTCCCTTCCAAACCAAATCATTCTATGATTTTGACAAAATCATCCTAGTACTGACTACAAGCCTATTGGCCACAATACACATTTGTATTTTGTATTGTCTGAATACATTAATGTCTTAAGGAAATGCAACCTCCTTTAAAATACATCTCAGCTTAAACTGTGTAGCGCTTCACATCCTCTGAAATTGTAACAGGAGTTCACTGAACAGTGAATATTCCTCTCCCCTATAGCAGCTGTAAATCGGGAGATTGAACAACATGGATTCCTTATATTTAAAATCCTTTAGTTTTATGCTTTGTGCTGGTTTTTACTGGGATACAGTTAATTTTTTCCATAGCAGCTTTGTCCTGGTTTCGGCTGGGATAGAGTTAATTTTCTTGGCATAGTGCTGTGTTTTGGATTTAGGATGAGCAGAATGCTGATAACACACTGATGTTTTAGTCGTTGCTAAGTACTGCTTATGCCAGTCAAGGACTTTTCAGCTTCCCATGCTCTGCCAGGTACACAAGAAACTGGGAGGGGGCACAGCCAGAATAGTTGATGCAAACTGACCAAAGGGCTATTCCATACCATATGACGTCATGCTCAGTATATAAACTGGGGGGAGTTGGCCGGGGAGCAGCGATCGCTGTTCGGGAACTGTCTAGGTATCGGTCAGCGGGTGGTGAGCAATTGCATTGTGCATCACTTGCTTTGTATATTATTATTACTATTATTATTATATTGTTATTATTACTATTTTACTTTATTTTATTTCAATTATTAAACTGTTCTTATCTCAACCTAGGAGTGTTTCTCACTCTTACTCCTCTGATTCTCTCCCCCATCCCACCGGGGTAGGGGGAGTGAGCGAGCGGCTGCGTGGTGCTTAGTTGCTGGCTGGGGCTAAACCACGACAGTCCTTTTTGGCGCCCAACGTGGGGCACGAAGGGTTTGAGATAACAACAGATTAACCAGAGTGTATTAAGGAGTCTGTTAACAGTTGCCGGTCACGATATTAGTTCATCTGATCTGCGCCATGTTCTTTTTTTTGCAGCACGCGTTACAGCTTGTTGTCAGGTTTTGTAGTGTGCTATGCTCTGCAGTGATTCATGATCTTTTGCTTGGGAGGCTCCTTATCAAAACCCTGACCTTGAGCATTCTTTGGTATTTGGGTTTCATACAGAAGTCACTACTGTACTTTGGGTACTACCTCATGGAGAGAGTTAGCAATTATACTTCTTACTCTGAGAGGCTTGTTGTGGAGGAAATACAGAATGGCACCTTTGCTGCTTTCTTCTATGATGTTTCCTCCTTCATTACAACAACTTTCCTGTATCTTGAACACCCCTGGGCAGTTAAGATACTTCTATTGATACTTCTTGGGAATGTTGTTTCCATTTTGATAAAGGTCAGTAAGCAGTTTAAAAATATCATCCAGAGATCTACCCCAAGGCTGGATAGTTATGAGTGGCAGGGTATGTGGGATAGTATGGGCAAGTACCTAGGACAGTGGGCACCTCCAGTGTTTTGGAACTTCACCCCTGAACAAGTGCAGAATCCTGAAGAATTAGTAAAGTATTTGGAAAAAGCATGTTGTCACCCTGGTAGCTCCAGAGAGACAGAAATCATTGCAACATGCTGTGGACTGGCCCATGACTATCGAGCCATGGTCAAAGCTAATCAGTACCCTCAAGGGAAAGAGAAGGTCTCTGGATCTGATGACAAAACAACAAGCACTGTGGCTACTCAAACCCCCACTACAGGCCTTGCAGCTACTCAAACCCCTGCCCCAGGCACTGCGGCTACTCCAACCACAGCCACGAGCACTGCGGCTACTCAAACCACAGCCATGGGCACTGCGGCTACTCAAACCCCAGTAACAGACACTGTGGGTAAACCAGAGAACCAACCCATGCCAGTATCAGTTGCCCCTATACAGAAGAAAAAATACACAAGGAAATCAGTTCGTTTAGTAAGGGATGAAGATGAACCAGGGCCATCACGAGAACCAGAGGAGGAAGAACCCGTAAATGAGATGGTAACGACCCGATTCCTATCCCTGAGTGAGCTGCGAGATAGGCAAAAATATTTCAGTTGTCATCCAGGCGACCACATCATCACCTGGCTGCTCTGATGCTGGGATAATGGGGCCAGTAGCCTGGAATTAGAGGGTAAGGAAGCCAAGCAGCTGGGATCCCTTTCTAGGGAAGGGGGCATTGACAAAGCAATTGGAAAAGGGGCAAATACGCTCAGCCTCTGGAGGCGACTTCTGTCAAGCGTGAAGGAAAGGTATCCCTTCAAGGAGGATGTTATATACTGCCCAGCCAAATGGACCACCATAGAGAAGGGTATCAAATACCTGAGGGAATTAGGCATGCTGGAGGTGATTTATAGTGACCTGAACAATGAGCAGTTACCCAAAGATCCAGATGAAGTCAGGTGCACACAACCCATGTGGTGGAAGGTGGTACGGAGCGCACCAGCATCGTATTCCAACTCGTTGGCAATACTAGCCTGGAAAGATGATGACGTGGCTAGACTACTCCGGGAATACGACGAAAGTATCTCTTCCTCCCTACGGGCCTGTGTCTCGGCTGTGGAAAAACTGTCTGAAAAAATATGCCAAGAGTTCCATCAACTTAGAGAGGATCTGTCCTACTCCCCACCTGCACGGACCAGTATCACAGCCATTAGGAGTCAACATCCTTATGCGCAAGAGAGAGGGTATAGAGGATACACGCCACGGGGCACCCTGTGGTTTTACCTGCGTGATCATAGAGGGGACATGAGGAAGTGGGATGGAAAACCCACCTCAACCTTAGAGGCACGGGTGCGTGAGTTGCAAGGAAAAAATATTAGAAAAGGCGGTTCTCCCAGGAAAAGTGCAGCTCCCATTTCCAGTGAGCAGTTCCCCAGACAGAGTAAGGGGGCTAATTTTACTTCCAACCTTGATCAGCGGACTTTTGATTCACATTTACAAGAAGTGAATAACAAATACTATGACCAGTGTTAGAGGGGCCCTGCCTCCAGCCAGGTGGAGGAAAGGGACAGTCGCGTTTACTGGACTGTGGGGATTCGATGGCCTGGAACGTCAGACCCACAGGAGTATAAGGCTCTAGTGGACACCGGTGCACAGTGTAGTCTAATGCCATCAAACTATAGAGGGGCAGAACCCATTTGTATTTCTGGAGTGACAGGGCGACGCCAACAGCTCACTGTACTGGAGGCCGAAGTGAGCCTAACTGGGAATGAGTGGCAAAAGCACCCCATTGTGACTGGTCCAGACGCTCCGTGCATCCTTGGCATAGACTACCTCAGGAGAGGGTATTTCAAGGACCCAAAAGGGTACCGGTGGGCTTTTGGTATAGCTGCCTTGGAGACGGAGGAAATTAAACAGTTGTCCACCTTGCCCGGTCTCTCAGAGGACCCTTCGATTGTGGGGTTGCTGAAGGTTGAGGAACAACAGGTGCCGATCGCTACCACAACTGTGCACAGGCGGCAATATCGCACCAACCGAGACTCCCTGATTCCCATCCATAACCTGATTCGTCGACTGGAGAGCCAAGGAGTGATCAGCAAGACTCGCTCACCCTTTAACAGTCCCATATGGCCAGTGCGAAAGTCTAATGGGGAGTGGAAACTAACAGTGGACTATCGCGGCCTGAACGAAGTTACACCGCCACTGAGGGCTGCCGTGCCAGATATGCTAGAACTTCAATATGAACTGGACTCAAAGGCAGCCAAGTGGTATGCCACAACTGATATTGCTAATGCATTTTTCTCCATCCATTTGGCAGCAGAGTGCAGACCCCAGTTTGCTTTTACCTGGAGGGGTGTTCAGTACACCTGGAACCAACTGCCCCAGGGGTGGAAGCACAGCCCCACCATTTGCCATGGACTGATCCAGACGGCACTGGAACAGGGTGAAGCTCCAGAACATCTGCAGTACATTGATGACATCATTGTGTGGGGCAGTACAGCAGAAGAAGTTTTTGAGAAGGGAAAGAAAATAGTCCAAATCCTTCTGAAGGCTGGTTTTGCCATAAAACAAAGTAAGGTCAAGGGACCTGCACAGGAGATCCAGTTCGTAGGAATAAAATGGCAAGATGGACGTCATCAGATCCCAATGGATGTGATCAACAAAATAACAGCTATGTCCCCACCAACTCGCAAAAAGGAAACACAAGCTTTCTTAGGCGTTGTGGGTTTTTGGAGAATGCATATTCCAAATTACAGCCAGATCGTAAGCCCTCTCTATCAAGTGACCCGGAAGAAGAACGATTTCAAATGGGGCCCTGAGCAACAACAAGCCTTTGAACAAATTAAACGTGAGATAGTTCATGCAGTAGCCCTTGGGCCAGTCCGGGCAGGGCAGGATATTAAAAATGTTGTCTACACCGCAGCCGGGGAGAATGGCCCTACCTGGAGCCTCTGGCAGAAAGCACCAGGGGAGACTCGAGGACGACCCCTAGGGTTTTGGAGTCGGGGATAAAGAGGATCTAAAGCCCATTATCCTCCAACTGAGAAAGAGATATTGGCAGCATATGAAGGGGTTCGAGCTGCTTCGGAAGTGGTTGGTACTGAAGCACAGCTCCTGCTGGGCTCCCGACTGCCGGTGCTGGGCTGGATGTTCAAAAGGAGGGTCCCCTCTCCACATCATGCAACTGATGCTACGTGGAGTAAGTGGGTTGCACTAATCACACAGTGGGCTCGAATAGGAAACCCCAGTCGCCCAGGAATCTTGGAAGTGATCATGGACTGGCCAGAAGGAAAAAACTTCACAATATCACCAGAGGAGGAGGTGACACGTGCTGAAGAGGCCCCACTGTATAATAAATTGCCAGAAAATGAAAAGCAATATGCCCTGTTCACTGATGGGTCCTGTTGTCTTGTGGGAAAGCATCGGAGGTAGAAGGCTGCTGTATGGAGTCCTATACGACAAGTCGCAGAAAGTGCTGAAGGAGAAGGGGAGTCGAGTCAGTTTGCAGAGGTGAAAGCCATCCAGCTGGCTTTAGATATTGCTGAAAGAGAAAAGTGGCCAGTCCTTTATCTCTATACTGACTCATGGATGGTGGCAAATGCCCTGTGGGGGTGGCTGCAGCAATGGAAGCAGAGCAACTGGCAGCGCAGAGGCAAACCAATCTGGGCCGCCGCATTGTGTCAAGATATTGCTGCCCGGGTAGAGAACCTGGTTGTAAAAGTTCGTCACATAGATGCTCATGTACCCAAGAGTCGGGCCACTGAAGAACATCCAAACAACCAGCAGGTAGATCAGGCTGCTAAGATTGAAGTGGCTCAGGTGGATCTGGACTGGCAACATCAGGGTGAATTATTTATAGCTTGGTGGGCCCATGACACCTCAGGCCATCAAGGAAGAGATGCAACATATAAATGGGCTCGTGACCAAGGGGTGGACTTAACTATGGACAGTATTGCACAGGTTATTCATGAGTGTGAAACATGCACTGCAATCAAGCAAGCCAAGTGGTTCAAGCCCCTCGGGTATAGTGAACAATGGCTGAAATATAAATATGGGGAGGCCTGACAGATTGATTATATCACACTCCCACAGACCCGCCAAGGAAAGCGCTGTGTGCTCACGATGGTGGAAGCAACCACCGGATGGCTGGAAACATATCCCGTGCCCCATGCCACTGCCCAGAACACCATCCTGGGCCTTGAAAAGCAAGTCCTGTGGCGACATGGCACCCCAGAGAGAATCGAGTCAGACAACGGGACTCATTTCCGAAACAACCTCATAGACACCTGGGCCAAACAGCACGGCATTGAGTGGGTATATCACATCCCTTACCATGCACCAGCCTCGGGGAAAATTGAGTGATACAACGGACTGTTAAGACTACCCTGAGAGCAATGGGTCGTGGTACATTGAAACATTGGGATACGCATGTAGCAAAAGCCACCTGGTTAGTCAACACCAGGGGATCTGCCAATCGAGCTGGCCCTGCCCAATCAAAACTTTTACGTACTGTAGAAGGAGATAAAGTTCCTGTAGTGCACATGAAAAATATGCTGGGGAAGACAGTCTGGGTTACTTCCCCCTCTGGCAAAGGCAAACCCATTCGTGGGATTGCTTTTGCTCAAGGACCTGGGTGCGCTTGGTGGGTGATGCGAAAGGGTGGGGAAGTCCAGTGTGTACCTCAAAGGGAATTTGATTTTGGGTGAAAATAGCCAATAAACTGAATGTTATGATGTTAATTGCTTTATAATACTGTATGTTATCTCTTAACTGTATGTTGTCTCTTAACTGCATGTTAATATAATAATATAATATAATGTTAATATAATAATATAGTAGGTTAATATTAAGTATATAATACTGTATATTATGATTGCTATATGCCACATCAATCGTATTACAGTAAGAATTTCCCAGCTTAATGAAAATGAACTTTGACAAAACCGTGTTGGAATGAGAACTGGCTTCAGCATGCAACAATCCAACACTGCACACCACCTCTCCTGCTCTGAAAGACTGTGATGACGGATGGAACCCAAAGTCATGGGCTAAATGAACTCAATGGACATTTTAGAGGGATGGCCCATAGACGAAGGGAATGATATCTGTGTATATATATCAAGATAGGGAAAGCGGTGGTGATTAATTGGAACACATTGGAAAGGGGAGGGCCTGTGCATGATGTAGATGGTATAGAATAAGGGGTGGACACTGTCCTGGTTTTTGCTGGAATAGAGTTAGTTTTCTTCCTAATAGCTGGCATAGTGCTGTGTTTTGGATTTAGTAGGAGAAGAATGTTGATAACACACTGATGTTTTTAGTTGTTGCTGAGTACTGCTTATGCTAGTCAAGGACTTTTTCAGCTTCCCATGCTCTGCCAGGTGCACAAGAAACTGGGAGGGGGCACAGCCAGAATAGTTGATCCAAACTGACCAAAGGGCTATTCCATACCATATGACGTCATGCTCAGTATATAAACTGGGGGGGGTTGGCTGGGGAGCAGCGATCGCTGCTTGGGGACTGTCTGGGTATCGGTCGGCGGGTGGTGAGCAATTGCATTGTGCATCACTTGCTTTGTATATTATTATTACTATTATTATTATATTGTTATTATTATTATTTTACTTTATTTTATTTCAATTATTAAACTGCTCTTATCTCAACCCAGGAGTGTTTCTCACTCTCAATCCTCCAATTCTCTCCCCCATCCCACCGGGGTAGGGGGAGTGAGTGAGCGGCTGTGTGGTGCTTAGTTGCTGGCTGGGGCTAAACCACAACATTATTATATTGTTATTGTCATTATTACTATTTTAGTATATTTTATGTCAATTATGAAACTGTTCTTATCTCAACCCAGGAGTTTTTCTCACTCTTACTCCTCTGATTCTCTCCCCCATCCCACCGGGGCAGGGGGAGTGAGCCAGCGGCTGCATGGTGCTTAGTTGCTGGCTGGGGTTAAAACATGGGATTATGTTTTGGATTTGTGCTGAAAACAGTGTTGATAATACAAAGATGCTTTTGTTATTGCTGAGCAGTGTTTACACAGTGTCAAGGCCTTTTCTGCTTCTCACTCCACCCCACCAGCGAGTAGGCTGGAGGTGCACAAGTTGGGAGGGGACACAGCTGGGACAGCTGACCCCAACTGACCAAAGAGATATCCCATACCATATGATGTCCTGCTCAGCATATAAAGCTGGGGGAAGAAGAAGGAAGGGGGAGCGTTCAGAGTTCTGGCATTTGTCTTCCCAAGTAACTGTTACGCATGGTGGATCCCTGCTTTCCTGGAGATGGCTGAACACCTGCCTGCCGATGGGAAGTAGTGAATGAATTCCTTGTTTTGCTTTGTTTGTGTGTGTGGCTTTTGCTTTACCTATTAAACTGTCTTTATCTCATCCCACGAGTTTTCTCACTTTTACTCTTCCGATTCTCTCCCGCATCCCACTCTGGGGGAGTGAGTGAGCGGCTTTGTGTTGCTTAGTTGTCAGCTGGGGTTAAACCATGACATCCTTACAGAGTAAGGCCAAAACCAAAATTACCCAATGAATCTGCCTGCCTGAATCTATCTTTATTCAGGCAAATTTCCTCAGCAATATAGCTTTTCCAATGTAAATGAAAAAAAACACAAGAACTCTATAAACTATTTGTATGGTCCAAATTGAATAGCATCCAGATGTTTGGAATTGTATCTAAACTTCCGGGGCGGGGGGGGGGGGGGGGGGGGGGGGTGCGGGCGCGGGGAATGTTTAAGATGTCAACAGTACTACTTTATTTCTCACTCTGGAAAGCATTTTCATTACTAGTAAAGCAGTACACCAATAAGCCTTGCAATCATTAGTGAGGATTTTGAAATCAAGACAATTCCAATGATAAAGCATCAGAAACTGCTTGCACAGTTCAAACACATGTAAGAAATCTTGATTTAGCATTTGCATTAGTGGAGTAGTTAAATATACAATACACCAAATCTCCCTGCCTGATCCCCTTTCAGTCACAGGAAAACTAATTTCAGAGAATATCAGGACTCCAAGTGTGTAATAACGCAAGTACAATTTTAAGACAGGTCAGACAGAAGCTTTATTAACTATGATCATAGTGAGAGAACATTCGGGCAGCATTTCCCCCTCTGCTCCCATGCTCTCTGACAAGCAGTTGTAGAGACCTCACTTATATACTGTTTCAAAGAAAGGAAAGAGGTGAGGAAAATCATTCTAATTTTAACAAAGCCAGGTGTGCATTCTTGGGAAGAATGGACTCCAGACAAACATTTATATGTTAATAAGGCCTAGTACTCATGCCTGGGAGGGATGGACTACTTAAGTAGCTTGTTAACTGCCACAATTGACACTCTGGAGAGATGGCTCTTGGTGGAGCCTCTAGGAGTGGCACATCCAGTATTATCTTGCTCAGAAGTGGGGATTGGAAATAATCACAGACTGCTAGCTTTTAGAGGAAAGGAATTTTCCTTTTGTTAGGATAAACTTCTTAGCCAGACCTCTCAAATCTTAAATATTAATAATTTTCCACCACACTAAGATGATGTCCAATTAAAATGGCAGTAGCATACCAGAGCTGTCTCAAACTGCTCCTCCTCCCGTTCATTATAAAAAGCATCTAAAATAATGCTTTTTAATACTAGCCAAGATAATTACAGATATTAAAAATATCAAGCAAATGCCATTTTTATACCTCAGGAAACTGGTTTTACACTTGAAGACTATACTCTAAACAGTGTTGTTACTCTCAAAATTGCATCAATAAGTTGTATATATTCCTATCTGTATAACAGAAGCATGTGAAAGACTATTTCCCTAATAGGTGCTTACACTAAAGTCCAGAGATAGCACAAAAAGGCAGTATAGAACAGAATAAACTAGACTATTTTTTCAGTTGGAAGGGACCTACAACGATCATCTAGTCCAACTGCCTGACCACTTCAGGGCTGACCAAAACTTAAAGCATATTAAGGGCATTGTCCAAATGCCTCAAAACACTGACAGGCTTGGGGCATCAACCACCTCTCTGGGAAACCTGTTCCAGTGTTTGACCACCCTCTCGGTAAAGAAATGCTTCCTAATGTCAAGTCTGAACCTCCCCTGATGCAGCTTTGAACCATTCCCACGCATCCTATCACAGGATACCAGGGAGAAGAGATCAGCACCTCCCTCTCCACTTCCCCAAGATTAAAGGAAGAAATAAACTCTCACAACATAAGATAAACATAAACCTTATCTTACTAAGGCAACAAATCAACTGCACAGAGGACTTTTCTTTCTCAATACAGAATTCCAAACAGCTTAAACAGTTTCTTTAAAAAGATGTTTATTTGTAAATGTATGATGTTGTAAGTATTACTGTCTTAATGACTTAAGACATTTGAGAGCAAATAAAAATATTTTAATATATTAATTTTTAACATATATGTTGCTGATCCATCTCCTTTAGCAGAGAATGCCAAACATAACAAGCAAAGCAGCAACTTTGCTTACAGAAATTATTCTGAAACCTCTAATACCACCTAAATGGCTTGTGATAGAAGGATAATTAGCATTAGTCATTCCCTGTCAAGTGCCAATTCAAAGACAGAAATTTAAAAATTTCCCAACAATTTCAAGGGCAATACGTTCACACAAATCTTTCAAGTGAAAAATTAGTGTATCAAGTGTTTTGGGGTCAAACACGGTTTGGTCGCAAACAATGATGTGACTTCAAAGATGTTAACAGTAATTAGAGAACAATAATGGAGAGTTATCAGATTCTATATAGCATGAATGTCATTGAATGGATTTAAGTTCATACCCTTTACCTCCTTCTGACTATGGAATGACAAGTGCTACTGTTCTAACTAGCACATTCCATGAAATTCCATGTTTTAGACATCATTAAAAATAAACTCTGTACAACTAACTTGCCATG
This sequence comes from Pelecanus crispus, assembly GCF_030463565.1. NCBI lineage: Eukaryota > Metazoa > Chordata > Aves > Pelecaniformes > Pelecanidae > Pelecanus > Pelecanus crispus. Next base: position 13,075,185 of record NC_134675.1, read on the forward strand.
AATATAAAACCAGAAGTTTATACTGAACAACAGCAACAAAAAAAACCCCAAACACACACACAAAGTGATTAGATTTCTTTTATGCTTCTTTGTAATAAGCAGCAAAGAGTCAAACTTTGATAGATCTGAGAAAGGAGAAAATATTTATGGCTCAATCTCTTATGACTACAAAATTAAATATTGTCCATAATAAAAAGTCAACACAAACTCCTAACTCCCAGTCAAGAACAAAAGAATTAAGTATTTGTCAGTTGGCCTGTGCCTTCTGAGCCTGAATTAATTCAGCCTAATGTATCTTTAAAACAGACTGTTAAATTCAATAGAAAAAATAGGAGCCATGTTTCTGAATGCTTCTACCCTACTCTCACAGAGAAAGAAAAAAGGGTAAGAGAACACAGAAATAAAATAAACATTTTAGAAAAAGCAAACTTCCAGCTCTTCAAGGAGTTAGTCAGAAGGACCCCCTGGGAGATGGTCCTCAGGGACAGGGGAACGGAACAGAGCTGGCAGATCTTTAAGGACACCTTCCATAGAGCACATGAGCTATCAGTCCCCAAGTGTAAAAAATCAGGCAAGGAAGGGAAGAGACCAGCATGGCTGAGTCGAGACCTGCTGGTCAAACTAAAGAGTAAAAGGGAACTGCACAGGCAGTGGAAGCAGGGACAGGTGTCCTGGGAGGAGTACAGGGAAACTGCCCGGTTGTGTAGGGAGGGGGTCAGGAAGGCCAAGGCGAGGATGGAGCTGAATTTGGCAAGGGACGTAAAGAATAACAAGAAGGGCTTCTACAGGTACATCAACCAGAAAAGGAAGGTTAAAGAAAGCATACCCCGCCCTGATGAACAAGAATGGCGACCTAGTATCAACAGACGAGGAGAAGGCTGAGGCACTCAACAACTTCTTTGCCTCGGTCTTCACCGGCAACCTCTCTCCTCACCCCTCCCGAATCGATGGACTGCAAGATGGGGACCAGGGGGGTAAAGCCCCTCCCACTGTAAGGGAAGATCAGGTTCGAGACCACCTGAGGAACCTCAATGTACACAAGTCTATGGGACCTGATGAGATGCATCCCAGAGTCCTGAGGGAATTGGCTGATGTAGTTGCCAAGCCACTCTCCATGATATTTGAAAAGTCATGGCAGTCAGGTGAAGTCCCTGCTGACTGGAAGAAGGGAAATGTTGTGCCCATTTTTAAAAAGGGAAGAAAGGAGGACCCTGGGAACTACCGACCTGTCAGCCTCACCTCTGTGCCTGGGAAGATCATGGAACAGATCCTCCTAGAAGCTATGCTCAAGCACATGGAGGACAGGGAGGTGATTCGAGACAGCCAGCACGGCTTCACCAAGGGCAAGTCCTGCCAGACTAACCTAGTGGCTTTCTATGAAGGAGTGGCTGCATCAGTGGACAAGGGAAAAGCAATGGATGTCATCTACTTGGACTTCTGTAAAGCCTTCGACACAGTCCCCCACAACATCCTTCTCTCTAAATTGGGGAGATATGGGTTTGATGGGTGGACTGTTTGGTGGATAAGGAATTGGCTGGATGGTCGCATCCAGAGGGTCGTGGTCAATGGCTCGATGTCCACATGGAGACCGGTGACAAGTGGGGTCCCTCAGGGGTCCGTACTGGGACCGGTGCTGTTTAATAACTTCATCAATGACATAGACAGTAGGATTGAGTGCACCCTCAGCAAGTTTGCAGACAACACCAAGCTGAGTGGTGCCGTTGACATGCCAGAAGGACAAGATGTCATCCAAAGGGACCTGGACAAGCTGGAGAGGTGGGCCTGTGTGAACCTCATGAGGTTCAACAAGGCCAAGTGCAAGGTCCTGCACCTGGGATGGGGCAACCCCTGATATCAATACAGGCTGGGAGATGAAGAGATTGAGAGCAGCCCTGCAGAGGAGGACTTGGGGGGACTGGTAGATGAAAAGCTGGACATGAGCTGGCAATGTGCGCTTGCAGCCCAGAAAGCCAACCGAATCCTGGGCTGCATCAGAACAAGCGTGGCCAGCAGGTCGAGGGAGGTGATTCTGCCCCTCTGCTCTGCTCTGGTGAGACCCCACCTGGAGTACTGCATCCAGCTCTGGGGCCCTCAGCACAAGAAGGACGTGGACCTGCTGGAGCGGGTCCAGACGAGGGCCACCAAAATGATCCGAGGGCTGGAACACCTCTCCTACGAGGCCAGGCTGAGAGAGTTGGGGTTGTTCAGCCTGGAGAAGAGAAGGCTGCGAGGAGACCTTATTGCGGCCTTCCAGTACGTAAAGGGGGCCTATAGGAAAGATGGGGAGAATATTTTTAGCAAGGCCTGTTGTGACAGGACAAGGAATAATGGATTTAAACTAAAGAAGAATAGATTTAGGCTGGATATAAGGAAGAAATTTTTTACAATGACGGTGGTGAAGCACTGGAACAGGTTGCCCAGAGAAGTAGTGGAGGCCCCTTCCCTAGAAACATTCAAGGCCATGTTGGATGGGGCTCTGAGCAAGCTGATCTAGTTAAAGCTGTCCCTGCTCACTGCAGGGGGGTTGGGCTAGATGGTCTCTAAAGGTCCTTTCCAACCCAAAGCATTCTATGATTCTTTGAGGGAGTACACACATTTCAACTGGGGGAGGTAGGAGGAGAGAATGGAAGAAGGATGGGAAAAGCTACTAGCAATGTTTTAAATTGTTGTCATATCAGATGGTACTCTCCATTCAGTCCATCAAAATTAGATGGACTCTTGAAAACACACCACAGCTTATTTCTCAGAATATCCCCTGTCTTTAGGACAGGCAGCAAAAGCTGGACATTTTAAAATTATATTTCAGAATCTGCTGTGGTAACACCATATAATCACATGAGAATTATTTTTGATCTAATGGCTCTTTCAGAATTACTTTGAGGGACCTAAAAATTCCACAGTGTCGTGGTTTAACCCCAGCCAGCAACTAAGCACCATGCAGCCGCTGGCTCACTCCCCGTGCCCCAGTGGGATGGGGGAGAGAATCGGAGGAGTAAGAGTGAGAAACACTCCTGGGTTGAGATAAGAACAGTTTAATAATTGAAATAAAGTAAAATAGTAGTAGTAGTGGTGGTAATAATAATAATATACAAATCAAGTGATTCACAACGCAATTGCTCACCACCCACCGACTGATAGCCAGACAGTTCCCGAGCAGCGATCGCTGCTCCCCAGCCAACTCCCCCCAGCTTATATACTGAGCATGATGTCATATGGTATGGAATAGCCCTTTGGCCAGTTTGGGTCAACTGTCTTGGCTGTGCCCCTTCCCAGTTTCTTGTGCACCTGGCAGAGCATGGGAAGCTGAAAAGTCCTTGACTAGCATAAGCAGTACTTAGCAACGACTAAAACATCAGTGTGTTATCAGCATTCTTCTCATCCTAAATCCAAAACACAGCACTATGCCAGATACTAGGAAGAAAATTAACTCTATCCCAGCCGAAACCAGGACACAGAGATGTGTTAATTCACACCTAATATCGCCTAATGTCAACTTTAAGAGTTTGGGAAACTGGATCAGGAGAGTGGTAAAATGAATTCCAGACCAAAAGATTTCATTGCATTTTTAACCAAGTCGCATCTTGGAGTGAGATCTCTTCTTAATTCACAAGGACAGTACTGGTAACAGCTAGGAAGGACTGTAAAGGACCATGTCTTACACTTCTACAGCATAAAACAAGTGATCACTAGACTCAAAAAGACGAAATAGAAATGTAAACACAATGGTAATCACAACTTATCTTACAGACAATTATATTAGATTATGTTAATGAAAAAAATTGGGATTCACCTATACTGGTGAGAACCATGCGCTAATTAGAAGCACAGGCACAATGCCAAGCACAAAGCTGCTGGCTGATCTACTGAAACTATATCCTGCAAAGCTGCTCTATATTTTAACAAAATCACTGAGGCTTCAGACACACACTCTACTGTTGTGAAAAAATAAGAAACAGGTTTGGCTTTCCTTCATTTCTCCATCTTTGGTGTTATCCTTTATTTCTCAAGATGGAACTATTAAGTCTGTTTCCCAGTAGAGGTAGACTTCAAAAACCTGGATATTTTAGTCAAATGTATTTTTCTCCTCTTTTAAACCTACTTTACAGCAAATAAAAGCCTCTCCTTCGTAGGCAGGCAGACAGGACAGAGGAAAATTAGCTTTTTCAAAAAAGCCACTACATCTAAGTCTTTACTACTGATTTGGATTTCTAATTCCAGCTCCTTGTCACTTGACCTAGTTGTGCTTTCGATAGCTTTTTCTCTCACAGTTGGGTTTTTTTTTTTATTTTAATAAAATACGGTGAACTCACTATAATTTTAATTTATATCACATTGCAAGGTCTTTCTTTCAGCCTTCAAAATCTTCATTTTATAAACTCTGATGAAATCAATTGCTGCTTTTGCTGTTCTTTTCAAAGAATTTGACCACTATCTGTGAAACTACGATGATAAACAAGTGTTCGGTCTTTCCTGCTCAGTAGTTGTATGTTTAGAAACTAACCCAAAACACACACACAAAAACATTATGGAGTTGGTTATGCAGTCTCTCAATAATAGCTACCTGATACACTCTTTCCTAATATATGTCTATAATTAGGAAACATACAGCAGATAATTCCATCACCACTTAAGTTTGTTTTTTTTTTCAAAAAGCAATAAAGGCCACTTAAACTCTGCAGTTGGTTTCTTCTTTAAAACTATCTATTAAAAACACTTTCAGGAAATATCTTTGAAATCACTACATGTTTCAAATGAGTGACAGCAAATTAACATTAATGCAAGCTAGTCACAAGTAAAAATGTTTTTGAAAGTCTGGTTTTGAAACCAAAAGGTTTCAAAGAAATCTTCCAGTATCACTTGCTTCACTTCTGAATGAATTGGGTAAGTATTTAAAAGCACCATAATGGACTATCACTTGGATATTTTAAAAATTAATTGTTTTCCAAATTTTATATGAAACTGATTTGGTTTCACGAGATTTTTTGGAAAGCACCAATAAACAATGCTCAGGGTTAGATGATGTGCTGCACCATTTATCTACAAAGTTTTTCACTGTGCAGGTCACTAGTGAGTTTTGCAGCACAAAATAGGAAGGGCATCATTTCCCCCCACCAAAGAACATGAAGTAATTCCAGAAGAGACAAAACAACTACAAAGTAAGTGTTGCGTCAAGAGGGCTTTGGAAGGTACCCGATTTATCGTTATAAGTCCGGTCGCGTTCAGTGCACTGAACTATCACCAAAAGACAGTACACAATCATAGGTTTGGTATAGGTGAGATTGTACCAACAATCTGAATTGGGTTCAGTTATTTTGTAACACTAGGTATTATAATTTTCTGGTCTGGAAGAGTCAGTGTAGACTGTTTTAATTTCAGTCGGCTGACGGTAAGTAGATCCATTAGTCACTCGGCAGCCAATTTGTATTGTCTGTCCTGGGATGGCCTGAAGTCTAGCCATCTGAAGAGAGTCATTCCAACTCGATTCATCTCTGGAATATACCTCATTTCCATGTATAACTAGAGTGGATAAGTTAAAATCCCTTTTGTTTTGTAGTGTTCCAAAGCTTGCACTATGCATCAATCTGCGAATCTGCTTAACCGGAACAGAAGGTTGATATAACAGCCGATTAACCCTTTCCAGCAATTGTTTGAGATGATTATTCTCATTCACGAGTTTATCAGCTCTGGTTCCTAGCATCTTTCCTGTCTCCCTCTCAAAGACCAATGATGACTTCAACACCTCATTTTCCGATTTTAAGGCTGTATATTCTACATCAGAAACTAGTTTGGGAGCAGGGGTTTCTTTAGCCTCTTGCTGAGCACAAGATAAACAGGCTCCTAACACTGCACAAATCACACCTTTACCCTTTTTCACTCTAAACTTTTGCGCAGCCTGACACTGCTCAATGCGTTCTACCACTTTCTCTTCATCCTTCCAAAATTTCTGAGCCCACTCCTTCCCAGCCTGGGAAGGGGCACATTTGAATCTTTGCAGCAGTTTATCCACGGTAATCCTGCCGACTACGCCAATTTTTCTGTTGTGTCAAGAGGGCTTTGGAAGGTACCCAATTTATCGTTATAAGTCCGGTCGCGTTCAGTGCACTGAACTATCATGATTACGGATGCACAAATAACGTAGGCACCTTTTGTCTAGTTGTGCTGCATGAACTACCACGGCCACACTTAAAGTGTCTGGTCGCATTCAATGACAACTATCATGGCTAGACCGATAAATCAAAGCAATTTATTAAAGCAACAGACACACAGGTTCTTTGGATTACCGGCGATAAATTCACTGACTGCAAGGCACATGCAAATACCAAAGCTTTGGATAACACAGATGCATCAAAAGACATAAAAGCGACTCTATAGAGGTTTCTAAATTTCCCGGGGAGGCACTTGGTACAAACAAGTGTTAGATTCTTACCCAAAGGCGTCCCGATGGGGGGGAAAGAGAGGCTCAGCCCACCGACTGATCCCAAAGGTCAGAGTAGCACACGATGGTATCTTCCCTAACATCCCCTCTCTCTTAGGCTAATTTATAGTATTTTTACCTTTCAGGTGGAGCTTGAGGGACTCTAGTCATACATACTTTGCTATGATTGGTGTAAAACTTTCTCGCTTCGTTTTAAAGGTATAAGCTAGGAAAAATTCAAAGCGCAGGCTCAGTGAGGAGCGGTCGCACCTTAGAGGCAGGTAGTTTCTGGGATGGAGGTGTGTTTTGGTATTATAATGATATTATAATGAGCAAAGTTTACCAAAGGGCAGCATTTTGTCAAAATCATGACAGTTTGTTGACTCAGGGTAGCAAATATGCAGCTTATCGGTGCCGTGGTACTCCTCTGAGTTCCCTTATCGCAGAACTTGGCCGTGGTGTCTCCACACCATTCGACCCTCTGGGCAACTCCTCTTAGAGCCAGTGCACCAGGCTCCCCTGGTGTTGCCGACATCTAAGGTTGCAGGCTTAGGGAACTTTCTGTGGAATAGATTCCTTGCATACCAGCTGCATTCCACCCGGAAAGCTTCTTCAATGCTGTGCCTTTCCAAAAATCGTAAATCTAAGTTTAATGTCTAAGTCACCTCCAGCAATTACTCCACAGTAAGTTACATTACTCAGCTAAGTTCAACTGAACGAACAGATCACTTTCAACATTGTGGTGGGTTGACCGTGTCTGGATGCCAGGTGCCCACCAAAGCGCCTCTATCACTCCCCCTCCTCAGCTGGACAGGGGAGAGAAAAAAATGTAAGGAAAGGCTCGTAGGCCGAGATAAGGACAGGGAGAGATCACGCACCAATTATCGTCACGGGCAAAACAGACCCAACTTGGGGAAATCAGTTTAATTTATTGCCAGTCAAATCAGAACAGGGCAATGAGAAATAAAAGCCAAATCTTAAAACACCTTCCCCCCACCCCTCCCTTCTTCCCGGGCTCAACTTCACTCCCAAATTCTCTACCTCCTCCCCCCAAGCGGTGCAGGGGGATGGGGGTTGCGGTCAGTTCATCACACGTTCTCTCTGCCGCTCCTTCTTCCTCAAGGGGAGAACTCCTCACACTCTTCCCCTGCTCCAGCGTGGGGTCCCTCCCACGGGCTGCAGTTCTTCACGAACTGCTCCAGCGTGGGTCCCTTCCATGGGCTGCAGTCCTTCAGGAACAGACTGCTCCAGCGTGGGTCCCACATGGGGTTACAAGTCCTGCCACCAAACCTGCTCCAGCATGGGCTCCTCTCTCTCCACAGGTCCACAGGTCCTGCCAGGAGCCTGCTCCAGCACAGGCTTCCCATGGGGTCACAGACTCCTTTAGGCACATCCACCTGCTCCGGCGTGGGGTCCTCCATGGGCTGCAGGGTGGATATCTGCTCCACCATGCACCTCCATGGGCTGCAGGGGGACAGCCTGCCTCACCATGGTCTTCACCACGGGCTGCAGGGGAATCTCTGCTCTGGTGCCTGGAGCACCTCCTCCCCCTCCTTCTTCACTGACCTTGGTGTCTGCAGAGTTGTTCATCTCACGTATTCTCCCTCCTCTCTCTCCGTTGCTATTGTTCCGTGCAGTCCCCCCCACCCCTTCTTAAATATGTTATCACAGAGGCACTACCACCGTTGCTGATTGGCTCAGCCTTGGCCAGTGGCGGATCCATCTTGGAGCTGGCTGGCATTGCCTCTATTGGACATAGGGGAAGCTTCTAGCAGCTTCTCACAGAAGCCACCCCTGTGGCCCCCCCGCTACCAAAACTTTGCCACGCAAACCCATTACAAACATTTTCATCCACAAAATGCTGGACTATAAAATTCTTAACTTAAAATTGATAATTTCTAGTCCCTGTCCTGCACAGTAGTCCAAACAGAATGTACAGGTAAAGCAGTCTGTCTTAGTTTATACAAGACCAAATGCCAGCATACAGAACAATTCTTGACTAGTAACTTGATTTTTTGTTTGTCATTGCTGATAATCCTTACTACAGAGTCCACAATATTTACTGAGATTCATTAGTCTATCGAGCTGCAAAACGGAATTAGTCTAACCCGTCATAAAAGGCTAAGTGGTTACTCATATTTTAAGTTTCTTCAAATAAAGAATTCTTTAAAATACTTTGACTAGTTATTTCAATTTACAAAACACACAATGTAGCAATAATCTCTGTGTACATTTAGAAAAACCTTTCTGAAGCGTTTTTGAGATGCTCTTTCACAATTACTATCTGATCAATTTCTATAAAATCATTAAAAATTTTAGAGCAAGTTATAAATATATGGCAAATATGTTACTGTTTATTTTCCAGCACTTCTGAGATGAGCAAAAGAGAAATTTTGCCCTTAAAGTGTTAGTCTATGGTATGGAATATCGATTTGGTCATTTGGGGTAAGGTGTCCCAGCTGTGTCCCCTCTCAACTTCTTGTGCACCCGCAGCCTACTTGCTACAGGGGGGCAGCATGAGAAAGAGAAAAGGCCTTGACACTGTGTAAGCACTGTTCAGCAATAACTAAAACATCAGTGTGTTATCAACACTGTTTTCAGCACAAATCCAAAACATAGCACCATGTAAGCTACTATGAATAAATTTAACTCCATGCAGCCAAAACCAGTACAATTTCTTATATGTAAGTCTGTACAGCTTAATTAAATGTATGTATATCCTTTCAATTCCACAGTTTCTATAATGAAAGCAATAATTCTTATTTAAAAAAAAAAATCACAAAAAACCCCCCACAACCACAAACAGTAACAGCTTCATAAAGCCATGAGTATGTAAGAAAAATCTATGAAATAAGGACACTTTTTTACCCACTAAAAAACAACAAACAAAAACCCGAAATTCAGTAACACCTCACCTGCATCAGCTCTGGACCGCTGACCTGGCGATTTTCCAAATGGGGTCTTCATTCATCTGTGTTTAAGTGAGCAGCAAAGCTGCTAGACTAGGGTGAAAATCCAGTTCTTCCCAACTCCCAAAATATCTTCTTACTCTCGGAATACAACAGCTACTTATTAATCCACCATCCAATCACCAATTTGTTCTTCCTCAAATATAGGAGAAGCACTTCCAATTATATTACTCTGAAAAATAAACCAGAAAGTATAGTCTGATTTGAGACCTGGTTAAAATAAACATTGAAGTAAAACAAAATACTTTTTCTTTTATGCTCAATGAGAAGTCTCCTCATATTCTGTTATTCTGGATGCATTCAGTAAACAGAGGGCAGGTAGGCAAGACGACAGCCAAATATTAAGGCTTGTACTTTTCCTCATATTCTCAATGCAAGTTCTGTATCAGATCAAAGTCATCCACAGACAGATACACATAGAAAAACCTCATAAAAAAAACCCCACAAAAACAAAGCAACTTTGCTTAGTATAGGGAAGAACAACTACTACTTTAAAAACCCTGCGTGACAGCAGAAGAAACTGGACTACCTTCACCAGAGGTAAAGCACAAACCAACTACTTCTATTTGTTAGAAAACAAACCAAAATGCTTCACATCCACATATGAGAATTCCTTCTCTACAGATACGTTAAAAAAACTGTAGAAAAAATCTTAACACTTAAAAGTTAAAAACCCCATAGATTCTATTGCAACACTGAGACAGATGCACCCGCCCTGATAAAGACCAGGCATTTGTTACTTTTCACGCCTTTACTTTTCATGCCCTTACTGCTCTATTGTGGCTGTTGTGCCATACACAGTCACCAGTAGATAGAGCCTTCAGCCAATAGGAATGGACATGACCATATATGACCACAGGTCAGATTCGACTAGGGTATAAACAGAGTCCCGCCGGGGGGCAAATTGAGTTGGTTCTCCTTGGAGCAGTGGGTCTGCAGTTGGGGACTCTCTACTTGGGTTGGGATGTGGCCCAAGGTAACTCCTCGAGGTTGAGAGCCCTTGCCTTATCAGGTGAGTGATTGTGCATTTTGAGTCATCATTCTGAAGCTTAAGAATTCTTAAGTCAGCTGTGTGGTATTAAATTCCCATTGTCATCCTCAACCTGTGGTTTACTAATGTTTCTTGGAGTGCCAAACACTTTTGATTAGAATAAATATTATTTTTGGTTACATCACCTGCCTAATTTGACTTTGTGCACCTCCGCAACAAACACTCAAACTACCAATTTGTTAAGTCATTAGTTTGTAGAAGATCTGCAAAAGTCATTGGTGATTTGCTACACCTAAATTCAGATTCCTGAAACATTTTGTGATCACGTTACTCTAGATTAGGGAGATATGGGAGGACAGTGCTTTAAAGTCTTTTCCAAGATTTAAGTTACAGACACTTGTTATCACCTAAAATTTTGAAGAATTACAGATCAACTATTTCAGACTAATGTTTCTGGACAGTAAACATTTCTCCTAATTAATCCATTCATTTCAATGCTGGACACAGCTAAAAAAACAGGTTAGGTCAGCTCATCCTTTTAGCCTGGTTTCCTTAAGAAATGTGATTGCTGTAATCATGTTCTCTATAATCTGTCAATCATTGGTGGCCTTCTCCCTTTCACTTTTTTTCTTCCCAACAGCAGCTTTGGAACCTGCTGTTAATTTTGACAAAAGGATAAAAACCAGAGGAATGCCCCTAACTAGTGACCCAGCTGTGGGAAAAGGTGTACTTTATGTTTGTGCCTTACTGAACAACTGAATATACAAGGATAGGCCTTGAGGTATAGTACAAGTGCTATACTGAAACTTGCATTTACATCTACTAACACTTTGCCAATTCTTCCATGAATCACATCCATGAACTCCTAGGAATATTGGATCAATGCAGAGGAATATTCCTAGGAATAAAGAGTGATAGAGACACAAACAAAATTAAATACTAGTTTCTGGTGTTTCTAGTTTAAGCAAGCATTTGGCAATTTGTAGTTTTTGGAAAGATCTGTGCTATATTTGGAAGAACTAACTTTTTAGACATTCAGTCAGAAAGCAATAAGAATTTGTGAAATTAAATATCCATTTCAAGGAACTTATCAATTTTTTCACATTTCATCTCTTCCTGAAATATACCCATTATTTACACAGTAATGCTGAACAGTACCAGAGGAACAATATTCAAGGTTTAAAACACATTAGAAGAAACAACAGGAAGCAATTAGCTTGCCTAATTATTTTACTAGAACACAATTTTTTATACCAAAGACCTCAAAAATATTTCACTATAGTTTAAAATACACTTCCATATTCAGTCTCACAAGGACTGCATACAAGAGAAATTAACTTTTTTCCTCCAGATGAGATGAGAGATTATGGTTTAGAGAGGATCAACTGCAAACTAGCATTATACTTTTATACTAAACAAAAAACACCCAACCACACACACATGAAAAACATCAGCACTTAATTAAAATGCCCTTTTCCAGTAAGCTGTTGACTTGTCATCCAGGAAGTTGCAAATATTTCATAACATCTGTATGTATTATATATGGGGTTTTTTTCAGATTTCCAATCCATAGCTGCCAGAGTCCAATGCTCTCTGACCAGGTGTCCTGGTTTCAGCTGGGATAGAGTTAATTTTCTTCCTAGTAGCTGGCATAGTGCTGTGTTTTGGATTTAGGATGAGAAGAATGCTGATAACACACTGATGTTTTAGTTGTTGCTAAGTACTGCTTATGCTAGTCAAGGACTTTTCAGCTTCCCATGCTCTGCCAGGTGCACAAGAAAATGGGAGGGGGCACAGCCAGAATAGTTGATGCAAACTGACCGAAGGGGTATTCCATACCATATGACATCATGCTTAGTATATAAACTGGGGGGAGTTGGCTGGGGAGCAGGGATCGCTGCTCGGGAACTGTCTGGGTATTGGTTGGCAGGTGGTGACCAATTGCATTGTGCATCACTTGCTTTGTATATTATTATTATCATCATTATTATATTGTTGTTATTATCATTACTGTTTTACTTTATTTCAATTATTAAACTGTTCTTATCTCAACCCAGGAGTGTTTCTCACTCTCACTCCTTCAATTCTCTCCCCCATCCCATTGGGGTAGGGGGAGTGAGTGAGCGGCTGCATGGTGCTTAGTTGCTGGCTGGGGCTAAACCACGACACCAGGCTATTTATATATTCCATACATGGTGGGTGTGATGTTTAATATCAAATTTACTTATTTGAAGACAGTTGATGTTACATGGGATTTCTGATTTAGCGGAGCGATCCAGCAATATAGCCAAATCACAGTACAAGTGTAAGTTACACTTAGCAAAATATAGCAATTGCAATACACAGTTCAATCACAATACCAATGTGTTCCCCATTACTGGTGTCTATACTGTGCTCAATGTCACGATGCTGGGCATCCCCAATCACCAGGAAAGAATACATGGGTTGAAGCCAGCTCAAGCCTGTTGCTCTCTTCAAAATTCTTTTATTAGTTGTCTAGTTTTTATACTATATGTTCGACTGAGCCACCTATTCACTACCCCCATGCTGCTCTGGCTAATTCAGGGAGATATTCACACTCTTTTAATGAAATATGGGAAAAACATTTATACTACCAGTTGATCCACTCAACTGTTAACTAAAAGTGAGCTTTCTTTGCAACAGCTGTGGTCAGTCACACCCTGCATTATTCTCTGAGCTTCATGGGCAGATTGCCCTTGCCCGTCTCCATTGAGCCTTCTTCCATTGTAGGGGTTTATTGGTCGGTCACAATGGCAAACTGTAATTGTAAAATACTGTATAGTTTCATCTTTTGTTAAGTAGCTATATTTACAAAGAAAAATGAAACAACACAAGTTTTGGCTTTCTACCAGTTAGTAAGCATTTTATTGGAATGATCTGTCCCCAATCACTACTACGCCAACAAAGACATACCTCTTAGAAGGAAAAAGGCTTCCTAATCCTTTTAAAGTCACAATGCATTTGCTAACACTTAAAGCAGCATTTCACTCTGCTTTCTGAACCTAAGGGCACAAGACTACTGAAGTGAAAAGATGATTCAGCAATTCAAACATTTTCTATAAATTAAGCCAAGTAACTTCCACTAATTCAACACTTAAGATTTTCACAGAAAGGAAATGAAACTTAAATTTTCCTAAAATTAGTATTCTGAATTCTTTACATGTCAGCTTCTCACTGACAATTCTAAAGGCATTAATAAGGAGGGATAAAATGAGATTTTCTGAAGGTAATTGATATACTTTGAGATCATCTTGAACTTTAAAGCATATGTAACAATTTTTGAAGTAGTTTGCCTTATTAAAATAAACCAGAAAAATATACAACTTATGTAATGTTGTTTTGTAATAAAGTTTTGTAATAAAAGGGTTTGAATTTTGTGGGTTGATTTTTTTCTTGATAGTTTTCCATATTAAGGATTTGGAATATTTACATGATAGCATTAAATGTGCTGTTGTCATTCATAATATTTATAAGTCTAAGAATGCCATGTTACACACAAAAGAAATTTGTAATGTGCTTCTGACATACTAAGTAACAATAAGCCATACTGTTAAGGAAGAATGGAAATTCCTTGTTAGAAGGATGTACATAAGGTGACTTACGAAACAATCAACTTTTGAGGGTAATTCTATTGACAGCACTAGAGTTTAGTATTTGAGCAGTTTAAAATGAGAAACTGCCAAGTCACTTCAAAATATTTCAGCATGACTTCTGAATGTCAGCCTTTTTAATAACAGTTTAGTGAACCAATTCTAAAACGACTACTTTGTTCTTTCATATTGCAAATAAAACACAGGTAGCTTTTTTTGATCCAAACTGACACATCCAGAACACACTATAATAGCCTTTACAGACTACCAGTATCTTTTAGAAAAGCATCACAGCCTACCAGTTAGGCACTGATTGCCCCCACACCTGACTGCACAGGTCACCAACAGCTCAGTTGCAGGTTTCATTTAAAAAACATTCTTCTGATTAGCCATCAGCTACAACTACTCACCAGCCCAAGTGTTTTGCTTACAAAAAAAATAGTGTGTTTTCTTTCTTAGGTCAGAACACACTTATGAAAAACAATGTGAAAGTTAGATGAATATTTTGTATGATACTGTTCTAATTATTTTGGAGTGTTTCACATGAAAAAGGTTAAATGATGGATTAAAACCAGCAAGGCCTACAAATTGTCAGTCATCATACTAGTTTTAATGATAACAGTACAATCATGCTATCAGGGTAAGGAAGAAGACACAATATCAAGACAAAAAAATAGAGCTATATTTAATTTTTTTTTTCAGCATAAAGGCAAAAGAAGGGAAAAAACAGCATGTACACTCAGCACAGATTATGCAGTTTTCCTCATGAACCAGTTTAATCCCCTCTGTAAACCCTTAATTGTAAACCACATGAGACTATTCTTCTGTGAACAAAGTAATTCTGAAACGAAATATGCCAGTTAAAGAGATTTTTTGGTACGTAATATTTTGATTTCCATAACTCAGTTCAGAATTGCTGATATACGTTTTAGCTGAAGTAGTATAATGGTTTTGGCACTAACAAGTTGGATGAGGCAGGTCTATTATTTAGATTCCCTAATTCTTATCATATGAATAGAAAGGGTGACCCTATGCAAGTTTTCTGTATACCCCCCTCCCCCCAAGACAATCAGTGTTAAAATATCTCCTAAATAACAGGGGGTAATATAAAAATATACACCTGCTTTTAGTCTGTGATGGACATTTTCACTTTCCTGAGGTATGAAAATTCAGCCACTCAAATTCCAAATCTGCGTGAAAGTATCCTACAGACTCATGTGGCATATCAATTACTAACTTTTTTTCCCTAACACTAGGATTTAGTAGGATTAGTAACATCTGGGAAGAGAGATTATAGTAAACTAGCTCTGCGAACACAAAAATTATTTACAACTGACAACCACAAAGAGCAATACATTTCAGTGATGGATTTATCAGTTGACAGACCCCAAATCAAGCACTACTTTCCCTCCCCTCTGATATCCTCTACAGCTTTTCCTCTATCAATAGATTTATTGTTATTTGCCTAGAAGTGTACAGAAAAAAGCAGTACTGGTATACAACTGTGCCTCTGTGTGTATATATATTTATATATAAAAATAAAACCTCAAATTACATTTACTCTAAGATGCTATATTGATGTAACTGTAGATTATTAAACAGAAAGTTGAAATAATCTGAAATTTGTACAAAACGTCTCTTGTTGACAGGGTGTCTATATAAGTGACAATGGGACTATAAATGCTGTACCATTACTGCTAAAAGGAAAAAAAAAAGTGCTACCTAAAGTTAATCTGGTTTTCTTTCCCTTTTTAATATGAAAATATCTAGAAAAACAATGCACTGTATACAGATGTTTTCAGTAAAAGCCAACATAATAAAATACATTCTACCACCACCACAGTTAAACATCTTAAAAAGTGAAGCCAGAAGAAAAACAGACCATATTATATTCAGATAAATACAGGCTTTTATCTTCAGCACATGCATACACTCAATGAATTCTAGGGATCAGATTATATTTTATAATGATCCTGGAACTGAATGAAAAGGTTTTTAATCTTTTTGTAAACTTTTATCTTTCAACTTTGTTTCAACAACAAATGATTAGATGAGGATTTTACCATATTGTAGAGCAAAAGAAGGTTTTCTGAAGAAGGTCTGGAGACAAGAACTCCCTATTATAGCATAAAACTATGGAAGTCAATATAATTTAGGAGTTCTAAAAAATCAAAAAACATATTGGAAGAACAATTATTAACAGTAATATTCAATTGAGCAATTATCCCAACATTTCCCCCCCTTAAGTAATACTCCAAATGTTTCAGAACTAGGTAGGTAGCTTTACAAAGGATATTAACCTTTCAGAAGCCTTCTATCTGAGTCAATAGTTTGAACAAGTTTTGTCTAAACCACCTTTCAGCACATGTCCTTAGCTTAGCTCTGCTGAAGTTAGACACAGTATTTCAGGTGAAACATGAGGTTCATGATCTTGAAGCATTAGTGTAGTTTTATGAGAACACATGTAAACAGTAACCCTCAAAGACTGCATTTAAAGTTCATTTTAAAAAAAGGACAGACAGAAATCCTGAAAGTACCATTTCCAATGTTTCCTGCCATACTTGTTCTTCCCCTTGAATTAGCAAGATATAGTTGTTACTGAGACAAGCAGTATAGTTTGTTCTCTATTTCCACTGGTTTTCCTCATGACATACATTGTTAAAGCACTTAGTCTCTCTCCATTCAATTCAGCATTTAAGAGGTCTTATTTTTGCAACAGATATATTTTGAACTAATCACAGATGGAGTGTATACTTAACTCAGGTAGCAGTAAAGGCATCAGTAAGAACTTCATTAGAGTCAGTATTATAAAATAGTATTTTAATGAACTTACTTAGTATTTAAGTTTCAGGGGCTCAGTGACCACACTCCTAACTTCTAAAGAGTATCATCTCACAAGACTAATTTTCAGAACTCACATACTACATTTGAAAACTGTAATGAAAACACCAGTAGAGAGAACATGAAAGCATAGGATTCTCACTCCCCCAAGTCACAAAGCACTTATTTCTGTTTAAAAAATTTTATTGTAGTTAAAGTACAAAAAACATATTCTCTCCTCAGAAAGATTATAGAATAATTTTTACCCTAGTCTGTAGCACCCTTATGCTTACATAGATGGTTACTGTGGGAGATACAAGGCATGGAAGTTAAGCGTGTTCTTGTCTGCCATTACAGCACCCATCTGTCAACAGACTTGAACAAAAATAACAAGTAGGATTTTTCCACCTTCTATGGAAAAAAAATCCGCAAACAAAAAACCCAAATGCAGAGTTATTACATTTGACACTGCGATCCTGGACAACTGCTCTAAATTACAGGAACACCACACTATATTCAATTCAAGGACCAAGAGTTTGGAGATATTTCACTAACATCTGCACCTTCAAAAGCTTTGTATTACTGGGAGAGAAATCAATTTTGAAGTTAATTCTAAGCGCCCTACAATGAAGGGTAGAGTTTTTGTCTCAAACATTCACAGAAGTATACATCACATTCTTAAAATAAATAAAATCCACATATGAAAACAACCATAAAATGTGAGATTTCCCAAATGTTTTCCAGCTCAAGAACACTAGTGCCACATCACTGAAATTGACTACCAAAGTTTAGCTGTCTAGAAATTAAGCACTGAATGAGGTAAATGTTTCCCAGATATCAAGAACTACTTTTTTGAAAGGTTAGGTATCTAGGATTGAACCTCTACTTCTTAGAAGCATACCAAGAAGGAACTTTTTCATGCACTTCTAAATCCTACTGCAATCAAAGGATTATTTCAGACAGTCGAGTAATCTACAAATTAAGGCAATGTCACCTAATCTACATCTGACTGGCTTGATATTTTGTTAGCCTTAAGAATACAGTGGAGATTCCATACCAAACATGAATGTGGGATTTTGTCCTTAAAAGGTGGCAGCCTCCATAAGTGACATAGAACATATGCAATTCCAAGGGATTCCTAAGAACAGCACTGCATTTACAAGTATCAAAGATTTCACTCAGTGGGCCACCAGTAGAAGCAGAGAACAAACAGTAAACTGTTGTACTGAGTTTAAGTGGCAAGGTTTTTGTAGCAGGGGGGGCTGCAGGGGTGGCTTCTGTGAGAAGATGCCAGAAGCTGCCCCCATGTCTGACAGAGCCAGTTCCAGCTAGCTCCAAGATGGACCCGCCAATGGCGAAAGCTGAGCCAATCAGCGACGTTGGTAGCACCTCTGTGATAACATATTTAAGAAAGGGTAAAAAATGCTGCACAGCAGCAGCTGGAAGAGAGGAGTGAGACTGTGAGAGAACAGCCCTGCAGACACCAAGGTCAGGGAAGAAGGAGGGGGAGGAGGTGCTCCAGGCGCCAGAGCAGAGATTCCCCTGCAGCCCGTGGTGAAGACCATGGTGAGGCAGGCTGTCCCCCTGCAGCCCATGGAGGTCCATGGTGGAGCAGATATCCACCCTGCAGCCTGTGGAGGACTCCATGCTGGAGCGGGTGGATGTCGCCGAGGGGAGCTGCTCTGGAGCTGGCCTGATCCGCAGCGGAGCGGCAGATCTCGGTGCAGAGGGGGATTTCCTGAGATAGGGAAACACCAGGGCAGCAGAGAGACCCGCCAGGAGCTGGCAGCTCTTGCTAGAGATGCTGACAAGGTCTGGGTATTGCCAGAGCAACCGCAGCCACCCCCACACGTATAAAAAGCAGCCTAGAAAGCACGAGCGACCAGGAGCACTGAAAACAGAGCGGGCAACAGGAAGGGCCTAGTCACCCTACCAGCTCAAGAGGTAAGTTCAATTGGTGGTCATCACCCTCTCAGAAGGAGCTTAGCTATGGTATCCACCCAGCAGAACGCTATGTCCTCTGCACTCACCAGAATGGATGTGGAACCTAGAAAGAGCTCCCATGAAAACACACAGCCATCCAGGTCTCAGGCTGCAGGGAGTGCCAGAGCCTGTCACTGGTAATGGATGGCAGTAGTGAGAACAGCTGTGTGAGATGTGACCAAGTAGATGATGTGCTCAGCTTGGTAGCAGAGCTACGAGAGGAAGTATAAAGATTAAAGAGCATCAGGGAGTCTGAGAAAGAGACAGATTGGTGGAACCATGCTCAGCCCTCCCTGAGACAGAAACAGGAACAGCCACCAGAAAAAACACAAGATCAAGGGGATCCTGTATCCTCCTCCTGCCAGGCTGAAGGCAGTAACTTAAAGGAAAGGAGTGAATGGAGGAAAGTCCATGCTCAGGGTAGCAGACAAACCCCCTCCTTGCCCATCTCGCCTTCCCAGGTACCTCTGTACAATAGGTATGAGGCTCCGGATGTGGAAGGCCAGTCAATGGACGATGTGGATGATGGTCCATCTACACCAGAGGTGTTGCCAAGGTCAGAAATGCCTACCCCCTGTATCATGACCACCTCCACGAGGAAGAAAAGACGGGTTACAGTTGTAGGTGACTCCCTTCTGAGGGGAACAGTGGGTCCAATATGCCAGACAGACCCTCCTCTTAGGGAAGTCTGCTGCCTCCTTGGGGCCTGGGTTGAGGACATCACTAGGAAACTTCCTAGCCTGGTACGGCCCTCGGACTATTACCCATTACTGCTCTTCTATGTGGGTGGCAATGAAGCTGCAACGCGTAGTCCAAGGGCAATCAAAAGAGACTTCAGGGCCTTGGGACAGTTGGTAAGGGAATCTGGGGCACAGGTTATTTTTTCCTCTATCCTTCCAGTTGCAGGCAACAACATTGGAAGAAACTGACAGACAGACAGACCGACTGCCACAATTTTGGGTTTTTTGATAATGGGATGGCCTACACGGCACCAGGCCTGCTGGCATCAGATGGGATTCACCTTTCACAGAGGGGGAAGAGTGTCTTTGCTCATGAGCTAGCGGGGATCATTGACAGAGCTTTAAACTAGACTTGAAGAGAGAAGGGAATAATATCAGGCTTGCCCATGACAAGCTGTGGGATGACACGCCACGGGACAACACGCCAAGGTTTGAGGAATGGGGTGCTAGCGAGGGCCCTCAGCCTGTTGCTCTGAAACATGCTGGGTACACTGGAGCACACCTGAAGTCTTACAGAGATGAGCCAGGGGCTCCTGAGGTAATAGGAGCCAACAGGGAAACACTGGTGAAATACCTCAAAGGAATTAAGGTGTGTTCCTCTAAAAAGGTGACACGGCCAACAGCCCAGCTGAAGAGCCTCTACACCAATGCACGCAGCATGGGCAACAAACAGGAGGAGTTGGAAGTCACTGTGCTGCTAGAAAGCTACGACCTAGCTGCCATTACTGAAACTTGGTGGGATGAATCCCATGACTGGAGTGCAGCTATCGATGGCTACAAGCTGTTCAGAAGAGACAGGTGAGGAAGGAGGGGTCACCCTCTACATCAAGAAATAGATAGAGTGTGAAGAGCTGTCTCTGAAGAATAAACACGAGCAGGTTGAAAGCTTATGGGTAAGAATTAGAGACCGAGGCAACAAAGGGAACCTTGTGGTCGGTGTTTACTATAGGCCGCCTGCTCAAGGGGAGCCTATTGACGAAGCCTTCTTACTCCAGCTACAGGAGGCATTGCGCTCACAGACTCTCGTACTGCTGGGGGACTTCAACCACACCGACATTTGCTGGAAAAGCAACACGGCGAACTGTAGGCAATCCAGGAGGCTCCTGGAATGCATCAAGGATAACTTCTTAGACCAGGTAATAGACAGCCCTACCAGAGGGGATGCAATACTGGACCTGTTGGTCACCAACACAAGTGAGCTAATTGGTGACGTCAAGATTGGAGGCAGCCTGGGCTGGTGCAGTTCCCAGTCCTGAGGGATATGGGTCAGGTGAAAAGTAAAGTCAGGACCCTGAATTTTAAGAAAACAAACAGCCAGCTGTTCAAGGAGTTAGTCAATAGGACCCCCTGGGAAACGGTCCTCAGGGACAGGGGAATGGAACAGAGCTGGCAGATCTTTAAGGACGCTTTCCACAGAGCGCAAGAGCTCTCAGTCCCCATATGTAAGAAATCAGGAAAGGAAGGCAAGAGACCAGCATGGCTGAGTTGAGACCTGCTGGTCAAACTAAAGAGCAAGAAGGAAATGCACAGGCAGTGGAAGCAGGGACAGGTATCCTGGGAAGAGTATAGGGATGCTGCCTGGTTGTGTAGGGAGGGGGTCAGGAAGGCCAAGGCGTGGCTGGAGCTGAACTTGGCAAAGGATGTAAAGACTAAGAAGAAGGGCTTCCATAGATATATCAACCAGAAAAGGAAGGTTAAAGAAAGAGTAGCCCCCGATGAACAAGAATGCCGACCTAGTATCAAAAGACGAGGAGAAGGCTGAGGCACTCAACAACTTCTTTGCCTCAGTCTTCACCGGCAACCTCTATCCTCACCCCTCCCGAGTCGATGGACCGCAAGATGGGGACCAGGGGGGTAAAGCCCCTCCCACTGTAAGGGAAGATCAGGTTCAAGACCACCTGAGGAACCTGAATGTACACAAGTCTATAGGACCTGATGAGATGCATCCCAGAGTCCTGAGGGAATTGGCTGATGTAGTTGCCAAGCCACTCTCCATGATATTTGAAAAGTCATGGCAGTCAGGTGAAGTCCCTGCTGACTGGAAGAAGGGAAACGTTGTGCCCATTTTTAAAAAGGGAAGAAAGGAGGACCCTGGGAACTACCGACCTGTCAGCCTCACCTCTGTGCCTGGGAAGATCATGGAACAGATCCTCCTAGAGGATATGCTCAAGCACATGGAGGACAGGGAGGTGATTTGCCCAGAGAGGTAGTGGAGGCCCCATCCCTGGAAAAATTCAAGGTCAGGTTGGACAGGGCTCTGAGCAACCTGATCTAGTTAAAGATGTCCCTGCTCACTGCAGGGGGGGGTGGGCTAGATGATTGTCCTGGTTTTGGCTGGGATAGAGTTAATTTTCTTCCTAGTAGCTGGCATAGTGCTGTTTTTTGGATTTAGGATGACAAGAATGTTGATAACACACTGATGTTTTAGTTGTTGCTAAGTACTGCTTATGCTAGTCAAGGACTTTTCAGCTTCCCATGCTCTGCCAGGTGCACAAGAAAATGGGAGGGGACACAGCCAGAATAGTTGATCCAAACTGACCAAAGGGCTATTCCATACCATATGACGTCATGCTCAGTATATAAACTGGGGGGGGGGGGGTTGGCCGGGGGGAACTTGGGAACTGGCTGGGTATTGGTCGGCGGGTGGTGAGCAATTGCATTGTACATCACTTGCTTTGCATATTATTATTATAATTATTATATTATTATTATTATCATTACCATTTTACATTATTTCAATTATTAAACTGTTCTTATC
The DNA here is from genome assembly GCF_030463565.1 of Pelecanus crispus. Lineage (NCBI taxonomy): Eukaryota > Metazoa > Chordata > Aves > Pelecaniformes > Pelecanidae > Pelecanus > Pelecanus crispus. The sequence continues at coordinate 13,097,472 of NC_134675.1, forward strand.
TCAACCCAGGAGTGTTTCTCACTCTTACTCCTCCAATTCTCTCCCCCATCTCACCGGAGCAGGGGGAGTGAGTGAGCGGCTGCGTGGTGCTTAGTTGCTGGCTGGGGCTAAACCACGACAATGATCTCTACAGGTTCCTTCCAACCCAAAGCATTCTATGATTCAAGACAGCCAGCATGTCTTCACCAAGGGCAAGTCCTGCCTGACCGACCCAGCAGCCTTCTATGATGGAGTGACTACATCAGTAGACAAGGGAAGAGCGACTGACATCATCTACCTGGACTTGTGCAAGGCCTTGGACATTGTCCCCCACAACATCCTTCTCTCTACATTGGAGAGATATGGATTTAATGGATGGACTGTTTGGTCGATAAGGAACTGGCTAGATGGTCACATCCAGAGGGTAGTTGTCAACGGCTCAATGTCAGATGGAGATCAGTGACAAGTGGAATCCCTTAGGGGTCCATACTGGGACCGGTGCTGTTTAACATCTTCATCAATGACATAGACAGTGGGATCGAGTGCACCCTCAGCAAGTTTGCAGACAACACCAAGCTGAGTGGTGCGGTTGACGCACCTGAGGGATGGGATGCCATTTAGAGGAACCTGGACAAGCTCAAGAAGTGGGCCTGTGTGAACCTCATGAGGTTCAACAAGGCCAAGTGCAAGGTCCTGCACCTGGGTCAGGGCAACCCCTGGTATCAGTACAGGCTGGGGGATGAAGAGATTGAGAGCAGCCCTGCAGAGGAGGACTTGGGGGGACCGGTGGGTGAAAAGCTGGACATGAGCCAGCAACGTGCGCTTGCAGCCCAGAAAGCCAATCCTATCCTGGGCTACATAAAAAGAAGTGTGGCCAGCAGTTCGAGGGAGGTGATTCTGCCCCTCTACTCCACTCTGGTGAGACCTCATCTGGAGTACTGCATCCAGATCTGGAGCCCTCAGCACAGGAAAGACATGGACCTGCTGGAGCGGGTCCAGAGGAGGCCACAAAAATGATCAGAGGGATGGAACACCTCTCCTATGAAGAAAGGCTGAGAGACTTGGGATTGTCCAAGCCTGGAGAAGAGAAGGCTGCGGGGAGACCTTATTGCAGCCTTTCAGTACTTAAAAGGGGGCTTATAAGAAAGATGGGGACAGATTTTTTTTAATAGGGCCTGTTGCAGTAGGCCAAGGGGTAATGGTTTTAAACTAAAAAGAGGGTAGATTCAGACTAGATATAAGGAAGAAATTTTTTATAATGAGGGTGGTCAAGCACTGGAACAGGTTGCCCAGAGAGGTGGTAGATGCCCCATCCCTGGAAACATTCAAGGTCAGGTTGGACGGGGCTCTGAGCAACCTGATCTAGTTGAAGATGTCCCTGCTCATTGCAGGGGGGTTGGACTAGATGACCTTTAAAGGTCCCTTCCAACCCAAACTTATGATTCTATGATGTGCCCTGAAGGAAGCTGTGACCCCATGGAGAGCCCACGCAGGAGCAAGCTCCTGGCAGGAACTGCAGCCTGTGGAGAGGAGCCCATGCTGGAGCAGGTTTGCTAGCAGGACCTGTGGTCCCATCGGGGGCCCACGCTGGAGCAGTCCATTCCTGAAGGACTGCACCACATGGAAAAGGACCCCTGCTGGAGCAGTTCTTGAAGAACTGCAGCCTATGGGAAGGATCCACATTGGAGAAGGTCGTGAAGGACTGTCTCCTGTGGGAGGGGCACCACGCTGGAGCAGGGGAAGAGCGTGAGGAGGAAGGAGCGGCAAAGACAAAGCGTTATGAACTGACCACAACCCCCATTCCCCGTCCCCCTGCACTGCTTGAAGGGAGGAGGCAGAGAAGTCAGGAGTGAAGTTGAGCCTGGGAAGAAGGGAGGGGTGGGGGGGAAGGTGTTTTTTAGATTTGTTCTTCTCATTATCCTACTTGGATTTGATTGGTAGTAAATTAAATTACTTTCCCCAAGTCAAGTCTCTTTTGCCCATGACGTTGTGGTGGGTTGACCTTGGTTAGCCACCAAGTACCCACCAAGCCGCTCTATCACTCCCCCTCCATCAGCAACATGGGGAGAAAAATACTACTGAAAGCTTGTGGGTTGAGACAAGGACAGGGAGATCACTCAGCTGTTACCGTCTCTCTTCTGCTGGACTATCCAGTGCGGGTCCCCCATGAAGTACAGGTCTAGCCAGAAAACCTGCTCCTGCATGGGCTTCTCTCCATGGGCTCCTCTTTCCTTGCCACCAATCTTCATATCATCTTTTATCTACCTAAATGTGCAGACAGGCACTTTTGCATAATACCATTGTCTTCATCTGCTGTTCAGGTGTACCCTTAGAAAGAATATAGGCCTTTCTTCCTTTGCAGAACCTTCTATATGTATAAACACAGTATTTTCATCCTATTCAAACACAATTTAACTTTTTAAGTATGTCTGAACACAGCATAAGAGAACCGGTATTTATCTTCAGGGTTATGACACCCCAGGTTGTACCAGTTTAGATTTTCAATTTAATCTTCAGTGGGGCAGGAAAAAGCTTTAAGAACAAGATATCTAAAGATTCTTAGTAAGAAAATGCAGAAATTGAAGTCTGATCCATCAGAGACATGGAAGTGTCCTCTTAATTTTCTTAAGTATAAAGTTAGGTAGGAATCTCAACCTCTGAAAAATCCTGTTTATTAACTCAGTGATCTCTCTTCTTTTAAATATAAAAAAGATAATTGAACCTTATAAAAAAATTGCATTTAAGAAAAGTACAATTCAAAAAACAATCCCCAGAAATATAAAATTCAACCTCTTTGCATACAAACATTGCTTGATAAATAAAGCAAACAAACAAAAAAACCCTACCACCCACACCTTCTAAATTCATTATAAAAACTTATTTTTTTCTTCAAGAGTTTTATTCTACAGAAGCTTCCAGGAAATTTTTCTGCTGCTCTAAAGTATGTAGCTAAATCTTTACAAAATTTTTCTTCCAGTAGGATCCTTGGTGCTTTGCATGCACAATACATTACTATTTAATAAGAGTTAAACAAATATTAAAGGCAGTCTTGCACACATTACATTTACTTCACTCTAGTCACATACTGCTTTGAACTAATTATCTCCAAGTTCTTTAGAGCTCTGCTCTTCTGAAAGTCCACAACATTTTAAATATCTGGATTTTAACTGTTTTAGAGGTGAGATAAGCCTTAATGAGTGCACAAAAGTGTCCATTAATACTGCATACATAGGTTATACACTAAATCTGTAACGGTACTTAGCCTTCTGCAAGTGTTCATCCCACAGCTCGCAATACATCCAAGCACTTCCATTGAGGGTATCAGGTTAAGAAGTCCTTGCCACTGACAGTATCTCGTTTGCCTGGCTCTGCCCACATCTATTACACATCAGTTTTCCTTTCAAGATTGGCTAGGTCTCTTGACCTGTCAAAACCATTTGTCTTTAAACCATAGTTGTTAAAGTTACCTGCCACTCCAGAATACTGAGTTCAAACAAAACAAGTCGTCTTTCACTTCTTCCTAAACTTGTTTTAAAGACCTTACTTTCCAAGCATTGCCTTATACAAATGTTCTTTCTGTATTATCCTTCTCCCCAGCTTCAGCTTCCATCCAAGTCATTTTACCATTGCTTTATAGAAAAATTCTTTCAGTCATCTGACAACAAGCAGTCCAATCACTTGCCTAACTTTTCTGCATGTCAGTTCCTCATAACAATACTCTCTCTCAGGATCACTGCAGCATTTTTTCCTGACCTAGTCTCTTTGCACAGCTAGCTGCAATACATGGCCTCTCTGTGGTTTCTGGTTTCTCACCAAGGGCTGCTTGTTACAAAGAACTTGTAGCTTTCACCTCTGAAAACCTCTGTATTTCAGTCAATACTCAAATCACATAAAGAGTGTAAAGCAGAACACAAGACAAACGCAAAAAGTCTCTGGTCTTCAGCAGCACAACAAATGCCACACTCCCCAATTATGGCTGCAATTCTACCTACCCCACATAATGCTGGATAGAAAGAAACCATAAGTGTGGACTTCCAAGAGCTTTGTTGCCAAACCCCAGTGAGTCTTTGCTAAGCGTACGTGAACAGCAATTGCTCAGTGCTTATTTGTCCAGAGTTGAATTTTTTTATTAGTAGTTCACTGGTTTTTCCATTAGGACAAGCTATGTCCTTATCAAACATATATGCGCTCTAAAATTTCATCTCTCTGCTTTAAAAGTTATTAGATCCAGAAAGGCTACAGTTTCTTTCTTTGGCTGAAGTTTTCTTAGAAGTTCATTCCAAGTAGCTTAAAGCATACATCTATAAATGAGAAAGACAAGTCTTAATAGCTGATCTTGTGCATTCGAAAACAATTGCAAACAAGGACTTCCAAATTTAAATATGAAGTATCTTCCAGCATAAATAGAGCCATGGACAGGCTCACAGCACTATTTTTATTTTCTCCCAGTACCAAAGGATTCTTCTATGCCTTCTTCAGAAGCATTTCTCACCTGCTATATCATCTACCCTAGCATGCTGTATTAACTCCGAAATAAGAGGATGCCAGTTTTAATCCTTAAACTTGGAGCAATCCAAATTTTGACCAGCTCCTAGACACTGGTGTTTCCAATCTGTTAGAGGAAGCATATTTCTTCAAAGTTTTAGAATCAGTGGTCCCTTCCCTCCTTCCACCTGGTGATCTCTCATTTACAATTAAATTTCCGAACTACTGCCAAACTATTTCCTGTGTACTTTAAACCAGAGCAATTTTTTTTCATTACAGTACATGAAACCCAACAGCTCATAGTTGTTTTGGTTTTTTTAATCTTATATTACTAACCAGTTTTAAGAATGTTGTGGTTTAGCCCCAGCCAGCAACTAAGCACCACGCAGCCGCTACCCCTACTAAGCTCACTCCCCCTACCCCGATGGGATGAGGGAGAGAATCGGAGGAGTAAGAGTGAGAAAAACTCCTGGGTTGAGATAAGAACAGTTTAATAATTGAAATAAAGTAAAATAGTAGTAGTAGTAATAATAACTATATAATAATAATAGTAATAATAATAATAATATACAAAGCAAGTGATGCACAATGCAATTGCTCACCACCCGCCGACCGATACCCAGACAGTTCCCGAGCAGCGATCGCTGCTCCCCAGCCAACTCCCCCCAGCTTATATACTGAGCATGACGTCACATGGTATGGAATAGCCCTTTGGTCAGTTTGGATCAACTATTCTGGCTGTGCCCCCTCCCAGTTTCTTGTGCACCTGGCAGAGCATGGGAAGCTGAAAAGTCCTTGACTAGCATAAGCAGTACTTAGCAACAACCAAAACATCAGTGTGTTATCAGCATTCTTCTCCTACTAAATCCAAAACACAGCACTATGCCAGCTACTAGGAAGAAAATTAACTCTATCCCAGCCAAAACCAGGACAGTCTAATGAAATAGCATCATAGATAAGTAGGCCTGGAAGAGTCCTCAAAATTATCATCTATTTTAAATGGTTTTCTTGACAGAAAAATAAGGTGATTATAACTAAACCCCATTTTCCAAGTCCTGTGTTTTCTGTTTACTATCTTTCTGTACTTCCCAAGCATTTTTGAAGAACTATGCAGCCCAAAAAGCTCCTTTGAAATTTTGTAAGAATACCTATATTTTCACTTTCAAATCACTAATGGAATTTAAATGAAAAATAATCCAAGGACATGCCAAATATGGTTTATCAGAACTCCCTAGGAGACCATGCAAGAAGTTCAGCTGTAGATTATTCTTGTAGGTAGAAGAAACTAACCTTCCTAATGAAAACTACCTCTCAGCGTGCACCTATAATTTCCTTGTTTTTTATACTACAGCTTCCATAAATAAGTTAAAGTAAGCAATGTTTCTGATTTGAAGAACGGTAGCTGACCAAAGAAACAAAGCAACTTTATTCCTTTTTAGATCAACCCAGGAGATGCATTACTATTTAATTCATATATGGGACAAGATAACCAAATAAGTTTTCCTTCCTGCTAGTAATGTGAGAAATCGACTCACCGCATCTTCTTATTTATTCAGCACCTACCATCCACCACAAATAGTCAATACTGGTAGTTTTACCAGCATTTTGAAAATGTGCAAATTACTTAAAAGTAAAAGCTTTACTGTTGTAATCATAGAATCATTTAGGTTGGAAAAGACCTTTAGGATCATCAAGTCCAACCATAAACCTAACACTGCCAAGTCCACCACTAAACCATGTCCCTAAGCACCATGTCTACACGTATTTTAAATACCTCCAGGGATGGTGACTCAACCACTTCTCTGGGCAGCCTGTTCCAATGCTTGATAACCCCTTCAGAGAAGAAATTTTTCTTAATATCTAATCTGAACCTCCCCTGGTGCAACTTGAGGCCATTTCCTCTCGTCCTATCGCTTGTTATTTGGGAAAAGAGACCAACACCCACCTTGCTACAACCTCCTTTCAGGTAGCTGTAGAGAGCGATAAGGTCTCCCCTCAGCCTCCTCTTCTCTAGGCTAAACAATCCCAGTTCCCTCAGCCGCTCCTCATAAGACTTGTTCTCCAGACCCTTCTCCAGCTTCGTTGCTCTTCTTTGGACACACTCCAGCACCTCAATATCTTTCTTGTAGTGAGGGGCCCAAAACTGGACACAGTATTCGAGGTGCGGCCTCACCAGTGCCGAGTACAAAGGAACGTAGTCCCTAGTGCTGCTGGCCACACTATTCCTGATACAAGCCAGGATGCTGTTGGCCTTCTTGGCCACCTGGGCACACTGCCGGCTCATATTCAGCCGGCTGTCGACCAACACCCCCAGGTCTTTTTTGGCCAGGCAGCTTTCCAGCCACTCTTCCCCAAGCCTGTAGCGCTGCATGGGGTTGTTATGACCCAAGTGCAGGACCCGGCACTTTGCCTTGTTGAACCTCATACAGTTGGCCTCGGCCCATCGATCCAGCCTGTCCAGATCCCTCTGTAGAGCCTTTCTATCCTCAAGCAGATCAACACTCCTGCCCAACTTGGTGTCATCTGCAAACTTACTGAGGGTGCACTCAATCCCCTCATCCAGATCATTGGTAAAGATATTAAACAGAACTGGCCCCAATACTGAGCCCTGGGGAACACCACTTGTGACCGGTCACCAACTGGATTTAACTCCATTCACCACAATTCTTTGGGCCCTGCCATCCAGCGAGTTTTTTACCCAGTGAACAGTACACTCATCCAAGCCATGAGCAGTGGGTTTCACCAGGAGAATGCTGTGGGAAACAGTGTCAAAGGCTTTACTAAAGTCCAGGTAAACAACATCCACAGCCTTTCCCTCATCCACTAAGCGGGTCTCCTTGTCACAGAAGGAGATCAGATCAGTCAAGCAGGACCTGCCTTTCATAAACCCATGCTGACTGGGCCCGATCACCTGGTTGCCCCGTACGTGCCGTGTGATAGCACTCAAGATGATCTGCTCCATAACCCTCCCTGGTACCGAGGTCAGACTGACAGGCCTGTAGTTCTCTGGATCCTCCTTCCAGTCCTTCTTGTAGATGGGTGTCACATTTGCTAACCTCCAGTCAACTGGGACCTCCCCGGTCAGTACCCTTGGGTGGATCCCATCCAGCCCCATAGACTTGTGTATGTCTAAGTGGTGTAGCAGGTTGCTAACCATTTCCCCTTGGATTATGGGGGCTTCATTCTGCTCCCTGTCCCTGTCTTCCAGCTCAGGGGGCTGGGTGCCCCGGGAACAACTGGTCTTACTATTAAAGACTGAGGCAAAGAAGGCATTGAGTACCTCAGCCTTTTCCTCATCTTTTGTCGCTATGTTTCCCCCTGCATCCAACAAAGGGAGGGCTAAGGAAAACCTCCATCTTTTGTTGCTAATGTATTTAAAGAAACATTTTTTACTGTCTTTTATGGCAGTAGCCAGATTAAGTTCTAGTTGGGCTTTGGCCCTTCTAATTTTCTCCCTGTATAACCTAACAAGATCCTTGTAGTCCTCCTGAGTTGCCTGCCCCTTCTTCCAAAGGTCATAAACTCTATCTTTTTTTTTTTTCCTGAGTTCCAGCCAAAGCTCTCTGTTCAGCCAGGCCGGTCTTCTTCCCCGCTGGCTCGTCCTTTGGCACATGGGGACAGCCTGCTCCTGCACCTTTAAGATTTCCTTCTTGAAGAATGTCCAGCCTTCCTGGACTCCTTTGCCCTTCAGGACTGCCTCCCAAGGGACTCTGTCAACCAGGCCCCTAAACAGGCCAAAGTCTGCCCTCCAGAAGTCCAAGGTAGCAGTGCTGCTGACCCCCCTCCTTACTTCTCCGAGAATCAAAATCTCTGTCATTTCGTGATCGCTATGCCCAAGACGGCCTCCAACCTTCACATCACCCACAAGTCCTTCTCTGTTCGCAAACAACAGGTCCAGCGGGGCACCTTCCCTAGTTGGCTCACTCACCAGCTGTGTCAGGAAGTTAGCTTCCACACGCTCCAGGAACCTCCTAGACCGTTTCCTCTCTGCTGTATTGTATTTCCAGCAGTCATCTGGTAAGTTGAAGTCCCCCATGAGAACAAGGACTAGCAAACATGAGACTTCTCCCAGCTGCTTACAGAATATTTCATCTGCCTCTTCATCCTGGTTGGGTGGTCTATAACAGGCTCCCACCATGATATCTGCCTTGTTGGCCTTCCCCCTGATTCTTACCCATAAACACTTGACCCTTTCATCACCATCGTCAAGCTCTAGACATTTAAAACGCTCCCTAACATACAGGGCTACCCCACCACCTCTCCTCCCTTGCCTATCCCTTCTGAAGAGTTTATAGCCATCCATTGCAGCACTCCAGTTGTGTGAGTCATCCCACCATATTTCCGTGATTGCAACCAAATCATAGTTTTCCAGCTGCACAATGGCTTCCAGCTCCTCCTGTTTGTTGCCCCTGCTGCGTGCATTGGTGTAGATGCACTTCAGTTGGGCTACTGATCCCGCCACCTTTCTGGGGGGAGAAGCCCTAATCCCCATGTGACTGTTCTCAGGCGCTTCTGTGGTTTCTAACACACCATTAAACCTTGCATCTTTGCTGCCACGTGGATCTCCATCCCCTACCTCCACTGAGATGGCAGACCGAAGGACCTCGCTAGCACACCGTCCTTCGAACATTGGCGTGCCGCCCCCAAGGCTTATCTCTAGTGAGCCTGGTTTTATCCCTTTCCCCCTTCAAATCTAGTTTAAAGCTCTTTCAATGAGCCCTGCTAACTCCTGCACAAAGATCCTTTTCCCCCTTTGAGACAGGTGTACCCCATCTGTCACCAGCAGGCCTGGTATTGATCACCTGGGTCTGCCTGTTTCTTCCCTCATCATTCCCTACAACTGGAAGGATAGAGGAGAACACTATTTGTGCTCCTGATCCCTTAACCAGTCGTCCCAAGGCTCTGAAGTCTCTCTTGATTGCCCTCGGACTACTCGTTGCAACTTCATCACTGCCTACCTGAAAAATCAATAATGGATAATAATCCGAAGGCCATACCAGGATAGGAAGTTTTCTCTTCACACCTTTAACCCAGGCCCCAGGGAGGCAGCAGACTTCCCTAAGAAGTAGGTCCAGTCGGCAAACTGGGCCTTCTGTTCCCCTCAGGAGAGGGTCTCCTATGACAACAACTCATCTTTTTTTCTTTATGGAAGCAGTTTTGACGCAGGGTGTAGGCTGACTTAACCTTGGCGACACCCCAAGCTAGATGAACCATCGTCCTCATCATTGTTCGGTTCCACTTGCAGAGCCTCATACCTATTATGCAAGGGCACCTGGGAAGGTGGGGTAGTCACAGAGGAGACACGCTTGCTGCGCTGGGCAGGAACTTGTCGCCATTGCCCCCTATCCCTTAAGTCACGACATTCAGCCAGGTGGAGAGAGGATAGGGAATCCTCCGTATCATGCGTCCTGTCTGCCTGACAGGTCTGTCCCAGGGAAGGTAGGGTGCGATTCCAGTAGTCTATCTCTCTCTCTCGGACTCCCTGATACTCCTCAACCTACTCACCTCCTCCCGGAGCTCTGTCACTAAGCGGAGGACTTCCTCTACCTGGGTGCACCTCCTACAGGTGTGGTCACTACTGCTGTCCAGTACTGGCATAAGAGTAGGGCACGCCTTGCAGCCTGACACCTGGGTGGCAGCATGTTCCCATCGGAGCTCTGTCTGGGAAGCTGCATCAGTCGAGGCGGGTGCAGAGTTTAGAGTGGACACAGCCTTCTGCTGGGTGGATACCATTGCTCCCTGGTCAAGCTGGCAGAGCTACAGCGCTTTTCCTGCACGCCCTTCCATGCAAACTGCCGCGCCACACCCTTGCTGACACACCACGCTCTGTTTGCCCGCCCTGGTCACTAGTGCTCCCTAGGGGCTTCTTTTATATGGGGGGGGGGGGTTTGGCCACCGTTGCTCATGGCCCCACCCAGGTCCCATCAGCCGCTGTCACATGAGCTGCAAGCTTCTGGCTCCCCCTGAGGTTCCACTGGTTCAGGAAACCCCCCCTGTACACTGTTGAGAGCTCCGCTGCGGATCGTGCCAGCACCGGAGCTGCTCACCTTGGCAACTGAGTATTTATCTTGAAGGCATTAAGCTGATAAGTAAAATCTTGTTACATGAAATAGTTTTATTAGCAGAATTAGATCACCGAAAGTTCAAAGAAATTTAGAAAATAGTACAAATGAAGCAGAGTAGCAATGGTCAGTACAATTTCTGTATTTCATGGTGCCATGTAGAAAAGTTATTAAAAATAGGGCCCAAATTAGAATTTTGATCTTACTACAGACTGTCACTAACAGGGGATCATATGATCAGAGAATTGTTATAAACTATTCTTCCTCAATATTCAGACTATGAGGCACATTACTAGAGACAGAAGTTTTAAAGTACTTTCTGTACTCCTTCAAAAGCCATCATCCAGTTGTGAAATTAATTTTCTTAGGATTACAAGTGTATTGGGTATACGTGGCAAGGTTTAGGTAGTGGACACACATACACATACACATGATGACACCTGCAGGGGTGGCCTCAATGAGAAGTCGTCAGGGGCTGCCCTGTGCCAGACATAGCTGGTTCCAGCTGGCTCAGCAACGGCCCCACTGCAGGCTAAAGTTGAGCCAGTCAGCAAAGTTGGTGGTGCCTTTGTGAAAACATATTTAAGAAAGGGCAAAAAAACACTGGACAGGGAGAGAAGGAGGTGAAAAAAAAGTGGAAAAAAAAAAGTGTGAGAAACAGCAGAGGGAACACCAAGTTCAGAAAAGGAGGTACTGCATGGTGCTAGAGCAGATATCCACACTGCAGCCTGTGTAGGACCCATGCTGTAGCAGTTAGATGTTTCCTGAAGGAACTGTGGCCATGGAGAACCCATGGAGAACTCTATTGGGTTTGCATGGCAAGGTTTTGGGAGCGGGGGGGCCACAGGGGTAGCTTCTGTGAGAAGCTACTAGAAGCTTCCCCTATGTCTGATAGAGGCAATGCCAGCCGACTCCAAGATGGACCCGCTGCTGGCCAAGGCTGAGCCAATCAGCAACGGTGGTAGTGCCTCTGTGATAACATATTTAAGAAGGGGGAAAAAACCAAGGGAACACAAAAAAACCTGCAGCTGGAGTGAGGAGTGAGAATATGTGAGAGGAACAACTATGCAGACACCAAGGTCAGTGAAGAAGGAGGGGGAGGAGGTGCTCCAGGCACCAGAGCAGAGATTCCCCTGCAGCCCGTGGTGAAGACCATGGTGAGGCAGGCTGTCCCCCTGCAGCCCAGGGAGGTCCATGGTGGAGCAGATATCCACCTGCAGCCCGTGGAGGACCCCACGCCAGAGCAGGTGGATGCGCCCAAAGGAGGCTGTGACCCCATGGGAAGCCTGTGCTGGAGCAGGCTCCTGGCAGGACCTGTGGACCCATGGAGAGAGAGGACTCCATGCTGGAGCAGGTTTGGTGGCAGGACTTGTGACCCCATGTGGGACCCACACTGGAGCAGTCTGTTCCTGAAGGACTGCACCCCGTGGAAGGGACCTACGCTGGAGCAGTTCTTGAAGAACTGCAGCCCGTGGGAGGGACCCACGTTGGAGAAGTTCGTGGAGGACTGTCTCCCATGGGAGGGACCCCACGCTGGAGCAGGGGAAGAGTGTGAGGAGTCCTCCTCTTGAGGAGGAAGGAGCGGCAGAGAGAACGTGTGATGAACTGACTGCAACCCCCATTCCCCATCCCCCTGCACCGCTTGGGGGGAGGAGGTAGAGAATTTGGGAGTGAAGTTGAGCCCGGGAAGAAGGGAGGGGTGGGGGGAAGGTGTTTTAAGATTTGGCTTTTATTTCTCATTGCCCTGTTCTGATTTGATTGGCAATAAATTAAACTGATTTCCCCACGTTGGGTCTGTTTTGCCTGTGACGGTAATTGCTGAGTGACCTCTCCCTGTCCTTATCTCAACCCACGAGCTTTTTTGTTATATTTTCTCTCCCCTGTCCAGTTGAGAAGGGGAGTGATAGAGCGACTTTGGTGGGCACTTGGAAGATTCTGCAGGGAACTATAGATGATTAGCTATACGAGATTGCCAGCCACCTGTTCTGATAAACTTCCCCCTGACATATCTCACTGTATTTAAGAAAAAAACTTTTATTTTAATAGGTAACACGTTTTCCTTCCCAAAATCAAGAAAAGCTTTTGTTACCATTGAGACCAATCCATGTAAAACAAAAATATAGTTAAACTTAATAACAATGATGGGGTAAAGATAAACTTCCAGAAAGACGTTTTGCTACAAAACACCTGAAAAATCACTACACATTAAAGTGCTGTCGTAGTTTAAACCGAGTCGGCAACTACTCACCACAGAGCTGCTCGCTCACCCTCACCCTCCCCGGTGGGATAGGGGATAGAACTGGAAAATGAAAAAAGTAAAACCCGAGGGGTGAGATAAAGACAGTTTAACAGGACAGCAGAGGAAAAGAAAATAATAGTAATAAAATAATTTAGAAAATAAACGATGCACAACGCAATTGCTCACCACCAGCTGACCGATAACCAGCCAGTCCCTCAGCAGCAATCGCTGCCCCTCACCCGACTCCCCCCCGGTTATATACTGAGCATGACGTCATACCCGTCCTGGTTTCGGCTGGGACAAAGTTAATTTTCTTCCTAGTAGCAGGCACAGTGCTGTGTTTTGGATTTAGTAGGAGAAGAATGTTGATAACACACTGATGTTTTAGTTGTTGCTAAGTACTGCTTATGCTAGTCAAGGACTTTTCAGCTTCCCATGCTCTGCCAGGCGCACAAGAAACTGGGAGGGGGCACAGCCAGAATAGTTGATCCAAACTGACCAAAGGGCTATTCCATACCATATGACGTCATGCTCAGTATATAAACTGGGGGGGTTGGCCGGGGAGCAGCGATCGCTGCTCGGGAACTGTCTGGGTATTGGTCCGCGGGTGGTGAGCAATTGCATTGTGCATCACTTCCTTTGTATGTTATTATTATTATATTGTTATTATTATCATTACAATTTTACTTTATTTCAATTATTAAACTGTTCTTATCTCAACCCAGGAGTGTTTCTCACTCTTACTCCTCCGATTCTCTCCCCCATCCCATCGGGGTAGGGCGAGTGAGCGAGCGGCTGCGTGGTGCCTAGCTGCTGGCTGGGGCAAAACCACGACAGCAGGTCATGGAGTTTGCTGGCTGCACTGCTTATCTCTATTTTGTTGAGCTTGGGAACATGGTAATGGCTATGCACTTGGCCCTGGCCCTGATGCCCTTACTGTGCTGGAGGAGCTATCTTGTGGAGAGGATGCTCCTTCCGAGGGCTGGAGCACCTCTCCTATGAGGCCAGGCTGAGGGAGTTGGGGTTGTTCAGCCTGGAGAAGAGAAGGCTGCGAGGAGACCTTATTGCGACCTTCCAATACTTAAAGGGGGCCTATAGGAAGGATGGGGAGAATCTTTTTAGCAAGGCCTGTTGTGACAGGACAAGGAATACTGGATTTAAACTAAAGAAGAATAGATTTAGACTAGACATAAGAAAGAAATTTTTTACAATGAGGGTGGTCAAGCACTGGAAGAGGTTGCCCAGAGAGGTAGTGGAGGCCCCTCCCCTGGCAACATTCAAGGTCAGGTTGGATGGGGCTCTGAGCAACCTGATCTAGTTAAAGCTGTCCCTGCTCATTGCAGCAGGGGTTGGGCTAGATGATCTCTAAAGTTCCCTTCCAACCCAAAGCATTCTATGATTCTATGGTGAGGGAATACACCTCCCTCTTCTCATCCAGGATTGATGTGGGTGGTTTTATTGTTCAGGCTCCCAAGGTCCTTGCTCATCCTTACATGAGCTGTTTAATACTACCAATTAACACTGTCGGCTTATTGTTGGGTTTGTGGAATCTCGTGTCATCCTGGCATAAGAGGAGACAACTTTTGGGTGAGGTGTGGTAGTGCATCCTGCCCCCCCAATTCCTCTTTCTCGTACACCGCTTTACGATCTCAGGAATTCCAGGCCACAGCTTTTCTGTAGCGAGTTGGTCAGTTAAGCGCCCCTTAATTGTACTAGAAACTCCTACATGGCTGAAGCAGAGAGCGGCCCTGTCCTTATCAAAATCTTCGTATTATGGCTAACGAGGGGAGCAAGAACAAACAGCTACCCCCAACAGCCTTGAAACAGAGTGGTATCATCGTTGCTGGAATTCCAACAATAGCCAACCTGAACTGTGGCTTGGATGGAAATTTACTGGTGATTCAAGTCAATCATCTCACAATCCTATAAACAGCAGTCCTAAGTGAGGCCCTTTGAGCTCTCCTGGACTGCCGCGGGCTGCACCAGCATCTCCCTCTGAGCGAGACGCCTCTCAGAGCTAGCATACTCCGAAAGTCTGCTGCAACCAGAACTCCATTGCCGAAGATTGACAACGGAACCTGGGCTGAAATTCTCCACTCCTCGAGGCTCAACCCTCGCCCGTTGAGAAATGCCAAGACATTAGACGTGAGTATTTCACTGAACTCGAGGGGAATTTTTAACAGGCATACCATTTTTATATATGCATTCATGTTTGTGTGTATGCATGTGTGAATCAGTCTAAGTAGTCTGTAGATGTATGATTTAATTTCAAAGAGAGTCTTATACTGCTGCATTACTCTTACAGCATTGTTCTTATAACCTGTTGACCAAGTCTGAGACTAAGAGTGGGCCCAGCTGCACCTAGACTCCTCTCTGAGAAGGAGTTTAGAAAGCAAGGGGGTCCATTCTGAACCTCGTGACTCAACGGGAGGGTCCTCCTTATCCCCTACATACGCAATCCCTTTATGAATCATTCCAACTCAATGTAATTCAATTTTCCTTTATGCACTTCCATGTAGTAATAGAGTGAACCTTGCCATCTTCGAATCTGTAACTAAGTCACTGTTTTGATCAATTTTGTCTAATCACTTTATTAATCATTGATGTTTGAGTGCTATTAAAAATATTACAATCAAATTCTGTGATTTGCTACAAGTAAATTCTAACTGTTACTAAATCAAACTGTGTAAAGTCACTCATTCATAGTAAATTGACATAATCAGCAAGATTCACAAACCTGCATTCATGACATGAGGTGATACTGAAACGTGCCCTGAGGTGGCTGGTCCCTGAGTGGCAGGGTGTGTGGAAGGATTTAGGCAAGTACCTAGGGCAGTTATCACCTCCCATAGTCTGGGACTTTACACCTGAACAGGAAAGTAACCTTGGTAAACTGACACACCACCTGATAAAAGGGTGCCTTGCCTACCCCAATGAAAACGAGCAGCTTCTAGCACTGTACTGGGGCTTGGCCTGTGCCTATCGAGCCACAGTTCAGTACTCTCAGAGGACTGTGGTTGAGGCAGGGACCCAAACCACCTCTGAGAATGCCATGATTGAGACTGGGATCCAAACTACATCTAAGAACACGACAGTTGAGATAGGGACTCAAACTGCATCTGAGGACACCATGGTTGAGATAGGGACCCAAACAGCAGCAACTACAGTAATCGCCCCAGTAGTGAAAAAGAAACAGTGGACAAGGAGAACAACGGGTCCATAGGATCAATTAATAAGGGAAGGACAAGGGAGGGTTTGATCAGGAAGCCAATCCTTCAGCAAAGAAACATGAGGACAAAGTGACAGAAGTCACACAAGAGAGCAAAACTACCCAGTCCCTGACCTTGGGGAAAAAAAAAAAAACCAACAAACAAACCAAAAAACAAACCCCCAAAAAACCCACAACTTTGAGACATGCAGAAAGATTACAGCCACCAGCCAGGTGAGGGGATTGCTGCCTGGCTGCTCCGATGCTGGGTTAATGGGGCCAACAGCCAGCAACTGGAAGGTAAGGAAGCACAAAAGCTGGGATCCCTTGCTAGAAACCGAGGAATTGAGAAGAATTGGAAAAAAGGCAGCAATTTGCAGTCTCAGGAGATGGCTCCTCTCAAGTGTGAGGGCAAGATATCCATTCAAGGAAGATCTTCTTGACTCCCCAGGAAAGCGGACTACCACAGACAAAGGCATCCAGTACCTGAGAGAATTAGTAGTGCTGGAAATCATCTACAATGACATAAACAACGTCTCCAAAGATCCAGAGGATGCCCTGTGTATGCAGGCCATTTGGAGAAAGGTGGTCCAAAATGCCCCAGTGTCATATTCTAACAGCTCTGCAGTGACGTATTGCCCATATTTGGATACACCAACTGTGGAGAGAGCAGCTTCCTGTGTCCAAAACATTGAAGAAACTATCTCTCCCTCCTTGTTCTCAGAGGCCAATGCCTCAGCTGTCAGAGGCACACCACAGAGCCACTCCCCTCCCACCCTGTTTAGAGGGAAAGTGAGCCCCAAGCACATGGCACCCTAAGGTTCTGTACTGGTTTTGGCTGGGATAGAGTTAAATTTCTTCATAGTAGCTTGTAAGGTGCTATGTTTCAGAATTGTGCTAAAACCAGTATTGATAACACGCTGATGTATTAATTACTGCTGAGAAGTGCTTACACAGAGTCAAGGCCTTTTCTGCTTCTCACCCTGCCCCGTCAGTAAATAGGCTGGGGGTGCACAAGAAGTTGGGAGGTGACACAGCTGACCCCAACTGACCACAGGGATACTCCATACCATATGACAGCATGCTCAGCAATCAAACTGGGGGGGAGGTTGGCAGGGGGCCACTGCTTGAGGACTGGCTGGGCATCAGTCAGTTGGTGGTGAGCAACTGTTTTCATTTGCATCACTTGTCTTTCTTGGGTTTTATTTCTCTTTGTTATTTTTCCTGTTCATTACAAATTATTATTATATTTTCTTTCAATTATTAAGCCATCTTTATCTCAGCCCCTGAGTTTTCTCACTTTTACCCTTCTGCTTCTCTCCCCTATCCTGCTGGGGTAGAGTGAGCAAGCAGCAGTGACTTGAAATAAGGTTAATTCGGAAATAAGTCCCATTGTCTGACTCGATTCTTTCTGGGGAGCCATGTCACCATAAAAATTGCTTTTCAAGGCCCAAGATCATATTCTGAGCAGTGCATTGGTCACAGTATCCAACCATCCAGTAGTTGCTTCCACCACTGTAAGCACATGGTACTTGCCGTGGAGAGTTTGTGGGAGTGTGATATAATCAATCAGCCAGGCCTCCCCATACTTATATTTCAGACATCGCCCTCCATACCAGAGGGGCTTTGACCGCTTGGCTTGTTTGATTACGGTGCACATTCTACACCCACAGATAACCTGTGCAATGGCATCAATAGTCAAGTCCATGCCTCGATCACGAGCCCCTTTGTATGTTACATGTCCTGATGTGTCTTGGGCATATCGAGCTATAAATAATTCACCCTTATGTTGCCAGTCCAGATCCACCTGAGCCACTTCAATCTTAGCAGCCTCATCCACCTGCTGGTTCTTTTGATGTTCTTCAGTGGCCTGACTCTTGGGTACATGAGCATCTACGTGACGTACTTTTACAACCAGTCTCTACACAGGCAGCAATATCTTGCCACAATGCGGCAGCCCAGATGGGTTTGCCTCTGCGCTGCCAGTTGCTCTGCTTCCATTGCTGCAACCACCCCCACAGGGCATTTGCCACCATCCATGAGTCAGTATAGAGATAAAGGACTGGCCACTTTTCTCTTTCAGCAATATCTAAACCCAGCTGGATGGCTTTCACCTCTGCAAACTGACTCAATTCCCCTTCTCCTTCAGCAGTTTCTGCAACTTGTCATGTAGGAACTCCACACAGCAGCTTTCTACCTCCGACGTTTTAGACAGGAAATTACAACAGGATCCATCTGTAAAAAGGGCATATTACTTTTCATTTTCTGGCAGTTTATTATACAGTATAGCCTCCTCAGCACATCACCTCTTCTGGTGACACTTTGAAGTTTCGGCCCTCTGGCCACTCCACGATCACATTCAAGATTCCTGGGCGACTGGGGTTTCCTATTCGAGCCCATTGTGTGATTAGTGCAACCCACTTACTCCACATAGCATCAGTTGCATGATGTGGAGAGGGGACCCTCCCTTTGAACATCCAGCCCAGCACCGGCAGTCGGGGTGCCAGCAGGAGCTGTGCTTCAGTACCAACCACTTCCGAAGCAGCTCAAACCCCTTCATATGCTGCCAATATCTCTTTCTCAGTTGGAGGATAGCAGGCTTCGGATCTTCCATATCCCCAGCTCCAAAACCCTAGAGATCAGCCTCCAGTCTCTCCAGGTGCTTTCTGCCAGAGGCTCCAGGTGGGGCTGTTATCCCTGGCTGAGGTGTAAACCATGTTTTTCAAATCTTGTCCTGCCCAGACTGGCCCAAGTGCTACACCATGAACTATCTCCTGTTTAATTTGTTCAAGGGCTTGCTACTGCTCAGGGCCCCATTCAAAGTCATTCTTCTTCCACATCACTCAATAGAGAGGGCTTACGATCAGACTAGAACCTGGAATATGCATTCTCTAAAAACCCACAACGCCTAAGAAAGCTTGTGTTTCCTTTTTGCTAGTTGGTGGGGACATAGCTGTTATTTTGTTGATCACATCCATTGGGATATGACAACACCCATCTTGCCATTTTATTCCTAAAAACTGGATATCCTGTGCAGGTCTCTTGTCCTTACTTGTTTTATAGCAAAACTGTCTTTCAAAAGAATTTGGATTATTCTTCCCCCTTTCTCAAACACTTCCTCTGCCATGTTGCCCCACATGATGATGTCATTAATATACTGCAGGTTTTCAGCAGCTTTGCCTTGTTCCGGTGCAGTCTGTATCAGTCCTTGAAAAATAGTAGGGCTGTGTTTCTGCCCCTGAGGCAGTCGATTCCACGTGTACTGGATACCCCACCACGTGAAAGCAAACTGTGGCCTGCACTCTCCTGCCAAAGGAATCGAGAAAAACATGTTAGCGATATCAATTTTTGCATGCCATTTGGCAGCCTTTGACTCCAGTTCTAGCATGTCCGGTACAGCAGCACTCTGGTGGCGTGACTTTGTTCAGGCCTCAATAGTCCACAGTTAGCCTCCACTCTCTGTTAGATTTTTTGCACTGGCCATATGGGACTAGTAAAGGGTGAATGAGTCTTACTGATCACTCCTTGACTCTCCAATCGCCAATTCAGCTTATGGATGGGAACCAGGGAGTCTCAATTGGTGTCATAGTGTCGCTGGTGCATTGTCATGGTAGCAACTCGCAACTGCTTTTCTTTAACCTGCAGCAACCCCACCACAGAAGGGTCCTCCGAGAGACCAGGCAAGGTGGACAGCTGTTTAATTTCCTCTGTCTCCAAGGCAGCTATACCAAAAACCCACCAGTACTCCTTTGGGTCCTTGAAGTACCCTCTCCTGAGGTAGTCTATGCCAAGGATGCATGGAGCCTCTGGACCAGTCACAATGGGGTGCTTCTGCCACTCATTCCCAGTTAGGCTTACCTCAGCCTCCAACAGACATTTCTTGGGATCCTCCTGTCACTCCAGAAATACAGATGGATTCTGCCCCTTTGTAACATGATGGTATTAGGGTACACTGTGCACCAGTGTCCACCAGAGCTTTATACTTCCATGGGGCTGATGTGCCAGGCCATCAAACCTGCACAGTCCAGTAAACCCAGTTGTCCCTTTCCTCCACCTGGCCAAAGGCAGGGTCCCTTTATTCCTGGTCAGAGTATTGATTACTTGATTTTCGTAACTGCAAAACAGAAGTCACTTCATCAGGGTCAAAAGTAAGATCAGCCCTTCTACTCTGCCCAATAGAAACCAGAGCAGTCATTTTCCTGGATGGACACCTTTTGGCTGTTGTTTTTCCTAGCAGTTCCTGTACCTGAGCTTCTAATCTCCAGGTATGTTCACCATCCCACTTCCTCATGTCCTCCCTCTGGTCACACAGACAGAACCACAGGGTTGCACGTGGTGTGCGCCACCAGTACCCTTTCCCTCGAGCAGAAAAAGGCTGACTCTTAATAGCCGAGACATTGGTCAGTATGAGTGAGGAAGATCTATCCTTCTCAGCTTGCTCGGACTTTTTTTGGGTCAGTTCCTTCATAGCAGAGATGCAGGCCCACATGGAGGAAGTGAGATTATCTTCATATTTTCATAGAATCATAGAATGCTTTGGGTTGGAAAGGACCTTTAGATACCACCTAGCCCAACCCCCCTGCAGTGAGCAGGGACAGCTTTAATTAGATCAGGTTGCTCAGAGCCCCATCCAACCTGACCTTGAATGTTGCCAGGGATGGGGCCTCTACCACCTCTCTGGGAAACCTGTTCCAGTGCTTGACCACCCTCATTGTAAAAAATTTCTTTCTTATGTCTAGTCTAAATCTATTCTTCTTTAGTTTAAATCCAGTATTCCTTGTCCTGTCACAACAGGCCTTGTTAAAAAGATTGTCCCCATCTTTCCTGTAGGCCCCCTTTAAGTATTGGAAGGTCGCAACAAGGTCTCCTCGCAGCCTTCTCTTCTCCAGGCTGAACAATCCCAACTCCCTCAACCTGGCCTCATAGGAGAGGTGTTCCAGCCCTCGGATCATTTTGGTGGCCCTCTTCTGGACCCGCTCCAGCAGATCCATGTCCTTCTTGTGCTGAGGGCCCCAGAGCTGGACGCAGTACTCCAGATGAGGTCTTAGCAGAGCAGAGTACAGGGGCAAAATTTTCGGAGTTGTCTAGCCATTCCATCCAGTTGGTGCCTCCGTGGGGTTTTTTTGTGGGTTTTTTGTTTGGGGTTCCCCCCCCCGAAACATTCTATCACTTCATTCTATCACCTCCTTGAGGGTGCTGAATAGTGCTGCACAGTGTTCAGTAGGCATAGGCCAGGCCCCAGCACAGTGTGATAAGTTGTGCCTCTTTGCAATAGGCAAGGCATCTTTTTTTCAAACATTCTATCACTTCATCAGCATCCCTCACTTGTTCAGGAGTGAAGTCCCAGACCATTGGAGGTGAGGAGTTTTCTAGATACCTACCCATATTCTCCCACATGCCTTGCCACCCATAATCACACTGCTTCAGGGCCTGGGTGATATTCCTAAATAGTTGGTTAACCTTAGGAATACTGCTTTGGTTTTGTCTAAGAAATACCAATAAAAGTATCTTGATTACCCCAGGACGTTCAAGATACTGAAAAGTTACTGTAATGAGGGAGAAAACATCACAGAACAACATGGTGAAGGTGCCATTCTGTATTTCCTCCACAAAAAACCTCTCAGAGGAAGAAGTGTAATTGTTAATTGTCTCCACAAGATGGTACGTGAAGTACATAATGGCTTCAGTAAAGAGTCCAATTACCAGATTAAACTCAAGGCCAGTGGTTTTAATAACAAATCTCCCAGGCAAAACATCACTAATCACTGCAGAGCACAGCAAACTGCAAAAGCCAAAGCCAGTCTTTAACATGTACAGCAAAAAAAAAAAAAAAGTGCATGGCGCAGATCAGATAAAACTAATATCAAGAACAGATGAATCAATATCCTGACCCGTAACTGTTAACAGATATAATTATAAATTCCTTCTAATACACTCTGGTCAATCTGTTATTATCTCAAACCCTTCGAGTCCCACACTGGACACCAAAAAGGGCTGTCGTGGTTTAAACCCCAGAGAGCAACTAAGCACCACACTGCTGCTTGCTCGCTCCACCCCAGCAGGATATAGGCCCTGAGCAACAACAAGCCTTTGAGCAGATCAAACAGGAGATAGCTCATGCAGTAGCCCTTGGGCCTGTCCGGCCAGGACCAGCTGTGCTAAATGTGCTCTACACTGCAGCTAGAGAGCATAGTCTCACCTGGAACCTCTGGCAGAAAACACCAGGAGAAACCCGAGGTCGACCTCCAGGGTTTTGGAACCAGGGGTATCAAGGATCAGAAGCCCACTACACCCCGACTGAAAAAGAGATACTAGCAGCATATGAGGGGGTTCGAGTCGCTTCAGAAGTTGTTGGTACAGAAGCATATCTCCTCTTGGCACTGCAATTGCCTGTGCTACACTGGATGTTCAAAGGAAACATCCCCTCTGCGCATCACGCAACTGATGCTACATGGAATAAGTGGGCAGCATTGATCACGCAACAAACTTGACTGGGGAAACCCAACCACTTAGGAATCCTCGAAGAGATGATGGACCAGCCAGAAGGCAGAGATTTTGGAGCATCGTTGAAGGAGGTGGCTCGTGCCCAAGAGGCACCACCATATAATGTTATCAGAAGATGAAAGGCGTTATGCTCCGTTTACTGATGGATCCTGTTGTGTTGTAGGAAACCATCACAAGTGTAAAGCTGCTGTGTGGAATCCCACATGACAAGTTGTTGAAGCCACTGAAGGAGAACATGAGTCGAGACCGTGTCCAGAAGTGAAAGCCATCCAACTAGCCCTAGAGATTGCTGAACGAGAAAAGTGACCGGTACTCTATCTCTGTACTGACTCCTGGATGGTGGCTAATGCCCCATGGGGGTGGCTACAGCAGTGGAAGAAGACCAATTGGCAGAACAAAGGTAAACCCATCTGGGCTGCTGCATTGTGGCAAGACATCGCTGCACCATGTAGAAAGCATTGCTCTAAAGGTACAGCACATAGATGTTCACATGCCCAAAAGCCATGCCACTGAAGAACATAGAAACAATGAACAGGTGGACAAGGCTGTCAAAATTGAAATAGCTCAGGTGTACCTGGACTGGGAGCATAAGGGTGAGCTATTTGTAGCTCAGTGGGCTCGTGAAACATCAGGGCATCTAGGGAGAGATGCAACATACAGATGGGAGACGGGTGGACCTGACCGTGGAGACTATCACACAGGTCACTCATGAACGTGAATGTGACACAATCAAGCAAGACACATGAATCAAGTCCCCCTGGAATAGAGGTTGGTGTCTGGGTTTTCGATATGGCGAGGCCTGGCAAATTGACTATATTGGACTTCTGCCACAAACACGCCAATGCAAGTGCTACATACTCACCATAGTGGAAGCAACTACCAGGTATTTAGAAACATACCCTGTAAACCATGCCACTGCCCAAAACAACATCTTAGGCCTTAAAAAGCAAGTTCTGTGGCAACACAATACCCCAGAAAGAATTGTCAGACAGTGGGGCTCATTTCTGAAATAACCTCATAAACACCTGGGCCAAGAAACACAGCATTGAGTGGGTGTATCACATGCCCTATCACCCACCAGCCTCCAGAAAGACTGAGAGATATAATGGTCTGTTAAAGACTATGCTGAGAGCGTTGGGCACTGGGATATAAATTTAGCAGAAGCCAGGGAAGAAGGAAAGTGGCTGGGGAAGGCAGTATGGATTGCTCCTTCCTTGGGAAAAGGCAAGCACATTCGTGGGATTGTCTCTGCTCAAGGACCTGGGTGTACTTGGTGGGTAATGCAGAAGGATGGGGAGACCTGGTGTGTGCCTCAAGGAGATCTAACCTTGGGGAAAATAATCTGTGATGTGAGTTGTATGTTGTAGGAAGTAACGTAGCAGGAACTACCTGAACTGACGGAGAGTGAGCTTTGCAAGGAAGTGGTCAAGTGCAGTGATGTCCCAAACCAAGCTCGTGTTTGCGCCCAGCAATCGAACATACTGCTTCTCCTGTCCTAAGACACCACCTTGACTAATGGGGCCCACGTCATAGCCTGTTCTTATGGACATTTTGGGGGGTGGGAGAGGCCCATGCAATGGGGAAATAATATCTATCAGTTAAGGGACAGGGAACAGTAGTTAATGAGAATGTATAAGTCCATATGTTTGGTATAAAGATGGCTTAAGTACATACTACAAGTTGTAAGTGTTGGTAAGAGGGGATTTCCAGAATGAGAAACAGATACAAGGGGATGGTCAGGAGATATGTAAATGTATTAAATTATGTAGGACCTAAGCATGACACAAATGACAGGGAATAAGGGGTAGAGACTGTATAGGGTCTGGCTGGGATGGAGTTAACTTTCCCCATAGCAGCCCTCATAGTACTGTGCTTTGTATTTGTAGCTAGAAAGGTGTTGATAATACACCAATGTTTTGGCTACTGCTGACTTGCACAGCATCAAGGCTGTCTCTCCAATCCCCCTCACCCACCCAAAAGGTCAGGACAGTCAACCCAAACTCACCAAAGGGATATTCCATACCATATGACATTGTGCTCAGCAATAAAAACTAAGAGAATGGGCAGGGGGGATGGGACAGGACCATGTAACATTCTTTAAGGCATTTGTCTCAGACACAACCACTACACATACTGGGGCCCTACTTCCACCTCTCTAGGAAGCCTGTTCCAGTGTTTGACCACCCTCTCAGTAAAGAAATGCTTCCTAATGTCAAGTCTGAATCTCCCCTGATGCAGCTTTGAACCATTCCCACGCATCCTGTCACAGGATACCAGGGAGAAGAGATCAGCACCTCCCTCTCCACTTCCCCTCCTCAGGAAGCTGTAGAGAGCAGTGAGGACACCCCTCACCCTCCTTCTCTCCAAACTAGACAAAACCAGAGTCCTTAGCTGCTCCTCATAGGACATGCCTTCCAGCCCTTTCACCAGCTTTGCTGCCCTCCTCTGGATGCATTCAATGACCTTCACATTGTAGGGCCCAGAACTGCACACAGTACTCAAGGTGAGGTTGCACCAACGCTAAATATAGAGGGATAATCACCTCTTTTGACCAGCTGGTTATACTGTGTTTGATGCACCTCAGGATGCGGTTTGCCCTCTTGGCTGCCAGGGCAAACTGCTGACTCCTATTGAGCCTACTGTCAACCAGCACCCCCAGATCCCTTTCTGCAGGGCTGCTCTCCAGCCACTCCTCTCCCAGTCTATACTTGTGCCCGACATTACTCCATCCCAGGTGCAGAATCTGTCATTTGTTCTTGGTAAATTTCATGCCATTAATGATTCACCCAATGCTCCAATCTATCTAGATCCCTCTGCAAGGCCTCTCGTGACTCGAGAGAGTCAACAGCACCTCCCAGTTTAGTATCCGCAGCAAACTTGCTAAGGGTGCATTCAACTCCTGCATCCAGATCATTGATAAAAATATGACCCTAGAATTAAGCCCTGAGGAACACTGCTTGTGACCAATCACCAGCCAGATATAGCCCCATTCACTACCACCCTCTGAGCCCTCCCATTCAGCTAGTTCTTCACCCAGCGCACCGTGTACCTGCTCATCTCACAGTTGGACAACTTGTCCAGAAGGATGCTGTGAGGGACAGTATCAAAAGCCTTACTAAAATCCAGAAAACCTACATCCACCACCTTCCCTTCATCCACTAGGCGGGTGACCTTATCATAGTAGGATAGCAAATGAGTTAGACAGGGCTTCCCAGGAAGTTGCTGGACATTGCCTGCTGATGTGAAGTAGAAAATAAATCTTTTTGCTTTTTTTGCTTCTGTGCAGAGCCTTTGCTTTTCTTCATTAAACTGCCTTTATCTCACCCCATGAGTTTTTCATCTTATTTTCTCCCCATCCTGTTGACAAGGGGGAGTGACAGAACAGCTTGGTGGGTACCTGGCAGCCAGTCAAGGTCAACCCACCATAGACAGATGCAAGTGAAGTTCAAGTAGTAGAACGCAAGTATTTTGTCCTTACTCATTCTCTTACAAATGAAGAAGTTGACCCAAAGAATTTGTTGTAGTTGTGAGCAAGTTTACACAGGTTGGTTTGATTAACAGTGATGAAGACAGATCTGTGGAAAATAGAGGGGGAAACATCTATTTTAATATTTTCTGTTCTCTAAGAGTCTCCTCATACATGATATTAAGATCATTAGCCTTTGTGTGAAGACTGTATTTAATTGCTGTTATCCAAGTCTGAGAAACGTAATTCTAAAAATCAAAAGACTCATCCAATTGTTCCAAAAGAAAATGCCCAGTGCAAACATACATGTCCCTGCTATTAAAGGCAGCAGTGGAGTAGTAAATTACTACCACTTAGCTAGAAGTCTTATTTTAATTAATCATTGTACATCAAACTCTTGATGTTTTGAGTGCCAAACAGCATTTGACAGCCAGTTCTCAACTATCCAGGTTAGTAGACACTGATATACACATACCTACCAACTCTGAGGCAATATTAAGTTTGATATTTTAAAGAGAGGAAAAAAAATAGATCTGCCATTTGACAGGTCACTTTCAAGCTTTTTGGCTCACCAGTGGCCTTTGGACCATAAGTAACAAGTTATTCTAAGACATGCATTTTCAGACCTCAAGAGTCCAATACACTGAGAAGATGTCACTGCAACACTAAATTGAAAATAAGTTTGGCTTAGGAAAATATTTTAATTACACTTAAGAATTTGTGAGGTCATTTATTTTTTAAGAGCAAACGTCTTGCTGACATACTTGAAACAAAATTTCTTCTAATGCAGCAGGCTTCGGCAACTTTATTCATGAAGGGCCACAATAAAGAACATTTCTTGTTTCCTGCGTTCAGAGGTGGCACAGTTCATGCTTTAGGAACCCTTGATTCTTAGGGTCTACACCCAATTACTGCAGCTGTTTTCTAACTTACTCACAACATTGCAACATAATCACTATTTGTCTTTAAAGGTAAGCAGTGGCAGGCCACCAAGTTGGAGGAGAGGGCCAGAAATCTGTCAGAAGATACAAAAAATGGTGTATTATACATTAATAATTTTGTGCTACAGCAACCAATTTTGAAAGTAGATAAAAATCCATAAGTATTCAAAATTCTTATGACAAGATATTATTCATAGATTCATTTTCAGACCAATCAAATGCTAAATAGCCAATAAGGATAATGAAAAAAAAAAAGAAGCTATTTGACACTTAAAATAAAAAGCCACAGAACATTTAACAGAGGGACCAGTTTAGAAAAAGGAATCACACAACATTAGCTCTGTATCCAACCAAAAAGATGACAAGCTGCTCTATAAATCCATTTATTCATTGATTTGAGACACACATGCCTAAACTTCTCCCATAATCAACGCCACAGTAACTACAATCATTGCAGACAGCATTGACCTTATTACAGGCATTAACTGGGGTCTCTATCCTACCCGAATGCTGACTGCAAAAAACTTAATTCTCTTTCTTAAGTCAACTAACTGGGGGTGGCTGGGTGGGAGGAATTAGAATGAAGTTGTTGGGTAAATTAGGACTTAAGAAACCTCCTCTGGTCACAAGAAAATGGATAAATAATTTCATTAGAAATTACTAACAGTGAAAGAGTAAACATTAGCATTTTGCATAGTGATGCATGACAACACCAATACAAAGATCATAAGTCCCTACCCAAAGCACGGAGAAGCTATCAGTTCTCCCTGGGAGATTAGGGAATTAAAATCAGTGGCAAGTTTCAATGTCTTTGCACAATTAAGAAATCAGTCATTTTAGCTTAGATTAAAGCAGTTCTCATGTAAATGCATTCAAGTAACTGTTTACATTGGGAAAGTAAATCACTGAAGTGAAAGCATTTGCGTTAAATGCAAGTCTTGCCATGGGTACTACCCAATAACGTGATTTTTTTTTTTTTTTTTATTTCCAGACTAATAGCAGAATATTCACTCACTGCCTGTGATGTTAATACAAATCTCAGCCTAAAGATATTATCAACTTTAAATAGTGAATAGCTGCATTAGCTATCAAAGTTATAAAATATAGTAACAGCAAGGCACTGAGAAAATTCAGCATTATATTAGGAGCTCCAACTACAGCTAACTACTCTATATATTTATAAATTTGAAGGGTCAGTGAAAAATAGTTCTTTAAAGTGAAGAGTGTTGCTTGTAGAAGAGTAGTAGAGCTGTAGAGAAGAAATTGGAGCCCTGTAATACCGATAATTTAAACATTGCAGTTAACACTGAAATCATCAGCAAGGGCAAATGAGAACAACTTAAACAGCTTACTATACTGTTGCATTGTGGGTTTAGGGTTTTTTTCCTACAAAAGATTAAACCCCTCAGCATCATAACACCATGTTATTTTCTGTTTATGTACAGGTCTTTCAGATTTTTGTGGAAAGCAAGTAACATCCCACATAAAAAAAAAAAAAAAGGGGGGGGGGTAAAGTTGTAAAACTGATAGCCATTCCCAGAAGGAGAGGAAAAAGCAGAGAACAGAGATCATGATACTGCAGGTGCTTTTTAAGAAGTGGAGGAGAAATGCTCTGAAACTAATGCATATTTACATATCTATGAAAATAAATGAGAAGCAGATCTTAAAGTAGTATTTAAGATGATGAATAACCATTTCAAGTTATTTGGTGAAAAGTTTTTACTGGACTATGGAAAAATGTACTTTCAGAGAACACCTGCATGAGTTGGTGAGTATATGAACAGTTTTTGCTCAGAAATTAGCAAAACTGGTTTAAGTCAAGGAATTTCTTTTAACTGAGCTGTCAGAACCAACCTGTAGCTCAAGAATTCACACTGTATTCAATGCTCTCCGCTCCCTTGCTAGAGTGTTTTTTCAGAACTCAAGATACCTAGCATCTTGGGAAAACAACACTCCCCTTGCGAATGCTATTTTATAGCATTTACCAACACCTAGAAGTAATTTACAGATGTGAGAATTCAGCAGAGAAAGAAGGTAATTTTATTATGTTACTGTATTTCAAGAGATTATATAACTGGAAGGACTGCCTGTGAATAGGCTTTGAGGAATTGCCTCTATAGACAAGCAAAATGCGTGCCTCAAACATTTAATTCTTCTTGTCCTGTATTAGCAGAGAGGTGAAAAATTATGGCAAGAAGGAAGCCAAGACTAATAATGAAGGGTTTTTTTTCCCCCTACCATACTTTGCTTGTCCTACAGAAAATGTATATTCATTTCTTACTTTGATAATAAACTTTTAATAAAAAAATCCTGCTTCTAAATTATTTTATTTATTGTACATGCAGCACAAAGGAAAAAGAAATGGAAAAGTACATTCATCAAGATAGGACTTGAGAGTGAGAACTTTTAGGAGGGACAAGAGGTAGATCCTCCTCTTAGCTTGAAATTCTTTGCAGAAAACTTTATGTCTGACCTGAATTAGATTCATCAACATAAACACTTAATTATGTCTTCTATTTCCTGAGATTTTGCATAAATATAGGTATTGGTAATAACAACAACAAAAAAGGTCTTTTTTCTTCTTTTGGAAATACATGTACTTATTTGCAGGGAGACATTAAATTATCTTCTAGTACTTCAAATAAGGTCGAGTCTACTGAACTGAAGTGCAGAGAAAGGGAGAAAACAGAAACCCAGAGAGGGAAAAAGTCAGGATCTCAGAAAGCAGGGTATCCCTCCCCTTATAAACAGGTGAGGCTTTCTGTAAGTCTATCCTATAGATAAACAGAGCACACACAAGAACAGACACCTCTGCCTTTCACGGTGCATTGGGTGTATGTGGCAAGAGGTCAGGGACTGTCCTGTGCCTGTACACAGCCAGCTCCAGCCTGCTCAGCAACAGATCCACCACAGGCCAAAGCTGAGCCAATCAGCAAAGCTGATGGCACCTCTGTGAAAACATATTTTTAAAATGGGAGAAGACACCAGAGGGAGAGGGGAGAAGGGAACAAAAAGAAGTGAAAAACAACAGAGGGAACACCAAGGTCAGAATAGAAAGAGCTCCATGGCAGAGCAAATATTCCTGAAGGAACTGCTGTCTGCAGGGGACCCATGCCAGAGCAGATATTCCTGAAAGGACTACAGCCTGTAGAGAACCCATGCCAGAATAGAGAAAAAGTGAGAAGGAATAAGCAGCAGAGAGAAGCTGCTATATGCTGACCATAACAACCCACCCACACACACTGCATCACTGAAGGGACTGAGTGTATCTTGCAGACATATAACAAGGAGAAGAGTTTGGAGCAAAGCTGAGTCTGGGGAAAGGGGGAAGAAAAGTGTTTTCCCTAAGTGTGTTCTCCATAAGTCTTTTAACATTTGTTTTATTTCTGTTTCCTAATACTTGAATCAGTAATTTTTGTATTTTTATATATATAAATTGGCAATAAATTAAATTCCCCAAATTAACAATTAACTGTTGTGGGCAAAACAGACTTAAGTGATCTCCCTGTCTTTATCTTGACCCACAAGCTTTCTTGCTCCTGTTCTTCCTATTTTCTCCCTCCATCCTGCTGGGGGAAGAGGGTGAAAGAGCAGCTGGGTGAGAGTTTGGCTGCCAGCCAGGGCCAACCCACCATATCCCTGCTTCATATTTAAACTCACTCCACCCCCACCCAAACATAGTCTCCCAGAATTGTGGTTAGAGGCCTCAGCATGACTGACAACTACAATGTTTATTCACAGCAAAGAATCCTGTCCCAAGTCATTACCATTTAAAAATGTACTTTTCATCCAATATTGATACAGCTGCATCTCTAGTCATATGAAATAAGATGTTTGCCTCATCATCTTCTCTATATAAGCCAACACTGCTATAAGTGAGGGTAGGAGTGAATCCCCCCCTCCCACTATAAACAAGTGAACTGTTAGGACAGCACATAAACCAGAAGAGAGGTTGCTTGCCCTCTGTCTTATGGCTGATGCCTAACAGTAAAGTATGTTTATACTAGGGGGCAGAAGATCAAGAGAGATGTAATTCACAAATGCTAATAAAAAAGACCCCCCCACACACACAGAAAGAGACAACCCTGAGGGCAGCCTTTGTGAATGCTCCCCCTACTCACAAGATGTCAAGCATAAGCACCCAATGATCTCCAGTTTCCAATGTCAGACACCTGTGTACTCCCTAAAAACATTTAAGAGTCAGATTTTTTTAAAAGTATTTGCACCACACAAGAGACAGAATTTTCTGTTAAGCTGTTTTGTGAAGATACTCCTGTCAGCATATATTTTGACATATCAGATCTCTTGTAACTGCAGTTCCACTGATGATAAACCAACCATTAACAAAACCTCATGTCTTCTTTCAATGTTAAGACAAAGATCTTCTGACTGCCCAAAATGCCCATCCTGTTCCTTGAACTCATGTAAACAACCATCCAGAACCATACAGATATAGCTGACTGTCTTTTGAGTACAAGATAGGTTAGACAACCTACATCCTCCAAGCCTTAATTTCATTATTTGTATCATTCCTAGAAAATTAAAAAAAGACAGCTTACTCTCCAAACATTTTACAATTCAATTTGAAGACCAGAGATAAGTTACAGACATGCAGAAGAACAGACAAAATGCTCATCAGTATGATGGGTAGTTAACATACCAGAGACCTAAGCACTGTACTGAATTTTAGTAGACATTACGTTTGACACAGCAAAAGGACAGCAAGAAAACTTAACATAAACATGTTGTGGGCAAAAAAAGTTTACTGATTTTTGGGTAATTTCAATCAATTTAATTTAATGTCAATTAAAAACTTCTCATTACTAATTCTGTTACTGAAACAAACAAAAAACCCACACACTCTCTCTCAGAAATCACAAAATCACAGAATGGTTGAGGCTGGAAGGGACCTCTGGAGGTCATCTTGTTCAATACCCCTGCTCAAGCAAGGCCACCTAGAGCCAGTTGCCCAGGACCATGTACAGACAGATTTTTAATATCTCCAAGGAGGGAGACTCCACCACCTCTCTGGGCAACCTGTTCCAGTGCTCAGTCACCCTCAGAGTAAAAAAGTGGTTCCTGATGTTCAGACAAAACCTCCTGTGTGTTTCACTTTTTGCCCATTGTCTCTTGTCCTATCACTGGACACCACTGGAAAGAGCCTGGCTCCATCCTCTTTGCATCTACCCTTTAGGTACTTGTATACACTAATAAGATCCCCCCTGGGCCTTGCCTTCTCTATGCTAAAGTCCTGGTTTTGGCTGGGATAGAGTTAATTTTCTTCCTAGTAGCTGGCATAGTGCTGTGTTTTGGATTTAGTAGGAGAAGAATGTTGATAACACACCGATGTTTTAGTTGTTGCTAAGTACTGCTTATGCCAGTCAAGGACTTTTCAGCTTCCCATGCTCTCCCAGGTACACAAAAAACTGGGAGGGGGCACAGCCAGTATAGTTGATCCAAAGTGACCAAAGGGCTATTCCATACCATATGATGTCATGCTCAGTATATAAACTGGGGGGGTTGGCTGGGTAGGCTCGATCACTGCTCGGGAACTGCCTGGGTATCGGTTGGCGGGTGGTGAGCAATTGCATTGTGCATCACTTGCTCTGTATATTACTATTATTATTATCATCATTATTATATTGTTATTATTATCATTACTATTTGACTTTATTTCAATTATTAAACTGTTCTTATCTCAACCCAGGAGTGTTTCTCACTCTTACTCCTCCGAATCTCTCCCCCATCCCATCGGGGTAGGGGGAGTGAGCGAGCGGCTGCGTGGTGCTTAGTTGTTAGCTGGGGCTAAACCACGACAGCTAAACATTCCCAGCGCTCTCAGCCTTTCCTCAGATGTGAGATCCTCTAGTCCCTTAATCATCTTTGTGGCCCTTTGCTGGACTCTCTCCAGTATGTCCATGTCTCTCTTGTACTGGGGAGCCCAGAACTGGACACAGGACTCCAGGCGTGGCCTCACCAGTGCTGAGGAGAGGGGAAGGATCACCTCCCGCTACCTGCTGGCAATGCTTTGCCTAATGCAGCCCAGGATACCATTAGCCTCCTTTGCCACAAGGGCACATTGCTGGCTCATGTTCAACTTGGTGTCCACCAGGACCCCCAGGTCCTTTTCTGAAAAGCTGCTTTCCGGGCAGGTGGCCCCCAGCATGTACTGGTGCATGGAGTTGTTCTTCCTCATGTGCAGGACTTGGCACTTCCCTTTATTGAACTGCATGAGGGTTCCTGTCAGCCCATTTCTCCAGCCTGTCCAGGTCCCTCTGGATGACAGCACAATCCTCTGGTGTATCAGTCACTCCTCCCTTGCTGAGGGTAGACTCTGCCCCATCATCCAGATCATTAATGAAGATGTTGAACAGGACTGGACCCAGTACTGACCCCTGGGGTACCCCACTAGTTACCAGCCTCCAACTAGACTTCATGCCACTGATCACCACCTTCTGGTCCCTGCCATTCAGCCAGTTTTCAATCCACCTCATGACCCCTTGCCTCTGCAAAACCTCTCCTTCCCCCTGTTCATTCTCAAATCCCATCACCACACATAAAACAGTCTCTTAGATGGGGCAACAGGCGGTGCAGGAAATTGGGGTCAGTGTGTGATGGTTCCTCTACTGGTAGCAGTCCCTTTAGAGTCAGACCTCTCGGCCCCTGCTCAGGCTACCACTTGAGCTCCTGCTCTCCTCCTGTTCCAGCACAGTCTTGTGTCTCCTCTTTCCTCTGCTCTGGTGTTATTTCCTTTCTTCCTTTTTTTCCAGCATTTACCACCCTTTCTTAGTTTTGTTTTCACAGAGGTGCCAAAGTTCACTGATTGGCCCATCTTCAGCCTGCATTGGGGTTGTTGCTGAGCTGGCTGGAACCAACTGTAAA
This sequence comes from Pelecanus crispus, assembly GCF_030463565.1. Taxonomy (NCBI): domain Eukaryota; kingdom Metazoa; phylum Chordata; class Aves; order Pelecaniformes; family Pelecanidae; genus Pelecanus; species Pelecanus crispus. Next base: position 13,131,238 of record NC_134675.1, read on the forward strand.
CAGTACAGGGCAGTCAACAACTTTCTCCCACAGAGGTCACCCCTGCAGCCCCACCCTGCCAACCATGCCCAATACAAAACATCACAAGGGAACTATTCCAGAACATGCTTTCTTCTATGCTGCTGGGAACTCCCAGATTTAAAAAAAATCTCAACAGCAAGCATGAAATTATACAGTGGAGTTAAGCTACCTTTTTTGAACACACTAGGGAAGAATTTTTCAATCAAAAAAATACATACTATGCAAAAAATATTTTCCTAGCTACAGAAATAGTTGTTTGATCTTAACACATACCAGACCAAAAGTCTGATGTCCAATATGTCTTTCAGTTGTGTTTCTTAGGGTAAGAGGCCATGATCTAGTAAAGTTCATTTTTATATTTAAATGTGATTAATACAGGTTCAGAAAAAAAAAAAAATCAATTATATTTTTTGAAAGGGGGATCAAGTTAAAGTGTAGATAGGTGAATTTTTTTTTCTTTTTTTAAACAGAAATCAGCATAACAGCAGCTTAGTATGCTTTAGAACAAGTCAGTGAACACTACTGAAAAAGTCAAGCTTACTTCTTCATTTTACAAGTGACTGACAACATCTGGGCAAAGTAACATCACCTTAAGAAGCAGCACCAGTGGTAGACATCAATTTGCTAGGTAACGTTATACTTTACAACCTAGTCAGCACAGTAATCTTAAAACAGAGTAGTTCCATATTCCCTATATTCATTACTTGTTCTGACCTAATAGTAATCTGGGGAAAAACAAAAAACCCACCAAGAAATACAATGGATAGAATTAAAAAGCCTTTGAGGTACACAGAGGGAACTGTCATCTTAATAGGCTACACCCAAAGTTACACAGGGAACTTGTGAATCAGGACTACCTCTGAACCACTAGGAAGACTCTGAAAACAGAAGGATGAGAGATCAACCAGTGACCTTAAACATAGCAATACATTTTATTAGAGCACTTTCATCCTAAAGCATTTACAAACTTGCAGATACAAACAGTCTTAAACTTAAGCAGACAGATAGGCTCCCCAGAACTCTTGACACTAAATCAAACAAAAAACTTCAAAAAGGAACATTAAGACTAGCCAGGTTACCACACACCACTGATCACTCCCAGGAAATGGAACTGCAGGGATTGAATCCAAGGCACTTCAATTAAAGTAGCTGGCACTGTTAGTACAAGGGGAATATCAGCTACAACATGGTCAAAGAATAGGATCTGCATACAGCTATGCCAGAAGAAGTGACAGTGAAAATAAAGATATTACTTCAAAGATGGCAAGTGGACTCAACAATTGGTCACAATGATAAAAATGTTCTTGCTATAAATGGCTACTGTGAGTCATCCATATAAAAGCAACTAGAATATTGTTAGTAAACAGAGAGATAAAGTTCTCCTCTGTTCAAACTACCACCTGCAATTGAAGGTCTAAAGTTCAGCAGTTCATCTGCATGTCAAGCATTGTTGAAATCCATAGAGCTACTCTTAAAATTAAGATCTACTCTCACCACTATTTGTAGGTGCAGACCTTGAATAGCACATAAGAAACAATAACATAACGTAAAAAAAAAAATACATTAAAAGCTAACCTTAGTAAAAAAAAAGACAGACTATAAAAACCTACCTGTAAATGTTTACAGTATACTGTCAGTAACTCTTATTTTACAGATAGATCTCCAAGAAAATCCCATCATAAAAGATAATTTAACAACACATCTCAACCACCTTGCAATAATTGCAAATAATAGAATGCAATTAGGTAACATTTAAACCTAATATAGTCACCACAGTTAATGACAACAATTTGTAATGGTTCCACAACCTGCCGAAATACATACAATAAAGTTTCCAAGCAAGCAAGTCAAACAAGACCTTGCATAACATGGATTTACAGCAGTTTTACAACGTACATTACACAAAAGAAATATAAAAAGGCAATCTCCTATTGTAGAAAAATTCTCCTCAACCTCTCCAATAGCCAAATCAATTTACCTCCTAAATTCTGCATGCCATCACCAAATTCACATTTTAGATTGACAGTTAAATCCAACCACTGTCACATGGTGAAAACAGTAATAAGTACTGTATATTATTCAGTTAAATAATTTCACTATTACTTGAAAATTACTTTAGTGATCCCAGGCCCATTTTTCATTGTTCATAGATAAAATACAAATTAGTTAACTAATTTGTTAATTGGTTAACAATAGTTAAGAGTAACTGAGTGCTGCACAAATCCACTGACATATCAAGTTACAGACTTTTGCTCAGACTTTTCCATCTAGAAGTATTACAGTTGGCTTGGGAGCCATGACATGAATACACATTCCAAAATGCAATTTGGATTACTCCACTCAAGTTTTACATTGTGGTAAACTCAATACTATAATTTATTTTCTCCTCCAGTTAATCAACACTTGTTAATTGGGATGGAAAAACTGGGAGAAAAAACAAACATAGATTAAAGAAATTATTAATATATGATACTTAATTCTAGCATTAAAATGCAGTAACTACTTTTATCTCAATAAAAACTATGATTATGCTATGCCAGTGCTTCTCCACTAGAAGCTTCCAAAGCAAAGTAGTCAAAGAGTTAGGACATTACTTTAGGGCACTGCTCTGATAGAAGTCATGGCTATCCATGCATACATGCTTTGAATAAAGACTATGGTTTTAAATATAATATTTGAAAAAATGAAACATTTACTATGAGTTACAGTAACACATGTTTAGAAAGCATCACATCCTTTGCACCTTGAGCATTCATCCTTAAATTAAAACCTAGATATGCTGTTCCCCAGCAGATCATTTTAGACATGCCCAAGAAATTCAAATGTTATTTTGGCTTTATGTCATTAAAAAAAAAAACCAAAACAAAACAATAAAATATAAGCTATTTTCATCGAAGCCAGAAGGGGGTACTCTGAATAACTGAGGTTGGGAGGTGCTGAACTGAACGTTTGCCTTGTGTTAGGAGAGATCAGAAACATGCTGTCTTGTAGTTCAGTATTGCACTTCAGTTCACGATGCCATTCTTTTTCTTTTTTAAGAAAAAGTGCTCCTTTTAACAACAACAAAAAAATGCTTCCCTTTGTGCTACTGTCATCACAAGGGCAAATTAATCTGTGACAGAAAACTAGCAACACAAAGAGACCCGGCAACTGTTAATTCCAGTTTTATATCCTGTGATCTGCGAGCTATTTAAGATGCTGACAAGGAGATACAGAGAAAGCCAAGAAACCCCGAAAAAACCTATACTATGGTTTTTCACTACACAATGCCTATTCTAACATAACTAGTTCAGGTCTTTTCAATAAGACTGTGCCGAGTTGATACCTTATGTTGAACCACATCCTAAAATGAAAGAAATGGCACTGGATCATTTCACAAGCACAATACAGTATTTCATCTCCGCCAGCACTTTCGTGCACCAGCCCGCCGCCGACCCCCCCCCCCCCCCAAGAGATACGCACATTCCAGTCAAGCCTCTCTCAGCAGGGCTCAGCCAATTCTCCCCCTCCCTCCAGGCCTTGCTAGGTTCCCAAATCCCCTCTGATTTTAGGTTTCATTTTGTTGTAAATAGCAAAACGAAAGGAGAAAGCCTCCAAAGCGAGGATCCTTACCCTTGAAATCCCGCCATGCGCGCAATAAGGAGGGTGAATTGTTTTTCTTTTTTTTCTTTCTTTTTTTAATGGGAGATGAAGGGAGAGAAACAAAAGCCTAAATGGAGGGAGAGGCTAAGCAGCGGAGACAGAGGGAGAAAGAGGAGAGCCTGGTGAAGGAGCAGGGCGAGCGTCAGCCATGTTGTGTGTGTTGGTCCAGTACTTACAAACCTGCAGCTGCAGCAGCGTTTTGAGTCTGGGAGAGAGGGGAAAGAAGGGAGGAGGAAAGAAGGGAGAGGAGGGAGGAGAGAGAGAGAGAATCGAGGGAGGAGGGGAAAGCGGCAGCAGCAGCAGACAAAGGAACTGAGCAGAGCGCGCGCATACACACACTCTGGGCGTCCCAGACAGCAGCAGTGGCGTGTGCAACCCCAGCATCGCCAGCCCGGCGCGTTAGCAACTCTCTCAGCTCCAGCCTTTGGCTACTGCGGCGCGGCCGAGCCCCACCACCACCCTTACATCCCCTTCGCCCCATTTTTCTCGTGGGGGGAGCGGGGGATGACAGGGCAGGGACATACCTCCCCCAACGTGCACTATCAACAGAGAGGCTTATCTGCCGGGAGCCCCTCAACGGGCCCCAGCCCACAGTACAATAGCTCCATAGAGAGGAAGGTGGGATGTGCAACTGCGACCCCTCCCCTCCCGCAAGGGACAGGGGGTGGACACCGAGAGGGGCCGCGCCAAAGGAAGGCAGCAGTCTCCCGAAGCCCGGAAGAGTGGGGGTTACCAAGGAGCCGAGGCGCTACGTAGGAAGGGAAGATAGAAACAGCAACACGAGTCCGAGGGCCCCCAATCTCGCCCGCCTCCCGCGACTTCCGGGCGGGCCACTGAGGCGGGCAGTGAAAAAGAAAGGGTAACAGAGACGGAACACCGCAAGTATATAAATAACGTCAGCCTCGGGGGAGGGGAGGGAAAGCTAGGAGCAGCGGCTCCAAGCTCATCCCACAGCGACTCCCTCCGACTCTGCCCGGTACTAGGCTAGGCTAAGCCAGGCCAAGGGCGGCGCGACGGGCTGCGCTTCCCCCCCACCCATCTGCATTCGCTACTCACTTACCTGCTGGGGTGATGGGTGCCCTGGAAGTGCCAGGAGGACGGCCTAGGAACGTTAGCGCTGCAGCAGTCCCCCTGTCTCACTAGGCCACTCAGATTCTCTGCGGCAGCAGTAGGGACAGCTGCTTCCCTTGTCTCGTTTGTCCCCCTCCACCGTCACTACTGCTGCCTCCTGTTCGCCTCTGCCACATTTGGATCCTCCTCTCCGTACACAAGCTCTACCACCAGGATAGAGGCCTCCTCACCTTCCTGCCAAATAGTGAGCTACCCGCATCGAGACGTTCAAAACACAGGGCCGGACACCGCCCTCGTCCCCTCCACCAACGCGCAGGCGCACTGCAAATTCCGAACTGCGACAGGAGCACAGGAAGCAATCCTCCACCCAGTCCACCACTAATCGCTAGTGCGCAGTCGCGTCCATAGCTGCTGCTGCCGCCGCTCCTCCTCCTCTACTGCCGTCTCCCGGCGCTCCGTCGGCGGTCGTAGCAGAGGGTGGTGTGGGCTCGTCCGCAGAATGTTGTCTGTTGGCCCTTCTCCAAACGCAGGCCACTAGGCCCTGGGGCGGTGAACATCTGCCTTTCCCCTCCCGTCCGCCCACCCACCGCGGTGGGTCTAGTGTTGCCTCGCGAGGTGGCCGCAGTACCTTATAGCAGCGGTACCGCTTCCCTAAACAGGCCTTGGGAGCCAGCGGCTCTCTGCTGCCCCCTCGCCATCATAGGAAAGAAAATGTGTAAGCCATCATAATAAAGACAAATAGGCTATGGATATCCTGTGTTACAAATTCGGCCCATGCCGACTGAGGAGAGAGGCTAGGATGCAAAGTATAGAATTAAAAAGGTAATTTATAAAAATTGTAAACTGGGCTCACCGAAGGGATTTTTCTTTAGGGATTTTATACCTTATGCTACAGGGGTTTGATATGAATCATACAATTACCTACTAATGCATATTTCTAGTTATCCAATCATAAACGTGGTACAGCATAACAGCATATATTACAAAACTATATTTTGTAGGTCTTGCAGCATCATTATCTGTCAGCATCCTTGTGGTTTATCTGTTAATTGAGATGTTTCCGTCATCAACTTGTGCAAAGTTATTAGGCATCAGCAATTCATGTTTCTCTTAGATATGGATCCTTCAGTTAAGGAAACCTCTGTTCTTGCAAAAATTATCTTAGTCAATTGCTTGTCCTTAGTAGGAGTCTTGGGTCTCCAGATAATGACACAGCAATTATACGCTAATAATGTTCTTGGCTCCTAATGAGTGTGTGGTCTCAATAATTTATATCACACCTACTAGAAATGAAAATAAAGATTTAGACAAAATGATAAAAATAAGATGCGCTGTCACCAAATCATAGTCTATCACATTTTCTACAGTATTCAAGGATATAACTTCAAGTGTTGTTCATAGCTTTAGATTGACAAAGAACAAAAAGGAAAACATCAATAAGTAAGGTTATGTTCTTCTCTATCAAATCAAGTAATTGGTTCAAAAATCAAAACAGGTGAACAGCTGAGGCACAGTCTGCCTTAACAAATCTAATGGGTATTTTTTTCAAAGTAGACCTTGGCAGGTATAGCATGACATGATATGACATTTTTCTGTTACAACATCATAAGACAAAGAAACTTCAATGCATGAAGACAGCAATGAAGAGTTGTTTATTTGAGTCAAGAAGAGTTTGATTGAAGGCCATCATATTGTGAAACCAAAATGCAACTTCACATAATAAATAATATCCTGAAAATTTTCCTTTTTTTTTTTTTTTTTTTTTTTAAGTGCTGTTGTCACCTGATGCTACGGGGACAGATAGTTTCTTTTAGGGATCCTTGGCAGAATGATTATGACACTATGTTGTAGTTTCAATTAAAGCTTTATTTCTCAACAGAATTTTATGATTAGTATAGCATAGAGTCTTATGATCAGAGTAGCACAGGATTTTAAATAAGCAGAATCAGTGTAGCACAATTTTATAAGTAGCATAGCACAGAATTTTATAGCACAGCTTAGCTTATGGTTCCTAATCACCTGGACCCTCTGCAGATCAGGTCAAATCTTAATACATGACTTGCCATATCAATATAACAATCATAATCTAGACTTGAAATACATAAAAGAATACAAGTCAGTCCTTGGAAGAAGCAGACGATGGTGGAGGCGTCCCTGACCACCAGAGGATCACGGATTTTGCCATCCAGCAGCAGTTCTCTTCCAAGTCCCACTTAGGACTTGTAACTGCTTGATTTTATAGACAGTGCTCTGTGTGCTACTATGCTTCCCTCTTCTGTGTCAGTGTCACCACCACCTGGTTGGCCAGGTGCCTGGGACCTTCAAGGCCAGTAAGAAGGGGAATAGTCAGCCTGGCACCCAGAAACCTGGAAGCTGATAGGGAAGGGGAGAAGAAATCTGCCTGGTGCGCAGGACCTTCAAGGCCTGATGAGGAGGGGAAAGGGGACTGGTACGTGACCAGCTTGGTAACAGACAATGGCTACTTACCTTATAAAATGGCATTAGTTATGCTAACCATATTACCAGGGATCAGGAGCAAGGGGTACCGGTCACAGCTGTACATAAACTTCCTAGTCTTTTTGGATGTTTTGAAGTACCACCTAGTTTGGTTAGGAGTAGAATGGCTGAACTCTTCCAGAAGCTTTGAACACTTCTCATGGTTTAGCCCCTGTTGGCAACCAAGCACCACACAGCCACTCACTCACCCTCCCCCCCCCCGGTGGGATGGGGGAGAGGATCAGAAGGGCAAAAGTAAGAAAACTCATGGGTTGAGATAAGAACAGTTTAATAATTGAAATAAAATAATAATAGTAATAAAAACTGTAATGAAAAGGAGAACAATGAGAGAGAGAAAGAGAGAGAGAAACAAAACCCAGGGGAAAAAAACCCCAAGTGATGCAACCACTCACCACCCACTGACCAACACCCAGCCAGTCCCCAAGCAGTGATCCCTGCCCCCTAGCCAACCCCCCCCAGTTTGTATACTGAACATGACATCATATGGTACGGAATACCCCTTTGGTCAGTTTGGGTCAGCTGTCCTGGCTGTGCCCCCTCCCAGTTTTCTTGTGCACCTGGCAGAGCATGGGATGCTGAAAAGTCCTTGACTAGCATAAGCACTACCTAGTAACAGCTAAAACATCAGCGTGTTATCAGCATTATTCTCATCCTAAATCCAAAACACAGCACTATGCCAGCTACTAGGAAGAAAATTAACTCTATCCCAGCCAAAATGAGGACAATGCAATTGAGTAGCTTTGGGTATATTTTTTTTTATATATTTTGCTTTCTTGATATCCTCCCAGCCTAAAGACAATCAGCCTTAACTACTGAAAAAAAAGAAAATCACAGCCCTCTTGATTTGATGGTAGAATCAAGAACTCTCAGAATTCACGTGGCCAGATCTTTGCTTAATCTGAATTTGAAGGAGGAATGATATCTTGCTTCTGAGCTTGATCAATATCTTGATTAATATCTTTAAATGCTGGGATCAATCAGCCACTTTTGCTTTAACTTAACCTTAAAGGAGAAATTATCCATTTGAGATAACTATCTGGCTACCTGGCTAATTTGTCTTTTCCAAGCAAGCTACTATAAAGCTATCACAGGAATTATTTCAAGTCAACAGAAAAAGAGGCCTCCTTCCAATGTGTTTGCTCTCTGACATGGTTACAACATTGATGAAATTTATCATGCCAGCAGGAACCAACCATCTATCTTTTAGCACCTTGAATAAAACAGCAATACGTTTCAAATTCAGGTGACGTAAATTAAATAAATAGAATAGTTCCAGTTGGAAGGGACCTAAAAAGATCATCTAGTCCAGCTGCATGACCACTTCAGGAAAATTTGCCACCTTTAAGCAAATTCTTTCATACTACAGGAAATGGTGAATAAAGCCCAGCTTTTAAGATAAATGCTCCAATTACTACTAAATTAAAACTCAGCTGTATCAGATATTACTTCCTTCTGTCAGCAGTGACTTCTGAACAACATATTTAACTTCTAGGAACAGGCTTGTAACAAATCAGCTTTGGAAATTGGAAAATATGTAAAAAAAGATTGAAAAACATATTTAAAAGAAATTAAGTCAGTACTTCAATTTGAGCAAAGTCCGAAAACTAACTGAGATTTGAGAGGCTGGATGAGTTCAACCTCCAGTTTATTGGGCTAGATGAATTCAGCTCAGTAAAAAGGTTTTCAAAAAGCAACGAGTAATACTAGAGAGCTGGTGGATTTGCTGTAAGAATATATAACATATAGGTCAAGATTTTAATCCTCAAGATTTGGTCTGTATTGGAAAGTTTTAGTGCCTCCCCCTCCCAAATTTCAGTATCAATCAATGACTAGATTTCTTTCTTTATATCAACAAAATCCTTCACTTTTACCAGTGTAGTTACATTGCTTTTGTAAATAAATGATCCCTACTATGCTCAAAGAATGATGTCGTGGTTTAACCCCAGCCCCCAGCTGGTTTAACCCCAGCCCCTTGCTCACTCCCCCTGCCCCAGTGGGATGGGGGAGAGAATCGGAGGAGTAAGAGTGAGAAACACTCCTGGGTTGAGATAAGAACAGTTTAATAATTGAAATAAAATAAAGTAAAACAGTAGTAGTAATAATAACAATATAATAATAATAACAGTAATAATAATATACAAAGCAAGTGATGCACAATGCAATTGCTCACCACCCGCCGACCAATACCCAGACAGTTCCCGAGCAGCAATTTCTGCCCCCCGGCAACTCCCCACAGCTTATATACTGAGCATGACATCATATGGTATGGAATAGCCCTTTGGTCAGTTTGGATCAACTATTCTGGCTGTGCCCCCTCCCAGTTTCTTGTGCACCTGGCAGAGCATGGGAAGCTGAAAAGTCCTTGACTAGCATAAGCAGTACTTAGCAACAACTAAAACATCAGTGTGTTATCAGCATTCTCCTACTAAATCCAAAACACAGCACTATGCCAGCTACTAGGAAGAAAATTAACTCTATCCCAGCCGAAACCAGGACAAATATAAGCCACCGAAGGGGAAAAAGAGAGTCTAATAAATGTGCCTGGAGAGAAAAGTCACTGATATTAGTCAGACATCCCTTTAAAACAGATTTGACTTACTGTCATGTAAGATGAGACCATTCTTCAACAGACTGTCTTTGGTCACAGCAAGACAATACCACATGAATCATCCTACTATTGCAGAAATTTAAACCCTTCTCCCACTCCTCACTTGTATCTACATTTCTCCCTTACACACATGCTGTACTCCTCAGGCTTTTGGTAGACAAAGTATAGCTTTTTTTCCCCTAGATAACTTCCATGTAGGTAGAGAAAATCTCTATGATAGTCAAAGAAGTCCAAAATATACCTCTTATTTCCTCTTTATTTTCTTTATATGGACTTTGAAACATAAAAGGCTTTATGAGCAACTTAATTTGCAAATACTGTTAAGGGATGTTAGGAGTGTGGCCACCTCCTCCAGCTGCTCCAGCTCAGGACTCCCTCTTGCCCAGCTACTTGAGCTCAGCCCAGTACCCTGGGCACCCGGAGTCTCTGCCCAGGCTGAGGGACTCAGCTGCCACTTATCTGTTTGCAGGTTCAACCAGTAGCAAAGCTGAACACGTATCCCATAGACACACACAGAGGACACTGACACAGCTGGTTACACAGACTGCCACAGACAAGGTGCTGCCTTCAACAGCACCTAACATACAGGATCCACATAAAACCAAAAATAGACAGCCAAGTCCCCTTTCTCCTCTTTAGCTGGTAGAGATAGAAAGTCACTAGTGAAAGGACACACACATTCGAGGATGCCTTGAGTACTGGCACAGACCCTCTGTCTATCTGGTACCCCTGCCTGGATCCCAGGCCCTCTTACCCGCTTCATGGGTGCCCTACTCACCAGCTAGTCCAGCTTGATGCCCGATAGCAAACATCCATGCACTCACAAGCTCATCCAACAGGCACTCCACATTCACAAGTCCCCCTGGGCATACCAGCATTGACCCTTGCCTGCCTGATACCCCAGCCCGGACCCGAGGCCCCCCCGCTACTTGCTGGCAAGTACAGCTTGAAGTTTGCTAGCGAATACACATGCACACCCACACACCAGGTTTGGGGAAGATACAGACACTCGACTCCCACCCAGCTACCAGCACCAGGCACACAAGCTGTGACCTGCAGTCCTGCTCCAGCTACCGGCATTGAGCCTCTCACTCGCCTCACTCATGCTGGTTTCCCCCAATAGCTGGTTTTCAGGACACACACTGTTCCCACCCCAGGGGCTGGAGGTAAAAGGCCCCCACTTGCTCCAGTAGCTGATGTTGAACCACCCCACACTCACTCCAGTAGCTGACACTACAGGCTGCAAGGCGCCTATACCCCCAGTCTGACTCTAGTAGCCGGCACCAAATTTCACTCACACACGCACAGGTCTCACCAGTACCTGGCACTGAGACCCCTGCCACTCTCTCCAGTAGCTGACACCACAGGTTGCAGGGCACCTACATCCTCGGTCTGACTCCAGTAGCTGGCGCCAAATTACACTTACACTTACACTTACACTTACACTTACACTTACACTTTCTCTCTCTCTCTCTCTCTCTTAGTGCTTAGCCAGCACTAAGCACCACGCAGCCGCTCGCTCACTCCCCCTGCCCTGGTGGGATGGGGGAGAGAATCGGAAGAGTAAGAGTGAGAAACACTCCTGGGTTGAGATAAGAACAGTTTAATAATTGAAATAAAGTCAAATAGTAGTAGTAAAAATAACATAATAATAATAATAATAGTAATAGTAATAATAATATACAAAGCAAGTGATGCACAATGCAATTGCTCACCACCCGCCGACCGATACCCAGACAGTTCCCCAGCAGTGATCCCTGCCCCCGGGCCAACCCCCCCAGTTTATATACTGAGCATGGCATCATATGGTATGGAATACCCATTTGGTCAGTTTGGATCAACTGTCCTGGCTGTGCCCCTTCCCAGTTTCTTGTGTACCTGGCAGAGCATGGGAAGCTGAAAAGTCCTTGACTAGCATAAGCAGTACTTAGCAACAGCTAAAACATCAGTGTGTTATCAGCATTATTCTCATACTAAATCCAAAACACAGCACTATGCCAGCTACTAGGAAGAAAATTAACTCTATCCCAGCCAAAACCAGGACATGAGGGAATTGGCTGATGTAGTTGCCGAGTCACTCTCCACCATATTGCAGAAGTCGTGGCAGTCAGGCAAAGTCCCCAGTGACTGGAAAAAGGGAAACATCACGCCCATTTTTAAAAAGGGTAAAAAGGAGGATCCTGGGAACTACTGACCAGTCAACCTCACCTCCGTGCCCGGTAAGGTCATGGAGCAGATCCTCCTGGAAGACATGTCAAAACTTATGGAAGGCAGGGAGGTGATTAGAGACAGCCAACATGGTTTCACCAAGGGCAAATCATGCCTGCCTAATCTAGTGGCCTTCTACGATGGAGTGACTGCGTCAGTGGATAAGGGAAGAGCAACTCATGTCATCTACCTGGACTTCTGTAAGGCCTTTGATACAGTCCCCCCACAACATTCTGGACTATAAATTGGAGAGAGATGGGTTTGACACATGGACTGTTAGATGGATAAGGAATTGGCTAATGGCTGCATCCAAAGAGTTATAGTCAATGGCTCAATGTCCAAGTGGAAACCAGTAATGAGTGGTGTCCCTCAAGGGTCCGTACTGGAACCAATACTATTTAATATCTTCATTAACGACATAGTTAGATTGGCCACACCCTCAGCAAGTTTGCAGATGACTCCAGGCTGAGTGGTGCAGTTGATTTGCTTGAGGGAAGGGATGCCATCCAGAGGGACCTTGACAGGTTCGAGGAGTGGGCCTGTGTGAGCCTCATGAGGTTCAACAAGGCCAAGTACAAGGTCCTGCACCTGGGTCAGGGCAATCCCCAGTATCAATACAGGCTGGGGGATGAATGGATTGGGAGCAGCACTACAGGACTTGGGGGTACCAGTGGATGAAAAATCAACATGAGCCAGCAATGTGCGCTTGCAGCCCAGAAAGCCAATCGTATCCTGGGCTGCATAAAAAGAAGTGTGGCCAGCAGCTCAAAGGAAGTGGTTCTCCCCCTCTACTCTGCTCTCATGAAACCCCACCTGTGTCCAGTTCTGGGGCCCCCAATACAGGAAAAGACATGGGCCTGTTTGAGTGGGTCCAGAGGAGGGCCATGAAGATGATCAGAGGGCTGGAACACCTCTCCTATGAAGAGAGGCTGAGAGACTTGGGGTTGTTTAGCCTGGAGAAGAGAAGGGTCCAGGGAGACCTTATTGTGGCTTTTCAATATATAAAGGGGGCTTATAAGAAAGACAGAGACTTTCTACCAGGGCCTGTAGTGACAGGAAGAGGGGCAATGATTTTAAACTGAGAGAGGGTAGGTTTAGACTGGATATAAGAAAGAAATCCTTTATGATGAGGTTGGTGAGACATTGTGACAGGTTGCCCAGAGAAGTTGTGGATGCCTGTCTGTTGCGTGAAGAGAGGCTTTGGAAGGTACCCAATTTATCGTTATAAGTCCGGTCGCGTTCAGTACACTGAACTATCACGATTACGGATTCACAAATAACGTAGGCACCTTTCATCTAGTCGTGCTGCATGAACTATCACGGCCACACTTAAAGTGTCTGGTCGCGTTCAATGACCACTATCACGCTAGACCAATAAATCAAAGCAATTTATTAAAGCAACAGACACACAGGTTCTTTGGATTACCGGTGATAAATTCACTGACTGCAAGGCACATACAAGTGCCAAAGTTTAGAATGCATCAAAAGACATAAAAGTGACTCTATAGAGGTTTTCTAAGTTTCCCGGGGAGGCACTTGGTATAACCAAGTGTTAGATTCTTATCCAAAGGCGTCCCGATGGGGGGGGGAGAGAGGCTCAGCCCGTCGACTGATCCCAGAGGTCATAGTACACGATGGTATCTTCCCCCAACATCTCCTCTCTCTTAGGCCAATTTATAGTATTTTTACACATTAGGTGGAGCTTGAGGGACTCTAGTCATACATACTTTTGTTACGATTGGTGTAAAACTTTCTCGCTTCGTTTTAAAGGTACAGGCTCAGAAAAATTCAGAGCGCAGGCTCAGTGAGGGGGGGTCTTACCTTGGAGGCGGGTGGGTTTTGGGATGGGAGTGTGTTCTAGTATTATAATGATATTATAATGAGTAAAGTTTACTAAAGGACAGCATTTTCGTCAACATCATGATAGTTTGCTGACTCAGGGTATCACTTATGCAGCTTATCAGGGCCATGATGCCCCTCCGAGTTCCCTTATCACAGGGCTTGGCCGTGATGTCTCCACACCACTCCACCCCCTGGGCAGCTCCTCTCAGAATCAGCACACCAGGCTCCCCTGGGTTGCGACATCCAAGATTACAGGCTTAGGAACTTCCTGTGGGATAGATTCCTTGCATCCAGCTGCATTCCATCCAGAAAGCTTCTTCAATGCTGTGCCTTTCTTGTAATCGTAAATCTAAGTCTGATGTCTAAGTCACCTCCAGCAATCACTCCACACTGTCATGATCCAAACTGGACTGCCCAGGGAGGATCGTGGTGGTTCTGTGATTCCCTTGGGCTAAATTAAGGTGAAACGACACCAAACGATTGATTAAATGTTTTATTGATGATAGAAACTACCTGAACTTTGCAAGCATAACAGTAGGCAACCTGGACTAGGAAAGCATAACGGTAGGCAACGTGGGTTCTAATTGAAATACTTATAAGAAGGAAGGAAAAAGAGGAGAGAGAGACTTATCAACACCCTTGGATCCTGCGATGACGATGATAGATGAGGTGATCCTCTGGTGGTGGGCGCGTACCTGGCTTTCTCAGAGTCGTGTCTTTTATAAGCCAGTCTCCGCCTCTCAGTTGTGTCAACTCCATCCCCTCAACGACTTATATGGTTCTTGTTTCAGAAAGTTCTCAATCTTCTGCGCAGGTGTCATTGTGGGGAGTGGTCATGAGGGGTCCTACGGGTGGTCGTGAGCCCCTTACTCAAATGAACTCTGTATGACCTCTGGCCATATATGGTGAGTTGTGAGGCACATCAGAAATATGGAACTGCGCATCCTCCAACACGCCTCCCCATGCCCTTGCCAACCGACTTCTCACTTGTGGTTTGGTGTCGCCATGCAGATCTTAACTTGTTTCGCCACAATGTTTGAGACATCAAAAAACATTAACTCTTTCAGTCTCTCACAATGCCCCGTCCTTGGGAAGTGTTCAAGGTCAGGTTGGACGGGGCTTTGAGCAACCTGATCTAGTGAAAGATGTCCCTGCCCATGGCAGGGGGGTTGGACTAAATGATCTTCAAAGGTCCCTTCCAACCCAAACCATTCTATGATTCTGTGAAGTCCTGAGTCTACACAGGGCATCCTAGAAGTTAAACCATATCTCTAAGAGCGTTGTCCAAACACTTCCTGAACACCAACAGGCTTGGCACCATGACCACTCCCCTGGGGAGCTTGTTCCAGTGCTTGACCACCCTCACAGTGAAAAACTTTTTCCTAATATCCAGTCTGAACTTCCCCTGACACAGCTTTAAGCCATTCCCCTATCACCGGACACCAGAGAGAGGAGATCAGCACCTCCCTCTCAGCTCCCCCTCATGAGGAAGTTGTAGACAGCAATGAGGTCACCCCTCAGTCTCCTCTTCTCTAAGCTGAACAAACCTAGTATCCTCAGCCGCTCCTCATAAGTCACAGCCTCTAGTCCTTTCACCATCTTTCTTGCCTTCCTTTGGACACATTCTAATATTTTTCTATCCTTATATTGTGGAGCCCAAAACTGCACACAGTACTTGAGGTGGGGCTGCACCAATGCTGAGTATAGTGGGACAAGCACTTCTTTTGGCTGGTTTAGCTATACTGTGCTTAATGCACCCCAGGACGCAGTTGGCCCTTTTGGCTGCCAGGGCATACTGTTGACTCATATTGAGCTTACCATCAACCAAAACTCCCGGATCCCTTTCTGCAGGACTGCACTCCAGCCTCTTGTCCCCCCAGTCTATACATACATCCAGGATTACACCATCCCAGGTGCAGAATCCGGCATTTGTCCTTGTTAAATTTCATATGATTGGTGATTGCCCAGCACTCTATCAAGATCACTCTGTAAGGCCTCTCTACCTTCAAGGGAATCAATGACAGCTCCTAATTTAGTATCGTTAACAAACTTACTTAGTGTGCACTCAACTCCTGTGTCCAGGTCATTGATCAAAACATTGAAGAGAACTGGCCCCAAAATTGAGCCATGGGGAACACCACTAGTGACTGGCTGCCAGCCAGATGTTACCCCATTTACTACAACTCTTTGAGCCTGACCCTTCAGCCAATTGTCCACCCATTGCATTGTGTACATGTCTAGCTGTATGCTGGACATTTTGTCCAGAAGGATGCTGTGAGACACAGTATCAAAAGCTTTGCTAAAATCCTCAAAAACCCACATCCACTGCCACTGCTTTCCCTTTGTCCACTAGGTGGGTAACCTTGTCATAAAAGGAAATTAAGTTAGTAAGGCATGACTTTCCGTTCATGAACCCATGTTGGCTTTGACCAATGACTGCATTGTCTTTCAAGTGTTTTTCAATAACTCCCAGAATAATCTTCTCCATAATTTTACCAGGCACCAAAGTGAGACTGACAGGCCTATAATTACCAGGGTCTTCTTTCTGTCCCTTCTTGAAAATGGGAATAACATTTGCTAGTTTCCAGTCGACTGGGACCTCTTCAGTTTCCCAAGACCATTGATAAATAACTGAGAGAGGTCTCGCAATAACATCAGCCAACTCTTTCAGCAGCAAATCCCATACAAGTTCAAAGTCGACTGGAAGCTTATCATTGCCCCTGTCACAGTCCTCCAGTCTAGGGCTCCTGGGGTCCCAGGGCCCATCACTAGCGTTAAAGACAGAGGCAAAGAAGGCATTAAATGTCTCTGCTTTATCTTCATCCCTATTGGTGAGCTGACCAACCTCATCAAGTAACGGACCAATGTTTTCTTTAGTCCTCCTTTTGCTGTTAACATACTTAAAAATGCCTTTCTTGTTATCCACCACAGTACTGGCCAGCTTCAACTCCAGTTGAGCTTTGGATGTAAAAATTTTCTCCCTACAGTGGCAAACAGCATCTCTGTAGTCCTCCTGTGTAGCCTGACTTTGCTTCCGAAGTCCATACACTTTCTTTTTCTGCCTAAGTTCCAGAAGGAGATCCCTGTTCAGCCAAGCTGGCCTTCCACCCCAATTGCTTGACTTCCGACACACTAGAATTGCCTGCTCCTGCGCTCTTAAAAGATGGCTCTTAAAAAGTGACCAGCATTTATCACAGAATCATAGAATCATAGAATGCTTTGGGTTGGAAGGGACCTTTAGAGACCATCTAGCCCAACCCCCCTGCAGTGAGCAGGGACAGCTTTAACTAGATCAGGTTGCTCAGAGCCCCATCCAACCTGACCTTGAATGTTTCTAGGGATGGGGCCTCTACCACCTCTCTGGGAAACCTGTTCCATTGCTTGACCACCCTCATTGTAAAAAATTTCTTCCTTATATCCTGTCTAAATCTATTCTTCTTTAGTTTAAATCCATTATTCCTTGTCCTGTCACAACAGGCCTTGTTAAAAAGATTCTCCCCATCCTTCCTGTAGGCCCCCTTTAAGTATTGAAAGGGTGCAATAAGGTCTCCTCACAGCCTTCTCTTCTCCAGGCTGAACAACCCCAACTCCCTCAGCCTGGCCTCATAGGAGAGGTGCTCCAGCCCTCGGATCATTTTGGTGGCCCTCTTCTGGACCCGCTCCAGCAGGTCCATGTCCTTCTTGTGCTGAGGGCCCCAGAGCTGGACGCAGTACTCCAGGTGAGGTCTTACCAGAGCAGAGTAGAGGGGCAGAATCGCCTCCCTCGACCTGCTGGCCACGCTTCTTTTGATGCAGCCCAGGATACGGTTGGCTTTCTGGGCTGCAAGCGCACATTGCCGGCTCATGTCCAGCTTTTCATCCACCAGTACCCCCAAGTCCTTCTCCGCAGGGCTGCTCTCAATCTCTTCGTCCCCCAACCTGTACTGATACCGGGGGTTGCCCCGTCCCAGGTGCAGGACCTTGCACTTGGCCTTGTTGAACCTCATGAGGTTCACACAGGCCCACCTCTCCAGCTTGTCCAGGTCCCTTTGGATGACATCTCGTCCTCCTGGTGAGTCAACCGTACCACTCAGTTTCGTGTCGTCTGCAAACTTGCTGAGGGTGCACTCGATCCTTGAAGAGCTGGAAGTTTGCTTTTCCTAAAATTTAGGGTCCTGACTGTACTCCTCGCTTTTCCCATGTCCCTCAGGAGCGTGAACTTCACCAACGCGTGATCACTGCAGCCCAGGCTGCCTCCAGTCTTGACATCACCGATGAGCTCACTTGCATTGGTGACCATCAGGTCCAGTATCGCGTACACTCGGGTAGGGGTGTCTATTTCCTGGCTTAGGGAGTTGTCGTCTATGCATTCCAGGAATCTCCTGGATTGCCTACAGCTCACCGTGTTGCTTTTCCAGCAAATGTCAGGGTGGTTGAAGTCCCCCAGCAGGACGAGAGTCTGCAAGCGTCAAGCCTCCCGGAGGTGGAGGAAGAAGGCTTCGTCAGCAGGCTCCCCTTGATCGGGCAGCCTGTAGTAGACACCAACCACAAGGTTCCCTTTGTTGCCTCTGTCTCTGATTCTTACCCATAAGCTTTCGACCTGCTTGTGGCTATTCTTCAGGGACAGCTCTTCACACTGTATTGATTTCTTTACATAGAGGGCAACGCCTCCGCCCCTCCTTCCTCGCCTGTCCCTTCTGAACAGCCTGTAGCCATCAATAGCCACTTTCCAGTCGTGGGATTCATCCCACCAGGTTTCGGTTATGGCAATCAGGTCATAGCTGTCTAGCAGCACATGGACTCCAATACCCTCGAAAGCAGATTCCCAGGGGACCTTACTAACTAGCTCCTTCATCAGCTTAAAGTCTGCTCCCCCCAAATCCAGGGTAGCATCTCTGCTGACAGTTTTTTCTCATATCACCAAAGATTTTCAACTCAACCATTTCATGATCACTGTAGCCAAGGCAGCCACCAATCATCACTTCACCCATGAGGCCATCTCTATTTACAAACAACAGATCTAGGAGGGCACCTTTCCTAGTCAGTCCCTTAGTACCTGTATCAAAAAGTTATCTTCAACATGCTTCAGGAATTTCCTGGACCTGTTTGTGTCCGCTGTCTGATAGTCCAGTTAACATCTGGGAAGTTGAAGTCACCCGTAAGGACAAGGGTAACTGATCTAGGGATTTCCCTTAATTCCGTATAGAATAATACACCGGTGTCATCATCCTGGCTGGGTGATCTATAGTAGACTCCCACAACAACATCCACTTTATTAGCTTTCCCCCTAATCCTTACCCAGAGGCTCTCAACCATGTCGTCCCCAACTGCAAGCGCTGTACAGTCCAACCCCTTCTTTATATACATACTTCTTTACATACATCCCGGTGTCCCGGATCCCCCTGGTTTACAGTCTTATCAGTTGCAAAGTCCAGGTTGATCTTCCTGAAAGTGGTATCTGTGGTTTCTTGATAGGCCATCAATTAGTATGACTGGTGAGGATTGTTTCTTGTCATTACCTCCATATTTGTTTTGTCAGGTCTGTGTCTCTGCATATTTTGTTTCTGGTTTCCCCCTTTTTCCCTTTTTTCTACACCCTATAGTACCTAGAATATAGATGGTTCCAAAACAATGTATACTGTTGCAAACAAACCTGAAAAATTTTAATTTCAGTGTTTCATTGAGGAAGGCAAATTCCTGCCTAAGCAAAACTAGAATTTCACTTTAATTTCATGTGGAAGTGTTATTTTAACTCTCCTCTATAGTGATTAAAAATTATATAATCTGAACTCAGATTATCATTGGGGAGGATAAATAATATCCCATGAAAATTAAATCAAAATTGAAAAATATAGGAAAGTTACCTCAAACAGTTCTAGCTTGACTTTATAATGAATCAAATGCATCTGAAATAACCAAAACAGCCTCACAGCATTTACACTTCTGTTGATAAAGTTTTAGATGTAGGAGCTTTGACCAACTAATAGCCGCCTTCTTTCTCTGCCAATGCAAAACTACTGCAGAAAGAAAATAAACTGAAAAACAGTGAGTCAAATTGTTCCTATTAATTTTTGATCCAGAACGGATTTGAAAGCAAATCAAATTATAAGTTCCTACTGTTAGGAGATATCTAGAGTTAATCCACAAAAAGCTTACCATGTAATGAATGCTTGTAGAAATTGTCAGCCTTTGTAACAAGATTGTATCTGAACATTTTAGCATTTGAGATGTAGCTGATGTATATTGTAACAAGATCAAGGAAGGTGATCAGTTTTCTGTCTGTGGTTCCAGAGAGTCTAAAGGTATGTTCTCCATTAGGTAGGTGGAAAATAAATCTTTTGTTTGTTTGTTTTTACTTTTTAGACAGCTAATGAATCAGAAGAAACGAGTAACACAAACTAATTCATTAGCACCATCAGCAAGCACCCATTAGGAGGAAGGAGGGAGCAGTGAGTGTAGAGATACCAAATGGGGATTTAGGTTGTGGCTGTAATTTCCTCAGTAGCAGGGCTTAAGCTGTTCCTACTTCCCTCTTTGCAGCTTGTTCTCCCTTTCTCACCTCCTCATGTGCTGTATTGGCACAGCTGTTTGTGAATAACATCAGGACTGCTGCAAATTACATACAGATGTGCATATATATATACAGGAGGAGGTTTAAAGACAGCAACTGTGTGAACCGGCACTTCTGCTGAAAAGTCTTAACAGATAACACACTTGGTTTAGCTAGATGTAGAGAACTGTAATAGAAAGATTTGGATAGATGTTAAGGGAAATATCTGGTTATGGAAGCACAAGGGGAACAAACAGCAGCAGCAGCAGAAGAGAAATAGGCATGGAATGTGTTGATAACAGATTAACAGATCATCAAGATCTTAGCATATCTACCCATCTCTCCTCAGGACAGCCAGATTGGGAGACAAAGGACAATCAGTAAATTCACAGAGGTGGAACAGGATTGAAAGTCTAATCACTATCAGCTTGTAAAAGGCACAAAAAAAGCCAGCACATCACCAGTAACCTAAAAAGAACCTAGGGGAAGTGTTGAGGACTCATAGCCTGCTTTCTTTGTCCTTTGTGTCATCTTGAGGAAACATGATGTGGTGGGTTAACCTTGGCTGGCTGCCAGGTGCCCACCAAGCTTCTCTATCACTCCCCCTCCACAGCAGGACAGGGAGAGAAAATAAGATTAAAAACTCATGGGTCGAGATAAAGGCAGTTTAATGAAGAAAAGCAAAGGTCGTGCACGGAAGCAAAGGAAAACAAAAAGATTTATTCTCTACTTCCCATCAGCAGGCAATGTCCAGCCACTTCCTGGGAAGTAGACCCTCAGTACACATAGTGGTTGCTTCAGAAGACAAACGCCTTAATAATGAATGCCCCCCCTGCTTCTCTTAGCTTCCATTGCTGAGCATGACATCATATGGTATGGAATATCCCTTTGGTCAGTTTGGGTCAGCTGTCCTGGCTATGTCCCCTCCCAAGCTCTTGCCCACCCCCAGTCTTTGGGGAGCCTTTGGGTGGGGGAGAGGGTGGAGAGAGCCTTGATGCTGTGGGAGCACTGCTCAGCACTAGCCAAAACACTGGTGTGTTATCAACACCATTCTAGCTACAAATACAAAGCACAACACTATGAGGGCTGCTATGGGGAAAGTTAAATCCATCCCTTATTCCATACCATTGTATTGGGTCTGGCTGGGATGGAGTTAAACTTTTCTTTTAAGTTTCTTCCATTAACTCAAAATTGCTGTGTAATATGCTATTGAAACACAAATGCATGTTCTTGCATAAGAGCTTTATTATTATATAAAGATTTTAGCAAACATAGCTTACCGTTACACAGAATTTCTAGCAATTAGCATAGCTTTCCTATTACCTAAAATTTTGGTTACCTAGACTTTTCAGTCACCTGGACCCTCTGCAGATTGGGTCAAATTCTTAATAATCAGTGCATGATACAGTAATCATAATCTAGACTCTGACTTTAAAAAGTATACAAGTCACTCAGTCCTTGGAGGAAGAACAGCTACAGAGGCATTGTCACGGTATTCTGGCTAAAGGTAAGGGTGCTCTCCCTTCCCTCTCCACCACAGTGCAGGTGTCCCCTGTATCACACCAGGAAGCATGAAGGCCTTAGCAGTCCAGCTGCTGTTGGATCCGCTTCAAAAACCTTTTGGATAAGCTGATGTATTTATACCTCTCAGTTTGGGAGTTTGGTCTTTACCATTTCCGTAAGTTAGTGGATCCTGAAGAGGCTGCCAGACAATCTGCAAGAATTTGGGCTGCAGGAGACAGCAAGCTGCAGGTTGTAATGGCTGCATAATGATCTTTATCTCTTCCTGTCATCTGCGTCATCCTGCCTACCTGTTGCTATCACTTTGACCTAATGGTGCTGCTCCCAGCATACATCAGGCCTTAGCATGAGCTGTGTGTTAGCCAAAATCTGAGCAGTCACAAGAGGCATCCCTGACCATTGGGGGATCGCGGGTTTTGCCATCCAGAATATCTTATATACTGTTGCGCTGCCTTGTTCCATAATGGGTGACACCATATCCTGGTGTGCTGGTTTTGGCTAGGATAATGTTAATTTTCTTTATAGTAGCTAGTATGTGGCTATGTTTTGGATTTGTGCTAAAACCAGTGTTGATAATACAAAGATGTTTTAGTTACTGCTGAGCAGTGCTTACACAGAGTCAAGGCCTTTTCTGCTTCTCACACCACCCCACCAGCGAGTAGGCTGGGGGTGCACAAGAACTTGGGAGGGGACACAGCTGGGACAGCTGACCCCAACTGACCAAAGGGATATTCCATACCATATGACGTCAGGCTCAGCATATAAAAAGCTGGGGGAAGAAGGAGGAAGGGGGGGGACACATTCAGAGTTATGGCATTTGTCTTCCCAAGTTACCATTATGCATGATAGAGCCCTGCTTTCCTGGAGATGGCTGAACACCTGCCTGCTGATGGGAAGTAGTGAATGAATTCCTTGTTTTGCTTTGCTTGTGTGCACAGCTTTTGCTTTCCCTATTAAACTGTCTTTATCTCAACCCATGAGTTTTCTCACTTCTACCCTTCTGATTCTCTCCCCCATCCCACTGTGGGGGAGTGAGTGAGCAGCTGTGTGGTGCTTAGTTGCCAGCTGGGGTTAAACCATGACACCTGGCAACAATGCTGTACCAGGTGTCAGGAGCAGGCGGTACCAGTCACATGGTTAAAGCCTCTCATGTCACCATAGACACAGGCAGATCACATAATCTAGTCACTAGATTGCTATGTGCTTTAGATAAGGACTGTGATGACTTGTCAAATCCTTTATACCTATGTATACCTATTGGAATGTATATAGCTCTTTGAAAATTAGTGTTAGCTAATCATAATGTAAATACAAAATATGTGGGAACATCTGTATAGTGAAGAGTTGCTTTTGGCAGTTGCGGTAAGTTCAATAATATGATTTACATGTCACCTTTTCCTTCTCAGGTGTTATCTGTTTGCCTTCTGTATATGTATTGTCTTAATTATGAGGAATCTAAGCTTGTGCTTTACTTTCCAATAAGCAGTTTTCTTCAAGATGGATGGGCATGTTGTAGCTTTAACCACCCAGACACTTCACAGAGGTGCACAACAAAAGGACAAGAGGCAGCAGTCTTAAGTTTCAACAAAGGAAATTCTGGCTGGACATGAAGAACAACTCCCTCCCAGTGTGAGGGGTCAAGCCCTGGAAAAAGCTGCCCAGAGACAGTGTGGAATCTTTGGAGATTTTCAAAATTCAGCTGGACAAGGCCCTGAGCAACCTCATCTAACTTTAAGGTTAGCCCTGCTTTGGGTAGGTGTCATGGTTTAGCCCTAGCCAGCAACTAAGCACCACGCAGCCGCTCGCTCACTCCCTCTACCCTGATGGGATGGTGTCCTGGTTTCGGCTGGGATAGAGTTAATTTTCTTCCTAGTAGCAGGCATAGTGCTGTGTTTTGGATTTAGTAGGAGAAGAATGTTGATAACACACTGATGTTTTAGTTGTTGCTGAGTACTGCTTATGCTAGTCAAGGACTTTTCAGCTTCCCATGCTCTGCCAGGTGCACAAGAAACTGGGAGGGGGCACAGCCAGAATAGTTGATCCAAACTGACCAAAGGGCTATTCCATACCATATGACGTCATGCTCAGTATATAAACTGGGGGGGTTGGCCGGGGAGCAGCGATTGCTGCTCGGGAACCGTCTGGGTATCGGTCGGCAGGTGGTGAGCAATTGCATTGTGCATCACTTGCTTTGTATACTGTTATTATTATTATCATTATTATATTGTTATTATTATCATTTTACGTTATTTCAATTATTAAACTGTTCTTATCTCAACCCAGGAGTGGTTTTTTTCACTCTTAGTCCTCCAATTCTCTCCCCCATCCCACTGGGGTAGGGGGAGTGAGCGAGCAGCTGCGTGGTGCTTTGTTGCTGGCTGGGGCTAAACCACGACAGCCCTTTTTGGCGCCCAACGTGGGGCTCGAAGGGTTTGAGATAACAACAGATTAACCAGAGTGTATTAAGGAATCTGTTAACAGTTGCCGGTCATGATATTAGCTCATCTGATCTGTACCATGTTCTTTTCTTGGCTGTGCATGTTAAAGATTGGTGTTGGTCTGTGCATTGCGCTATGCTCTGCAGTGATTAAGGATGTTTTGCTTGGGAGGTTCCTTATCAAAATCGTGACCTTGAGCATGGTTTTGTATCTGGGTTTTAAACACAAGTCATTACGGTACTTCGGGTACCACCTCATGGAGAGAGTTAGCAATTATACCTTTTCCTCGGAGAGGTTTGTTGTGGAGGAAATACAGAATGGCACCTTCACTACCTTCTTCTATAATGCTTCCTCCCTCATTACAAAAAGTGTTCAGTATTTTGAACATCCCTGGGCAGTTAAGATACTTCTATTGATACTTCTTGGGAATATTGTTTCGGTTTTGTCTAAGGTTAGTAAGCAATTTAAGAATATCATCCAGAGATCTGCCCCAAGGCTGGAGAGTTATGAGTGGCAGGGTGTGTGGGATCGTATGGGCAAGTACCTAGGACATTGGGCACTTCCAGTGTTTTGGAACTTCACCCCTGAACAAGTGCAGAATCCTGAAGAACTAGTAAAGTATTTGGAAGAAGTATGTTCTCACCCTGGCAACTCCAAAGAGACACAACTCATTGCAACATGCTGGGGACTGGCCCATGCTTATAGAGCCCTCTTCAACACTATTCAGTACCCTCAAGGGAAAGAGAGGGTCTCTGGATCAGATGACAAAGCAACAGGCACTACGGCTACTCCAACACCCACCACAGGTACTGCAGCCACTCCAACCCCAGTGACAGGCACTGTGGCTAAAACAGAGAATCAACCCACGCCGGTATCAGTTGCCCCTATACAGAAGAAAAAATACACAAGGAAATGATTCATCCCATCGGGGTAGGGGGAGTGAGCGAGCGGCTGCATGGTGCTTAGTTGCTGGCTGGGGCTAAACCACGACAGATGGGGGAGAGAATCGGAGGAGTAAGAGTGAGAAACACTCCTGGGTTGAGATAAGAACAGTTTAATAATTGAAATAAAGTAAAACAGTAGTAGTAATATTAACAATATAATAATAATAATATTATACAAAGCAAGTGATGCACAATGCAATTGCTCACCACTTGCTGACTGATACCCAGCCAGTTCCCGAGCAGCAATCGCTGCTCCCTGGCCAACCCCCCCCAGTTTATATACTGAGCATGACATCATATGGTATGGAATAGCCCTTTGGTCAGTTTGGGTCAACTATTCTGGCTGTGCCCCCTCCCAGTTTCTTGTGCACCTGGCAGAGCATGGGAAGCTGAAAAGTCCTTGACTAGCATAAGCAGTATTTAGCAACAGCTAAAACATCAGTGTGTTATCAACATTCTTCTCCTACTAAATCCAAAACACAGCACTATGCCAGCTACTAGGAAGAAAATTAACTCTATCCCAGCCAAATCCAGGACAGCAGGTAATTTGTCTCATGACCTCCAGAGGTCCCTTCTAACCTACTTTTTTTCTGTGATCCCGTTTAAGAAATCACAGTTCTTTAATGTCTTTGTCCTGTTTCAGGGCTAAGGATTCTTCCATGTGGAGCCAAATCTGAGCTTTCTTAAACAACTATTCACAAATGCTTGTATAAACATATGAGACAGAAATACTATTTTCTTATAAACCAAGAAATATCAGGGAAAGTTCACCCTACCTTTTTCTAGTAAAGACAAAAGAGTGGTAATTTTAAAAAGGAGTAAAGAAGTGGGTTTTGTGGGTTAACCCCTTCTCCCTTTGGACCAGACTATAGGGTTTAACATTGCAGTGAATTATACTCCTTGCCCCTGCTCGATTTCAGTCGTCGTCCAGGCGAGCACATTGTCACCTGGCTGCTCCGATGCTGGGACAACAGGGCCAGTAGCCTGGAATTAGAGGGTAAGGAAGCCAAGCAGCTGGGATCCCTTTCCAGGGAAGGGGGCATTGACCAAGCGATTGGAAAAGGGGAAAAAACACTCAGCCTCTGGAGGCGACTTCTGTCAAGCGTGAAGGAAAGGTATCTGTGGTGGTGCATGTTCCCCCTGCCCCTGTTTTTCTTCTGTCCTGTTTTTCCCCTTTACTTCGTCTGCTTTACAATCTCAGGAATTTGCAGGCCGCAGCTTTTGCGTAGAGAGTTGGTCAGTTAAGCACCCCTTAATTGTACCAGAAACTCCTACATGGCTGGAGCAGAGAGCAGCTCTGTTCTTATCAACATTCATATTATGGCTAACGAGGGGAACGAGAACAAACAGCTACCCCGGACAGCCTTGAAACAAGGTGGTATCATCGCTGCTGGAATTCCAACAACAAGCCGACCCGAATTGTGGCTCGGATGGAAATTTACTGGTGATTCAAGTCAATCATCTCACAATCCTATAAACGGCAGTCCCAGGTGAGGCCCTTTCAGCTCTCCCGGACTGCCGCGGGCCGCACCAGCATCTCCCTCTGATCGAAATGTCTCTCAGAGTCAGCGAAAACTAGCAGACTCCGAAAGTCTGCTGCCACCAGAACTCCATTGCCGGAGATTGACAACAGAGCCTGGGCTGCTGATATTCTTCACTCCTCGAGACTCTGCTCTCGCCCGTTGAGAAATGCCAAGGCATTAGATGTGAGTATTTCACTAAACTCGAGGGGAATTTTTAACAGGTATACTATTTTCATATATGCATTTATAGTTGTAAGTGTGCATGCAT